>NC_084533.1:2039137-2653017 GCF_024500275.1 Phycodurus eques
AACCAGGGCTTGTCATTGTTGTAAGATGGATTACAGTTGGAGAAACTGGTGCGGATGAGGCGGGACGGCTACGAGGCATTGCTGAGAAGCAGACTGCACCTGCCCCAGCCCACTCAGCTCCCCAAGGGATGTTAGTGTGCATGTGCAGCATTAAAAACAGTGGGGGATAGCAAGGGCGGGCCAAATAGAAGGTGGATACTTGACCAAGTTTCCTCCCAGGTCCGACCCCATTCACCCCCACTGATGAGTTTTTAATATATAAAATCCTGGGGATTAGCAAGGCAAAGAAGCAGGCAGCACAATTTTGCTGTAAAATGATCCACCGGCTGCATCCCCATGCTCCACGCCAGCTCCCCTGACAGCCCTGACTGTGAATGTACCCTGTGTGCAGAATATTTACAGTGTCGGTGGTGAACGTGTGCAAAGTGTGTGATGTAGGAGGCTACACTCCTGCAGGACTGGGCGATCCAGATGGATGACCACCTCACATCTAAACCCCCCAGGTGCCCCCCCCCCAACCCCCACACTCCGAGCCGGTGCCCATCCCAGAGCATGGGAGGTGGTTACAACCGTCAAGCAGGAGGTGCCGACCCCCCCCACAGACCCCAAGGCTTGCAGCGGACCCCATGCCTCACATGAGAAAAACAAGGGGGACGACCAAAGCAAGGTGTATAGGGAGGAGGGACGAGACGGAGGTGGGCTGAAGAAGTGACAGAAGGCACTCACCCCCCGGAGAGAGGCCAGTTGGCGTCACCCTGGTTTGATTCTGTTACAGTCTGTCTTTGCTAAAGGTATGTGCCAATAAAAATTTAATATCAAGGGAATGTCCGTTTATTTCAATAATTTGTTTCAAAAAGTGAAACTTGTATGTTATACTAGTTCACCACACACAAAATGCAATATTTCAAGCCTTTATTTGTTTAAATGTTGATGATTATGACAGAAAGACAAAAATAAAAAAACAGTATTTCACAAGAGTAAAATATTTCATGAGACCAACAAAAAAGGGTCTTAAACAGAAAAGTCAGCCTTCTGAAAAGTGTATTAAAGTAATATGCACTCCGTACTTTGTTGTGCCTCCTTTTGCATTAATTAGAGCATCAAGGCAGCGGGACATCGAGTTTGGCACAGTTCCAGTGTTATTGTACCCCAAGTTGTCTTGATGTAGGCCTTCAGATCATCTGCATTTCGGGGTTTCTGCTCCTTCATCTTCCTCTTGACAACACCCTATAAATTTTCAATGGGGTCCAAGTCATGCGAGTTCGCTGGCCAATCAAGTACTGTTATTCCATTGCTATTAAACCAGGTATTGGTTGTTTTGGCTTTGTGGGCAGGTGTCAAATCCTGCTGGAAAATAAAATCATTGTCTCCAAAAAGCTCGTTGGCAGTGGGAAGTGTGAAGTGCTCTAGAATTTCCTGGTAGACGGCTGTGTTGACTGTGGAATTGATAAAAGACAATGGACCCACACCAGCAAATGACATGGCTCCAAACCATTGGTGACTGTGGAAACTTCACACTGGACTTTAAGGAAGTTTACGTTTGTGGTTCTCCAGTTTTCCTCCAGAGTCTGGGACCTTGATTTCCAAATTAAATCCAAAATGTACTTTCATCTGAAAAGAGGACTTGGGACCATTGGGCAACAGACCAGCACTTTTTCTCCTGAGCCCAGCACAGATGCTTCTGATACGGTTTTTGGTGCATGAGTGGCTTGACACATGGAACTCTACAGCTGTAGCCCATGTCATGGAGATGTCTGTATATGGTGGTACTTAATGCACTGACACTTGTATCAGTCCACTCCTTACGAAGCGCCCCCAGATTTCTGAATCTCCATTGTGTCACGATACTAATCGTATCAGCTGAGACTGGACCCAAAAGCAGACTGAAGAGGAGGGAGTAGGTTGAGAATAGTTTAATAAGGGTTGGCTTAGGGTAAGGATGTCCAAGGCGAGATGGTGGACCGCTGGGACAAGGAGCGAGCAGGAAGCGGGGACGTGAGCAGGTGGGGTAGCTTTGTGACGTTGCTCGAAAGGACAACGTGGGCGTGTCACGGGAGGAATACTGGAGACAAAGAAGAACACAATCGGGTGAGTACAGATATGCATCATCAGATAGTTACTCGTATATAACAAAAACCTGGAGGTACGCGAGCCGGCCAGTGTACCACAATCAAGTGTCAATACTTAGGCAATGGCTTGCTGGACTTGACAGGCTTAAATGTAGGCAGTAATGAGTGCTGCTTGAAGACAGGTGCGTGGCCCAGCTGATGCTGATTGCTGGGGATTGAGAGGGGGCGAGAGAGCGACAAGGCTCAAGGCGCCACCCAAGCTCCAAAAGAGGAACTGCAGGGCATGGATCATGACACGTTGCTTCACAATCATGTCACGACAGTAGTCCTCCCTGTGCACCTTTTCTGCCCACATTTTCCCCTTCTTCTTAACACTGTGAATGTACTTTGATACAGTGCTCTGTGAGCATCCAGCTTCTTGGGCAGTTTCTTTTTCAGACCCTTTCTCCTTATGAAGGGTGGCAATGATGGTTTTCTGCACAACCGTCAAGTCACCAGTCTTCCCCCTGATTCTGAAGCCTACTAAACCAGATTGGGACCATTGAAAGGCTGAGGAAAACCTCTGCAGGTGCATTATTAGCTGATAAGTTTGGGACACATTAAATTCTAATTTTGTTTGGGACACATTATATTCTAATTTTGTGAAATGCTGGATTTGTTTATTTTTTTTGTCTTTCTGCCATAATCATCCTAATTGAAACAAATACAGGTTTGAAATATTTTTTTTTGCATGTGGTGAACTAATATAACATTCACTTTTTGAAACTAATTATTGAAATCAATGGACTTTCCCTTGATATTAAAATTTTTGGGCACATACATGTACGTCTAGTCAACATTGATGATCTTCATTAGGGTACATCCTTTTGGTGAGGTATTTGGCAAACTTAATAATAATGTATTTTAAGTTGGGTGCATAAAGTCCCCCTTCAGGTTTATTTTTCGCAATGGTGGATAGACTGATTTTTTTTTTTTTTTTTTTTTTTTTTTTTTAGAATAGACATTCATTATGGCATAGCCTAGTGTGTTGAATCACTTTAACTTGGGTATCAAAGGGGTCATGAAAAATAAATTGCTGATTTGAGGTAAAGTTTTCATTTTTACAGTAGTTATTCGTTGCATCACTGAAATGGGTAAATTATTCCATTTCAAACTCGTAAATTGCTTTTCATTTAACTTTTATAGGTGAAAATGTAGGGCGGCACGGTGGCCGACTGGTTAGAGCGTCAGCCTCACAGTTCTGAGGACCCGGGTTCAGTCCCCGGCCCCGTCTGTGTGGAGTTTGCATGTTCTCCCCGTGCCTGCGTGGGTTTTCTCGGGGCACTCCGGTTTCCTCCCACATCCCAAAAACATGCATGGTAGGTTAATGAATTAATGTGCCCTGCGATTGGCTGTTGACCATTTCAGGGCGTAGTTTCAGTTCTGTTTCTCATGAGACATAGCTGACAAGCAATAGTCTTCCTCAGCACTCACTCACATTGATGAAATTAATTTAATGAAATGAGGGTGTCTATTTTTTTATGTGTTGAACATAAGAAAATCATAACAGTTATATATTCCTGGATGTTGGTGGATACAAAATGTTTTGGATTTTAAAATACACTGCAATTCATCTTCCTTAATCAGAGCAAGACCATTTTAGGACAATGTAGTTGATCCTTCATCTTTATATATTAGTCTGACTGGGCAGTAATAGTAATGAAAAGTAATGAGAATTTACTGAAGCACCTTCCATTTGTTTTAAAGGGTCAGCCCTTTCACAATCTGCTTTTATGGGCTCTTACCAGGACAGACTTGTGAAACTAACTCATGTGAAATAAACATTTGGAGTGTCAGCGATAACAAGAGCAAAGGCTTTTTTGTTTTGCTCTCCCTTTTTTCCCAGCAAGGGTGTATCCTGTAAAATCGGATTTAAAAAAAAATGTCATCAGCATTTTGTACATTAAAGAAGCAGTTTAAAAAAAAAAGATTATAGAACCAACCAGATTAAAAACAGTAACTAATAGCAAACAGTCACTCAGTATATCTGTCTGCCAAAGAAAGCTTCGAGTTACAAATTATAAGAGCTCAGAGTACAATATAAATACATGTCATAATTAATCGGCTCACATCAGGATGAAACGGAAGAATTGAAAATGAAGGAAGTCAGGCTCTTTTTCTTTGACATAGATACAGTATGTCATCTCAAAGCATGGTATCTCTTTTAAAGACTGGATTTGTGCCATATCATACGCCATAATGAAACAATTTTTGCTACTTTTGTGTTGGAAAAACTACATAGCCATCTTCTTTATTCCATTTTTTCCTCAGTATTGAATGCTTTCACTCCTGTCGGAATGCAACTGCAATTTCATACGCTGACATGTTTAGCTGTATGTGGTATTTTCACTGACTTATTGTGATCATTCGGAAAGGCCATTTAAAATTGTCACGTATTGTTTGCCTGGATTTGGGCATGGGCAAAAAAGTTATTGATTATATCTTTTTGTTGCTGATTAACTTATTCTGTTCCAGCATGACCATGCCTAATTTTAGAAAAGCAGAAGCTACTCTACTGGCCCATATGAGCCCTGAGATTTCTCAAGTATCATATACAAATATATTTCAATCTTATTCTACTCATAATTGTAACCATTGCACTGTAAGCAAAAATGTACACAGTGTATTCACCAATATCAACCTTTTTTTTAAAAATACAGAACTGTCTTGTTTAGATTTCCGCACAACACTAGATATTTTCAACAACAATGATAATAATGTAACCTTTTGTCACGTAGATTTGGAGAATTATCAGTACAAGTGCAACATTTTAAAGGCCCTCTACCTTCAAATCAGCCACGCCCTAAGAGAGGTTATAGGTATTACCATTGTGCAAAGTCTGTTTATACAGGCTCAAGAGTGGCACACTGCCTTACTGTTTGTCTTGACTTTCAGGCTGAGTGCATAACATTAATTTATATGGAAATTTGTCATTTACTGTTGATTGTTGTCCTTACTGTAGAGCGCTCCTGAATGCAAACCATCATTTTGTTGCAGGTAATGTAGACAGTGCTTGCTCTCTCTGTTCTTCCTCTCAATCATGATTCATGTCATTTGGTGTGACCCATTCCCACACGTCATACAAACGTAATTTCAAAGTGTTTAGCGACATTCATGTGTATTTGTCTGTTACTTAATAATGTTCTTTGCATAAAAAAATATTTCTGATATATATTTCATAATCTATGCAAGATAGATGACAGTTTACAGAGGGAAGGTGAAAGTGAATGGCGACAAGTTTAGTTTTGTTAAAAATGGGGATGGGAATAAAAATGGGGGATAGCCATCAAGAATTACTGACTTTGCAGCAGAAGGTATATAGTTGTTTCTTACAAACGCAAATTTGACAGTTTCAAGGGTGGATTAAAAACGGTGTTTGGCACAATATAGCAAGAATATTATTAGGGGTTTTCATAACTATCACTGTAGCAAAAATGGTCACCTAATCTTAAATGTATAATTTGTAAAAGGTGTAACTTCTTCTCTTTGTCTTTTCTCATAATACCCATCTGTTCATCAAAATTTGACCGCAAATCACGGCAATGTGAAATTATAACAGAGGCTTGCATTCACAGTCCTGGAGTTCGACATTTTCATCCAAGTCTTCACTCGGTAGCGCTTACTCATTTAAACTGCAGAAATCTCATTTTGTCGGAGTACCTGAGGCCTGACACCATTCGTGAGCTGTGAAATGTAAATCAACTGGAAAATGGAGAATTTCATCATTAGCTGTAATATATTATTAAAATAATGATTACTTTATACTGTATTTAAAGAACTGACAATTTCCTTTCTCATTCCCTTTCATGAAGGGGTTGAACACCAAGACGCTATTGTAAATGTGTTGATTTGAAATCTGAATCTTAAACTTATATTATGCTTAGCGCATTATCTAGTCCTGTGACCTTGGTGGAAGACTACTTTGCTTGAATTCCTTCCATTTAAATCAACTGTAATTAAAAGGATTGAAGTAGGGGAGTCTTGTTGTCACATCTTCTCCATCAGAGGTTGCAACTAAAAAGTAGAATGCTAGTTTTCTTCCTTGACATGGTCAGGGGTTGTCTCCTCTCTGAGTAGAGAATTGCATATTGTGAGCTGAGATGAGCGCCGTTTGGCACAACCTTTAAAAAAAAAAGAAAATTCTATATATTTTATAATAAGTTTCTTACAGATAAAAATCCAAGTAGTGATACATGTGGACATGTTGACATACTTTAATCATTGTTATGTTTTAAGATAACTTTAAGATAAGCTAACATTGGCAAACATGGTAGTTTGGGGCAAAATGTTTCAGTCATTTTGGAGTGAGTTGTATTTTCTGTGTACGGTATTTTCATGATGAAGCAAAGCTTTTTTTTTTTGTAATTCAGTTTAATCTTGAATTTTCAGTTTAAGAAAGGTAAAACAGGCATTTGAGGCTGAGAGCCATGCCAGCACTTCCTAAGGAATTTAATCCAAGTGCATGTTGCATAATATTTTATGTTAACGTTCAATGGCTACGTTCAACGACTTTTTCAAGATCAATGATAAACATTTTCTGTGCCTGACTTCAATGTTCACTTTCAAGTTAAAAAAAAAGTAGAATAACAATCATTTTGTCCTTGTTTTAAAAGTTGCAAAATCCAGTGTGACATTTTACCCCATATAGAAAGACAGTTTACCTGATGGTGGGGCAACATGTCACATTCTCCGGTCTCCCCTTATGTATTCCTGCATCAAACTGTCATCAAAGTAATAATTCAATTGTCGTAAAATATGACAATTAGACTATATAAAAGTAAAATACAAAACATAAAACTAAAACTAAAAATACTCACCTTTTGATTACACAGAGGTGAGGAGAGAAGAAATAAGAAACAAAAAATATTTCTTTCCTTATCCACTTGTCCATATTTATCCAGTCATTAGCACAAAAAAAAAAACGTGTTTTGTGTTCAATTAAAATAACTAAATAAATAATTGTGTCAAAATGATTGAACAGAGGTGGAAACTGGTTAGCACATCTGCCTCACAGTTCTGAGGATCCGGGTTCAAATCTGGTCTCGCCTGTGTGGAGTTTGCATGTTCTCCTCGTGCCTGCGTGGGTTTTCTCCAGGTACTCGGGTTTCCTCCCACATCACAAAAACATCCATCCACCCATCCATCCATTTTCTGAGCCACTTCTCCTCACTAGGGTCGCGGGCGTGCTGGAGCCTATCCCAGCTATCATCGGGCAGGGCGGGAGGCGGGGTACACCCTGAACTGGTTGCCAGCCAATCGCAGGGCATATACAAACAAACAACCATTCGCACTCACATTCACACCTATGGGCAATTTAGCATTGTCAATTAACCTACAATGCATGTTTTGGGATGTGGGAGGAAACCGGAGTACCCGGTGAAAAGCCACACAGGCACGGGGAGAACATGCAAACTCCACACAGGCGGGGCCATGGATTGAAACCCGGTCCTCAGAACTGTGAGGCAGACGCCCTAAGCAGTCGGCCACCGTGCCGCTATCACAAAAACATGCACATTTAATTGAAGACTCTAGATTGGACTGGCTGCATCGCAGGTCCTGCGGGTTTCCCACTTCTTCTTAGCTAACCTCTTTCGTTGTATGATTTCCTGTACTTTGAAGTTCCACCACCAAGTCTCCTTTTCCCCTTTCCTGCCAAAAGATACACTAAGTACTCTCCTGCCTTTCTCTCACCTTCGTTGTAGTGGTCCAGTCTTCTGGAAGCTCTGTCCACCGAGAGCCTGTCTCACCTCTTCCTGAAAAGCCGCACAACACTCTTCCTTACTCAGCTTGCACCACATGGTGCTCTGCTCTGCCTTTGTCTTTTTATTCTTTCTCTCCACCACCAGTCATTTTACGTACTACCATCCTGTGCTGTGTAGCCACACTCTCCCCTACCACTACCTTACAGTCAGTAACCTCCTTCAGATTATATTGTCTGCACAAAATGTAATCCACCTGCGTACTTCTACCTCCGCTTTTGTAGGTCACTCTATGTTCCTGCCTCTTCTGGAAAAAAGTGTTCACTTCAGCCATTTCTATCCTTTTGGCAAAGTCTACCACCATCTGTCCTTCCAAGTTCCTTTCCTGGATGCCAAACTTACTCATCACTTCTTCTTCACCCCTATTTCCTTTATCAACATGTCCATTACAATCTGCACCAATCAAGACTCTCTCTCTTTCCGTGTCTGGGATGCTCATAACGATTTCCTCTGGCTCCTGTCAGAATTTCTCTTTCACCTCTAGATCACATCCTACCTGTGGGGCATAGCCACTAATCACATTATACATAACACCCTCAATTTCAAGTTTCAGCCTCATCACTCAATTTGATACTCTTTTCATTCTAAGCTAACTTTTCCTTTCAAATACCCCTACTCCATTTCTCTTCCCATCTACACCATGGTAAAATAATTTAAACCCTGCCCCTGAACTTCTAGCCTTACTGCCTTTCCACCTGGTCTCCTGGACACACAATATATCAACCTTTCTCCTAATCATCATGTCAACCAGCACCCGAGATTTTCCTGTCATAGTCCCAACATTCAAAGTCCCCACAGTCAGTTCTAGGCTCTGTGTTTTCCTCTTCTCTTTCTGCCTAAGAACCCACTTTCCACCTCTCCTTTGTCTTTGACCCACAGTTAGCTGAATTTCCACCGGCGCCCTGCAGCTTGACGACGGCGGTGGCGGAATTCTTTGGATGAACGTGGAATTCTTTGGATGAACGCTCATATTTCCTTGGCAAAGTTTTAAGCCGGGTGCCCTTCTTGACACAACCCTCTGCAATTATCTGGGCTTGGGACCAGCCTTCAGTTTGCACTGGCTTGTGCCCCCCATATGGCTGCATTTTCAAACTACACACAGACACACACTCACACACACACTCACACACACACATACATATATATGTATATATATATATATATATATATATATATATATATATATATATATAAACACGTTAGACCTTTCATTTTGGCATTGTAGGGCTATCATCGGGCCAAATTGTTGATCCTGGATCATGCCACATTACAAGGAGTTTTGTCATTCCCGACATAAAAATGTCAGGCCAGATCTGGAAAATATTTCGCGAAAGCAAATCGGGCCAATAACGGGGCTAAAATCTTGTAATCTGATCCAGACATTAAGCGTAAATGGAAGTGTATAGCCCTTTTTAAATAATTACAACGGTAGTATATAAATTTTAATAGGTTACAGCCTTAAAAAACTCCAAGACCCTAGTTGTGAACCGCTGATTTGAAAGAATAAATAACTATTACTGCTCCCGACATCTGTGTGGACTATTTGCATTTGGCATACAAGATGAAGAATACTCAACAACTCAATTAAGTTGAGCCAGTAAAATGGTTTTAGTTTGAACAGCAACAACAAACATAAAGTATACATTAAAAAAAAAAAATAAGGCAATAGGCAATATAAACACATTGCGATCATTAGTGGCTTCTTGCATGTATAATTATCCAGACGTGTGTGTGAATGCAGAAACATACCAAAACACACAGGCAATAAGAGCGGGTAGGATTTGTTGCAATACCCCGAGTGTGTGAGCATATTGTAAAGAGACAATACATTAAAGGTCTTCATTATATAGCACATGGAGGATGATCCTGAGAAAGAAAATAACGTATGAGTAACACTTCAAGATGTAAGAACGTGTGATAAAGGCTCCAACGGTAAAACATTCACATCAACTATTTGTATAAGCAACATAAAAAAACATCTTCATGCTCACGAGAGACCCAGTTCACAAGCGTTTATTGGCGGCATGCGCACACACAGATGAATTTTTTTTTTAATATGCACATACAGAGAGCAAGCGCATTTGGAAGCATGTATAATGCTTCCTGTGGGTATCAATTAAATCTATCTGCTCGGTCAACATGCATACACACACACACACATTCTCTCCAGCTAATGCATCGTCAACACCGTCTGACTTGGCAAGGAGAAGAGAGAGAGAGCGAAAGGGAAAGCGAGAGAGGCATGAATACACTGCAGGTAAAGAGGCACTGCAGTCGTCCTGCTCTCGCCAACACACAAACATTTGTGGACTCTCAGTTCATGCTGTCTCGAAACAGGCCAGCATTGGTGCTGCAACTGGGAATAGATATGCAGTAGTAGTAGTAGTTTTAGTAGAGGTAGTAAGCAAAGCAAATTTATTGATATAGCACATTTCATACACAAGGTAACATGTGCTTTATATGATTAAAAGCATTTTAAAACAAAGAAAAAAAACATAATCATAAACATTTAAAACAAAGAGGAAAAAAATAAATACAATTAAAACTGTACAGTGGAAGAAATATTTAAAAGTAGAAATGTAGTTTTTAACCTGGACTTAAAAACATTCACACTTGGTGCTGATGTCACTTCTGTTGGCAACTTATTCCATTTGTGTGCAACATACTAGCTAATTGCTGCTTCACCATGTTTGGTTTGGCCTCTGTGCTCCACTATTTGACCTGAGTCTGTCGATCTCAGAGCCCTATTGGTTTTATATTCCATTATCATTTATTTCATGTATTCAGGACATAAAGCAATTAGTGATTTATAGACCAGTCGCAGAACTTTAAAATTTATTATAAATCTGACTGGAAGCCAGTGTAAAGACTCTCTCTTTGTTCTGGTCAGAACCTGAGCTGCAGGATTCAGGATTCTGAATGAGCTGCAGCTGTTTAATGCTCTTTTGGGGGTGTCCAGTCAGAAGACCATTACAATAGTCAAGTCTACTTGAGATAAAAGCATGGATGAGCTTCTCCTGGTCTGCTTGACACATGCAAGTCTTCACAGTCTTAGACAGTGACACAACACCTCAATTGAACTGTAGTCATCTGGAGACACTACGAAATATAACTGTGTGTCATCTGCATAGCTATGATAGTCACAATTAAAGTTCTGAAGAATTTGACCCGAGGGTAGCATATACAGGCTGAACAGGAGAGGTCCAAGAACTGACCCTTGACGGACCCCATAGGTCATTGCCATTCGATGAGACTGAATGCTTCCAATGAATACAAAATATCTCCTTTCCTCCAGGTAGGACCTGAACCATTTAAGGACTGTTCAATTTACTCCTACCCACGTTTCCAACCTGTTAAGCAGTATATTATGAGCTACCATATCAAAAGCTGATGTCCAACAAGACCAGAAATTTGTCAAAAAGTCAATTTAAGTTCAAAACATTTCTGAGTTGATTAAAAATAACTTTCTCAACAATCTTGGCTATGAAAGGAAGATTTGAGATGGGTCTATAACTTACTAACATGGAAGCGTCCAGTGTTCTATTTTTCAGAAGAGGCTTAATGGCAGCTACTTTAAGAGCTTTAGGAAACTCGCCTGACTGAAGTGAGCAATTATTTGCTGCAAATCAGCTAGCACAGACTTGAAAAAGTCAGATTGTATTGAGTCAAGACAGCTCGTTGATGGTTTCAGCTGCTGAACCATTTTCTCTACAGTTTTTTGGTCAACTGTATCAAATTCTGACATGGTAATAGAGTTTTTCCTGGGTGGCTTCAGATGTAGTATCATTTTATCCTTTTGCTGATTTGTGCTAATATTTAACCTAATGGATTGTATATTTTCATGAAAATAACAAGCAAATTCATTGTATTTATCTATTGTTAGGCGTTCTGAAGCTATCTGATTCGGGGGGAGGGGAGTTGTGAAATTGTCAACCACAGCAAACAGTGCGAGTATTGTTGAATTTCAGAAAAGTGTTGCTGTCTATAGCCCTGACTAACTTTTGGTTAAAATTACAAAGCCTGTCGGTATCCGTCATAGTCAATTTGGAGTTATGTTTTTCTCCACTTACGTTCTGCTTTCCTACACATTAATTTAGAGGTCTTTACCATAATTGTGCTCCTCCATGGTGTTCTAGGTCACCTCAAAATTGTCTTCGTTTTAATTGGAGCGACAGCATTCATGACATTTGAGATCTTTCAGGTGAAATTATCCAAAAGTTCATCAACTGTCTCAGCATTCACAGTTTGTAGCACAGCAATGGTCTCCATAAACTTAGTGGCGGTACTCTCATTTATGTACCTTTTATTAGACATAAAGGTTGTCTGAACGTTTGGAATCTGTAATTCAAAGAATGCACAAAAATGGTCAGAAATTGCCATATCCTTAATGTCAATTGATAATTTCAACCTTGACCAGGTCTAAAATGTGACCTTGAGTGTGGGTTGGACTCTTAATTTGTTGGGCACCCGTGGCCCAATGGTTAAGATCATCGCCTGCCAGTGTGTGGACCTAGGTTCAAGACCCCGACTGGACCATCCACCAACATCTGACAGCTGTGGTGTCCTTGAGCAAGACACTGATACCCCGAAATGCTCCCTGGGCGCTTAAGCTGCCCTCTGCTCCAGTGTGTTCCACTATTATGTGTATTTGTTCACTGTGATGGGTAAAATGCAGAGAACAAATTTTGTCTGCATGCATGCATGTTCATGACAATAAAGCTCATTCTTCTTCTTCTTGAGAGAGGTCAAATGTGTCTTGTATAGCAGAGTGTTCCTTTAGATTTTTTCCCATGTTATTGTCAACATGAATGTTAAAGTCTTCCTTTTTGACAAAATAGTTGTTGTCAGTACAAATAACTGACAACAGTTCTGAAAAATCATCCATAAATTCTCGATTGTATCTTGGAGGTCGATAAATGATTAAAACAATAACCTTTGGGTCACCTTTAACTAAAAAAACAGATATTCAAAAGATCTAAAATCAACCAGTATAGTTTCTTTACACTGAAATAATGACTTAAAAATAACAGCAACACAACCGCCTTTTTTACCTATTCGAAACTTGTTCGGAAAATTAAAATTTGCTGTTGTTGCCTCATTTAAAATGGTATTACAGCTACTTTCTGTTAACCACGTTTGATTTAGGAACAAAAAGTCCAGATCATAGGTTGTAATGATGTCATTAATCAATGTTGATTTATTACCCAGTGACCTGATATTGAAAAGAGCTAGTCTCGCAGAGATAACTGGAGACAATGGTTTGATAGATTCACATTTTATCCTCACTAAGTTTGTACTTTTTTGTACCATATTTATTTGACCAACTTTCTGTCCCTTGTAATTACAGGGATGAAAAATGCCTGACCTCCATAGGGGTCTGACTTATTCTGGAGAAGACCCCACAAATATCATTCAGATTTGCATGTAAGATTCTTCATGGGTGGAGGAGGGGCCCTTCACATGTTAGTGGATGGTGGTTTCAGGCGAGGGGGGATGGGAGGAAGATCTTTGCGTGGTGTGCGTTGGATTCCAATATTGACAATAGTCTTCATCCTGTCCGTCACACCTAACAGGGCATTTAGGCTAGTAGAGAGTGAGTTTTGCGTTGGGCTTTGCTCCAACAGGGCAGGGAGGGGAGTGGGAGATTGAAAATGCTGGCTCATCTCATTCCTCATTTGTTCCTCTGATTGTTTAGATGATGCTGATGAATCCATCTGCGCCTTGTGTCGTCTATCTCTTGTTCCTCCGATTGTTTGGCAACAACTGCATCTTTTTGTCCTTCAGCTGTGTCAACAATGTTTTCTTTTCAGGCCTCTGAATAACGTACAGAGTAAAAAATGTTGGAAGGCAATAACTTAACCGCTTGTCTATTTATACAGAAACCGTCTGCCTTGTTAAGATGTCTGCGCTCCCAAAAAACGCAGAAATTGTCAATGAAACTCACGGATAGTGCAGTACACACTTCTTTGAGCCACTTATTTAATTGACTAAGCCTCGAGAAACGTTCATCTCCAAATTGTACAAGTGGGAGACGTCCACTTATGCAGACCTCAGCATCCAAACATTGCACTTTTGTTCAGAGATCAATGAAATCTCGCTTAAGTACCTCTGATTGCTGCTTGACAACATCCAGGGCCCCTGTGTGTATAATGACAGATTTCACAGTTGTGTGCTGATTAGTGATCTCCAGAATTTAGAGATATCAGACACCATGTCATTGGTAAAAAACAGTACTGTGGTGTTTTTCCATCCATCCATCCATTTTCAACACCACATATCCTGTTCAGGGTCACGGGGCACTGTAGCCTATCCCAGCTGACTTCGGGTGAAACTGTGGGGTTTTTCTCACTGTAAAAACGTTTCACATCTTTGACAGGTCAATCACCAACGATTAACATTTGGGGTGCCATTTTTTTCTTGTATGATTTAGTTTCATACCTTTCATTGGTGGTGGGGGTTGAGCATTCTTGGCCAGGGTCTTGTAAAAGTGGCTCAAATCTATTTGTAAGTCTGATGTCAATGTTTTGCATTGACTCACATCCTTTTTTCTTGCCCTTCGCTGTTGCGACCGTCCATGGCCGCTCACTCGGGGTTGAAGCAGCACCCAACGCAGGCCAGCTGGATTCTTCAGTAATCTGCTGATGTAATGTTCTCCCTTTTAGATGTTGTCCCATATCTTTGAGCTTTGCGCCCAGTAAATTCCAGGGAAAACTGCTGGATGATCCATTACCGTTTCCACAGTCCACATCCGTCCTCTTTGTTGAGATAAGTGGCTGTCTGTTAGCACACTTCTGCTCACCATTTTGAGACATCGGCAGAGTGGTTTCATTCCCCAACTGTCCATTTACATCCATATACACTTCAAGATGATTGATTTTCGTTTCCAGGATTGACATCCTCTGCAGCAGTCTGTGCTAGTCCACAGTGGAAAAGGGAGACATCTTGATTGCTTGTCTTGTTGCTAATAGCAGGCTACTGCTAATTAGCATGCCACAGTCAAGTAATGGTGGGAGGGTATCAGAAAATATTGGAATGTGGTAACAACTGATTGTATCTCCAAAAAAGTACAGTCCCATGGGTTTAAAAATATCCAAGAGTCGCTGCTTCTAATTTTTTTTGAAGAAAAACAAGCTAATCAGCAAGAAAAAAAATTAAACAGAAGCGAAGCAAGCAGAGCGAGCAAAAAAGCGTCTTTACTGTACGAGAGCAAGAGAGTGTGTCGTAGGAGTAAAAGTAAATTGTGTTACTAATACCTTGAATTTTGACGAATAATAATTGCTTTGTCATTCGGTCCTTCATGCACAAACACACAAACAGGAAATATACATCGAGGACGTTATGTCATCGACTGCAAAGTAACAGATCACATCAAGTAAAATATCTAATAGCATTTTGACAGAGGTTTTGTTCTCAGTATTACAGCTGCGTCATGATGAATTGAGTGCAATCGCAGACCGCAGGGCTCCGAGGCAGCTTGCACACGCTCCACATACACGTTGAACCTGATCGATGATTGACAGTTGACATTTTTGAGGCATGCCACGTGAAGCTCGGAAATGCAAAAACGCATCCTGTGACAGGAGAAGCTAACTATGTGGCGGAAGCTCGCCTGCAGTTGGCTCTCACGCCTTAGGCAAAATAACAACTGCAGTATGAAATGGGTGTGCTGCCTCGTGAGGTGTCTCAGTATTGACTGAACTCAGATTGACTTCATTGACCAGATTAGAGCATAACAAAGTATTTTAGGTTTATAACCATGCCTTGGTTTTACTAGAATTTATTTGACAGACTATTTTCTAAATGTTTTCTTCTTTAGACAGTATTTGATCTATCCATGCATCCATGCATTTTCTGAGCCGCTTATCCTCACATGGGTCGCGGGCGAGCAGGAGCCTATCCCAGCTATCAACAGGCAGGAGGCGGGGAACACTCTGAACTGGTTGCCAGCCAATCGCAGGGCACATATAAACAAACAACCATTTGCACTCACATTCATACCTACAGGCAATTTAGAGTTGTCAATTAACCTACCACGCCTGTTTTTGGGACGTGGAAGGAAACCGGAGTGCCCGGAGAAAACCCACGCAGGCACGGGGAAAACATGCAAACTCCACACGGGCGGGGCCGGGGATTGAAACCCGGTCCTCAGAACTGTGAGGCAGACGCTTTAGCCAGTCGCTCACCGTGTCTTGAGTATTTGATCTATTATTATGTTAATTTCAACATTGTGTGTGTGTGTGTGTGTGTGTGTGTGTGTGCGTGCGCGTGTGTGTGTACGTGTGTATTAGGGAAGTCCCGATCCAAATTGTTCACTTCCGATCCGATACCGATATTGGTCCGATCCAATATCAGCAATCATAAAATTGTTGGTTTTTTTTTTGGGAGTATGGAATGTTTGAAAAGGCTTGATCAAGTGATATTACTCAAAACGAAAAAATAATTAGCAACAGTAGGTATGAGACAAACAGATCCATTTATTATCAAACAATGGGTTACATAAAGTAACTAAACATAGGCATGTACTAAAATTGAATAAAATAAATCAAAATTATCCTAGAAAATCCTGAAAAATAACTATTATTTAAATAGCATCACCACTGCTTATCTTAAACCTTAGCATTTTTTACAATTGAATATATTAAAGTTAAGATATATAAATAAAAAATAACCTCAATAAATAATAAATACAAATTGTACTTTCAAAGTGCAAAATAACAATTCAAATTCAATTCAGTTACATTTTTTTTTACTTTCAGTATATATTGGGAACAGCATATGTTTCTCTGCATGTGTGGCAATGCATCTGGGGTATAGTTTTATTGAAAATGTCGTGGTGTGCATGTCTTGACCTCTGAGGGGTAGTGTGGTGCACGCAATGAGATGCGCCCTTGTAGTAACAAAGAAAGTAAAAGAAGTCATGATCGAATATTGTTAATAAAATTTGTTTATCACAGTTTGAAGAATATATGCCTCAGAATATTGTTATGTTGCCTTTTGTATGTGTTTGTACAGCGTTTGTGTCCCAGTATTCATTATTTTGAAAGATATAAGTGACCCGAGTTGGTTACTCATTTTCGTTATCTCGTCAATGGTGTTTCTCATTCATTGTTTGTTAGCTTTGGGCTAGTGATTCTTCTGAACAAAAATTAAGATACGAAGTCTTTTTGAACATTCAACAGGTATAATTCTTTTTTCTGTGTAATTTCTTTTCTCTGCGTTTAGTTTTACATTGCACTTCAACTGGAGTGTCTATATCTTTAAGCAAGAAACATTCACTCTTGCTCCCTGTTACTGTGTTAGCACCTGAGCAACCTGTTGTTGTGATCACGTGGGCTGTGCATGGCATCCGGGCGCTGCTGGCTAGAAGTGTATGTAATGGACTGCTTGTATAAGAGTGGAAAAATCGGAGATTTTAGATCCGGTCCGATCTGATATTCCAAAGATGGGATCGGGACACCCCTAGTGTTTATCTGATCATGTATGGAAGGAACAATGAAGATGTAGACTTGATAACACAATAGAAATTGACACATTTTGACAAGAATAGAAAAACATGTGTGAAAAAACATTTAAATGGTGGACTCAATGCGAAGAGCAAATAATCAATTGTTTTCAGCAGAAAAATAGATACAAAACATGTCATATTAGGTTGTTGCTATTGAAAATGCTATTAGTGGCCCAACAACTTACAACCTTCAATTTCCTTTATGTTCTAAAATGAGATTTAAATCAGAAGAAACAGAAACAATGAGGCTGCATACATGCTTGAAGGTTAATTCAGTTTGCGTGTAATGTCATGGGTTCATTCCGTCGCCAGTCGAAGTTGCATTTTATTTTTATTTTTTACACCTACAGCGGCTACAATAAAAGATCGGATTTAACAAAAATATACGAATTGGGCATCATGGTCTGCAGCGTACACGTAGTCGGAAGAGAAGCCTTGCTAAAGGCACACTATATTTGCATGTTGGATTCCAGTTGTTTGCAACACCATAATCAAAGCTAGTGTATATGCGTCCTTTACCTGTGAAGTAGTTCAGAAATGCTTTCAAGTTAATTGCACGATTTATTGAAGAGGCACAAGCAGATACACACACCAACAGCATTGCACAGCACAGTTTTATTTGATCAGTATTAACCAAAATGAAGTTTTACCCATGTAAACTTCCATTAAATGCATTTAAAATGACAAAGATGACAGTACTATATATTTAACTGAGTTTGTTTTGCTGTTCACTGAGACGAGTCAAAACATCTGACCTGCTCTTTAGAGGTGTTCTCAAATTTTACAGTGGTAAAATACCTTCCTAAGACCTTTTAATGTTGGTTTACTAAACACACATACACACACACACACTCAAAAACCCCATCAAAAAATAAAATAAAAAGTGACAGTTATAGTTTAATAATAAAAACAAACATTGACTGATTAAAAGATAATCCTCTCGATTATGTACTTATCGTCATCCTCAAGACAATGGAAAAAATAAATAAAATAAAATAACAATATTAACTTGGAAAAAACAAGAGGATATCAAAATAATATATGACAATAATTGTAATTTTATAATGATTGTACCCATTTTCAGTCAATCCAACCAGTAGCTTCTGGGTTCATTTTCATTTATCTTGATGTTCTGAAAATTTATGGTGGCAAAACACCTTCCTTCGACCTTCAACGTTGGCCAACTTAAAAACACACACACAAAAAGGACGTAGATTTAAATAAGAAGAAAGTTCAACATTGACAGGATGAATAATATTGTGTCAACCTGTACGTCGAAAACGTTCATCTTGTCTTCTTCTTAATAATATGTGTCTAGAGTTATTTTGTTCAGACAAATACATTTTGCCGGTTAAGAGGAAATATCTTACCTTCCTGACAGTTGCGGCTGTCAGTCCAGCCTTCGTCAGAGTTGTCACTGCTTCCTGGTGTGACGTGTCTAAAAAGAGCTGATCGGTTCGAGAACATCCGAAATAAAGTTCCTTGAACCGATCGAGTCCGCTCTCCAACCCCCCCGCCCTCATGTATGCCCCCTCGTCCCTTTGTCCACACTTCCATATCTATGGCTGATTTAAAAATTTATTTTTTTTTGTTCTGCTGTTTGTCTTTGCGTCCTGATGAATGGTCCTGCTGTTTCCGTCTCATATTCGTTCTGGCATTCTTTTTATTTTTTGGGTGCTGAAAGTTCGTCCGGTTATGCCAATGTACGTTTTATTATATGATTTGCATGGGGTTTAATATACAGTGTGTCACATTTCTTGTCTGGTGTTATTGTGCGTTTGGGGTGTGTGAGTTGTTGATATGGTTTTACTACTGTGTTTGTTTTTTTAAATATTTTCTCAAAATACATTGTATGGGTTCTGTTATTATATGTGTCTTCATTGTGGTGCATGTGTATGTCCAGTCATGACATGGTCCAGTTTGTTTCCTCTTCATGTGTGAATTTTATGTTGCTGGTACTCTCTATAGTGCTGAGGTGGTCTGTAAACTCTTGTGTGTGTCCTGTTTTTTTTTTTAATCTCTAGTATGTCGTCTACGTCTAATTTCCAGAGTCCTCTTCTTTTCCTTTTGGCTTATTTTGTCCTCACGCCTGGACACCATTCTTAGAGCGCAGACTCGAGCAGGTCGGGGAACTTTACTTTGAAGGTTTCCCGACCCGATCACCTGTTTTTTTAAAGACACCTCTCACCCTGAAGCACGATCAGCCCTGAGGAAGGCCAGCGTGACAACTGATACTGAAGTGAAATGAAATGAAATGAATGAATGAATGTGGTTGGATGTGTGGTGGTGGTCGGAGGGGCTGTAGGTGCAGAATGGCAGATACGCTTCCGCCAGACTGCCCCAGGGCACGCGTAGCTTAACTGTGGCGTGAATGAATAATGTATGCAATTGTAAAGCGTTTTTAAGGGTCTATAAAAGCGCTATATAAGTGTAATTCATTATTATTATTATTATAGTTATTATTATTAGTAGTAGTAGTAGAAGTAAAACTGTCAGCCAGATAAGAGATTGCCTCTTAACTGGCAAAAAAAAGTCTGTCTGAACAAAATAAATCTAAAACAACAACAACAAAAACTGTGTCAATATGTATTTATTTCCATGTTGATCTCCATATCTGGGTTACAGTATTACAGATTACAATATTATCGCATGTGGCCTGACCGACCTCGAGAAATGTCCATTTAACTCAAAAACATTTTTTGCGGCCTTTTTAGGATTTGTATATGAGTCCCCCTGGCATGGACAAACAACAATGCACACCTATGGACATGTTTAACTCTTAGACTAACTTAACATGTATGTGGGAGGAAACCGGAGGATCTCCTCAACTCTATAAACTGCTTACAAAAAGGACAGAGCCGAGATTTGAACCCAGATGCTCTGACTGTGAGCCCAGATGCTCCACCGTCTGCCCCAACATATACCTAACATTAGTTTGCTGTATTTTAGAGAATCCTCTTAACATGAACTAAAGCCAGATGATCCAACCATCCTTTTCATATACTTATCCTCTACAGGGTGGCGGGTAGCCGAAGCCTCACTCAGCTGACTTCCGGCAAAATGCGGAGTACAAGCCGAACTGTCAATCACAAAGCACATCCAGTATTCAAACAGAGAACCATTTACACTCACAGCGTCGACTGAACCCACGCTTGCTTGCACAGAGGTCATGTGAGTAAGTCACTACACTGTGAGTGACATTGGGAACATTTATTAATTGTTATACAAACATCATACTCAATAATGCAGTTACTTTGTTGGTAGGGATCCACCAATAGCTTTTTTTTATATACCAAGTACAAGTAGAAGTACTTACATTTCAGTACTCCCTGATACAGAGCTCTCAATACTTGATAATGTTCTACAAACATGGCATATGTTTCTCTTAAATACAACACTTTTTAGAGTAACAACTTGTCAATTCAACATTTCAACATCCAACAGCATGATTTTCTATGAGTCTTGCCACACATTTCACTTAAATGGAGCCGTAACACAAGGAATTTCAGTTATGTGATGTTTTGGTCTGACCACTGGGGTGCACTATGTAAAAGGAGAACATTGATAAGAGACAAAGAAGAAATAAGAGATGTGTTACCCGTGTCTATATATGCCCTTTGATTGACTGGCAACTAGCTTGGGTGTAGTCTGCTTTTCACCCGAATTAAATTGGGATAGGCCCCAATCCCCCACAACCTTGAACAGGATTAGTGGCGAAGAACGGACGGATGGATAAAAAGAATGGGCTTTAAGTATAACTAACTTTTATTTGTAATTTAGCTTAAACTCATACATTGAATTTGGTTGACAATAACATGGGCAGAAGCTAAAGAAGCCAAAGAAATGAATAACTGTAATTTTTGTAGATTGTGCTGAAATGCTT
This sequence comes from Phycodurus eques, assembly GCF_024500275.1. Classification (NCBI taxonomy): domain Eukaryota; kingdom Metazoa; phylum Chordata; class Actinopteri; order Syngnathiformes; family Syngnathidae; genus Phycodurus; species Phycodurus eques. The sequence goes on from NC_084533.1 coordinate 2,060,393, forward strand.
TTGCACTTATTAAAGCTCAGTGTACCATAGAAATTATTTGAACCTGCTATTGTATTGGTAAAATTCCTTTGAATGCCTTCCTGTACACCCTTGAAATATGCGTATGATAATTTAAGTGAAGGATAGTTGTTTGAGGAATTTTCCTACTGTATCCATTTTATACTACTACAACCAGCTATTCGCCCAATGGTATTTAGCATCAAGAATGCAAATCTATCTTTTCACAACCATCACTGTATTTCTGCAAGTATGTTCAATGTTTTAAATGTTTACATAGACTTCTATGAAGTTCAATGTCTTCAAACCCTAGAATCAAATTTTATGAAAAAACAAGTGGCGATACATGTTTTTTGTCAGACTGATTTGAAAGGAATTTTCTCAATTTGACTCCTTGACCTACTTGGCTCCGACAAATCACTTGTAGGTGTGATATGAGAATAGAACAGTGAGGAACATGATAGCAATAAAAATCCAAAAGTATGATATTACCGACACAAAACACTCTCACTGTTTTGTCTGCTTTCCTCCCAAACTTTAATGCCGACAGTCCTTACTTTGGAGCATTTTTACCATGAGATAAAGCCTGACACTATCTGTAATGGCTCCCACCAAATCCAAATAATCACGGTTAGCACAAAATCTGCGGTGTCAGGAGTCGTTAAGCCGTCTTCAGCAGCATCCACATTCGCGCCAAAGGTGGTCCATTCTTCAGTCCTTCAGGAGCCAATTCATTAGTTAGGAGGAAAACCCAATCAATCACAAGGCATCAGGGGAGAGTACAGCTCGTTCAGAAAAATCAGAAAGAAGACAAAAGAAAGACAAAAAAAAAGAAGAGCAATCAATTATTGGCAGTTTGGGTGAAGGTAAGAAAAATGTTTGTTCAGTGGTGGATTACATGTAAGCTGTTTAGCATTAAGTGGTCAGGACACTGTGTTTTCCTCGAGTTTGTATTCTTAGGTTTTAAGTCATACTGACAACAATTCCTCAAGAAATTCAAAGTACATTCTGCAGTGCTGCTTTCAGGCATGATGGTCATCAACAGTATAATAACATTTATGGTGTACAATTTATGAAAATAATAAAATTTAACCCTAGTAAGGGAAAGCATGGCGCAACAATAATACATTAAAATTTGACTTGAGACGTGTTTAGAATAACTACATCCAATCCAATTAAATTTTGAGTAAGTTAAGATCCAGTAAATTTAAAGTTAAAAAACAAAATAGGATGTGTTCTGTGGAATAAGGTTTCATGATGAAATGAAAGCTATTGATTAGAGAAAGTTGAGAAAAAGAGAGCAAAGCAAAAGGGAATCGCCTCGCTCCTCCGGGATATTCACACACAAAACACACACTCTTACAGACATACCCACCAACAAACAACCTCTCGAAGGACTCCCACAGCTCTCAAGTTGTCTCCTTTACTCGTCTGCAATTGTTCCCTTGCCTTTATTGATCTCGCCTAGATCAATCTAATAAAATAGAAACGTGTAAATTTACACCCAGAGGAACCAGATACACAGTGTGTGCTGGTGTGATACTAAAACAGCTGCTTTTAAGTTCAAATGAATTGGATAACTGTAACAATGGCTTTCGAGTCACCTGACAAATCAATGGGATTTTAATGACTTTCATAGCTTCAGAACTGGGATGTTAAATAGAACTGAATATCAAACAGGCGGCACAGTGGCCGACTGGTTAGAGCGTCTGCCTCACAGTTCTGAGGACCCGGGTTCAGTCCCCGGCCCCGCCTGTGTGGAGTTTGCATGTTCTCCCCGTGCCTGCGTGGGTTTTCTCCGGGCACTCCGGTTTCCTCCCACATCCCAAAAACATGCATAAATTGGAGACTCTAAATTGCCCGTAGGTGTGACTGTGACTGTGAGTGTGAATGGTTGTTTGTTTGTATGTGCCCTGCGATTGGCTGGCAACCAGTTCAGGGTGTACCCCGCCTCCTGCCCGATGACAGCCAGGATAGGCTCCAGCACACCCGTGACCCTAGTGAGGAGAAGCGGCTCAGAAAATGGATGGATGGATGAATATCAAACACATAATGTAGTGGTAATCAAAGTTTTGTTTTGATTGTCACTGTCAGAAAAAGTACTAATGGAACAATATTGATCATGTGGTTGTAGTTTGAGTGGCAGAGAACAGCATAGATTTACAATAGTAGGCATAATTTAGTTAGTAGTTTAAATAAATAAGCAGAAACCTGATACTTTTTCATTGAAACCCCTGTGACACTTGAAAGGTTTGGCAATTCCCCATAAAAGACTCTAGTTCTCAGATGATTTTGGGGTTGGAGCATGTTGAAAAGGAACAAAAACAAGTATACATAATTACCTCAAAATTGTAATCAACTCTCACCCCATTTGGCAAGGCGATACAGTTTGTCTGAGTACACTACACTCTGACTTGGTTGGTGTTTCCAAAGCAGGTGTCCAGCTAAGTGCAAATCAGCGTAGCAGATCCTGTAGCTGCATGGGTTCCATGGATTGTGTGACATGATACCAGGAGGAAAGGATGTAACTCCCAGAGTAATTCAACAGAGGACACAAGTAACACAAACCACTTTGAATCCTCTGCTTGTTTTTAAACAGTGCTTTTGTGTTCCTCCAATTCTGTGTCATCCCTTAGTAGCACACGAAGGGAGAGATCTTAGTTGACAAAACAAGAAGAAGGCTTGAGTCTTTAAACAAACCAAGCCATATGACTGTGTTGAAAAGAAAAAAATATCACTTATCCTCCTCAGGCTTGCATGGAGCTGGCATGGATCTCAGTTGACTTCAGACTACCAGTCAGACTACACCCTGGACTGGTCACCAGTATAACAAGAATAGTTAATCTTTTTTGTCATGAATTCTACAGTTTGTACATATTCACAAAATGTGTCCTCTGCATTTAAGCCACCATAACAGTGAACACCATAAGTACTAGTGTGCCCATTGGGCTGTTTTATGGTTTTGACGCCTTGATCCAGGGTACTCAAGCAAATTCCTTGGACTCTCATCAAAAAATTGGTATCCATGGTGGTTAATAATGGATGATATGTTAATGTATGCCATATATTCAGGGCTGGTTTTGTAGAATCAGAACCCGTTTTAAAATTTTCACTTTATTCCACTTCAAATTCACCTGTGCATCGGTTCTCTACAGTTTTTCAAACAGTCGTGAAGGGTAAAATGTTTTGGTATTGATGCTATTGAGTGAAAAGTGACAGTACTGCTCTGCTGTTGTTGTGAAAGTAAAACAAACAATGTTCTATTGTAATGTTTGAGGATTTCAAAAACCTTGCATTGTTGCAGTACCGGTAAAACTGCAAGAGGTGCATGGAAGGTCGGCGTTATGTGAAATACCATGGCACCTTAGTTAATCTTGGATGGTCAAACAGCAAGCAATTTATATATATGTACACACAACTGCTGAAATAAGTATTTAACACGTTACCATTTTTCTCACTAAATATACTTCCAAAGGTGCTTTTGACATGAAATTTTCACCAGATGTTGGGAACAACCCAAGTAATCCATACATACAAAGAAAGTAGAACAAATAAGATCCGAAATTAAGTTGTGTGAAATTATGGTAAATGACACAGGGGAAAAGTATTGAACACATGGAGAAAGGGAGGTGCAAAAAGTCATGGAAGATAACACCGAAAATCCATCAGTAATCCAACAGCAATCCAGCCCCTCGTCAATGCAAATGAATATCAGATGGTTCAGTCCTAATTGATGGCCTATAAAAAGGCCCCATTACCAAGTGGTGAGTTAAGACACATCTCATGATCATTGCACAGTAATTCTTGCATAACAGAACGACGGTATTGGTTACAGATGCATTTCTAAGCTTCTAAATGTTGCAGTAAATAGTTGGGGCCATAATACGTAAGTGAAAAGTCAATCATACCACAATAAATTTGGCTCGATCAGGTGCTCTTCGCAAGATTTGTGGCAGAGATGTGCAAAGAATAATCTGAAGAGTTGTTCAAAAAGACCTGGAATTGCAGGTACTGTTGTCACGAGGAAAACAATGAGTAATGCGCCATGGCCTGTTTGCACGCTCATCATGCAAGACCCCATTGCTGAAAAAAAGAGCATGTCAAAAGTTTGCTAAACAACATTTGGACAAGCCAGTTAAATATTGGGAGAATATAGTCTGATCTGATGAGAGCAAAATTGAACTATTTGGATGGCATATTGCACACCACGTTTGGAGGAGAAATGGGACTGCACAGCACCCTAAAAACACCATACCAACAGTGAAGTTCGGAGGTGGGAATATGTTGCTGTGGGACTGCTTCACAGTAAATGGTACTGGTAAACTTCACATTATTGACAGAAGGATGAATGGGCAAATCTACTGAGACATTCTTGACAAAAATCTGCTGCCATCTACGAGGATGATGAAAATGAAATGAGGCTGGACATTTCATCAGGATAATGATCCAAAACATACTGCCAAGGAAACTCTCAATTGGTTTCAAAGAAATGAAACCCACCCAGTCACTTGATGTGAATCCAATCGAAAATCTATGAAAACAACTGAAACTCAAAGTCCAGCCCACGGAACCTTCAAGATTTGAAAACTGCTTGTGTGGCGGAATGGGCCAAAATCACACCACAGCAATGCATGTGACTAGTTTCTCCATACAGGAGACATCTTGAACCTGTCATTGCAAACAAAGGCTTTTGTACAAAGTATTAAAAAAAATACCAGTTGGCGTGTTCAATACTGTTCCCCTGTGTCATTTCACATTATAACACATAACTTAATTTCTGATCTTATTTGTTCTACTTTCTTTATATGTATGATTACTTGGTTTGTTCTCAACACTTGGTGAAATTTTCATGCCAATAGTACCTTTGGAAATATATTTGGTGACAAAAATGGCGACGTGTTAAATACTTATTTCAACCCATCCCCCAGGCCCCCTGGAGAAAACTCGAGTCAGTAAGTTTTTAATAATGAACTGGGGTCTCTTTGGTTGCTGTGCAAAATATCGATCAGTCCGTATCCTTTGAGGAAGTGGTTCAAAACAAGTTCAGAAAGAAAGTTTGTGAACGTGACAGCAAGTTTGGGAACAACCCCCACCCAACTTAAACAGAAGCGTGCACATCAAAACCTGTTCTCCAGTAAAAGCATGACACTGAAGTTTTTTCTTTTGTCTGCAAACTTTCTTAAAACAATTATGCAAGAATTATGTATTAACGGCTGCCTTTAAAACCAGCATGGTGTCTTCAACACATCACATAATGTTTAACTTTTCCAAAAACCTTAAATAATTCATTTTTAAACACCCAGTCTTTTTTAGCAAATAATTCATCGTGTGTTCTTCTTCAATTAACTGAATCCTGTTTAATAAAATAATGACTTTGGGAGAAAACCGCAAAGAAAATACTCTTCACCAACTAATTCATGAAACAGATTATGATACTGTCATGGAATAATGACTTTTACTCAGTCAATTATCTCCTTTAAGAGGTTTTGGCACTTGATAATGCGAATGTCAGGACGTCATCCTTTCAAAGCAAACTGTTGCAACGTGGAATGCACAGTATATTCAGGTTACATAATATGTATAGGAACTTATTAAATATTAATGAAATGTTGTGGATATGAAAGCCAAATATTGATTAAAGGGGTTGCAGATTTCTACTATGTGATTTTATCCCACAGAAGCAAACAAACAAGTGAGAGACAATAGTTATAAAATATTACCTGTGGCTTATGAATTGCAACATGGTGTTCTCCTGAAAGTTTACATTTTGTGGTCAGGGGCTAAACAAACTCTCAGAAAATAACATTGAGGCACAAATCAAATTTTACGTTTGTCTCTTTAGGACACCAGTAACATTACGAAGCAAAGCCAAAGTTTAGGACCTCCATAATCCTAAAAGAATAACAGATAGTGTTTGAAGAACAATGATTGTGTAGTTAAAATGTGTCGCATATTAATTGAAATTGATCCAATAACACGCAGATGTGTGCAATTTCTTAAGACATGTATTGTACAGGATGGTAAAAAAGCATTCTATTAATTTCTGCCTCCCATGTTTTTTTTTTTTGGGTGTAAATAATGGAGTGAGCTCCAGAAGTATTTAGACAGTAACAGGAATTTTAGGATCTAAGTTTTTTAATTGAACTGTAGACTTTCAGCATTATGTCATTTAGAAAATACAGTCATAGAGCGTACTGTAATTCAAATTTCAGGGACTCAAAAAGTATCTGGACACTCATCTCAAAGAGATCAATTGGTCTGATGAGGCCTATGCCCTTGTTAGTTAGGAAAAATTAACCATGTACAAGTGGAGTCCATAGTAGGTATTGAGTTGGAATTTGGTAGCTGTTTGAGTGATGCCACCAAAATTAAGGAAGTCCAAGAAAATTTCAATAGAAGTAAAAAAAAAAAAAAGATCACAAATCCAGAAGAGAGACAAATGAAGTGAATGATGGCAGAATCATTTTGTTGTTTAAAAAAAAAAAAACAACACCTTCAAAACATTAAAAAAAAGTCAAAAATACTGTAGCAAAGGTAGGCGTATCATTGGCAAAATATCCAATCAAGAGACACCTTCATGAAGGTGCGAGGGGCAGTCAGAGGGTAATGAGCCCAATTTAATTAAACCTACTGATAATATTTTTTTTCCCAGAAATTTTCAAGGTTTGTTGTTTAAATACTTGTTTTAAGGTTCATTTATTTTTGTTTTTAGTTTTGTTTAAGCCTGTCCTCTTCCTGTCAGCCATATTGTGAATTAGGTCATTGTTGGATGCCTGTCAGAAGCACAGAGCTGCGATTGGATTTGTTGCTTTGTAAGACGAACCACCACTAAACATTTTCAAATGGTTGCAGAATGCCTACGGTGACGCCGCAATAGGCTACAGCACAGTCAAAAGGATCAAAGGTGAAAAACGAGTGCTTTGAGTGCACACTATCTTCAGTAGTGAATCCAGGGAATAGTGCTAGGGTCGAGGCACTGATCAGATAAGATCGTAGATACACGATTGATGACATCATCATTGTGCGTCATCATTTATGACATGACACTAACCAACCCCATACACATTTGGAAAACCTTTGAAAATGTTTCGTGGTGGTTCCTCGTCCAAAGCTAGAAATTCAATCACAGCTGTTTGCTTCTGACGGGCATCCAACTACGATCCCATTTCCAAATTGGCTGACGGGAAAAGGATAGGCTTAAACCAAACTTTAAAAATAATAATAAATAACCCTTCAAACAAGTGTTTAAACTACAAACTGTGAAAAAATCAGAAAAAAAAATCCATTATTAGTTGGCTAAATTAAATTGGGCTCATTACTTTGAGACTGCCCCTCGTAAATAAAGAGAGTTCACAACAAGGTGCTTATCAATAGCTAACATTCAAGAATCAAAAACCAGGAATGGACTTTTTCACCAAATATAAAAGTTCTGGAATATGATTTCTCCCAGAGATGAGCCCAACTAAATGGATGTGGATTGTACGTCTGCCACATAGTAAAAGGTTCCGGGTTTAAATCCTGACTCGGCCCTCTCGCCATGTTTATGTGTTATGTTACAAACCCCTTTCTTTGTCTTTTCATTATCTCCCCTGTAGTATGCCCTCTTCCTCCCAAAGGTGCAGCCAACAGTGCCATCACTGTTTTTTTTTTTTTTTTTTCACTAATTAGTTTTTGTAGTAATATCCATCCACCCATCCATCAATTTTCTGTACTGCTTATCGCTGTCGCGGGCATGCTGAAGCCTATCCCAGCTATCTTCCGGCGAGAGGCGGGGTACACGCTGAACTGGTCGCCAGCCAATCGCAGGGCACATATTAACCAACAACCATTCATGCGTCACACCTGCGGGCATTTTAGAGTTTACAATCGACCTACCATGCATGCTTTTGGGATGTGGGAGGAAACCGGAGTACACGGGGGAAACCTACGCAGGCACAGAGACCATCCAGGCCGGATTTGAACACCGGTCCTCAGAACTGTGAGGCAGACGTGCTAACCAGTCGCCCACCATGCCGCCGTAATAATATCAATCAATCTTAATTTATATGGTTCTTTTCATTCAAACATTGCATCACTAAGTGCTTTCCACAATCAAAGCCATGTCAAGACACATTGGAGTTGCACACACGCATTACGTACACACACTCACAGACACACACAACAGTGTGACTGACAATAACTAAACTGTCAGGAAATGACATGAGGAAAAACTAGAGAGGCTGAGTAAGTAAGGACATGCAGAGTAATAAAAACATTCATGACAGAGCAAAGAGGTTAAATAAAGAACTATCAATTACACTTTCTAAAAAAAAAGAGTATATTTATACAAAATAGGGTATATGGTATATGAAATAAAAATACAGTAAAGAATAAAGTAATTAATCAACAGAAGAAGGACACTTCATAAGGAATAAAAGCAAAAATTAAAACAGAATAAAAGGCAGTCTCTCCTCGGGCCTCCCTGCATGTTGCCCCCATGCTTAACTCCGAGTACCTTCCTCCCGTATTTCAAAACCATGCATGTTAGGCTAAATGAAGACTCTTAACTGTCATGTAGGTGTGAATGCAAGTGTGAATGCCTGCTTGTCGAGCTGTGCCTTGTGATTGGCTGGCAAACAGTCTAGAGTGTCCCCCCATCTGTCGCCGAAAGTCAGCTGGGATAGGCTCCAGTTCACCCGTGACCCTAATAACGATAAGTGGTACAGAAAATGGATGGCTCCTTGGACGAGAAATATTGGAAGAATATGAAGTATGTAAGAAATAAGAAATGCAAATACACAATTGGTAAATGTTGATATAAAGAACAAATTAAAATCATTTATTGTTGCGCAAGAAATGTACCTTCATCATTACTGCTAATCCCTGTAGCATTATTACACTTATTGATATTGTTATACACATGTTTTATTCATCGGTTCTTATCACTCCCATAATCCCTCTATCCTTTTCGCTCTTATCTTTCAGCTTTGTCAAAAACAGAGCCATGTTAAACACAAGGAAATTGTTGCTGTATCACTCTAGAGAAACACACACACATATATACATACTCTGTATATATAGTCATTAAGAAATAAGAAATACAAAGTGCGCAAAAGTACAGTAATACTGATGAAAAACAGAAGTGTGCCAATTATGCAATGTGACAGAGCTGCAATGATGAATAGACTGTAATAATGACTACAGAGATGTGAGAAAATGATAGCAAAGTGTCAATGCTCCATGGACAACTGCAGTAATTAAGATACGACAGAAGTGCAAAAAATGGTGTGAACTCACAGCGAACCTATGAGTCAACAATTACAAAAGTTAATGGCAAGGGGAAAGAAGCTGCTGGGATGTGTGGTGGTTTTGGCATGCAGTCTGCACTTTCACTAAATCTCAAGGCAGACGTCCGCCCGACGTTGCGATTCCGTTGTTCGAGGTTTCTTCCTCGGAGAGAGTTTTCTTTTTCTGTCACTAAAGTGCTTTCTCAGATTAAGTTCAACTGGTATCATAAATGAGTGAGTAGTTTCTTGACCTGCACCATATGGAAAGTGCCTTGAGATAATGTCTGTTGTGAAGTGGCACTATAGAAAAAAAAAATTTTCTCTGAGTGCTCTGATTTCCCCCAACACTCCCAAAAATATACATGGTAGGTTACTTCAAGACTGTAGATTGCTCGTTTGCGTGAATGTGAGTGTGAATGGGTGTCTGTCTGTACTGTATGTGCTCTGTAATTGATCGCAGTCCAGCGTGTACCCTTCTTTTTGTCCACAGTCAGCTGTGTCTCGCTCTATGATAAATCGCAACAGGATGATAGATACAACAATTATATCATTTGATCCAAATACAAATGTTCTTGGATTCACTGAAAATTGAGGCACACAAATATTTACTGTAATGAAGACTTTTCTACTGTGTTTGCCTAGGTTAATGATAGACACTATGTTAATTCCGACGTACAAATTTGGGTTATTTTGAGTAACAGAACCCTTATAAATAATAAATGCCATACTCACTGAAATCATGTGAATTAAAACTGGAAGTCTATACTTAACGTGTCTTTATTTATTTCTGTCTATTTCTGATTAATTGTGGTTGTGTGTAACCTCGAGGCAAAAACTGTGACAGGTTACATCCATCCATTCCTTTTGCACTGCTTATCCTGTCCAGGGTCGCAGGGAAGCAAGCTGGAGCCTATCCTGGGTGAATTTGGGCGAGAGGCGGTGTACACCCTTGGTAGCCAGTCAATCACAAGACACAAACAGACTAGTCACACTCACATTTACACCAATGTACAATTAATGTTCAGTTAACCGAGTGGGAGGGAGTTGAACTCAACCGAAAAACGAGAACTGCAAGTGAAAAATGAGAAAATGCAAACTACACACAGAACGACCCTAAGCTAAGATTCAAACCAAGAACCAAGATTGTGAGACAGGCACGCTAACCACACAAGTATTTTCAGCACAGCTAGTTTAAATAACTGAATAACAATACATATCACTTGTTTTGTTTGGGATTTAAAAATATTTGCTTTCTGTAATAACTTATTGAATGGGTTTTAGTTTCAGTTCATTCAATTATGTCATTTAAAAGGTTTCATCTCTTTATATTTAGATGTCAAGCGCTTGTTGTCCTAACCAAGGTGTTGCAAGACAGTATTTGAAATGACAGAATACAAAAAAATAATAATAATAACTGAAGATAATTAAATGGAGTGGATATGGGGGCCTAATAGCCCCTTAAGGAGTTTCTACTGTGAAACTTTAACCGCACAGCAAAGACGAAAGTCAGAGAAAGCTTACATCATTTTGCTTCTGGCTCGTGACATGGTGTTCTTTCAAGTTACGTATTGTCATCTCATGCTCAAGGGCTTACTAAACTAACAGTAAGGCTCAATGCAAATAGTACAAGTCCATGTTTGACTCTTCAAGACACAATATAATTATCACGCAAGGTTATTTATTTTCATGTATGTCACTAATATGGTGTCAAAATGGCGGCCTGGTAGCCACAACTGAGCAACAACCACCACATTTAATGAGGCAGCTGTTGGGAAGGCGATCTATTGTTTTCCCTCTCATTGGGGATGCACTGAGTAATTAGCGCTAACCGGGGAGAAGCCGCCCCCCTTCATCCCGCTTCAAACATCCACCTGACCACAACGGATGCCAAAACCACAACATTAACATTCCCCAACACAGGCCGACAATAGACATGTACCACCGCTGTTACAATTGTTACCCCACAGCTTAGCAAGGTGTTTAGGATGAAATTAGCTCACAATTAGACAAAATACCACAGGAGAACACAGCATATAGAATGTAGTGGTGGAGAAACCAAAGTTAGATTCCACCCAGCTGTCCAAAATAGATGAAAAAGGAAGGCATCTAAGACATTCACCTTCCTAATTTATTCACACACTCCAGATCCTTACTTTTCACTTGGCATGTTCGATTCCCCTTTTTTTTAAACCAAAACCATTATGAACATTTACTCATGAGTACTCAACGATACCGAGTACTGATAGCACCAGTATATAGGATACATAAAATTTCAATCAACACAATGATCGAACAAAGACCTTTCTTTCTTTCTTACCCACATGATGATTCGCCGATGTGCCAAACTGCCGCAGTGTAGCGCCAACTACTGGCAAGAAGGATTTACTCGATGTCAGAGTTAAATTTTTTTTTGCCTGGGAGATATTGGCAGCCTTCACGAGTACCAGATACCTTGAAATAAGGCGGTATCGGCCCGATACCTGCCATTGGTACTCGCCCATCCTTACTTTTTACACTACAGTATTTGTGTCCCATTCATAATCCTGTAGCTCACAGTGCCCCTTGTGGTCAATGTCATAGAGTAACCTCGTGCCCTTCGGTTAATGCAGTGCCCCGAAGGCAGTGACTAGCCTGCCAGGAGAGCTCATAAGCGATGCCTTGGGAAATAATCCGATTTAACTGTGTCAGAAAATCCATCCATTTTCTGTACTGCTTATCCTCACTAGGGTCGCGGGCTGCTGGAGCCTATCCCAACTATCTCAGGGCGAGAGGCGGGGTACACCCTGAACCGGTCGCCAGCCAATCGCAGGGCACATAGAAACAAACAACCATTCGCGCTTCCATTCACACCTACGGGCAATTTAGAGTCTTCAATCAACCTAGCACGCATGTTTTTGGAATGTGGGAGGAAACCGGAGAAAACCCACCCAGGCACGAGGAGAACATGCAAACTCCACACAGGCGGGGCCGGGATTTGAACCCTGGTCCCCAGAAATGTGAGGCACATGTGCTAACCAGTCACTCACTGTGCCTGCGTGTCAGAAAATGAGTAATTAATTATAAATATACCTTTGTTCATCTGACAGCCAGATTGATTAAATACTTTTCCATTAGATGGAAGAAGGTCAAACAAACCTGTGTATCCCCCTGTTGCCATTCATACAACATAATAAATCATGGCTTGTTCAATTAAACAGGACCAGATTTTAGAATACGTATTTGTGAGTAAATTGGGACAAGAGTAGTCATACTTTTTCTGATATTTGTGTTATGGTGGTATACTGTGAGATTTTTCTCATGTAAATTGGGTGACATTGCTAAATAGAGGTTGGGATATAATGCCCTAAGGTTCCCCTGCAATATTCCCAGAAATAGCCATAGATACCCCAAAGCAAACCCACCAGTTGAGAATGGTCTCAACCACCGCAGGGATGGTTTTTACATTTGGGTTTCAGCAAAGAATTGCATAATCGTTTCAACAGCATGTTAAAGATCACAACTAAAAGATAGGGAAAAAAACAGTTATCAGACATTATTTTGCAATTATACAAATGTATTAGCCCCTGAAAGACTCCATGAATAGAACACAGCACTACAGTTAAATCACAGCAGTAAAATTGTGAACTGAGCAGACACAAATTTCGAGCTGAATGTATCCAAGTACAAGCATGACATTGCCAAGCAATATGATTACAAATATGACCAACCGGGCCGGGGGAAAAATGTGTAAAACAGTGAGCATTCTGCGGGAGAGAATTTATCTAAATTCACTACCCTTTCCCACATCCTTTTTAGTTCATAACTGCCAAAGTAATTAATAATTAATGAGGAAAATTCTCTTGCGTCTGGATGAGTCATACTTTCAGCTACTTGGTTCCCCAAAAGCCCCATAGGTTGGATTAACACAGACGGAAATCCGGATTTTTTTTTTTTTTTTTTACCCTGAAATGGAACAAGCATGAATGTTTGATTGTGCCTAAAACAGAAGAAACCTTTATACAGTACCTGTTGGATAAATGATTTGTGGCACACAAAGCGCATGAGTCAAAGAGGCATTGCAGTTAAAGCTTCCTCAAAACATGCTCAAATTAAATTATTTGTAACTTGATGGGGGGAAATATTTTGTTGCATTTCTAATTGGTTTTCAAATTGAAATTATTTTTTTGCCTTGAGTTAAAAGAGGCAGATGTGTGTTTGTTTCCACCAACAGTTTATATGAATTAAACAAACCAGAAAATCCACATGAACTTTAACAAAGTACAACATTGTGCCACTTAAAGATGTCCAACACTAAACTGTCAGATAATTCAGCTTTGTTTTCAATTATCATGAACACTGCGTAGGACCCAACCTGACTGATTAAGTCAAGTCTCTTCGAAAACTAAGAGTGCAACATGAAATAAATTGTGGGGACAAGTGCAAAGAGGTGCTTATTTTAATACCTTCACATTAACATGATAATACAAGAGAAAATTAACCATTATACAGGAAATTTATGACTGAGAGAAAATGTTATTTATTATTCTTTCTAAGTTACATTCTATTCATTTGAAATGTCAACAAACAGTTGAATGTCATCAGTTTAACTTAACAATACTTTTAAATAAAAACCGCATAGTGTTAATTAGGCTAATTTTGAACTGCATCTTTTCTTTCAACAATATTACCTCAAACTAATAAAAACAAACACGATTTGAAGCCATTTCCTACTTGACTAGTTCCTAATATTGCACGTTGTCCGATGATATGATTCTGTCCTTATCTTAAGAGCCCACATTTTTAGAATGTCACCATTCCCATATCAACAATCCGGAACTTTATTAAGTTTAATGCACATTTATTTTGGTTGCATAAGTTCATAAGAAACCTTTACAAGATGCTGTGGGAGATGTAAGAATTAGGAACGTATTTGAGCCTTCACAGACTCCGCCAGGCTTGTCGTGCGAAAACAACACAGATCACATTTCACAATTGTTCATCATGTCAACTTGTTCAGAGAACAAATTATAAACCATTGAAACAAATCAACGGTCACGTCTACCTGTGACCTTTATTAGCTCTGATGAAAGTTAGTTCCTCTCAGGGTAGCGTCCTTTTTCAATAATACCATAATCTCTTTAAATAACCCTGCATAGAAAAATAAACTAACTATCTTTTTAAATTCTTTTACTATGAATTGAGAACTGACAAGAGGGGAGAGGATTATCACTGATTGAGTCATATTAATGATCTCTTTGACATTTCTGGGGAGCACTCTCTACATGATGATGCTCCGCAATACAGCATGTGTGTGCGCATATGCAGATATTTGTCAGTGTAATTTACAAACCAGTCCCACAGATACAAATAATGTAAGACTTACAAAATAAATTCCAAGTTACGCTTACATGGCAAGCAGCTTTGTACTCTTTTATCCTTGGGCTTTCATTTTTAAGAAACATCTCGTGACAGTGTAATTGCCGATTCGGTTTCACCCAAAAACATACATTTTGAAATAGTAACTTGAAGAGGAAACACAACTCCATTCAGAATACACTATATATTAACATGGCTCTTTACACAAAGAAAGCAAGTCGTGAAATCAATCTCAAAAGAGTTTTTCAGTACATTGCCTTCCCATGAACACCAAACAGGAGCCGTTTAGCCTTTCAGCATAGAGCAGGTGATCTGCCACGAGTGTATAATCCTGACAAAATGGCATCAAGTCTGCAGGCGGCCCCAGAGAGCTTCCCTAAGAACAAACAAATATCCTTACAAAGTGAAAAAAAAGCAATGTAGAATCCATTGAGTCATTCTTTGTAACTTAGCCCAGAAGTAGTGATATCAGATACCTGTACATTTCGGAGCCAAGGATTACGACGTGAGGTGCCGTCATCTCTCTGTTTCAACCCTTCTGTTATAAAATGAGGGAAGGAGCCTGCGAGGTATATTCTCAAGCATTGTTTCCAAGACCATTTGATTTGTTAGAAAACCAAATAATAATAACAGCAATAACAATGAAAAAAAAAAAGTTGCCATTCCCATAGCTGCAAAAATACTAAGACTGTCAGGTTGTTTGTAGGCTGTCTTGTGGTATCTAGGTACGATTCATACATATGGCATGGATGATCCAAATGTCTTTCACTGTAACATGTATCCTTGCTGATCCAAGTAAAAGCTTTGTAGTATGGAGCCATTTTGTCCATCTAAGCATTGGTCAATACGATTTTCCAGAAGGCACTTTTTTGCTGAATGTGTGTGTGTGCGAGGGAGTGTATACGCACAGCTGGCTGCAAAGAGAAAAAGGAAGATAGAAAGGAAAGGGTTGGGGGGTTACATGATGCGTGCAACTAGAGGTGGGGAAACATAATAAAAGCTGTTTTGTTTGGACGTCGTTCTACCTATACGTATAGCTGACACTGCCATTTTTCACTGAATAAAACTAATGCTTCTACATTTTAGTCAGTGCAGTCTGCTCCTCAAGCACCTGAAGATAATCAGGTGTTCCTTGAAGCTTGGCTTTCAGCTCATAATACTCACTTTTTCTTTGCTCCACCACAATCTTACTGTGGTTCCCACCTATCAGTGATGATTTCTTCATCTTTCGATCCAAAGTTTTCTCCGGGTAGCGGATTTCGTACGCACCCATTCCTATGCTGTTGAAATCTCTCTTGCCGTCCAGGAAATTCTGGATGAACATGCTGGGCTCTCGATTTGGTAGGAATTCCTCGAGTTCGTCGATTGTACTGAGGCGCTTGTTGCGCTCCAAGGTGGAGAGTGCGTCTCTATCCTTGTCAGCAGCGCTCCGAAGGATAATTTTCTGCCTTTGCGAGTCAGCAAACTTAAACCCAGCGTCCATGTCTGATGAGCGTCCAATACCACAAGTGTGGCTCTTGCCAATGTGTTCAATGGTTTGGGGGATAAATGTTTCGCCTCCCAATTCATCTCCCGAAATGGAACCTTTTTTGCCTGATTTGTGGCCATGCCGGTGGAGCTGCAGTGACATGGAGCCACACTCCTGATTCCCCAGTTCCTGACGACCAGCTGGTTTTTTAGTCCGTCTTAGGACAAAGACTAAAAGGCAGAAGGCCACAAACACTGTAAGTATTAGCACTACAAGGATACTAAGGATCATGATTGAGAGAGGTACAGGACCTCCTGGCGGGGCTTTGCCAACTCCTGCAGGTGAAACTGAAGTCAAGACCGGGGTGGCGCTGGTAAAAATAAAAGGTGGCCGAGCAATCAGCTTTGGGCACAGGATCTCGTTTTTCAACAGGCGCAGTTCAATATTGGAGAATTGCACTGGGGAGGCACATCTCACCTCTTTAGCAGCCACTCCATCACTTAGCTTGTCTAACCATAGTTTGAGAGCGACCAAATCGCAGGAACACTCCCACGGGTTTCCCTCTAGGTCTATTTGGGTCAAAGAACGCAGCTGGTCCAGGACACCACTGACTGGCAGGGTCATGAAGTGGTTGTTTTTCAAATTAAGTTTGGCTAAAGAGACGCCTGCAAACACATAGGCAGGAAGACTCCGCAACACGTTATTATTGAGATACAGGAGTTGCAAATTTGGCATGGAGTCAAACGTGCCCGCTAGAACTTCTTTAATGGCATTGTATTCCAAATATAGGTATTGTAGATTTGTGAGGCCCAAAAACATTTCAGGGTGTAACTGTTCGAGCTGGTTTCCATTCAGATATAGTCTTCTTAGATTAGTGAGGTTAGCAAACACATCTTTCCGGACGGTGACAATTTGGTTGCTGCCAAGATGAAGCAAATCTAAACCTTCAAATCCTCGGAAATCAGTCGGGTTTATGTCACGAATGTAATTCCCACTCAAGTGAAGTTTCTTGGCATTTGCTGGTTTAGGGATAAGTTCTGCTAGATTTTCTATATTTCTTTCCTGACAACTGACGGTAATGCCAAAATCTGAAGGGTGGGTTTTACAGCTGCACGGCTGTGGGCATAACGTTGGAGGGCTCCGTGTCTGAAAGGAAACAATCTGACTATTTCTTCCAAAAGGGGGTAAACCGGCTACAATGCCATTACCGTAAATTTTAGATGAGTCTGTGTTTTTTGGCGATTTTGTGGGAATGGCACCCACGGAGGTCGGGGATATTTTGGGGGATGACTGACCCGTATCAGGGAGTGCAGGTGGCATTCTAACATCAAAGTCACTTCCTGTACCCATGGGGCAAAGCTCCTGCTTATTAGTTTCTTTCAGAAGCCTTCCATACAAGTCACTTGGCGTTTCACATATGGCCTCTCCAATAAAAATATTATAGGGCATGTTTTCAAGCCATGCCTTGAGAGGTGCTAAATCACAGGTACAATTCCAGGGATTATCATCCAACTGCAGCTCAACAATCCGTCCGATGTGCTCCAGAACTCCCAAATATGGAAGCTTCTGGATCCTGTTCCCTCTTATATCCAGGTGTGTGAGGGAGGCAAAGCGAAATATGTTGTCAGGAAGTGCCTGTATGAGATTATCATTCAGAATGAGCACTTTTAACCTGTGCAGTTTGTTAAATGATCCCTTTTCAATATACTTGATTAAGTTGTAGTCAGCTTGAAGGTACTCCAAGTTTTCTATTCCTTGAAAAGTGTCTGCTTGCAACACCTTTAACTCGTTGTTGTTTAGGTGGAGCTGTTTCAAAGCACTCATCCCCATGAACGCGCCACCTTCAATGTTCTGTAGCTGATTATTCCCCAGCTGCAGAGACACAGCATGGGTGAAGTTGAGGAACGAGTTTGGGTAGAGAATAACTAAGAAGTTATTTTGGAAGTTGAGGTGGTATAATGACGACACAGGAGGGATGAGTTGTGTCGGTCGATATACAGTGATCTTTTCACAATTGACGTACAGTACGTTTTCCACTGACATGCAGGAGCAGGCGCTGCATGTCTCAGACATCAAGTCCGGAGCAGACGGGTCTGCCATTGGGAGTCCATCTGACATGGACGGGGAGGAGAGGGAGGAGCTTGAGATTGAAGCGGAAAAGGCTGCCAGCAGGAGAACGAGCATCATCTCGCTGATTAAAAATCCTCCCCCAGAAAATCATTTAGTTGCCTTTGGAAAGAAAAAAAAGTCAGGTGCATGCACAAGCATACACACCACAAGATGTACATAAACCTACATAATTATCAAACTATAAATTCATTTAAATGCCATTTCTAAATTGAAAAAAATATATATTGTCAAAAGATATCAAATAAATACAAATCTTACTGCATGATGTTCACACGCATTTGAATTGTCCTCATTTATTCATTACACCATCGGAACAGATTGATTTGGCTTGTACTACAAATCACCCTATTCATTGGACAACGCAAATGGTTGAGGCAAAAAGGAGGAAAAAAAGAAAAAAAAAAGCAACATATGCTCAGGAAATTGCCAACCCAGCAGCTGTTGCACATACATCTCAGTTTATTTCTAAAAGACTTACACGACAGACCGACAATGTTGTTCGCTTAGCAGTCATAATCAAAGTCAAACGACTGCAGTTCTCTTTATCATAACGGTCTCGTTTAATGCCAGCCACAGTAGCACATTGAGGTTATTTAGGGAAAGCGCCTGAGAGCAAGTTGGAGACTTGAGTCTGTGTTTATTCATAACAGTTTCCAAATGTTTTTAGGAATGCAAATTTTGCATAGCAGATTGTTTAAACCTGGGAAATTTCAGCTGGTCCCAACATAATATCTGATGCAAAAAAAAATAAAAAATGCATGAAAATGAATCAATACTTACTTAAAGCTGAGGTGGCAGGCTCCCTTTGGAGACTCGGGGCAGGATTGGTGGGACATGGATGGAAAGGTGCCGCTGAAGCGCTCCCAGCCGTTGAGAAAAAGCAACAAGGCTTCCCCGCTCCTTCATTTCGTTTCCATGCAGACTACTGCACATCAAGCGCGCTGGCTTGGATGGGGTGGACGCTGAGGAGATGGGAGAGCAGGGTGAGCTCCAATTTCACCCGATGCGTCACTTGCTGACGGGCTTGGAAAAATCACCCCTCTGCTTGTTTGAGTCCCAAGGTTGTCCCACCTCCATGGAAGCACATTTGATCGGTTGCAAGCTTCAAAGCGAAGCGCCGAACTGATAGCAGGAAGGCTTGTGAAATGCAACACGAGGGAGGGGAGGCAGATTCTAAAGATCTTGATGGCGCGTCCAGCGACTCCTAGGCGTGTGAAGGTGCACAAGGTTGGTGATGCTCTGCCACAAGTCAGCCATCACTGTAATCTTATTATTTTGCCAACTGCAGGGGGTAACAGGAGGACTGTCACCGATGAGCCAGTTCATTAACTGCGGTCTGTTTGACACGATCCGGAGTGCTGAAGTTGCCCGCAGGGGTAAAATTTCACAAATCAAAAGGCAACGCACTCCCATTCTTATTAGTACCTAGTTCTCCTGTGTGTATTTCATATATTAGTTTCCCATTCGCTGCACGAATACGGTTTGTACTCATCCTTGAACACTGTCAATTTGCCAGTTGCAGCAGGGGGGGGGGGGGGGCGGAATGAGTGTAAAAAGAGCAAGCTCTAATAAAGGCAAAACATTGCTTAACAAAAATGGAAAAAAAATAAGGAAAACCGCAAAATAGTAGGGAACGAGAGACAGCACAAACTGATCCGTAAAAATGAATAATGCAGTTATTCAGCTGCTAGTCCGATGCAATGCAGGTGACCAGCAGCACACTCTGCGCTTTCCATCTTTAAAAAAAAAAAAAAAAAGCAGGGAAGTTACAATTTATACAGCCGGTTTATCCAGAGGGCGGAAAAAATGAGTGAAAGAGAGAGCGAGAGGACGGAAGCTTGTAGTTTCCATTCCTGTAAGACAGCGCAGTGTCCGTGTCAGGCGCGTAAATGTGGCTCGCTCCTTTTCTCAGCCGCATTCACTCCGACTAGACCGGAGGAAGCTGCGGGGGCTGAGGGGGGGTGGAGGAAGGGATGGTGCACCAGAAAGAGAGAGAGAGAGAGAGAGAGTGTGTGTGTGTGTGTGTGTGTGTACACTCGTCTGCTGCTTATGATATGTTCTACTGTGGCATCACTTTAATCGAGAATAGGTTTGGAGGTGCACGTCTCGTTTGCCCTTCTCTATGACAGAATGAGGTGCCACCAACCAGAAAGGGAGGATTCCAAATGCTTCACCTGCCAAATTGTCCGAATTGAGTTGCGCGGCCCGGACCGGCCCGAGCGCATCATTCTTGGCGCCGATCCGAAAAAAAGGAGGGGGAGACTGTGCGTGTGTGTGTGTGTGTGTGTGTGTACGCTCACACACACACACACACACACACACACACACACGCACACAAAAAAGGTAGGAACGCGACTGTGAGCCGCATTTTAAAGCGAATAGTTGGGGAGGAGGAGAGAGAGCTATTGTTGAAGAGTGCTGCAGTCAGAAAGGCAGCAAGGAGGTGGGACATCAGTCAGTCAGAGGCATGTGCTTATTGCAAGGGGGAAGAGATCGAAGAGGAGATGGATGGAGTGGTGAGAAGAGTGCCTGAAGCTCCAAGGCAGCTGCTTTAAATTTCCCCAAAGTATGCAAATCTTTCCATCTATTGATTGGTGATCTGTCCGTGGCGCTGTACAAAAGGTCCCTGGCCGGCAATAGCTTTGCTGTTTTAATGCAGCAGTCATAATGACGTTGGAAAACAATAAACGGACTATAAGCCTTTCACACCGAAATTACCAGGAACCTTTCCATAATGCAAAATTGCAGTTTAAAAAAAAAACAAAAAATGTTTTTGTCATATATGTCAAAACTGTCTGTATGCCCTGACAGTACAATATTATGAAAACTATCTTTTGAAAAACGACCCCTCTTTCTACCCATCTAATGCCTCGAATTTGATTTGAATTATTATTTTACAAATAGGCACAGAGGGACCAGAGTGTTTGTGACAAGCTTTGACTCAATAGTCTGTCCATCATTTGTACACACCCACTACTCACACAGAGGCTCGTGGGGACAATCTGCAGCCTCATACATAACATAACGGTGTTGTATGCCCGATACGCAGACGGCTGCACGGCTGAGCTTGGAAAACCAAAGCTTATGTCACATCACCATTCTCACCAAGTTGTCAGGTAAGTTGATCACCTCTCTTATACTTTTAATTGATTGTACATCCCAAAAAATATATAACATCAAACCAGTAACATTTCTTTGTAACGTTGCGCAGTCATTGCAGGTGCACTCAGGTGCACTCTGAGGCGGCCAGTCTCTTCGAATTCTTTCTTGTTGTCCAAGTTTAGTGAGCTGAAGGCGTTTCGTTGGGCACAGGCATGAGGCAGCGGTGACAGGAGCGGGACAAAGGATTGAAACGAGGCTACGTTCAAATATTGATAGCAGTTTGAAAACTGTATATTGTCCCTTTAATTCCAACTATCCATTGTCTATACCGCATATTCTATTCAACCATTCACACTCAAGCCATCACTGACAGGAAACTGTTAATGATCGACGCCATCAATGACTTTAGCACTATTTATGCATTGTCATAGCAACATCAGCAATGCAAATGAACTTGTAGCTTATTTGAAAAAGCCATAGGAGTGTCATCACTCATGGTTTAGTCTTTCACTTGCATGACTTCCGTACAGACAACACAGGTTCAGTTCCCACTCACCGAAGACCGGCGAATAAACCGCTACACCATTTAATTTGGCCAGCGCACTATTTCATAATACGGGGTGCAATGAAGAAGTTAATACATCCTCACACAGCGCATAAACGTATGCTCAGTTACTGCTGTACTAATTATTATTATTATTTTATTCTTCCAAAGTATGGCCTAGAACCTTTTTTGATGAAAATATTTGGCGTTATTATGACTTTATTCAGGTGTTAGTGACCACGGCGCCTTTCAACAGTTCAGGACATACAACTTCCGGTTACAGGAACGGAACCCTGTAGTATACAGAGGATTGGATTCACAATTATCCTGTAGTGATTTGTGGGACGACAGCCATCCTAAAATGAAATATAAAGGAAGTAAAACTCACACCTAAACTTACTAAAACACATAATCTGCCACTTAATGCACTCACAAGAATACATTTTTTGAAAAACAAAATTCATTTAATACATATAAGTGTTAAAAAGTAGATTTACACATCTTATCTTACACATCTGTGGTGAATATAATCAGAATCAGAATCATCATTTGCCAAGTATGTCCAAAAAACACATAAGGAATTTGTCTCCGGTAGTTGGAGCCGCTCTAGTACGACAACAGACAGTCAAGTGACAGAGAAACTTTTGAGATATAAAAACATTGACAAAAAACAGTCACTGAGCAATAAAGGGTTAATAGGTATCTGGTAATGCCGGTACATTTTTTTCTTTTTTTTTTGACAATTGTGCAAAAAGATGCAGAGTCCTCTAGCACTTAGAGCAGTTCGAATGACAAATATTGCAATAGTCCGGTCCAATGACCATTGTGCAAAGGGCGCCAAGAATTCAAGGAGTGTTTGCAGTTTAAAGTGACGAGTAGCGCGATAATCTGGGACAATGTTGATTGTGCAAATGTTGGAGATACTCCTCAGTCAGTGTGCAAGTGGTGCCGATGCTACTCTGGCATGAGTGGCCAGTATCGGTCAACAACAGATATGCAAATAGTGCAGCGTGGCGAGACTACGACAGTGAGTGCAAGAGTATGTTTAATTGGTCCGACAGAAATGTGACAACAAACTCAAGACAAAACAATTGTCAGCATGTTGCAATTGAATTGTAGGTTAGCTGTTTAAGAAGTTGATTGCAAAGAGGGAAGAAGCTGTTGGAATGTCTGCTAGTTCTAGTTTGCATTGATCGGTCACACCTACCTGAGGGAAGGAGCTGGAAGAGCTAGTGACCGGAATGTGGAAGGTCCAATAGGGTTTTGCATGCTCTTATCTTAGTTCTGGCAGCGTGCTGGTCCTCAAAGGTGGGTAGGGGGGTACCGACAATCTTTTCAGCAATTTTGATTGTTGCAGTCGGAGTTTGTCCTATTTTGTAGCAGCACCAAACCAGACTGTGATGGAAGAACACAAGACTGATTCGATGACCGCTGTGTAGAGCTGTCTCAGCAGGTCCTGTGGCAGGCCGTGCTTTCTCAGAAGCCGCAGGAAGTACATCCTCTGCTGGGCCTTTTTGAGGACGGAGTTGATGTAATTCTGCTGGTTTCTAGCTCGATTATACAGGGCCCTGTCCCCGCTCTGATATGCGCCTTCCTTAGCTTGGTTAAGTTTGGCAGTGAACTACGGCTTGTTGTTATTGAATGTGCAAAATTACTTTGTTGGTACACACACCTCTTCACAGAAACTAATGTAGGATGTGACAGTGTTCGTATATTCATCCAGGCGAATTTTCAAAGACACTCTAATCTGTGGAGTCTAAACAACTTTGAAGTTCTATCTTTGCTTCATTGGTCCACTTTTTCACTGTTTTCACTGTAGGCTTTGCGCATTTAAATTAAGTTCTTGCCTGTATGTCGGTATTAAGTGAATTAAGCAGTGATCAGACAAGCAGTGTATTAACGCGAAATCACTTTAAATAATTGAAAGTGGTATTCTAATAAACGGACTCATGGCTAATTCTATGCGTTCATTCATTCACCAATGCTAGAGCACGAAATCTAATGGTGCCAATAGACCTCACCAGGTACTGTTTCTATCGGAATATATTGTCAGTTTAACATGACACCATATTCACACAGCTGACTCTCACGGGAGGTAAACAGAGTGGCATTAACCAGAAGCCTTACCTATTGGATCGGGTGGCGGCGCTGCAGTATGTGATGCCAGCATGAATCTTCTTGGGTTTGTGGTGAAGCTTTACTCACTGATGTTTATTGTGTTTTTGCATACAGTTAAATATAAATGCTATTACAATTGCTGTATTGAAACATCAGAAAATGGAGGGTCGTAATTTGTCTTGGTTTGACCATTTGTTTGTTAGTCAGTAGTTCAAAGATGGTTCGTGGAGGACGATGAACAAATCCTGTATTTCTCCACTGATTTAGTGCTGAACAATGTCAAAATGACTTCTGTGAAAAATGTTATTAAAATAATGCAGATTATGTACAATATTAATTCAAAATGATAACATTCCTGAATGTCTGAAGATCCTTTGCAACGACCATATTTTTATTAATCACACAATCTTCAAACTTGTATATATTATATATTTTTGATGTAACGATAGATGCTTAAAAGAAGCCATCTCTCCTGCTCAAAGGATTACCAAAAATAATAATAATAATAATAATAACCACCTGCCTTGTGTCTGTGTAGATTAAAATATGAGAGTCCTTGAGAATGTTGATATTTGACAGTCTAGGACATGTTCCTGTTCTTTGGCTGTGAGTGGCCTGAGGGAAGCAGTCCCACTAGAAAATGAGCCAGACCTTTGGCAAAGACTGCTTCCATCTCAGTTGTCATTGATAGTGCTGCCATGTGGCTGCGGCATCATTTCCTGTGTCCAAGCACTGTGGAGAAAAAATGTGTGCTGAATCACATTCACTGAATAAAAAGCATTCTGACATGTATTTCGAAGGATTCTTGTGTTTTACCTACCAGCAAGTCACTGTGAATTTGGGAAATGTTTCTTTGCAGAGAATCTGGGTCTCGTGTGTTGCCCCCATCTGGTGAGAAAATGAACTGCGTCTCATTCGTAAGATAGGTCAGTATTGCTGCACAAGTCTACATAAGAGTATGATTCTGTCATCATATTAGTATGGTTTAAATGCAGCTTATTTCAGTGAGCGGATATCATTTTCTCAAAGTAGACATGCAGTCCTAATTCTAATATCTGCAGTTCATATTTACAGTGTATAACAGTACTCAATACACTGGCATGAATGTGGTAATAAATTAAGGTGCCACAACCTGAGCACATCCCCATTAAGTCGCGAAATAGCAAACATTTGCTCATTTTATACTTCCTTTTTGCTCAGATACTCAACTGAAAACGAAATATTAATATATAGCTATGCCTCCATACTATCCATCCCAGTCTTTGATGATGGTCCACCACTCTTGCATCTTCGACTCTTCATTTTCTCTCATTTTTCTTTATTCATCAACTCAAAGTATTTTTCCATCTATCCAGCACACGACTGGCACCAGTCAACATATTTCCAACACTATCCTTAATTACCTTAACATGCTGCACATCAGTCCCATCGCTATCTCTCTGTCTTGGCCAACCTGTAAATATCTTTTCTTTCCTTTTTTTACTGTCCAACACATCATCACACCACTATGTTGGGATGATTTTCTTCATATCAAATGCAGGGTAATTTTATTTCCAGATGGAATGTGCAGCATTCTTTCAAAAAGTTTAAAGCATTTATTTTGTCAGTCCACAGAATATCTCTTTAAGTCTTGAAGATCATAAAAATGTTTTTTTTTTTGTGGCAAATATGAGATGTAGATTTGTGTTCTTTTTTTGTCAGTGGTGGTTTTTGCCTTGGACCCCTGACATGGATGCCACTTTGCCCAGTGTCTTTCTTGTGGTTGATTTATGAACACTGACCTTAACTGAGGTTTGAGGCTTGCAGTTCTTTGCATGTTATCCTAAATTCTTTTGCGACATCTTGGATGAGTTCTTGTTGTACTCAAAGTAATTTTAGTTGGCTACTGAGAATATTCCCCACTGTTTCCAGTTTCCTCCATTTGTGGATAATGGCTTTGACTGTGGTTCACTGGAGTCCCAAAGGCTTGGAAAGGCTTTGTAAACACTTTTAGACTAGTACATTTCAATCAATTTGCTTTTCATTTGTTCTTGACTCGTGGCATGCTGTTTTTCTTTTCTTAGATCATGTACTCAACTTCACTTTGACTAACAGGACGATTGAAACGATTTCTTGATTTAACAATTCTGGCAGGAATTAAGCCTGGGCGTGGCCAGTGAAAATTAACTCAGCTTTCCAAAAACTGGTTAATCGTAGTTAAGTAATTATTTAACATAGACGCAATTACTTTTTCCACATAGGGTCAGATAGGCTTAGATTGTTTCTCTCAATAAATCACATCAATCAAAATTACATTTCTATTCATCCTGGTTTTCTTTGTGAGATAGTAAAATTTGCTTGATTACCCAAAACATTTAAAAATGACAAATATGAAATTAAAAAAAATAAATAAATAAAAAGAATTCAGGAAGGCCGGCACGGTGGACGACTGGTTAGCACATCTGCCTCACAGTTCTGGGGACCGGGGTTGAAATCCCGGCCTCGCTTGTGTGGAGTTTGCATGTTCTTCCCGTGCCTGGGTGGGTTTTCTCCAGGTATTCCGTTTTCCTCCCACATCCCAAAAACATGCATGGTAGGTTGATTGAAGACTCTTAATTGCCCGTAGGTGTGAATGTGAGCGCAAATAGTTGTTTGTTTCTATGTGCCCTGCGATTGGCTGGCGACCGGTTCAGTGTGTACCCCGCCTCCTGCCGGAAGATAGCTGGGATAGGCTCCAGCAACCCACGACCCTAGTGAGGAGAAGCGGTAAAGAAAATGGTTGGATGGATGAATTCAGGAAGTGGGCAAATACTTTTGCATAGCACTTTCACTAAATGGCGTAGCCTCCAGTTGCACATTACAATTACAATCACTGACGCCTAAAGCGCAAATGAAATTAAGTTTGAAGGACATTGAATCTACAAGAAAATGATCATTACTTCATGATAATTAAAGAAATGATTCAAAAAAATCATTTTGATTCAAATCATAAATTTTTTTTGATTAAAAAAAATCATTTTGATTCAAAATCATTGATTCAAAAAAATTTAAGTTTAGATATCAAGTACTATTGATACAGACGCCATGTGTCAATTTCAGCTAATAGCTGTAACGAGAATACCAAAACAATCTCTGGACACCATTGAATAGGATTTTTACAAGTAAGCACAAATCTTGAGTGAACCAATACAAAAAACATACAAGAAAATAAAACAAAAGGTCAATCAAAAGAAGGTTCATGAAAAAACCTTACAAATAACCAAAAACAACATAACTAAAAGTGGTGGACAGAGTGACGGCAGAAAGGAATTGTTAAAAAAAAACATTACTAATCAAAAGACCAAATGGGTATGAAGCAGAAATCCCAGATGTACTTACTCTAAAATGGGGACAGTCCAAAACAGTAACCAGACTGGAGAATAAACAGGAAAAATATTCCGAACAGACATAAAGAACAAATAGACGAACAGAAGTAAGTTTTGTAATTGCAATAGTCCAACATCTCTCCACCACAGCTTCACCTATAAACCAGCTGATCGATCAATCGAGTCTTCTTCTTTGGCTGGTGCCAAAGAAGAAGACTCCCTCCACCAATGCTCACCAAGGCATCAGGAAACACAAAATGAACTCCAACAGGAACATGACACAATGTGAATAACTGATTTCTTCTGTGTCATATTTGGACTTGTACATGTTTTGTCAGTATTATGCAAGGGACACGTGATTTTAGCTGATGTATGTTGAATATATTTGTTAGCATGAGGTCAAATTCTTAAATTGGCAAAGCACTTATTTTGAATATCTGAACAAGAAATTAACCTTGCGCCATGCCTGCCCTGATGTCCTCATCATCAACAAACCCTATCATCCTTTCCACATGACTACCCCGAGTTTTTCAGGAGACTAAATATACTCCATAGAATCCTGTTTTCATTCTAACGTTCATAATGATGTGGAAATAGTTTCCTCGAACGCGGGGCCCAATTTCAGCTTGTGCTAGTCCCGGCTGAATTATTGTCGTTATCAGCTCGCCATGACAGCTTAAACCCTGATAGTGACAACCTGTTTTGGGCACAGTGCGGCCCATTACTCTCTCAAATGGTGATGAAAGGAAAATAAATGCTTGCAGTGCTGGGTAGTTTTACATAAATCGGCAGTGTTTGATAGCTCATTATTAATTTAACAGCATGCACCGCAGTGTGAGGTGCTTGGCTATTTATTACAGCTGAGTGTAAAGAGTCTGCGGAAATATGCACACAGAGTCGCAATGTGTTGAAGGGAGTGGATGGAGATGCCATACAAATATCTGTGTGTATGTATGACAGCTAAATCCTTACAAGTGCTGTTTCCCTGCTGCTTACCACTTTGGAAAATGTATCAGCCGTCTGGAGTGTCTCTTCGGGGTACATTTTCCATTATGTGAGCCAGGGTTCAGTGCAGAGATCGTCATATTCATCCATAGAAAGACACGTGAAAAACAGACAGAGGTTAATTGGGCATAGATGCACCTCCCTGTCTGAAAGGGCTGGGGCCTGCTGCTACTTGGGGAAATACTTGGGGAACTAATACTTGGCAAAGAAGAGCACTGTTGTTTTCACGAGGGGTTAAAAAAGCTTTGCATATTGTGTATGTAATTACAGTGTTGTACGAGTAAGGAATATTTGGTAAAATCACCCCTAACAGTCAGTAATGTGGAGGTTATTTGACTCTCACACACACTCACTTAGGAGAGTGTAAAAAGAACGATAGTAAGTACAAGAGAAAAAATAAAATTTGACACATTTTGGGTGACATCTCACAAAAGTATTAGGACGCTGCTTACGACCACCTTTCTTGCTCCTTACATTTTTTTTATATTAATATATATATATATATATATATATATATATATAATTGTAGCCTGCCTCACTATTCCGAGGACCTGGGTTCAAATCCGGCCTCGCCTGTGTGGACTTTGCACGTTCTCCCCATGCTTGCGTGAGTTTTCTCCGGGTACATCGGCTTTAGAAGGATCAAGTGGTATGAAAAAAAACTTTGCATTTGCTATTTTTCAAATGTAATTAAAATTGTAATGATGGAAATTTCCAAAATTTTGTTCCAGTGATATAATGTCTGACACTTATATCAAATTTGTAATTAAAATACTTAATCTTGTTACAAGCCTTTAGTTACTCTACAACACTGGTTATGCGCACACTAGACTGCTTTTTAATATCTGTATTGCTACTCTTAAGCTTGAAGTCAAATCTCGAACAAATCAAGTTAAGGTACTGTTTGTCTTCAAAGATAAATTTGACTGCCTGCTCATATTAGCTGTTGTTGTATTTGTTCTGTTTTAATTAGTTCAAAATGCATTACATTTTCTCAATGTTTCAGCTTTATTGTGTAGGAAACCTTAGATTTTCTCCCACCTTTCTGTGACAGTGAAATCTCTCTGACCAAAAGGCCCGCTCATTTCCCCTCTTAAGTTTGAAGACAGTAAAAGCTTATCAGGTAATTTTATATCCTGAGATTTGGAGTGGAAAAAATCTGACTCAAGTTGTAATTCAAAAGCCTGAAAAGATTATTTCAAACTCAGTTACAGGTTACAGATTCAGTTTGCAATGACAAATGTACTACAAATATCCTTGAATGACTAATTAGGAGGCGGCACGGCGGCCGACTGGTTAGTACATCTGAGTCACAGTTCTGAGGACCGGGGTTCAATCCCCGGCCCTGCATGTGTGGAGTTTGCATGTTCTCCCCGTGCCTGCGTCGCTTTTCTCCTGGTCGTCCAGTTTCTCCCCACATCCCCAAAACATGCATGGTAGGTTATTTGACGACTCTAAACTGCCCGTAGGTGTGAATGTGAGTGCAAATGGTTGTTTGTTTACATGTGCCCTGCGATTGGCTGGCGACCAGTTCAGGGTGTACCCTGCCACTCGCTTGAAGATAGCTGGGATAGTCCGGGGCCCTAGTAAGGATAAGCGGTGCGGAAAATGGATGGATGGATGAAATGCTGACAGTTTTAAAATTGTCTTGAGTTCAAATGTTGAGCTCCCACATAAAGCAACACTAAAATGCAAAAGGATATTATCTTTAGATTTACTGAGACTTTCAGATTTACAAGACACTTCTTAATTGTATCCTGCCTCGCAATTTCCACTCTCACAGTTCAATAACTACCTTCTGCATTCTGTGAATTGAATTTGTTTCACTCAGATGCCTTACACATACTCTTCTTAATCATCCCCGTACACTTTTCTGTTCTTTAATCAACAATGATGTTTCCACATGAGCAGAAACACGAATAATATTGTATTTGTAAGAAGTCCCTCAAACATTTACATACCCAATAGAGGAAATGGAGGATGTGAAAAAAATGTACAATGGGGTAGTTTTTTTGTTTAAAATACAACTTGTAATGTTTGTCTCTAATTAAGTAGAAAAGACCTAGCAACAATGTCATATGATGAGATGGTCAGTGAGGGTTAGCTCGCAGAACTTCAAGTTGAAGTCATTTTCGTGTTTTATTTCTAGATGCATTAAATAAGTTTGAAAGTAAGCGCTAAAAACGTGTGCAAATACTGAGAACAATATAGTACTGAATTGTTGAGGTAGAGCTGGAAATTCTCAGTTGGCCGGATTTTTTGTGTGGGGTCAAAAACTAGTCACATGATGACAGCGTGCTGGGGCGTCGACTCTCTAACATGAGATCCTCCCACTTTATAAACACCAAGCTCCCTTATTCCATGCAGTGACCATTTGGCGGAATTGCCAGGTCCTCATTCATTATAACTTGACCCAATACTACCAGAATATTGGCCATCAACCTTATGCTCACAACTCCCAAAAATATATCTTCCCTGAAGTGTCATGTGTTTTGTGTTATTTGGGCTACAGTTTCTCTGGCGTCAGGCCCCACTCGCATTGCGAGACAGTGGCAAACCCCCGTGCCCCGTGGCCCATTGCCAGTCTCACAGGGGTTAGTGTAGCCACCGGAGGTCCAGTACAACAGCGTGAGGGCCGTCAGCCTCACAGGTGCCAGCCGCATGTCACGTGGGATGAAGGAGGGAAACGCAATCATCCAAGGGTACTGGTGCGAGTCGCGTAGAAGTGTGTTGTCCCACTGAATTTCAAAGGAGGGCAAATTGTCCTGGCGGCACAGTTTATGGTCATTAGGCTGGTTCAGAGGCTGCTTCTCTGCAACTCATGAAAGCGTCTGTACTGTCCATCCATCCATTTTCTGTGCCGCTTATCCTCACTAGGGTCACGGGCGTGCTGGAGCCTATCCCAGCTATCTTCGGGCAAGAGGCGGAGTACACCCCGAACTGGTCACCAGCCAATCGCAGGGCACATATAAACAATGTCCGTCACTGGGAATTCTCCTCTCCCCGCTTAGGAGTCGTGAAAGAAGGCATGTATTCGATTGACAGCTGAAAGTTCAGGGGAGGCAGGATTTTGAGAGCATTCAGCGACACGCCCACAGCATCTGCAAGCTGAAAGAATGTCTCAATTCTTGACCATTTTGAAGCCTGAGTTCACATAGATCACTATTTCTTTTTTTAATTCATTCATTCATTTTCCGGTATGTGTATATTACTTTTTCTGTGATGTGTCAAATTTACAAGACATTTTTTTTGACCTCTTTGGTTCAGCTTTAAGGTCCTGGGAGACGGCCACCCACATACGCTAGATAATTGTTTGTTTTTTTTTGCAACTTGACAAACTGGAAAAGTTGGGTTTAATCACATTAAAATGTGTTGTACTCGGAAGAACGCGGTACCAGCATGGCATCTGGTGAGCTATTTGACAAGTAGTACGGAAAAGATTTACAGTAGGGGTTTGACAAACTCTTAGAGTGCATTCACAATAGGCAACCCTTGCAGTGTTTGGGTCCAGCTGACACCGAAGTCTGGATTGTTTAGCATTGAGCAAACTGTGCCATGCTCAAACACTGCATACGTTTTGCTTCCCAGTGCGGTTGGAAATGGTTTGAACAGCACACCTCAAGCTTCAGTACATTGGTATATATGCGTTGGTATATAACCTGGTTGTATCATCAATGTGATCATTTGTCACACCAATTGTTGATGATAATGGCCTTCTTACATAATATCAAGAGCTCAATATAATCCACAAACCCCAAGGTATGCTTTCTCATGCATGAGCATTCGCAAGCAAAGTAGATATCTCACATAATCAATGCAATTGCTCATAAATGGCACATTGCATCATTTAAAAAAAGAACAAGTTGAAATAATCCGGAAGTCCATCCATCCATCCATTTTCTGAGCCACTTCTCCTCACTAGGGTCGCGGGCGTGCTGGAGCCTATCCCAGCTGTCATCGGGCAGGAGGCGGGGTACACCCTGAACTGGTTGCCAGCCAATCGCAGGGCACATAGAAACAAACAACCATTCGCACTCACAGTCATGCCTACGGGCAATTTAGAGTCTCCAATTAATGCATGTTTTTGGGATGTGGGAGGAAACCGGAGTGCCCGGAGAAAACCCACGCAGGGACGGGGAGAACATGCAAACTCCCCACAGGCGGGGACGGGGATTGAACCCCGCACCTCAGAACTGTGAGGCTGACGCTCTAACCAGCCGCCTAATCCAGAAGTCAAGAAAGTTAATCAATGGGTGAGATGTAACCGCTCAAAACCAGTGTGAAACAACTGTCCCCGTGTGAGTGCATTGCACACACATACCAATGTGAGAGACCCCACTCATGATGAGGAGAAAATAAGCAAGTTGTTGTCTGTTCATGATGACCAACAGAGCACACCAAATACATACTGTAACTACAGTACGTATCCATCAATGAGAATGGGTCTCCTCCCCCAAACCAGATGCCCCATTGGCCTGCAAAGGGTGTGGGGGAGGGGAGGCAGAGGGGGCAGTGGCCCTGGGCACACACCTAGGGGGCATCCAAACAGGTTTGGGTGGGCATCCAACCCCACGCCCCCCTGTCGACAAACAGTCTTCAAGATGGAAAAACTTCCATACCAACCTACTCCCCCGTTGATGATCAGATTTTCAAGGAGGAAAATGTTCCATACCACACCCACAGCAGCAACACACCTTTGCTCACCACTGAGATGACCTGACCAGTGAGAGGCACCACTGCAGCGCATCCAGAATGATGAAAAATACAAATGAGACATCCATAATGTAGAAACATCATCCGAGACTCCTGCAGAAATTCATTATGTGAAGAGGGAGGGTGGCCAAGAAAATATGCAGAGGATATCTGGAGAGCAAATGTAGATGCAAGTGACATCATGTCCTGTAGTTCCATACTATTTTCCCTGCTCCATTTGGAAGTGAAGTCTGGTCTGGAGTTTGCAATTTGTTAAAAATTGCAGTTGGTTGCAATTGCTATTTTTAGACTCCATCTTCGACTTCCGCATAGGGCGCCCGTTGCGCAAATCGAACATGATCACTAATGTTATTTGACTCTAATCCACCAATAAGATGATACAAGGCAGTCACATGACCGCGTAGCCTTCGCGAGCCAATCAAAATGACTCTTTTTTGGGGGGACAGCCGTGCGAGTGTGTTTCCTTTATAGACAAAAATAAACAACAGCTTTGTTATGCAGCTCTTAAATTGTGACTGCCCAAACTTGGATATTTCAGCCCACTTCTAACTTGAGAAAACACCTTGCGGTAAATTGCAGATATTTCTATTTTTGTTTTGACAGTGGATATGGCAACATTAGCCCTATCCTATGGTGTCGCACACGCACACACAATTACCAAGTCTGGTCAGCAAACAGCTTCTTCATTAAGTCATTTAAGTGAATAAAGCAAATCATGTTTCTGTAGAGCCCAATGCATGTGTTGCTGGTTTTTGGGCAGTTAAAAATTTAAATGGTGGCAGGTGTGTGTCGACTCCCATATATGATTATTTTTGTATTTTATTTGATGGTCATGCTCTGATTAAAAACAAAAATCTGAATACAAAATACTCTTTATTTGAGTATTTTTATCATTGAGTACTTTCTTACTCTTAAGTAAATATTTGGATGACTACTTTTTACTTTTACTTGAGTCATATTATTCTAAAGCAACAGTGCTCTTACTTGAGTACAGTATTTGACAACTCTACCCACCTCTGGCTCTGAATCAGTGTCATTTTCATAATTAAAAAAAAGGTGCATACCAGGAAAATAACAGTACTCTTGCATAATGTCACACATTTGTGGAGCCATCTGTGACTATCTAAATTTTCCTGAGAGAAATGAAAACAAATAGTGGTGTTGTGTTGTAAAAGGGTAATATGGAGTCGCTGTTTCTTATTCCTTTGGCCTGAATG
Organism: Phycodurus eques; assembly: GCF_024500275.1. NCBI lineage: Eukaryota > Metazoa > Chordata > Actinopteri > Syngnathiformes > Syngnathidae > Phycodurus > Phycodurus eques. The sequence goes on from NC_084533.1 coordinate 2,094,652, forward strand.
CAATTTTGCATTGGCCTGATACAACATGTTGCCGACAATCACTGGCTCAACCTGACAGCTACTGTACACGAAAGAATGGAACACAAGTTGACAGTTTAAGTCTGTGAGCACAAACTCAGGGACACGCACGTTTCCTACCACAAGTTAAAATATCTGCATGCAAATTGTGGATTACCACAGTCACTTAGAGAAATGTTAATGCGTGTGAAGATCTGCAATCCATATTTGTAGAAAATCACAAAAGTGTCATTTTAATATACAAGAACAGCGGTTATGACTGCATATCCAGTAGGATAGCTTTTTGCAATAATTAATTGGGTAGAAAATGAGACTAATGTGCATCATTTATGTCTTTTGGCGGGGGGGGGGGGATTGACCTCCCCCATGGCTTGATCATGCCATTTGATCATATAATAGCTTGAGCCCTTATTTTGAATGCAAGTCAGAATATGCAAGGAGGGAGGAAAAATATTAAAATGTATGCTTTTTCATAGGATTTAATTTTGACTCGGGATTATTTCTTTGATTACATTTACATGGTATTGTGTTGGGAATAACATACTGAAAATGGTTGATTCGACAGACACAACATGGGTGTGATTACAGTTATCGTAGTAAAACTAGCGAGCAAAATTGGGTGTGCATATTTTAGACAACTAAGATTCGACACCCGAGAGCAAGTTTGACTTGCATGCTGAACAAGGTTTGCATAGTCAAAGGTAGATTTCTAAACATCAACAAAATAACACACATAGACATAAAAATATCCATCCATCCATTTTCTGAGCCGCTTCTCCTCACTAGGGTCGCGGGCGCGCTGGAGCCTATCCCAGCTATCATCGGGCAGGAGGCGGGGTACACCCTGAACTGGTTGCCAGCCAATCGCAGGGCACATAAAAACAAACAACCATTCGCACTCACAGTCATGCCGACAGGCAATTTAGAGTCTCCAATTAATGCATGTTTTTGGGATGTGGGAGGAAACCGGAGTGCCCGGAGAAAACCCACGCAGGCCCTGGGAGAACATGCAAACTCCACACAGGCGGGGCCGGGGATTGAACCCGGGTCCTCAGAACTGTGAGGCTGATGCTCTAGCATGTCGCCCACCGTGCCGCCCATAAAAATATGATTTTTCTAAATTCAAATATAAATGTTATTAGGGCATCGAGCAAAAAGGAGAAGGTGAGGAGACATAACATAAAAGGATATCACATAATTTTTGTGACCAACGTAAATCCTGTGCGCCATGGGAACGGTTTGACAGGTGGTCATAATTTCATTGACCAGCACACCCCGGCAGCTTCGTGGTTGAGCGACTTGCGCCATTGTGGGTTTTATAGCTGACTTCATTCGCTGCCAATCAAAGCGGCTCGCTCATTCCCTTTAAATGTGGAGCACTTGCAGTCTCACATGGAGACGTCTCTATAATAATAATAATAATAATAATAATAATAATAATAATAATAATAATAATAATAATAATAATAATAATAATAATAATAATAATAATAATAATAATAATAATAATAATAATAATAATAATAATAATAATGGCGGCACGGTGGAGACTGGTTAGAGCGTCAGCCTCACAGTTCTGAGGACCCGGGTTCAATCCCCGGCCCCGACTGTGTGGAGTTTGCATGTTCTCCCCGTGCCTGCGTGGGTTTTCTCCGGGCACTCCGGTTTCCTCCCACATCACAAAAACATGCATAAATTGGAGACTCTAAATTGCCCGTAGGTGTGACTGTGAGTGCGAATTGTTGTCTGTTTGTATGTGCCCTGCGATTGGCTGGCAACCAGTTCAGGGTGTACCCCGCCTCCTGCCCGATGACAGCTGGGATAGGCTCCGCACACCCGCGACCCTAGTGAGGATAAGCGGCTCAGAAAATGGATGGATGGATAATAATAAGAAGAAGACTTTTTTTGACTTTTTCAAGAAACTTTATTTAGCACACCTTTTGACAAAAAAAAAGATCCCAATATGTATTTACTTTAAAAACATGAAAAAGGATATCACCAGAAACATATTTAAAACAAAACAAATGAAAATGTACACAAAATAAAAAATTAAAATTTAAAAATTCAACACCAGTGATCCATATTCATCTACTGAACACAAAACATTCCCAATAGCCCACCGATCCACAAAATCCTCCAGATTATTGGTAACCGTATAAAATGTGTGCTCCACCCTTAAACGGGCTGCCACCAACCCTCTCAAACAGTAAAGAGGATCAGTCCAACTAGCTCCAACAATCTTGTTTTTCCTACTTTTCCATATAGCCAATTTAGCACTTGCAAACATAAAATTCATTAACACCACAGTTTTCTTTCTTTTTCTGGAATAAATTGGTCCAAAAATAAAAAGATGGAAAGAGAAAATCTCTCCCAACCCCTCCACCCACTCCTTTAACATTTTAAAGAAAACAGCCAAACGGGAACATAGAAGCACTAAGTGGTCCAATGTCTCTGGGTGTAAACAAAAGGACAACCTTCCCCAGTGCTAGGGTCAAAGTGAGCTCTGTATCTGTTCGTAGCTATTATTCCATGTATAATCCTCCATTGGATGTCACCCATCCGTTTTTCAACAGGAGGTTTATACAGGACCCACCAGCTTCCTTTTGGGGAAAATTCCGAACCAAACACCTCTGTCCACCTCGACTCTCTGACTCCAGTGAGCGATCCATTGTTCAGCACCTTTACACAGCTCTCATACAGCCGCTTTCCACTGCAAGAGCTGAAGTTCCCAAGTTTTGGAGTTTTTAGGGACAGTACGATTCCACATTGCTCCCTCCATTCCCCACCAGCAGGAATCACGCCAAGAGGAGGAAAAACGTACTCAGCCCCCTCACTCCACTGGTGAGCTAAATCACTGTTCCGTATATAGTCCTGGTGTTTTTCTGACAGCGAGTGCCACACCTCCTTCACCAGACCCTGTAGAACCCGGTTGGAGTGAACACCAGTCTTCTCCGCCAGTGTCTCTGGTGATGTCCTCATTAGGTGTCCCATCTTCACAATCCCTGCCTCCCTGAAAGCGCTTCTCATTGTGTCAGACGAAAAGGCACTCAAAGGTAGAAAACTGTTATTGAATAGTGGCTCTTCAAACAACCACAATCCAGGCTCTGCAGAGGCTCGAGTAAAGTCCAAAGTCTGCCAAGCATCAAGGACAGAGCTGTAAAAAGGTGACAGTCCATCCAAACCGGAGCTAGAGGACAGCAGAAACAGATGTTTGTCATAACCTAGCCGTCCGGCCCTCCGGAGCAGCAGACGAGCGACGGCTGACCAGCAGATTGAGTCTTTGTACAACAGTCTCTGTGCCGTCTGTAAACGAAAAGCAGCCATCCTGGAGGCAATGTCTATAAGGCCTTGCCCCCCTTCCGTCACAGGGAGATACAGGACTGACGCTCTCATCCAGTGATGACCAGACCAAAAACTTTCCACCAGCATCTTCTGTAGCTGTTTAATCAGTCCTGGTGGGGGTGCTAACACCTGAGGTCTGTGCCACAAAAGAGAGGCGACGAGATTGTTTACAATCAGAGTTCTTCCCCTGTAGGACAGCTGAGGTAGCAACCATTTCCATCTAGACAACTTAGCTTGCACTTTTCCCAGCACTCCCTCCCAATTTTTAGCAACCATCTTGTCGTCACCCAAATAAATCCCCAGAATTCTCAACCCACTATTTCCCCATGTAAGGCCACCAGGGAGACCATACACAGTCGCCTGTGTTGGATTACCAACCCAGCATGCCTCACTCTTTTCCCAATTTACCTTAGCTGAGGAAGCCTTTTCATACAGCGTTAGACTTTCTCTCAGTGCCTCTATGTCACGACTATGGGAAGGCTATAAGTCATCTCTGGCAGACATAGACCTCTCAAGGTTTTCCTAAGTCTCAATAGGAGAGGCTCGATAGCAAAACTATACAATAGTCCCGAAATAGGACAGCCTTGTCTAATCCCTCTCCCGACCACGACTGGTCTGCTCAGTCCTCCCCCAACCTTAACTACACAACATGCACTCTCATACAGGAGTCTCACCCATGATACAAAATGCTCCCCAACTCCAAATGCGCGCAATGTGGAAAATAAGAAAGAAAGATCCACCCGATCAAATGCTTTTTCCTGATCAATAGAAATAATGCCTACATCAACACCGTATGCCTTTCACACATCAAAAATATCTCTCATTAAAAATAAATTGTCCAACAACGATCTGCCAGGGATGCAGTACGACTGGTCTTCACCAATTACGATGTCCATATAAACTTTTAGTCTATTTGCCAAAACTTTGGATACAATTTTATAGTCGGTACATAGTAAGGCAACAGGTCTCCAATTTTTGAGCAAAGTTAAATCCCCCTTTTTTGGCAGAAGAGAGATCACCGCACGCCGACAGGAAGCTGGAAGAGTCCCTCTCCCAAAGGAGTCCTTGAAAACCTCCAACAAGTCAATCCCAATTATATTCCAAAAGTGTTTATAGAAATCTGCTGGTATTCCATCCAAACCTGGGGCCTTACCAGAGGTCAACTGGGTCACCGCAGTCGTCAATTCCTTTAGAGTAATGTCAGAACCCAGGACATCTTGTACATCAGATCCCAGCTAAGGGACACCCTGAAGTAGTGTCTCGGTAGCCTTTCCATCGCACCTTTCTGCCTCAAACAGGTTGGAGTAGAAAGACACCGCGAGCCTTCTCATTTCTGCAGGATCTGAAGTCAGCGTCCCATCAGGCCGCTGTAGGCACACCATTTGTTTCCTCTGTCCAAAAGATCTCTCCAGGTTAAAAAAGAAGGAGGTGGGTGCATCGATGTCCCTCAGTGTGGTAAACCGTGACCGGACCAGAGCTCCTTTAGCCTTCTCTTGAAGAAAACAAGTCAACTGCTGTCTTTTTTTTTTAACTGCTCGGTATTTTCAGCAGCCACACTCTCCAAAACCTCAATGTCCTCTTCTAGTTTCTCTATAGCCTTCCTATTATTAATACTAGAGTAGGATGCGTACTGTTGGCAAAACACTTTCACTTGACTTTTTCCTACCTCCCACCACTGAATTAAGGAGGGAAAAAACTCTCTTGGCTCTCCAATTACTCCAAAACAATTTAAAATTTTTACAAAAAACAAAATAATGTAAACATTTGACATTAAAATGCCAGAATGATTTCGGCTTGTCCATGTGGGACAAAATTAGTTCCAATAATACCAAATGATGATCTGTAAACCCAACTGGGGAAATTTGACAATTAATTGCCCTGGTGTTAAAAGCCACAGACATATAAAATCTGTCTAATCTGGCTGCAGTAACCACGCCATCAAAAACTTTCATTCGGGTATATTGTCTGTCGGTCGGATGCTTTGTCCTCCACACATCATCTAAATCCAACTCCTTAGTCATCTGTTAGATATATTGTAGAAGTTATCATTTATTTGCTTAGCTTGCATTAGTATTATGGACAATGTTTAGAAAGAAAGATGTCTCGCCTTCAAGAAGATGACTCAGCAGGAATCATCTGAGAGAAGGACGTGGCCGGGACGTGGCAGGTGCCATGTTTTCACCTTGAAACCCTACCCTTAGTGTGTTGTGTCTTGTAGCTTAGTACGTTATGTCTTGTAAACTTAGAAACCTCCCTATTTTCAAATAAATGCAGGAGCGACGGGAGAGATTGTTCAGAGCGTGTTGAGAGGCTGTAATCTGAACAATCTCCCATGCGCCCTCCTCATGAGAAAAAGAAACCAGCGTCTTCATTCCTTTTGTGTCTATTTTTTATAATGTTGGGCAAGATAAATCCAACATCATCTTTGACAAGAAACAGGACGACTGGGTATGGAGCTCCTGTCCTATTCTATCTAAAGCGGGATCGGTGCAACAGTTCCAGTCCCCCCCAACTAAAACACATTCTACTTTATCACAGTTGTCCAAATTTTCCTTTAGTACTTTGAATAAACTCAAACGGTCCCGCCCGCAATTCGGTGCATATACATTCACAAATTTAAACATAATGTTTTGGATTTCCGCTTGAACCATTACAATCCTCCCTGCAACTATTTCTGTGATCGCTAAAACATTAACACTAAGAGTGGGACTAAATAATATACCGACCCCCGCACTAAGATTAGAGCCATGACTGAGAACGTACTGACCGCCCCAACATAGCCCCCAGTCCGTTTCATTTAAATTATCACTGTGTGTTTCTTGCAACATAGCGATATCGATTCTTTTTTGTTTTAGGATTTCTAACACTAGCGCCCTCTTCTGTGCATTTCTACCCCCGTTAATATTTAAGGATGCAACACGTAAAGAATTCATATTAATAAAAGAGAGAGAAAACCAACCAGCCAAGAGACAACAGCAGAGAAAACACCCAGTGTTGTAGTTCCATTCCTAATTTAATAATCAACTTTCAATTTTTTCTGTCTTTTACCACTTAAAATTTTCCTAGCAGCAGTCACATGCTTCCTCAGGCGATATCTCTTCTTATCATCAAGCAAGTCTGTTCCTACCACCTTTTGTAGGGTACTCACAGTTTTCACAAACTTTCTAACATCTGGAAAATATTCTTGTACATCAACCGTTTTACCGAATGTATCCTCCAAAAACTCATCTAATTCTTTCAAAGGGTATAAATCCTTACTCTGGGAAACGCTGTCAGCAATTGAAGCACCATCAGAGTCACCATCAGTCTCCAGCCCCATAGCCTGGCTACCATCACCATGCTGAACCTGGTCTACTATATCATCATCAGTGTTTACCCTGTCAGCAGCCTTCAGCTGCTGTCTCACATCACTAGCCGGTGCCATTTTCATCCAAGCAACAATACTATTCTGTTCTATAATTTGCATGTCATTCTTACTTTCATCCTTCTCAATAATAGCACGTTGTCCCTCTACCTTCGCCGCCACCGATCCACGGCTTTCAGCAAGGGGTACCTCCGCCGTCGAGACGGCATTCACACTCATAGGGCCCACTCCAACGGAGTCAGGCTCAGCCGTCCGCTCCTCAACGTCAACGACCCCGTCCACAACCGGACCTGCCTGGGCGTGATCCTCGGGGCTATCAACAGCAGCAGGTCTCACTGTAGCATTGTTATGCGGACACGCCACCAGTTTATGACCAACATTTCCACACTCAAAACATTTGATGCTTCCCGAGCTCGCATACACCATGTACATTCCTTCCTCATGACGAACACGGAAAGAAACATCCAACGTCTGCGTCTGAGAGTCTAAAAACATGAAAACCTGTCGTCTAAAAGACTGAACATGCTTCAGTTTTTCATTCTTGCATCCTAACCCAACATTACGAAATCCGCTAGCAAACTTACCAAAACGCTTCAGCTCCCGTTCCAGCGCCTCGTTCGAAATAAACGGAGGGACGCCCGAAATAGTGATCCGTGTTGACGGTACGGCCAGCGGGGAAACTGGGATAAACTCGTCATTTAGAATTAATCCATTCTCTATAAATTCCGTTACATATTTTTGTTGCTTAAAAAACACGACCACCGCTTTATTCATGCGGGATGCATGTGAGATATGCATATATCCCACCTGTTCGCCAACAGCCAGCAGCACTTGCTCCACCGTGAAGCTAGGCTGTGGCACAATCCGCACGCCGTGCCTCAGAGACGGTGGCGTCTCAGGCGGCGCCATCCTCGCCACGAGGCACGGACAAAACCTTACGAAAAAAAAAACTAACCTCTATTAATACACAAAAGCCTACACCGTGAAGATACAATAATCACACTGTGAGAAAACATGTATTTACATAAATATACAATTTTTTTCTTCCAACTCTCCCTCACACTTCTCTGAAACACACCACCACAGAAGCAGAAGAAGAAGAAGAAGAAGAAGAAGAAGAAGAAGAAGAAGAAGAAGAAGAAGAAGAAGAAGAAGAAGAAGAGGCGGCATGGTGTGAATGATTGTTTGTTTATCTGTTCCCCCATGATTGGCTGGTAACCACTTCAGGATGTACAACACCTCTCGCCCAAAGTTAGCTGGGATAGGCTCCAGCATGCCCGCGACCCTCGTGAGGAGAAGCAGAGCAGAAAATGGAAATAACAATAATAATAATAATAAGAAGAAGAAGAATGCATTCAATAAATTGATTTGTACAATGATTAAGAGGGTTTCATTCCCGCTGTTCACATAATTAGGAATGGAATACATCTGACATCCACCACAGATGCCCACGGATCTCAATATGTGTTTGCCTTTGGCCAGATAAAATTCACCAATATCGGGCTAGACCAGCTGTCTACCTAGTGTGCAAAACGTTAGACGTGGTCTGAGCAGGCTTAAATTTAGATCTACGTTGCACCAGATCGACCAACATGTCACAGGCTGGTCTGCCAAATGAACCCAGTGATCTTTACATTTGCACGAAAATCAGGAAAAGCCATTATTTGCGGCCCGCCGCAGATGCGCTCTCTAGGGACATAGACAACAAACAAACAAACAAACAAAAAACGCTTTCGCCCTTCTTTTTAAATTGTTGCACTTTAAAGGGCTGTATTGTGAAATTGACTTGTTTAATGGGTGGTCTCTGGAGTGCCTGCCCACCGATCAAGTGTTAAATTAAACAACCAAGAAAATGTTTTGTCATCTGCCTATTTCTGAAAATGTCTTTGTGAGCGATCTGTTTTGCACTTCTGTTTGGCCTTGCAGTATATTGAGCAGGGTTTACAGTCACTCACTTACATGAGACAGGGCCCTTAAGAGGACTCTAAAGGGACCCCAAAAGAAATTTACACCCCACAGAGGAGAGTGTTTTTTAAACGTGGGCTAGCAAATGTAATAAACAGTTAATTTACACCACAACAGATGAGCACAAATAACACACACCACTTCAGGTAAGATGCATTTTTCGAGTTGTAGGCAAAAGACACACATTAGTTTTAATATTATGTGACCTTGTAATATTGCAATCTAATGAGGTTTAGATTAAAAAAAGCAAAATTTATTTACTTCTAAATCATGTGCTTAATATCATGGCTGTGATGGATGTTTTGTTTTGACACTTCAGCTTTAAGAAAGTACTTTTCACTCGTGATGTTACGAGATGTGCTGTGTCTGCGAACCGTGTGTCGGGTAAGGGAAGAGGAAGAGTGTAATTGATGCTTGCTTCATTTCGGGAGGAGCCGGAAATCATGACGTCCAAAGCCTCGCTTGCCCGCCTGAACTACTTGACCGATTAGGGAAGTTCTTCATATTTTGCCGCAAGGTTTGACAACAACATAAACCCTTCATGCGAGCTCCATTCAAAATGTGTTTTTATATATATATAGTTTTGCAGTCAGCTCAGTTTGGGCATTTCATAGTTATAGGCTACTAGTTTGGAAAGTTTATAACATTTATTGAGTTTGGAGATATCTTAGACAGTAGAGAGAGCGGGCAAGTGTAACGGATTACAACTCGTGCGGAGGCGTCACTCCTCGGAATCCTTGGAAACAGGATACTGGCCGCTGAGCCAGCACCCTGGGCTAGTAGCCCAGCGCTTCATGCACTTGAGCCTCAACCTGGAGGATGGAGTTCATCTGAGTTCAAACCTCAGGCAAGACCGTGCTGGATAAATAGCTATCATGACTTGAGGCTTATTATTTAGGTTTGTTTATCAGTAACTGTTTTTATTCAAAGGTGAGCTATTTATTGTGTTCCAAGGAAGTAGGGTATAACAAACAACACCTTACTGGGAGAGGGAAAATTACTGTACCCCAATTTATATAATCCTACCTCTTTAAAGTACCACTTAAACAAACAAAACAAAAAAGCTGTTGAGAAACTGTTATTTCTGAATTTAAAAAAAAAATACAAATTCTCCCATTCTATACACCATTGTCCAAGTTACACAAGCTAATGCAGAGCCTTCTTCCTGGTTCCACAAGCACTTTCACACCTTTGTCTGCTTAAAGTGACAGAAAAACATTATACAACCTGACATATCAGATGATCCTACCATTTTGCAAACATTCTATGCACACAAAATAGATAAATTCAATAATAATGTATCATACACTTTATGTCAAGAAATTATTTGGTCAACCATTATTTTGCAATACATTGTCACTGACAAGAACCAAAACAAAAACAAAAATGCCACGCATCACACATTATGTGGTTTAAATACAGCTGCCTGTGATTATACACATGGCCAGCAGATGGTTTTGTGTGCACATGAAACATTAAGAAATGAACCCATTACTCAAACCACAGTGGCTGAAGTGTTACAATGTCTCACGAAGCTTCATCTCACCATCACTACTTTTCATCTTCCACGTGGACATCGACACAAGAGCTGACTTCCATCATGTAGTGAAACCTAGACAGGTCATGTGTCTAGAGGCCACTTTCACTCCTGGTGCAACATAATAATAATAATTTTAAAAAAAGTTAAGACAGAAGTAACAAGATGCAGAGGGGATAAACACACAAGGTATAATTAGCAATGGGCACAGGAGTTCTTTTGAGTGTACTGAATCACTAGAATCAGTTCGTTAAAAAGATCTGTTCAAAAGATTAATTGGCTGAATCGTTCTTTTTCACACAATCATTCAAGTGCGTCCTCATTTAGGTCACGATTCAGCGCCGAGGTTCACGTTCACGCAACACATTCACTGAAGTTGTTGTCACGTGTTGTAAACGAGGAAAGGTGGGGAGATTAGGAAAAAAATAAAACTTTAGCTAAGTTATCACCTACCTATCGGTCTCTCAGGAAGCTCTCGAACACCCAGCTTTGGTCATGACTCGTGAACATGTGTGTGGCGATCTCAGCTACAGCACATAACCTTCTGTGTACCCTCTACTTCCACACAGGCTCCCGCCGGCTGCTGAGACTTTGTCTGCATTCCACCGCAGTGGACCGTTGCTGAGACCTTCCTGCTCACCCGCCTTACTTAGTGTAAAGCGTCTTTCAGCGTCTTGAGAAGCGCTATGTTTGATTTATTATCCATCCATCCATTTTCTGAGCCGCTTCTCGTCACTAGGGTCGCCGGCGTGCTGGAGCCTATCCCAGCTGTCATCGGGCAGGAGGCGGGGTACACCCTGAACTGGTTGCCAGCCAATCGCAGGGCACATACAAACAGACAACCATTCGCACTCACAGTCACACCTACGGGCAATTTAGAGTCTCCAATTTATGCATGTTTTTGGGATGTGGGAGGAAACCGGAGTGCCCGGAGAAACCCACGCAGGCACGGGGAGAACATGCAAACTCCACACAGTCGGGGCCGGGGATTGAACCCAGGTCCTCAGAACTGTGAGGCTGACGCTCTAACCAGTCGTCCACCGTGCCGCTTGATTTATTATTATTATTATATTACATTATTATTCACAACAAACAAAAAGCTTCAATAATCACATTAGAGACACACGGGATGATATGAATGTGTAGATATATTGACCCTTTCCAAAAAAAAATTATATCATGGAAAGGTTTATGTATTTCCATAATTCCGTTCAAAAAGTTTCATAAATTATAGATTTAGAGCCCACAATATAAACAATTTCAAGTATTTATTTATTTATTTTTACATAATTTGGGCTTCCAGCTCATAAAACCGAAGAAATCAGGAATTAAAAAAATTGGAATATTGTGAAGAAATAATTTACTTCTCAGTCTTTGGCTCACATTAAATCAATCAAAATATGGTACTTTCAATCTTCAATACTTGGTTGGGAATCCTTTTGCTTTAATCACTCCCTCGATGCACCGTGGCATTGAGGCAATCGCCCCGTGGCATTGCCTGGGAGTTATGGAAGCCCAGATTTCCTTGATGCTTGCTGTCAGTTATATTTTTTGGCCTGGTGCCCATCATTTTCTTCTTGATAATACCCCATAGATTTTCAAAGGGGTTTAGATCCGGCGAGTTAGCTGGCCAGTCAAGCACTGTGATGGCATGGGCATCAAACCGGGTTTTGGAGCTTCTGGCCTTATGGGCAGGGGCCAGGTCCTACTGGAAGATGAAATCTGCATCTCCATACAGATCCTCAGCAGAAGGAATCATGAAGTTCTCTAAAACATTCTGGTAGACTGTTGCGGTGACCTTGGATTTAAGAAAGCAGAGTTTGCAAACACCTGCACTGGACATTGCACCCCAAATCATGACTGACTGTGGATATTTCACACTGGAACTCAAGCAGCTTGGATGATGTTCTTCACGCATCTTCCTCCAAATCCTTGGACCTTGATTCCTGAATGAAGGGCACACTTTACTTTCATCAGAAAAGAGGACCTTGGACCACTGGTCAACAGTTCAGTCCTTCTTCTCCTCGGCTCAGTTGAGACGTTTCTTACGTTGGCTCCGGCTCAGAAGTGGCTTGACACGAGGAACCCGGCAGTTGTAGCCCCTCTCCCGGATGCGTCTGAATGTGGTGGTTTTGAAGCTATGACTCATAATCAGAATCAAAATCATCTTTATTTGCCACGTATGTCCAAAAACACACAAGGAATTTGTCTCCAGTAGTTTGAGCCACTCTAGTATGACAACAGACAATTTACAGAGAACACTTTGGAGACATAAAGACATTGACAAAAAAAAACCAGTCACTGAGCAGTAAAGGGTTGCTAGTTATCTGTTAATGCCGGTACATTTTTTTTTTTTTTGACAATTGTGCAAAAAGATGCAGAGTCCTCTAGCACTTAGAGCAGTTCGAATGACAAATATTGCAATAGTCCGGTGCAATGACCATTGTGCAAAGGGTGCCGAGACTTCACGGAGTGTCTGCTGTTTAAAGTGACGAGTAGTGCAATAATCTTTGACAATGTTGGTTGTGCAAATGTTGCAGACAGTCCTCAATCAGTGTGCAAATGGAGCAGATGCTACTCTGGCATGAGTGGCCAGTATATGCAAATAGTGCAGCATGGCGAGACAACTACAGTGAGTGCACGAGTAATGTATGATTGGCCCCACAGAAATGTGACAACGAACTCAAGTCAAAAAATTGCCAGCATGTTGTAATGGAATTGTAGGTTAGGTGTTTAAGAAGTTGATCGCAAGAGGGAGGAAGCTGTTGGAATGTCTGCTAGTTCTAGTTTGCATTGATCGGTAGCGCCTACCTGAGGGAAGGAGCTGGAAGAGCTGGTGACCGGGATGCACAGGGTACGAGAGGATGTCATCTGCAAACTTCAGGAGTTTGACAGTCGGGTGCGCTGAGGTGCAGTCGTTCGTGTAGCGAGAGAAGAGCAGCGGAGAGAGGACACAACCTTTGGGCGCCCCAGTGCTGATGCTGCGTGTGGATGAGGTGGCCTCCCCCAGCCTGACCTGCTGTTGTCCTGCCCGTCAGAAAGCTGTAAATCCACTGGCAGATGGCAGGTGAGACGCTGAGCTGGAGAAGCTTGGATGAAAGGAGTTCAGGGATGATGGTGTTAAACGCTGAGCTGAAGTCCATGAACAGGATCCTCGCTGCACTGTCGAGGTGTTCTAGGATGAAGTGCAGTCCCATGTTGACTGCATCATCCGCAGACCTGTTCGCTTGGTAGGCAAACAGCAGGGGGTCCAGCAGGGGACCTGTGACACTCTTGAGGTGGTCCAGCACGAGACGTTCAAAGGACTTCATGACCACAGATGTCAAAGCGACAGGCCTGTGATCATTTAGACCCGACATTGCAGGTTTCTTGGGGACTGGAATGATGGTGGAGCGTTTGAAACAGGAAGGTACTTCGCACAGTACCAGAGATCTGTTGAAGATCTGTGTGAAGACTGGAGCGAGCTGGTCCGCGCAGACTTTGAGGGAGGATGGGGACACATGGTCTGGGCCTGCCACTTTGTTAATCTTTTGATGTTCGAAGATGCGTCTCACATCCTGTGAATGGATGGTTAACGCAGAAGTCAGAGGTGTGATTGTGATCGGGGGTTCGGCCGGGTGGGTGTGGGGTCTGAAAGTGTCCTTTTTAAATCTGCAGTTGAAGGTATTCAAGCCGCTGGCTAGTGTGCTATTGTTCTCAGCTTGGGGGGATCGTCGCTTGTAATGAGTCAGCGATTGGAATGCATGCCAGACTGATTTAGAGTCGTTAGCGCTAAACTGTTTTTCCAACTTTGCTGCATAGTTCCTCTTTGCAATGTTAATTTCTTTTGTCAGCTGGTTTCTAGCTCGATTATACAGGGCCCTGTCCCCGCTTTGATATGCGTCCTCCTTAGCTTGGCGAAGCTGCTTAAGTTTAGCAGTGAACCACGGCTTGTTGTTGTTGAATGTGCGAAATGATTTTGTTGGTACACACACATCTTCACAGAAACTGATATAGGATGTAACAGAGTCTGTATATTCATCCAGGCTGCCAGCTGAATTTTAAAAGACACTCCAGTCTGTGCAGTCTAAGCAGCTTTGAAGTTCCATCTTTGCTTCATTGGTCCACTTTTTCACTGTTTTCACTGTAGGCTTCACGCATTTAAGTTCTTGCCTGTATGTCAGTATTAAGTGAATTAAGCAGTGATCAGACGACCCCAGGGCTGCACGAGGTATAGGACGGTATGCGTTTTTTAGCGTAGTGTAGCAGTGGTCTAAAATGTTATTTTCCCTGTTAGGACAGTCGATGTGATGCTTGTATTTAGGGAGTTCGTGGTTGAGTTTAGCTTTGTTAAAGTCCCCGAGAATAATGAGGGGTGAGTCCGGGTGTTTTTTTTCAATTACGTTGACTTGTTCGGCGAGCGTTAGCAATGCGGCGTTCGTGTTAGCTTGAGGTGTCCTGTAATTGCCACGGAGGCTGGGGGACCCGACCCAATCAATCGAGGGGTGGGATCGGGTCCAGGGGTCAACCCGAGAGCAGTCCGCCGGCCCCACCCAGGCGCCCCGACCATCGGCCACCCAGAGAAGGCCGCAGGGACCCAATGCCTGTGAGGGAGATGTGCTAACCAGTCGTCCACCGTTTCATTATCTTCAAACATAAAAACAAACATGTATTTAGAAACAAAACAGGGAATTGAGTTTACATCCAGCCATCCATCCATTTTCTGAGCCGCTTCTCCTCACTAGGGTCGCGGGCGTGCTGGAGCCTATCCCAGCTGTCATCGGGCAGGAGGCAGGGTACACCCTGAACTGGTTGCCAGCCAATCGCAGGGCACATACAAACAAACAACCATTCACACTCACATTCACACCTCCGGGCAATTTAGAGTCTCCAATTAATGCATGTTTTTGGGATGTGGGAGGAAACCGGAGTGTCCAGAGAAAACCCACGCAGGCACGGGGAGAACATGCAAACTCCACACAGGCGGGACCGGGGATTGAACCCGGGTCCTTAGAACTGTGAGGCTGACGCTCTAACCCGTCGCCCACCGTGCCGCTATTGACTTTACAGTCCTTTTAAAAAAAAAACAGGCATGCACAAGACAAGAGGTAAAAATTTTATTCTTGATCTTTGGGTATTTTTACAAAAGCATGATTTTAAAACACCTGGGAACCAAAAATCTAGTCAGTATTCTGTACTTATATGCTGATGTAGACCACTCAGTCAGGGCAGTTTATTGACTGTACATAGGGAAGAAAAGTGATAATGGCACTTTCTACAATGTCCTCCCGTATCATTTTCTGTGCCGACGAGAGCCTTACCTGTTTCCAAAGGGTGACTCAAACTGCCATAACAGGAGACATTAAAAGATATTCAAATACAGAATTTGTTGAAAGTGAAGCAAAATTTATGACAAAACACAGTGGTTCGCAGACGTTTTACACCAAGTACCATCAACAAAACTACTTGGCTCTACATGTACTAATATTAATTATATCTTACTAATATTACAGTAGCGTATGAGGGATAAGTGTTCATCTAAAACAAGGCATGGTATGTATTCCTAAAAGGTATAGTTAATATTGTTGTAATCCACTGTAACATTATGAATAGTTTCAACATTAACATTATGCTTAAATGTAAGAAAATGAAAAATAACTTAATGTTTCAATTAAATTGTATTGCATGAAAAAGTTAAATAAGAATTGGACCTAAAAAAATGTTGGGGAAATGTTTTAAATGCAATGTATTACATTTTAAAGTTCAATACAAATCTACTTTATTTAATGTACTGTACAAGATTTAAAAATAAAAACAGTTCAAGCTAGTCTAACATTATGCAGGGAGCCCACATACCCACTTGTGGTACTCGAACCAAACTTTGAGAACCACTGCTCTAACAGAGAGTGGTTATGTTACAAGTGATCTACAAAGAGTGCCATCATTTACTAAGATCCCAGTTGCCTGCTGGCAACAGGTGTGAAAGTGTTGGACACCACCGAATTTAAAAGGGTATTGCGTTTTAGATAGTTCTGAGGGTTTTCACTGTGGAACAATTGGGAAAGCACCGCAAGTAAAAAATGAAGTTGGAAGTAATGCAGTTGGAGCTGTTAGTGGAAGAGGCGAACAAACACATTACTGAGTTACAGAAAAGAAATTGATTGTTCCGATAATTTTGGAGAAGCAGCCAGAATATCACCTGCAGGGTATAGTACAAAATATTACTGTAGTGAGACAGGCAAAAAAATGGGTTGAACGGCTTGAAACAAAGAATCAAGAGGAACAATCTCTTCCAGGTGTGCATCCAGCGCTGGAAGATGATTACCAATTGTGCCTCCTTGCGCACTCCACCCAGCTCAAAGTGCCCCTTAAAGGACACAGGTGAGAGCCAGTTGACAGGAAAAAGAAAACAAAAGTTTGCACGCGCAAACTTTTAGTTTGTTTTTTTCCAGTTACTGTTTGGTTACTTTGGTTCCTGTCTCTCAAAACGTGTGGTTAGATTGAGTCCTTAGGTAGTTTCTCTTGGGTCACGTGTCGGGAGTAGTTGGACCCAAGAGCAGGCGGAGGCAGATGTAAAATGATGAACAGTTTATTGAGAAAAGGTTATGGAGGTGGTCCTGGATGTGTTGGCAGGCGGCGGCATGGACAGGTGGCACTGCTAGGAGAGGCTGCAATACTTCCAGGAACATATAATTTCCAGGAACAGGCAGGCTTATATACACCGGTGGTGATGAGGCTGATTGAAGACAGGTGCTTAAAACAGAGACGGGAGGGGAGAGAGAGAGGACACAAAGCGCCCTCCCGGCTCCAATAATGGAACTGCAGGGCAGTATATGACAGTACCCTCCTCTCAACGGATGCCTTCCGGCATCCTGCCAGGCTTCCTCGGGTGAGCCGCGTAGTAGTCGTCCAAAAGAGTAGGATCGTGGATGAGCTTCCGGGAAATCCAAGAACGCTCCTCCAGCCCGTACCCTTCCCAGTCGACAAGGTACTGGAACCCCATCCCCCTAGGCCTCACGTCGAGGATGCGCGACACTGTGAAGGCCGGATACGGAACTGCTGAGGGAGTTGTGGGCGTACTCAATCCAAGGGAGGAATGAGCTCCAGGAGGAGGGGTTGCGTGCGGCAACACAGTGGAGGACAGATTCAAGAGATTGGTTTGCCCGCTCCGTCTGGCTGTTGGTCTGCGGATGATATCCTGATCACAAGCTGGCTGCTGCGCCCACCGCTTTACAGAATTCCTTCCATACCAGGGATGAGAACTGAGGTCCTCTGTCAGAGACAATATTGATGGGAATACCGTGGAGTCTAAAGACATGCTGGACACGGAGGTTAGCAGTATCGAAGGCGGATGGTAGTTTGGGGATGGGTACATAATGGACGGATTTGGAAAAGCGATCGACAATAGTGAGAATGATTGGTTTACCTCCTTCTGAAGGCAACTCTGAGTGATATGGGACAAAGGGCGGCTCGGGATAGGCAACAAAGCCCAGCTGGGGGCAGGTGTGAAGACTTCCCTCGGGCACAGACGGAGCAGGCTTGGACGAACTCCCGGGTGTCTTGAACAAGGCTGGGCCACCAGAAATGCTGCTGGATGAACTGAATGGTGCGGGTGATGCCAGGTTGACAGGTGAGTTTGGAATTGGGAGCCCACTGAAGAATGTCAGAGCGTGCAGAATCGGCTACCAACAGGCCGCTTGGAGGCCTGGTCTTGGGATCCGGGTGAGTCAAGTTGGGCCACCTAAACCACCTGTTCGATCTGCCAAGTGGCTACTCCAACAAAGCATGAGGAAGGAAGGTCTGGAAGACAGCGGGGGCATTAGTCAATCCAAACGACATGACCTGGTATTCGAAGTGTCCGAGAGGGGTGTTGAAAGCGGTTTTCCATTCATCCCCCCCTATGGATGAGGTGGGAGGCGTTCCGTAGATCCAACTTGTTGAATATCCGGGCGTCGCAGCGGGGTTCAAACGAGGGGTCGATGAGGGGAAGCGGAGATTTATTTTTGACAGTGATGTCATTGAGACCACGGTAATGGATACATGGGTGAAGAGTGGTGTGTTTCTTTTCAACAAAAAAGAAGCCGGCCCCTACTGGAGAAGAGGAAGATTGTATGAGTCCGCAAGCCAGAGAGTCATGGATATAGTCCTCCATTGCCTTTTTTTCAGGTCGGGAAAGGTTGTAGAGATGGCTGGAAGGAAGAGGGGCCCCCGGCAGCAGATTAATTGCACAGTCATACGGGCGGTGGGGGGTTAGCGAAATGGCAGGTCTTTGCTGAACACCGGATAGAGATCATGGTATTCTTCAGGGACTCGGGAGTGGTCAACGGGCGTGGAAGAGGGTGGCGATTTATCAGAGGGCGGTATAGCTGAGAGCAGGCAGTGTGAGTGGCAGTGAGGGCTCCATCCGGTGATGGCTAAGTGTATTCAGTCGATGGTGGGTTGTGTTTTTTGAGCCAGGGAATTCCGAGGACTAATGGGGAATCAGGGGAAGGGATAACAAAAAATGAGATGTTCTCACCGTGATTACCCGAAATGAGCAAGGTGAATGGCACAGCTTAGTGGGTAACGTGGGAGATGATTTGGCCATCCAGGGCTGTGACTTTCTTCGGGGACGCAAGTGGTTGGAGAGAGATTTGGAGCTGGTGAATTATTGCTTCATGAATGAAGTTGTCATCGGCACTGGAATCTATAAGGGCAGTAATGGGGGTGTTCTGAGCAGAAACTATAATGCAAGCGGGAACGGTCATGCGAGAGGGAGAGCTTGAGGGAATGGAGGTTTGGCTCACCACGACGGTCTCGGGTTGCCGTGAGCGTGGTCTTTTGATCGGAGAGGGCACGAGGAAATAAAGTGACTGGATTGACTGCAGTAGATACACAGCTGCTGGATGACTCGACGCTAACGCTCCTGTGGGTCTAGACGCGTTTTACCAATTTGCATTGGCTCTGTGGTAGCTACGGGGAGTGACGGAACTGCAGGAGACGGTGCGGGAGGCGGGTGAGAAGCCGACGGCGTGGTGCTCTGAGTCGGAGGATTCTTACATACGCGGTATCTCCTCTCTCGTACTCTCTCTCGCAGTCGGTTATCAAGCCGAATGGAAAGGGCGATGAGATGCTTGAAAGAGGAGGGCTCATCCCGGACCACACACTCATCATTGAGTTGGCCGGAGAGGCCATTTGAAAAACGTGCCACGTCGTCCCACCCGCATTCACCTGCCAATATCCGGAACTCAATGGAATATTCCCCTGCTGATTTAGCGCCCTGCATGAGCGTGAGGAGGTGACGGGTGGCTTCTTTGCCCTGAACTGGGTGATTAAATACTTTGCAGAGTTCGGCGGAAAAATAATCGAATGAATGAAGTACCGGAGAGGAGTTTTGCCATCATGAAGTGGACCATTTTGCTGCTTTGCCGTGGTGGGATAACTGTATGGTTGGAGATTGAATCCGAGTGAGCAATTAACAATAAATTGGCTACATGCATATAAGTCCCCGGAGTAGGGCTCGGGCGGAGGGACATGAGGTTGGCTTGGCGGCTGCGGGCTCGGACGAGTACTTATAGGGGGTTGAATGGATTGCATCTGTTGGGAAAGGTGGGAGACATTTTGCAAAAGGGAGTGGAGCGTTTCAGTGATTTCTTGCAGGTTTTTGTCATGTCGTCCAATGTGGGCGTCTTGGAGGGTTAGTGCATTCTTCAGAGCCTCCGGAGTTGCTGGGTCGATAGTGGCCTAAGTATTCTGTCACGTGTGGGGAGTAACTGGACCCAAGAGCAGGCGGGGGCAGATGTAAGATGATGAACAGTTTATTGAGGAAAGGTTATGGAGGTGGTCCTGAATGTGTTGGCAGGCGGCGGCTTGGACAGGTGGCAGGCAGTGGACAGAACAGGCGGCTTGCTTGGTGGCAGGAATGACGTGGGTCAGGAACACAGAGGAGCACTGAGTAGACAAAAGAGTTAACAAGGGAAGCGGGGAACAGTATTGCTTACTTGACATAAGTTGGGACCGTGGTACCGGTAGGATCGGCTGCAATACTTAGGCGAGGTTTTCCGGGAACAGGCAGGCTTATATACACTGGTGGTGATGAGGCTGATTGAAGACAGGTGCTGAAAACAGGGAGGGGGGAGAGAGAGGTCACAAAGCGCCTTCCCGGCTCCAATAATGGAACTGCAGGGCAGTATATGACATCTTGTATGATTTCCTTTTCTTAGTTTTGTAGTTTAGACTTTGCATGTTTTTGCACAATTTGTGTTAGTTTATTAGACTGTTACACTAGTTTATTGTTCTTCCTGTATGGCTGAGTACTTTAGTTATTTTACCTTGTTGTGCTTTTGTATCTTCTCTGTTTGATTTATTTTACTTTTCGGTGTCGGCCTCCTGTTTCTCTCCATCCATCT
The DNA here is from genome assembly GCF_024500275.1 of Phycodurus eques. Taxonomy (NCBI): domain Eukaryota; kingdom Metazoa; phylum Chordata; class Actinopteri; order Syngnathiformes; family Syngnathidae; genus Phycodurus; species Phycodurus eques. Next base: position 2,115,245 of record NC_084533.1, read on the forward strand.
ACATTGTGCTTTTTTATTTTAATTTTTTTTCGTGATGACTCTTCTGTCATTGTTGCTGTACTTTTTTCTTGTTGTTTACGCTCACTGTCTACTGCTCTTTAGTTCAATAAATTCCATGTTACGTTGCCTGTTCTTGGTTGTTTGCTTTGGGATCCTATTTGTGCCTCAATAAAAAGCCCTGAAACGATCTGGCCTATTCTTTTATTTTTGCTGAACTGTACATGTGAGTTTGACATGAATATTAGACAATAATATTATTATTACAAAACTTATAAGTCCTGACTTTTGCCCCACTGTGACACAACAGTCTGGCTAATTTAGTTAAAAAAAACGCTTCCATACTGAGTTTCTCCAAGCATGACTTGGCAGCTAAGCTGGTCAAAGATCGACCACACTCAAGTCAAGTCAAGTTTATTTGTAAAGCCCTTGATCACAAAAGAGTACCGAAGGGCTTCACAGGCCCACGGTTGGCAATGACAGACGACATTGGAGAAAAAAAAAAAAAAAAAAACTTGAGAAGGGATCGCAGATGGGGGCGATCCCCCTTCCGGGATGACCAAGCTACAATGGATGTCGAGAAAACAACATTAATCACATAGTCTGGTGCTGTACAATTGTAATTAAGATGGCACACAGTAAGAATCCATTTAAAGAGATGAGGCGCCGCAGGTAGACATCTTCGGGAAAGTGCTTCTGCCCGAGGACGTGGCCCGGTTGGTCAGAGCAGAATCTTCCATACCAATGACTCCAGGGAAATGGTCCACCTCAGATCTGGTCCCAGTTGGTCAGTGCAGAATCAAAACAGCAACAGCCTGAGATTCGGTCAACGTCACCCAGCTCTCTCTCTCTTAGCAGGAGAGGAAGGCACGGGCGGACTGGCATACGGGGAGACCAGGGATATCCCCAGTGGGCCAATGGGCCAGTGGACCCTGCCACAAGACAAAGAAGCAAATGAAACAGAAGGGTGGGGGGGCAGAGGGTGCCTCCAGCTGCCCAGTTATTTGAGTAAAAAAAAAACATTCCCGTGACTTGAAAGCAGACACACAATGGGTTTCATTGTGGTCTCTAAACCAATCCGAGGTAGTGAAGAGCGGGGAGCCTCCATCTGATTGGCTAAGTGAACGGCGATGAAATGCGGCCGCAAGCATACACAAAGTTAAGTTTTCTGATGGCGAGCCGGCAGCTGCAGTTACAGAAAACTGAGCGGCATAAATGAAATTACCGTAATTTCTCGTGTATAATGCACATTACCCCCCACCCCCAATAAAATTGTCAAAAGTCAATAGTGCGCATTATACATAGGTATAGGGGCAAATGGGAAAAACTTTCACATTTTATAAATGTATGCCGCAATCTAGAGGTTATGAGAAAGGTGTACACTATAATTCTAATATGACACTGTCACCTCGTGGTTATAAAAAAGCTGTAGCCTACACTTTCATTTCAATATGACAGGGGTACGTATGACTGCATATTATGTACAGTTGTGCTCATAAATTTTTATATTCTGGCAGAATTTTCGAAATATTTTTTTTTTAAATATGACTGATGACTGAACAACCATCATTAATTTATTTATGGTTATGTTTTGTTTAATGATAATTCTTTCTGAAATGCTTGACCGTTTAATTTGAATACCATTAAAATAAAATTAGCGGCACCGACTGGTTAGCACATCTGCCTCACAGTTCTGAGGACTGGGGTTCAAATCCCGGCCCCACCAGTGTGGAGATTGCATGTTCTTCCCGTGCCTGAGCGGGTTTTCGGTTTCCTCCCACAACCCAAAAACATGCGTGTTAGGTTGATTGAAGACTCTATATTGCCCGTAGGTGTGAATGTGAGTGTGAATGGTGAATGGTTGTTGGTTTATATGTGCCCTGCGATTGTCTGGCAACCAGTTCAGGGTGTGCCTCTCGCCTGAAGATAGCTGGGAGAGGCTCCAGCACGCCCACGACCCTAGTGAGGATAAGCAGTACAGAAAATGGATGGATGGATAAAATAAAATTAAATGTGTTTCACCTGGTCCTTCATGTTTCCTTTAAGGAATTGGACCAATCTTACAAATTTTGCCTGTTATGAAACATATGAGCACAGCTGTGTGTTTTCTAATTTCCAAAATAAAAGTAGGGCTGTGAATTTCAAAAATAAGAGCAAGTAAATTTTAAAATGTATTACTTGTTCAAATAAAGTGCTTAACTTCGGCATAATTCTTTGAAAAAAACCTAATAAAATACAGATAATACTTTATGTTTTGATCATATGTGTAGAAGCAAAATCATGCATTGTAAAAATGCATTATACATAGGTAGAAGGGTTTTCCAAAATGTTGAGGTCAACTTCGGGGGTGCATATTATACATAGGTGCGCATTATACACGATACACAATATACAATTTCGGTAGTTCCACAGCCCAAAGCCACCGCGACAATGTGGGAACATTTTGGATTCAAGCCAGACGAACGCGGCTATCACGTTAACACCAACAAGCTGGTATGTTGAGTTTTTATGGAGTCGGAGTACAAGTTACTATTGTAAAGAGATGTAGCTATTGAACATGTTGACAAAGCAGCATTTAAAAAAAGGCTCCAGACCTTTAAAAAATAGTACACATCTGGAATCAAAACAGGTTTCTTTGATCTACTTGTGTTGTCATTAATGTTGCTACTTGGGACTTTTTCTTAATGAACTGAAAACTTGAATGGAAGTATATTGCCTGTTAAGGCATCAATGACTATACCTCTGTGCAAAATGTCTAATATTAGTTGAAGTGCAATTTTTGAGAACAGAACCTGATTCTGTTTTATTTTTATTTTTGTTATTTAATATATTTCATTTTTTTGTTCTACATTACAATGACAATGTTCATTATTCTTAAAACTAGAATTAAAAGTGAATTGTTTCTTTTAAAAAATGTACTTGAATTATTATGCTCTAATATTTTATATCAGTGTCATAAAAAGATATTGTACAACCCCAATTCCAATGAAGTCGGGATGTTGTGTTATACATAAATAAAAACAGAATACAATGATTTGCAAATCATATTCAACCTATATTTAATTGAATACACATATTTAATGTTCAAATTGATAAACTATTGTTTTTAGCAAATAATCATTAACTTTGAATTTTATGGCTGCAACATGTTCCAAAAAAGCTGGGACAGGGTCTGGTTTACCACTGTGTTACATCACCTTTTCTTTTAACAACATTCAATAAACGTTTGGGAACTGAGGACACTAATTGTTGAACCTTTGTCGGCGGAATTATATCCCATTCTTGCTTGATGTACAGCTTCAGCTGTTCAACAGTCCGGGGTCTCCGTTGTCGTATGTTACGCTTCATAATGCGCCACACATTTTCAATGGGAGACAGGTCAGGACTGCAGGCAGGCCAGTCTAGTACCTGCACTCTTTTACTACGAAGCCAGGCTGTTGTAACACGTGCAGAATGTGGTTTGGCATTGTCTTGCTGAAATAAGCAGGGGCGTCCATGAAAAAGATGTTGCTTGGATGGCAGCGTATGCTTCTCCAAAACCTGTATGAACCCTGTTTCAGCATTAATGGTGCCTTCACAGATGTGTAAGTTACCCATGCCATTGGCATTAACACAGCCCCATACCATCACAGATGCTGGCTTTTGAACTTTGTGTCCATAACAGTCCGGATGTTTTTTTTCCTCTTTGGCCCAGAGGACACGATGTCCACAATTTCCAAAAACAATTTGAAATGTTTACTTGTCGGACCACAGAACACTTTTCCACTTTGCATCAGTCCATCTTAGATGAGCTTGGGCCCAGAGAAGCCGGCGGCTTGTTGATAAATGGCTTTTGCTTTGCATAGTCGCATTTCAAGTTGCACTTACGGATGTAGCGCCGAACTGCATTTACTGACATTGATTTTCTGAAGTATTCTGAAGTAATATCTTGTCTTTGTAGTGTATTCAGTGAAATATAGGTTGAACATAATTTACAAATCATTGCATTGTTTTTATTTATGTTTAACACAACGTCCCAACGTCATTGGAACTGGGCGTGTACAAACATTATTAAAAAATAGAGTAACACCTGTAAAAGTGTAAGTAAAATCTGCAATATAGCGGAACCACAAAGCAAGAAACATGAAACAAGAAACATATCTGTATTCCATGATGGGACTCTGTTCCCGGGTTGTGACTCATTGTTTTCATGACATGTGCATCTCGGGACTCACACAGTGTCAAGTGTAAAATGATCTATGGTCCTTAATCTTTTCCTTTTGTCTTTGTTTTTATTTTTATTTTTAGGTTTTTGAGGGTTTTTTCACTCCATGAATTATGGTCCAAAAGAGCGTCAGTATTTTATTTATTTGATTTTATTTTTTAAATCCTCGGCTTAACTGAAATTTGTGTTGCCGGCTGGCTGGTTCCCCATGGCGCGCATGAACTGGGCCAGTCTATCCATGACTCCCGAGCCATTTTTTCCACCCAGTCCTCCCCTGGAGGAGGGTGGAGGAGACAGGACAAGTGGTAGTGAAACAATCCTACATGTACTTTAACTAAATTCAACAGAGTAAAAATAAGTCTTAAGTCGGAATTTAAAGATTTCTACTGAGGTAGCAGCTCTAATATCTCCAAGTAGGGCATTCCAGAGAACTGGAGCCTGAATAGAAAATGCTAGAGAGCCTACTTCTTTCTGGCTCTTAGAGTCACCAAAAGCGTTTTACAAGCGTAGGTTTCGGGACAGAACACACGGTACAACTAAGTCAGTGAGATAAGACAGTGCTAACCTGTGTAATGTTTTATAAGTAACAGAACCTCAAAATCACATCTCAAGTGCACTGGGAGCCAATTCAAGTTAAAAGTCTTGCTGCAGCATTTTGTACTAACTGCAGGCCTTTAATACTGGGAAGACCAGAGAGCAGCGCGTTACAATAGTCAAGGCGAGACATAACAAATGCGTGGACTATGATCTCTGCATCACTAGCAGATAGTACGGGTCGTATTTTAGCAATATTGCGAAGATGAAAAAACCCCCACAGTTTTGGTAATATTCTTACTGTGCTTTTGAAAGGAGAGATTTAAGTCAAATATAACACCAATATTTTTTGTTGAGTCACTTTGGGTAATGGTGCTTTTGTCAAAACTGTAGTGTCCTTAAACAAGTGGGTATGTCTAGCAGGGTCAATAATCAACAGCTCAGTTTTCTCAGGGTAAAGGAGCTTCAATTGTTTAATCTTAATGAGACACACCTCCAGATAAGATCAGCCACGAGGGTTGGTTTTAATGGCATGTAGAGCTGCCTATCGTCGACATAACAGTGAAAGTTAATCTTATATTTGCGTATGATATTGCCAAGTGACAGAATACACTACAAATACTGAACAAAAGAGGGCCAAGTGCAGATCCCTGCGGGACTCTGCAAGTGACATTATAATATACTCAGAGGTCACATTATTGTGGAGTCAAGCCACAGTGGGACTACACTGTCTGAAATGCTCTCATGTCAAAGCCAAAGGTTTAGCAGAGCTGCAATTAGTTTTGTTAGATGAACAGATTATCTTCTGATAACCAATAATAGTCAACAAGGTGGGGGTGGGGTGTTTGTTTGCCAATGAGTCTGCTGCATGTGCCACACACACACACACATACATACAGTATAATACCATTCTCTCATAAAAAGTGAATGATGTATAATGTATGAAGTGCTCCTCCAATTAAAATTATTTTGTCTTTACAGGAGCTTGCTTTTTACACACTGTGGGCTCCACAACTGTAAGTACTGTATAATCCACTTGCCCCTTCAACCAATTAGCACCCCTGTCTTCAGAATAATGTAATGAACAGTAATGAAAGCCATAATCGCTGTTGTTCCTCAGGAGAGCAGGCGGGGTGCCTCTATTTTCATTAGACAAAATCACACCCTCTAAACAGGCCAAGTTTCAAGAGACTTAAATATGGGGTGTTAAAGCGTACTGTAATACCTTATCCTTATGTTTTTTTGATAAAAGCATGTCACTGGTCTGTTATTTAGATATATTGGAACTTAAAAGGATCAAATTGTCAATGTCAACAAGTCTCTTTTTATATTTAGTTGCACATTCTTGACCTACCGCTGCGCAGCGAGACTGAGACACCCACGGAGCTCGCCGCCTCGTCATCGGCCCCTCCTCACTCATCCACCGTCCCCGTCCTGTGAGTTTCTCGTGCTGCACAAGCTCACAGCTGAGCTCCCCTGAACTGAGGAAGGAACATATCAGTTCATGAAGTGATTCGATTCGGTATGTTCACTCAAAATATTTGTTCATTCGAATGACACAACACCACTCAAGCTGACTCCAGCTATGTAAAAAAACATGTTTTTTTTATCCACTCTCTTTGTGCAATGGATAAAGGTTTCTCTTGCCTGGACGCGGATAACCGGGGCCCACCTCTGGAGCCAGGCCTGGAGGTGGGGCTCGAAGGAGAGTGCCTGGTGGCCGGGTCTGCACCCATGGGGCCCGGGCACAGCCCGAAATGGTAACTTGGGTCCCCCTTCCCATGGGCTCACCACCTGTGGGAGGGGCCATAGGGGTCGGGTGAAGTATGAGCTGGGTGGTGGCCGAAGGCGGGGACCTACAGAAACTGTCTCTAGGGTCGTGGAATGTCACCTCTCTGGCAGGGAAGGAGCCCGAGCTGCTGTGTGAGATAGAGAAGTTCAGACTAGATATAGTCTGCCTTGCCTCCACACACGGCTTGGGCTCTGGTACCAGTCCTCTTGAGAGGGGTTGGACTCTTTTCCACTCCGGAGTTGCCCACGGTGAGAGTTGCCAAGCATGTGTGGGTATACTGATTGCACCCCGACTCGGCGCCTGAAGGGCGTGATTGGGAGGAATCCCCCCCCCCCCGATCAGAACCCGGGTGGTGTTCTGTTATTAGACTTCTGTGCTCATCAAGGTTTGTCTATAACGAACCTCATGTTCATGCATAAGGGTGTCCACACGAGCACTTGGCACCAGGACACCCAAGGCTGAAGTTCGATGATCGACTTTGTGGTCATGTCATCGGACTTACGGCCGCATGTCTTGGACACTCGGGTGAAGCGAGGGGCGGATCTGTCAACTGATCACCACCTGGTGGTGAGTTGGCTCTGATGGTGGGGGAAGATGCCGGTCTGACGTGGCTGGCCCTAAGGTATTGTGTGGGTATGCTGGGAACGTCTGGGACAATCCCCTGACGGAAGGAATTTCAACTCCCACCTCCGGCAGAACTTCACCCATGTCTCGGGGGAGGCGGGGGACATTGAGTCCGAATGGACCATTTTCTGGGTGTTTCGGGAGTATGGGGTACCGAACCACCTGATAAGGACTGTTCAGTCCTTGTACGACCGGTGTCAGAGTTTTGGTCCGCATATTGGGCAGTAACTCGGACTCGTTCCCAGGAAGGCTGCCCTTCACCAATACTGTTCATAACTTTTATGGACAGAATTTCAAGGTGCAGCCGAGGAGTAGAGGGGGTCTGATTTGGTGGCCTCAGTATTGCATCTCTGTTTTTTTTCCAGATGATGTGGTTCTGTTGGCTTCATCAGGCCGTGATCGCCAACTCTCACTGGAGCAGTTCGCAGCAGAGTGTGAAACGGCTGGGATGGGAATCAGCACCTCTAAATCTGAGACCATGGTACTTAGTCGCAAAAGAGTGGAATGGCATTCCGGGTCGGGGGTGAGATCCTTCCCCAAGTGGAGGAATTCAAATATCTTGGGGTCTAGTTCACGAGTGAGGGAAGAATGGAACTGGAAATTGACAGGCGGATTGGTGCAGCGTCTGCAGTGATGCAGACTTTGTATCGGTCTGTTGTGGTGGTATCGGTCTCTTTACCGGTCGATCTACGTTCCTACCCTCACCTATGGTCACGAGCTGTGGGTCGTGACTGAAAGTAAAAGATCCTGAATAAAAGCAGTCGAAATGAGTTTCCTGCGCAGGGTGTCCAGGCTCTCCTGGACAGAGATAGGGTGAGAAGCTCGGTCATCCGGGAGGGGCTCAGAGTAGAGTCGCTGCTCCTCCGCATTGAGAGGAGCCAGATGAGGTGGCTCGGGCATCTGTTTAGGCTGCCTCCCTGGTGAGGTGTTCCGGGCACGTCCCACCAGGAGGAGACCCCGGGGACGACCCAGGATACACTGAAGAGACTACGTCTCTCGGCTTGCCTGGGAACGCCTCGGGATACCCTCGGAAGAGCTGGGGAAAGTGGCTGTGGAGAGGGCAGTCTGGGCTTCCCTGCTAAAGCTACTGCCCCTGCGACCCGACCTTGGATGAGCAGAAGCAAATGGATGGATGGATGGATTTGTGAAAGTGTTGGATCTTTTGCATGTCTTTACCGTAATTCTTCTTCTTCATCTTTTCCTTTACGCTTGTCGCTTTTGGGGTCGCCACAGCACAGCGCATTGCGACGCTGTACCCGATGGCGCCGTCATGCTTCCCGGCTTCAACATTCATCGAGCGGACCGCGACATGGAATCATCGGGGAAAACAAAGGGCGACGGGATATGCCTCCATATCAACGAAAAATGGTGTACGGACGTCACGGTGCTCAGCACACACTGCAGCCCGCATTTGGAGTCGCTGTTTTTGAACTGTAAACCATTCTACTCGCCACGTGAGTTTGCATCGTTTATACTGGCTGGAGTCTATATTACACCTCAAGCTAACACGAACGCCGCATTGCTAACACTCGCCGAACAAGTCAACGAAATTGAAAAAAAACACCCGGACTCACCCCTCATTATTCTCGGGGACTTTAACAAAGCTAAACTCAACCACGAACTCCCTAAATACAAGCAGCACATCGACTGTCCTACCAGGGAAAATAATACTTTAGACCACTGCTACACTACGGTAAAAAACGCATACCGTGCTATACCTCGTGCAGCCCTGGGCTCGTCTGATCACTGCTTAATTCACTTAATACCGACATACAGGCAAGAACTTAAATGTGCAAAGCCTACAGTGAAAACAGTCAAAAAGTGGACCAATGAAGCCAAGATGGAACTTCAAAGCTGTTTAGACTGCACAGACTGGAGTGTCTTTGAAAATTCAGCTGGCAGCCTGGATGAATATACGGACACTGTCACATCCTATATCAGTTTCTGTGAAGAGGTTTGTGTACCAACAAAATCATTTCGGACATTCAACAACAACAAGCCGTGGTTCACTGCTAAACTTAAGCAGCTTCGCCAAGCTAAGGAAGATGCATATCAGAGCGGGGACAGGGCCCTGTATAATCGAGCTAGAAACCAGCTTACTAAAGAAATTAACATTGCAAAGAGGATCTATGCAGCAAAGTTGGAAAAACAGTTTAGCGCGAACAACTCTAAATCAGTCTGGCATGTATTCCAATCGCTGACTAATTACAAGCGACGATCCCCACAAGCTGAGAACAATAGCACACTAGCCAACGACTTGAATACCTTCTACTGCAGATTTGAAAAGGACAGTTTCACTCCACACACCCACCCGGCCGCGCCCGCGACCACAACCACACCTCTGACTTCTGCGTTAACCATCCATGAACAGGATGTGAGACGTATCTTCAAACAACAGAAGATTAAAAAGGGGCAGGACCGGACCATGTGTCCCCATCCTGCCTCAAAGTCTGCGCGGACCAGGTCGCTCCAGTCTTCACTCAGATCTTCAACAGATCTTTGGAAATGTGCGAAGTTCCATCCTGTTTCAAACGCTCCACCATCATTCCAGTCCCCAAGAAACCTGCAATCTCTGGTCTGAATGACGGGCAGGACACAGCAGATCAGGCTGGGGGAGGCCACCTCATCCACACGCAGCATCAGCACTGGGGCGCCCCATGGTTGTGTCCTCTCTCCGCTGCTCTTCTCTCTTTACACGAACGACTGCACCTCAGCGAACCCGACTGTCAAGCTCCTGAAGTTTGCAGATGACACCACTGTCATCGGCCTCATCACGGACGGTGACGAGTCTGCATATCGACAGAAAGCGGAGCGGCTGGAGCTGTGGTGCGGCCGACACAACCTGGAGCTGAACACGCTCAAGACTGTAGAGATGATCGTGGACTTCAGGAGGCATCCTTCGTCACAGCTGCCCCTCACGTTGTCCAGCTGCCATGTGTCAACCGTTGAGACCTTCAAGTTCCTGGGAATTACAGTCTCTCAGGACCTGAAGTGGGCGACCAACATCAACTCCATCCTCAAAAAGGCCCAGCAGAGGATGTACTTCCTGCGGCTTCTGAGAAAGCACGGCCTGCCACCGGAGCTGCTGAGACAGTTCTACACAGCGGTCATCGAATCAGTCCTATGTTCTTCCATCACAGTCTGGTTTGGTGCTGCTACAAAAAAGGACAAACTCCGACTGCAACGGACAATCAAAACTGCTGAAAGGATTGTCGGTACCCCCCTACCCACCATTGAGGACTTGCACGCTGCCAGAACTAAGACAAGGACGTGCAAAATCCTCTCGGACCGTCTGCACCCCGGTCACCAGCTCTTCCAGCTCCTTCCCTCAGGTAGGCGCTACCGATCAACGCAAACTAGAACTAGTAGACATTCCAACAGCTTCTTCCCTCTTGCGATCAACTTCTTAAACACATAACCTATAATTCCATTACAATAAGCTGGCAATTTTTTGACTTGAGTTCGTTGTCACATTTCTGTGGGGCCAATTATGTATTACTCGTGCACTGACTGTAGTTGTCTCGCCATGCTGCACTATTTGCATATACTGGCCACTCATGCCAGAGTAGCATCTGCTCCATTTGCACACTGATTGAGGAGTATCTGTAACATTTGCACAACCGACATTGTCCCAGATGATCGCACTACTCGTCACTTTAAACCGCATACACTCCTTGAAGTCTCAGCGCCCTTTGCACAATGGTCATTGCACCGGACTATTGCAATATTAGTCATTTGAACTGCTCTAAGTGCTAGAGGACTCTGCATCTTTTTCCACAATTGTTTTTTGTCAATGTCTTTATGTCCCCAAAGTGTTCTGTAAATAAGCGGCTCCAACTACCGGAGACAAATTCCTTGTGTGTTTTGGACATACTTGGCAAATAAAGATGATTCTGATTCTGATCATCCTTTTCCATGTAAGCCTTTTCCCTGCATCCTCCTCTCGAACACCAACTGCCCCTTAATTTCAAGTTTCAGCTTCATCACTCGATCTAATACTCTTTTCACCTCCAAGACATTCTTCGCCAACTCTTCTTTTAAAATAACCCCGACTCCATTTCTCTTCCCATCTACACCATGGTAAAATAATTTAAACCCTGCCCCGAAACTTCTAGCCTTACTGCCTTTCCACCTGGTTTCCCGGACACACAAAATATCAACCTTTCCCCTCATCATCATGTCAACCAAGTCCGGAGATTTTGCTGTCATAGTCCTAACATTCAAAGTCCCCACATTCAGTTCTAGGCTCTGTGCTTTCCTCTTCTCTTTCTGCCAAAGAACCCGCTTTCCACTTCTTCTTCTTCTTTGACTTCGACCCACAGTAGCTGAATTTCCAACGGCGCCGGTGGCGGACATTGTTAACCCGGGCCATGACCGATCCGGTATGGAATTCTTTGGATGAACGCTCGTATTTGTTTGTCAAAGTTTTAAGCCGGATGCCCATCCTGACGCAACCCTCTGGATTTATCCGGGCTTGGGAACTGCCTACAGTTTGCATTGGCTTGTGCCACCATAAGACTGCATTAAAATCAAGGTGGCATACAACAAATTTTAAATTAGATTTTTGTGTCTTTAGTGAGGCTCAAATTTTTTTTCTTTCTTTGAGGAGCAGTTTTGGTAATCATTGCTTCATTTATGGAGCAAATTTGTAATTTTGAGGAGCAATTTTTGCAGGTTAATCGCACACGGAACCATCCATCCATCCATTTTCTCTTACCACTTATCCTCACTAGGGTCGCGGGCTGCTAGAGCCTATCCCAGCTATCTTCGGGCAGGAGGCGGGGTACACCCCGAACCGGTCGCCAGCCAATCGCAGGGCACATAGAAACAACCAACCATTCACACTCACATTCACACCTATGGGCAATTTAGAGTCTTCAATCAACCTACCACACATGTTTTTGGGATGTTGGAGGAAACAGGATTGCCCGGAGAAAACCCACCCACGCATGGGGAGAACATGCCAACTCCACAAACGGGCCGGGATTTGAACCCCGGTCCCCAGAACTGTGAGGCAGATGTGCCAGTCGCTCACCGTGTTGGCTTAGTTGCTTTCTGTTTTTATATAATCTACAGTTTTTATTTTTTAATTTAATGTGTATAAAAGACAAGTTAAAAAAAAAAACTAACAGTGTGTGCATCTTCACTTAAGCAGCTAGCATTTGAGCTTTTTGTGATATATTAATAATGTATTAGGTTAATGGCTGTGCATTTATGAGCTTAGACCAACTGACTAGGAATAAGACAAATATTCTTTGTACTACTACAAGTTATGGGAGGGTTCAATTTGTTCCAACTAAAATGAAGAAACCTCGAGAGAGAAAAATATTTCATTCATCTCCCTTCACCTAAACCCTCCTCTGTTTGAGTACATGATGATGATCCATTTTACTCTTATTCCTCATTGAACACTGCCAAAACTTTCAGTGGAAGAATATTTGTCTTTTTCCTAGTCAGCTGGTCTAAGGTCATAAATGCACAGCCATGAACCTAATCTATTATATATCACAAAATGCTCAGTGAAGATGCACAAATGCTGTTAAGTGGGAAGTTCCCTTGGGGAGCTCTTATTAAAAGTGCATACAATATGTGAAATGCCATTATGAACCAAAACAAAGGTTTTGAACAAACATCCATCCATTTCCTGAGCCACTTCTCCTCACATGTTCTTGTCGCAGTTGCGGGCTTGCTGAAGCCTATCCCAGCTATCATCGGGCAGGAGGCGGGGTACACCCTGGACTGGTTGCCAGTCAATCGCAGGGCACATATAAACAAACAACCATTCGCACGGCACATATAAACAAACAACCATTCGCACATTCACACCTACGGGCAATTTAGAGTCTCCAATTAATACATGTTTTTGGTATGTGGGAGGAAACCGGAGAAAACCCACGCAGGCACAGGGAAAACATGCAAATATTTAGTAAATGAGAGGACATTACAGAGATGTGCTCATATATAATCAGGGCAGAATTTGTAATAATGTCATTATATCAGTGGCATAAAAAAAACATCCACGATACTATCGTTTTGGGAAAAATACATTGATCTAAAAATGATTTACTACCGTGGAAGGCCTAAACACATAATATATTAATAGAGAGCAAGAGCAATGGATAACACAAAAATATTGCTCAAACAGTATAAAAGATTAAGAGTAACAACCAAGAACCGCGATGTTGCGGAGGATTACTGTATCTGTATTCCGTGATGATAAATTGCAGGGATTCATTGTTCCAGGGCTGGGACTCATTGTTTCCATAACATGTGCATCCCGGGACTCACATAATCTCAAGTGTAAAATGACCTATGCATTGACATAGGTTGGATGAGTTCAGACTGCCGTCCCTTTGCAAAAATATATAGATAGATAATAAACATATATAGTATGTGTAAAGACAAAAGAGAGGTATGCTTAAACTGACACCTGCTCTTCATGTGATTTTGTGAAATTTAATAAACATCAACACGCTCTCTTGTTTCAAAAATCGTTCTCCTTTCCATTTGATGTATTCTTTAAGGTTGCACTACTGAGTGGGAGGATTCACAACTGCGCCATCACATTTTTTCCTCTTCTCGTTCCCTCGTCAAACTCATGTCACTTCTGTCTTTTATTCCTCTGTTTTGATCCCCAGTGTGTTTACAATTGGTCCCAGTCATTAGTGGGTGTCTCCACATGCTTTCATTTAACTGAAACACGATTTTATTTCTCCCCTGTGACAAGTGTCTTTTCTTCATACCACCTCCTCAAACCCAGCTCATTTATTTCAGTATTTTATTGAATGGTGGTGCTTACTGTCTGTTAACTGGGCACGACAGAAAACTTCTTCAAGAATGAATTAATCGATCAATTAATCAATCAATCAAACTTTATTTTTAAAGCTATTTTCATACAAAAAATGCAGCTCAAAGTGCTTTACATGCATCAACCCCCTCTCACCACTCGCTCACAGACACACGTGCGCTCAAGGGTTAAAAATAATGACACCAGGCATATGGCTAGGTACAGAGGATCCAGGTGAGGAAACGCCATCTCAAGGAGCCGTGTGCACTATAAACAGATCACGGCCATGGGAGACCGACACATTGCTCAGAGTGCAGTGACCTAATAGGGGCCACTTACGGCAACTGAGGAAGGGCGCATCACAGCTCCCTGTCCAGAGGGCTCTGTCTGAAAATAGAAAATAATGAAATCAAGTAAAATTATGTCAAATATAAATAACTAAGAAATCACTAAAACAACAAAGACAGCATACATATTTTTTTTTTTTATCTAACGTTGAAGCAATTTAGATTTTTTTTTTTAAGGGTACTTTATCAAGATGGATGGACGTACGTGCAGATAGATAAATAGATAGATAGATAGATAGATAGATAGATAGATAGATAGATAGATAGATAGATAGATAGATAGATAGATAGATAGATAGATAGATAGATAGATAAACCAAATGCAATTGTATAACAATTTGTTGCAACAAATTGATTTAATTTAATGTAAATCTGCCAGAGAGAATGAAAGCGCGTGAGAGAAGTTCGATGTGTATCCAAAAGACAATGTCAAGAGAAAGAAAGGAAAAGAGAATATGCCACTGTTCCACCCTCCTTAACAGCCTGGACATTTAATGAATACTTTACACCAGACTGCATCAACATGACGTATGCCAATCCATAATTTAACATGATTTGAGAACACATTTCGGGGATTTACAGTACTGGAGACACAGTTTTTATGGTCATAAATCCAATTTAAAATCTCCTTCCCCCTGAGCTGCTGATGCCTTCTCAATTACTTTTAGACTTTACTTTTCGAATGCGTGCTGTTAGGGAAGCCTAACGTATATTACTTTAATCTGAGATTAGGTTGGCACTGTCATTCTAAAATGAAGTCTAGTTTTGTGAAGTGCACATTTTTTATAGAAATATACAGTTGGTGTGTCTTGAAATTTGTCGAGAAACTTGACTAACTTTGATTTTGTCTGTTCATGCCTTTATTTTTTTTAAATATTTGTATCCGTGAGCAGTCAGTCATATTTGTATAACGATGTTTTTTTTTTTATCCATACACAAAAGCATACATTTCCAGCAGCAACAGCAGAAACAAAGTACTGTTCACCACTTGGGCATTCTTTTAAGATTTACTGTGTCTCTATCAGCCAGTTAGGTATTCTTTTCAAATATTATATAGAGAATACATTTTCTATGCATGTCTGATGTAATGGTTGTGCAGCAATGCATCAATCCTGTCTATTCTGTAAAATTTCTGTTCATTGATATTTAAAGATAGTGAGATGACCACGACATGATGACAAGTGGAATAAAACAAAAAAGGTTGGGTGGTTGATTTGTGGTCCCCGTTGCGGCACCACTATTATAACATATAACGATTAGTTTTTACTCTTATAGCTATCATTAAAAGCTGAGAACAACATACAGGAGACTGGCATATTACCGTAATTTCTCTTGTATAACGTGCACCCATGTATAATACGCACCCCCAAAGTTGACCTAAAAATTCTGGAAAACCCTTCTACCTATGTATAATGCATTTTTACAATGCTTCTACCCATATGATCAAAACATTAATTATCTCTATTTTGTTAGTTTTTTCAAAGAATTAGTCTGAAGTTAAGCACTTTATTTGAACACATAATACTTCATTTTTATTTACTTGCTTTTATTTTGAAATTCTCAGCCCTATTTATATTTAGTAAATGAGAAAATACACAGTTGTGCTCATATGTTTAAATACCCAGGCAGAATTTGTAAGATGTGTACAATTATTGAAAGAAAACATGAAGGACCAGGTGAAACACATTTAATTTTTTTGGAATGGGTTTCAAATTAAACTGTCAAGCAGAAAAGCATTATCATTAAACAAAACATAACCATGAAGGAATTAATGATGGTTGTTGTTCAGACATCAGTCATATTAAAAAAAAACAAAGAACAATATTTCACAAATTCTGCCTGGGTATGTAAACTTATGAGCAGAATTGTACATACATGCAGTCATACATGTATATATATATATATATATATATATACATATATATATATACTCACAGATGACACATTCAAATACAGTCTATAAGTATACATACACTATATTGCCAAAAGTATTCGCTTGCCTGCCTTGACTCAGATATGAATTTAAGTGACATCCCATTCTTAATCCATAGGGTTTAGTTTGACATCGTTCCACCCACTGCAATTAAAACATCTTAAACTCTTCTGGAAAGGCTTTCCACAAGGTTTAGGAGTGTTGTTTTTGGGAATTTATGACCATTTTTCTGGAAGCCCATTTGTGAGGTTCCACACTGATGTTGGATGAGAAGACATGGGTTCTCCGTCTCTGCTATAATTCATTCAAAAGTGTTCTATATGCTTGAAGTCAGGATTGTGCAGGCCAGTCAATTTCATCCACACCAAACTCTCTCATCCGTGGCTTTATGAACCTTGATTCATAATGTCATGTATGAACACAAAGGGGCCATCTCCAAACTGTTCACACAAAGTTGGCAATGTCCAAAATATTAACCTCGGAAAGCTGAATGCTTCAGCATCCGAACAGATTTTGGACAGCCAAACAATTTGGGGATTACCCCTTCCTATTCCAACATGTCTGTGCACAAAGCAAGGTCCATAAAGACATGGATGAGATAATTTGGTATGGATGAAGTTGACTGGCCTGTACAGAGTCCTGCCCTCAACCTGATAGAACACCTTTGGGTTGATTTTGAATGGACAGTCAGTCAGGCCTTCTCGTCCAACATCAGTGTGTGACCTAACAAATATGTTCCTGGAAGAATGGGCAAAAGTTCCCATAAACTTAGTCCTAAACCTTGTTGAAAGACTTCCCACAAGAGTTGAAGCTGTTACAGAGGAAAAGGGTAGACCCACATCATATTAAACCATATGAATTTAGAATAGGATTTTTCTTAAAATCATATCTGACTCAAGGTAGGCGAGCGAATACTTTTGGCAATATAGTGTATGTTGTGTTTTACAACAACACATACCCACATATGCAACCGTGTTGGGTGAAATAGCGAGGCCCGCACTCATTGTCGCCTAGCGATGGTCATCCGGCCACCTCCATTCACATGAATGAGAGCAAAAGACAAGCTCAAAGTAGCCCGCTCTCCCATGTCACCCACACGTCCAATTTCACATCTCAGCCAGCCCACGCTGCCAACAATTACACCCATGAATTGTGAACTGTGCCTCATAATGACCTATACACACTGAACGGGCACCCGAGCAGTCCCACATGTGGAGCGGCGCCACACCAACATGCCTCCCCAGTCTTCCTTAGTGGTGGTGACCGAGCACTCCACAGCACCGGGCGTCCACCGCAGAGGCCCAGAAGCGCTTTCCAACCGGGCGCGGGAGCTCCACCACAGCGGCACTCTCGCCGTGCTGTGGGTGTCCACGGAGCACTCCCTTGCCGCCGCCACCGAGACGGTACGTTGGCGTGGCGCAAGCAAGATGAATGCCTAGTGTGCACAAATCACTGTGAAGCACAATTCACCAACCGCTAAATCATTGGCCCACCAACACAAAATGGGAGCCGGCCAAGACTCAAGTGTAGCATATATTGGTTGAAATTAAAATGTAATTAATTTGGGAAAAGATACGAAAGAAGGTAAAGGCCTGCGTTACTTCCAGTTTAGCGTAATTTTAAGATTAATCATTAAAATCAAACTAATTTGTCTCATAAAGGGGTACCACGTCACTTTTTATATGTATAACATTTAGGGAAAGTGACGGGAAACCTTTTTATCAGTCTCTTAATCTGAAGGTTGCTACATTTTATGAAATACGAATCATAGACGACAGAGGTTCATTGTTAAACTCAGAACACACAAAAAACAACCAAGAGTGGAATTTTATAGAATATTTAATGACATCTACAAGGGATCTCGAGGGAAACACACAAGGGGGGTCTAACTAAAGAAAGAAAATAACACTAATAATGTTAAAAAGAAGGAAAATAGGTTTACGAAAAGGGAACTAGAACATCATGTGTTGGACAAAAGTGGAAAACTCGAGCGTTTAACGCGTCCATTCTGGACTAGAGCAAGAGAGTACAAAGTTGAGATTTTGTCTGAAGCTAGTAATTTCCCTGAAATTATTAGGCAGTAATATTGTACAGTCTGGCAAACGCTTGCAGTGTCTACTCATGAACGTAGATCAGCTAGTCTCTGGGAGTGGTCTCTCTCTGCGCGCGTCTCAGGAAGGACGGAGACAGATTTGGTTGAAGAAGAAAAAGATGTATGATAAAAAACAAAACAAAAGAGGCAGAAGACAAAAAAAGGTTGTTCGTCACGCCTCCTTGGGTGAATATGACCGTCTCTCTCCCCGCCTTGGGTCCGGGGTCTGCTATCACGTTAAGAAAACTCACATTTGGCTGGGAGCGTATCTGGGTAGCTCAGCAGCCACTGTTCCAGAGGCGAAGCAGCGGTGGTCCACGGAGGCTAGGGAGCCGGAGCTCCATCTGAGGGGGTGGCTTTGCGTGTGCAAAAGGGATGGAGAAACCTGTAGAAGAACACACCCATCAGGTTGGATGTAGTTTCCAATTTTGACCCATAAAATGGGTTTAAAAATTATTTATTAATATAAATTAACCTCAACTTTGTCTCTGATTGGCTGGCGACCAGTTCAGGGTGTACCCCGCCTCTCACCCGAAGATAGCTGGGATAGACTCCAGCACACCCACGACCCTAGTGATGATAAGCGGAATGGAAGATGAATGAACCTCAACTTTGTACTCTCGCTACACCTAGGTCAAGCATATCGGGTGTCTGTTTATACTTTAGTCTTGGCAAATCAACCACTTATGGTTCAAATCACATTTCATGCTGCTTGGAGTCAAATCAAGACAAACAGTTCTCAAAATCTCGCAACTGCCCTTATAAAGTTGACACACTGACACAGACATCAAGGCATACATTTGGAATATTTCTGCAGAGTTGGTGAAATATAAAAACAGACATTTATCCTTGGTTAAACATCAAATGAGAGTTCACGGGTCGCAGTACTCTCAAACGCCAGTGGGTGGCGCCTTGCGTGCATGTTTGGATATTAAGCAAATAGTTTGTTGCTGTATTTCCATCCCATCGTTGATTGGTCCCCTCTTGGGCTGCTGCCAGTTCAAACGAAGAAAAGGACTCTTTGATGACGGTAAACCAAAATTTCGAGGGGACCTTCAAATTACTTCAGGGTCCACTTGGGGAGTCTCACAGCAGTGCGGCTTCGAAAAATGCAGTTTATCAAGCCGTCGGGAGTCACTGTGTCACCTACGTTTGCGGGGAGCATGTCCGCTACACAAGACAGGTGGCCACACTGACCTCGTCCCTCGCTCCCACCCATGTGAATGGAAATGGTGACAATGAACGCAAGCCTCGAGAGTCAATCATAAGCATCAGCTTTAGAAGGCGGAATAATTCAACCAAGCTGAGCTTTTGCGATGATTTCTCATATGTAACGCAAATTGTAATCGTTGAAAATTCCAAAAGCATTTGCAATTTTATTACATACTTTCTCCCAGTAATATAATGATTTAAATTTTGCAATTAAATTACGCAATTGTTGATGTGCCCTGCGTTCGACTGCCGACCAGTTCAGGGTGTGCCCTGACTCTTGCTTGACTCTTGTCAGCTGGGATAGGCACGCCCATGACCATAGTGAGGATAAGCAGTACAGAAAAGGGATGGATGCATAGACTTGTGACTCAAAAACTAGGGAAACTCCATGGGTTCATACAACCCGAATTCCGGTGAAGTTGGGACGTTGTGTTAAACATAAATAAAAACAGAATACAATGATTTGCGAATCATGTTCAACCTATATTTAATTGAATACACTACAAAGACAAGATATTTAATGTTCAAACTGATAAAATTTATTGTTTTTAGCAAATAATCATTAATTTTGAATTTTATGGCTGCAACACGTTCCAAAAAAGCTGGGATAGGTGGCAAAAAAGACTGAGAAAGTTGAGGAATGCTCATCAAATGCCTGTTTGGAACATCCCACAGGTGAACAGGATAATTGGGACCAGGTTGGTGCCAGGTGGCACGGTGAGCGACTGGTTAGAGCGTCAGCCTCACAGTTCTGAGGATCCGGGTTCAATCCCCGGCCCCGCCTGTGTGGAGTTTGCATGTTCTCCCCGTGCCTGCGTGGGTTTTCTCCGGGCACTCCGGTTTCCTCCCACATCCCAAAAACATGCATCAATTGGAGACTCTAAATTGCCCGTAGGCATGACTGTGAGTGCGAATGATTGTTTGTTTCTATGTGCCCTGCGATTGGCTGGCAACCAGTTCAAGGTGTACCCCGCCTCCTGCCCGATGACAGCCGGGATAGGCTCCAGCACGCCCACGACCCTGGTGAGGAGAAGCGGCTCAGAAAATGGATGGATGGAGGTTGGTGCCATGATTGGGTATAAAAGGAGCTTCCCTGAATTGCTCAGTCATTCACAAGCAAAGATGGGGCGAGGTTCACCTCTTTGTGAACAAGCGCGTGAGGAAATAGTCGAACAGTTGAAGGACAATGTTCCTCAACGTACAATTGCAAGGAATTTAATTGTAAGGAAGTTAGGGATTTCATCATCTATGGTCAGTAATATTATCAAAAGGTTCAGAGAATCTGGAGAAATCACTGCATGTTAGCGGCAAGGCCGAAAACCAACATTGAATGCCCGTGACCTTCGATCCCTCAGGCGGCACTGGGTAAAAAAACGACAACAATGTGTAAAGGATATCACCACATGGGGTCAGGAAAACTTCAGAAAACCAGTGTCAGTAAATACAGTTCTGCGCTACATCTGTAAGTGCAACTTGAAACTCTACTATGCAAAACAAAAGCCATTTATCAACAACACCCAGAAACGCCGCCGGCTTCTATGGGCCTGAGCTTATCTTAGATGGACTGATGCAAAGTGGAAAAGTGTTCTGTGGTCCTCATTTCAAATTGTTTTTGTCCACATTTTACATTTTTTTGGGGAATTGTGGACGTCGTGTCTTCCGGGCCAAAGAGGAAAAGAACCATCCGGACTATTATGGACACAAAGTTCAAAAGCCAGCATCTGTGATGGTATGGGGGCTGTGTTAGTGCCAATGGCATGGGTAACTTACACATCTGTGAAGGCATCATTAATGCTGAAAGGTACTCTCACTAAACCATTTTCTACACCGCTTATCCTCATGGTTCTGCTGGAGCCTATCCCAGCTAACCGGGGTAACTGGGCATAGAATAATGGGAAAGAATAAAAGGGAAAGGGTAAATTTCACTTTATGAAAATGAAAATACTTTGGCATTCACATCGAACTCCTTAAAGCCGGATTTGAAGTAGCGATGTAAGGATCACTACTACACCTTCGACAGTCCTCCACTATAATCACTGAAATATCACAAATCACGGTCACTTGTGCTACAGCTTGCATGTTAGTCATTACCAGAGCTAATCGTGTAAAGAAAAATGGGACTAGAAAACTCGGGACACTCCATGGGTTCATACTTCGCAAAGGCAAGCCATTGTAAAAAGCTAAAGGGCAAAGGATAAATTTCCATCCATCCATCCATCCATCCGCTTTACCTAACTAGGCTCGCGGTTGTGCTGGTGCCTAACTCAGCTGGCTTTGGGCGAGGAGCGGGGTACACCCTGAACTGGTCGACAGCCAATCGCAAGGCACATAGTATAAACAAGCAACCATTTGTACTCCCACTCACACCTACGGACAATTAGAGTCTTCAATTAACCCAAAGATAGCTGGGATAGGCTCCAGCACGCCCACGACCCAAGTAAGGATAAGCGGTATGGAAAATAAATGAATTAATTAATTAACTAACAAGAATACCCGGAGAAAACCAACTCACGTAGAGGGTCAATTTGGGACAGGATTTACATCATGATACATAATCAAACAATCATGGAGGTGGACTTCAGCTCCACCATTATCCCCGAACTCCTCCAAACTCCTCCAGCTCAGCGTCTCGCCTGCCATCTGCCGGTGGATTTACGCCTCAAGGATGTGTCCTCTTTCCGCTGCTCTTCTCCCTCTACATTAATGACTGCACCTCAACACAGCCGGCTGTCAAACTCCTGAAGTTTGCAGACAACACCACAGTCATTAGCCTCATCAAAGACGGTGACGAGTCTGCATATCGACAGGAAGTGGAGTGGCTGGAGCTTTGGTGCAGCCGATATAACCTGGAGCTAAACGCCCAAGACTGTTGAAATGATCGTGGACTTCAGGCAGCATCCTTCGGCACAGCTGCCTCTCACGCTGTCCAACTGCGACCCTAACCAGGATAAGCGGTGTTGAAAATGGATGAATGGATGAATGTAACATGCTGCCAATTTTGCGCATCTCTGTTGGGACACTACTACATTATTTGTGCACTCACTTTGCATATCTGTTATTGACCAATACTGGCCACTTATGTGCTTGAGAATTATCTACACCATTTGCACAATTGTCACTGTTCCAGATTGTTGCACTAATAGTCACTTTAAACGTCTTGAATTTCCAGATATCTCTGCACCATTTGCACAATTGTCAGCATACTAGTTATCGCACTATTAGTCATTTCAAACTGCTCTTTATTGCTAGAGAACTCTGCATTATTTGCACAATTGTCACTGTACCAGATTTTCGCTCTATTAGTAATTTCAAACCGCTCTAAATTGCTCGAGGACTCTGCATCATTTGTAATTGTCACTGTATCAGCACTACCATGTTACTGGCAACCCTTAATTGCTATGTGACTCTCCGTAGTGTGCTCTTATGTACTAAATGTATGTTTTGTTACAACGGTTTTGTCTGTTGTTGTACTACTGGAGACAAATTCCTTGTGTATTTCTGGCACACATGACAAATAAAGATGATTCTAACATGAAAAAAAAAATAATTCAAACCAACAACCTAAGGATCTCTGCTTTAGCTTCTCCAGCCCACTGTTCTGCCAATTGAGCTATGGAATGAAGCCTATTGACCTGCATTTGAACCAGTGACCTCAGGATCTCTAGTCAGCCGCTACAGCGCACTGCCAACTGAGCTATAGAAGGCCACATTCACTTATGCTATAGGTTGCATGTTAGTCATTACCTGAAAGTTAATCATGTAAGGATTTACTCAAAAATAGGCTTGGGACTAGAAGGTTCATAGTTGGCATAGTCATGCCATTCTGGATATTAGTCATTCGAACTGCTCTAAGTGCTAGAGGACTCTGCATCTTTTTGCACAATTTTTTTTTGTCAATGTCTTTATGTCTCCAAAGTGTTCTGTAAATTGACTGTCTGTTGTACTAGAGCGGCTCCAACTACCGGAGACAAATTTCTTGTGTGTTTTGGACATACTTGGCAAATAAAGATGATTCTTATTCTGATTCTGATATAGGGGAACGTGTCAATCCATCTATTTATTTTCTGTACTGTTTATCCTCACTAGGGTCGTGGGACATGTCAATTTCACTTTATGAAAACATCTGGGATAGTATTCACGAAGAAAGTCATTAGTCATTTCTTGAAGACCATCAGAGCTAGGATTTACTCAAAAATAGACTTAGGGCAAGAAAACAAGAGAAACTCCACGGGTTCATACTTCGAAAAAGGCAGGCCATTGTGGAAAGCATAAAAGGGAAAGGGTAAATTTCACTTAATGAAAACATTTTGGGACGGGATTCACATAAAGAATATCCTTTGAGCCAGATACCTAAGGTTACTCAATCAAATATCACAGTCCTCCGCTCTGCCAACTCAGCTATCGAAGGCCTCTTTCCCTTTACCTGTAGGTTACATGTTCATCATTACCTGAACATTCACTAGTTGGGATTTACTCAAAAATAAACTTGGGATTAGATAACACAGGAAACTCCATGGGTTCATACTTGGGAAAGGGAAGCCATTGTGAAAAGCATAAAGGGGAAAGGATTAATTTCACCAAATGAATGAGCAAGATGGCGCCTACCAGTGTGGTCGCCTCGGTAACGCGCTCTCTAGTATTGTTTTTGTTTTTGTGTTTTTTGTCCATCTTTGGAGACCTTACACGACTCACTTACACAAGGAGAGACCTGCTAACCATCAAGGAGGCTACTCCGGACTTTCTGTCACCAACTTCCGCAAATCCGCTCAGTTTTTTCCCCGAGTTACTCACCGGAGCGGCGTCCGCGGTTTTCGGCGCATGGAGACGGAAACAGCGCTACAGAGGGAAGCGTGGCGGCATTCAGGTGAAACTCCACAAGAGAGGACACAGATTGGCGTTCTCGTCGATCCACCTCGCGAATGTACGCTTCCTACCCAACAAAATGGACGAGCTTCATCTTCTGTGAAAGACCAGTAAAGACTTTGGACGTTCCGCGGCCATGTGCTTCACGGTGACCTGGCTTTGCGATGCTGTACCCATGGCGCCATCATGCTTCCCGGCTTCCACATTCATCGAGCAGACCGCGACATGGAATCATCGGGGAAAAGAAAGGGCGGCGCGATATGCCTCTATATCAACGAAAAATGGTGTACGGACGTCACGGAGCTCAGCACACACTGCAGCCCACATTTGGAGTCGCTGTTTTTGAACTGTAAGCCATTCTACTTGCCACGTGAGTTTGCATCATTCATACTGGCTGGAGTCTACATTCCGCCTCAAGCTAACACGAACACCGCATTGCTAACGCTCGCCGAACAAGTCAACGAAATTGAAAAAAAACACCCGGACTCACCCCTCATTATTCTCGGGGACTTTAACAAAGCTAAACTCAACCACGAACTCCCTAAATACAAGCAGCACATCGACTGTCTTACTAGGGAAAATAATATTTTAGACCACTGCTACACTAAGCTAAAAACGCATACCGTGCTATACCTCGTGCAGCCCTGGGCTCGTCTGATCACTGCTTAATTCACTTAATACCGACATACAGGAAATAACTTAAATGTGCGAAGCCTACAGTGAAAACAGTCAAAAAGTGGACCAAGGAAGCAAAGATGGAACTTCAAAGCTGTTTAAACTGCACAGACTGGAGTGTCTTTGAAAATTTAGCTGACAGCCTGGATGAATATACAGACACTGTTACATCCTATATCAGTTTCTGTGAAGATGTGTGTGTACCAACAAAATCATTTCGCACATTCAACAACAACAAGCCGTGGTTCACTGCTAAATTTATGCAGCTTCGCCAAGCTAAGGAGGATGCATATCAGAGCGAGGACAGGGCCCTGTATAATCGAGCTAGAAACCAGCTGACTAAAGAAATTAACATTCCAAAGAGGAACTATGCAGCAAAGTTGGAAAAACAGTTTAGTGCAAACGACTCTAAATCAGTCTGGCATGCATTCCAATCGCTGACTAATTACAAGCGACGATCCCCCCAATCTGAGAACAATAGCACACGAGCCAACGA
Organism: Phycodurus eques; assembly: GCF_024500275.1. Lineage (NCBI taxonomy): Eukaryota > Metazoa > Chordata > Actinopteri > Syngnathiformes > Syngnathidae > Phycodurus > Phycodurus eques. The sequence goes on from NC_084533.1 coordinate 2,140,801, forward strand.
CTTGAATACCTTCTACTGCAGATTTGAAAAGGACAGTTTGATGGGCAGGACACAGCAGCGCACCCGACTGTCAAACTCCTGAAGTTTGCAGATGACACCACTGTCATCGGCCTCATCAAGGATGGTGACGAGTCTGCATATCGACAGGAAGCGGAGCGGCTGGAGCTGTGGTACGGCCGACACAACCTGGAGCTGAACACGCTCAAGACTGTAGAGATGATCGTGGACTTCAGGAGGCATCTTTCGCCACAGCTGCCCCTCACGTTGTCCAGCTGCTCTGTGTCAACCATTGAGACCTTCAAGTTCCTGGGAATTACAATCTCTCAGGACCTGAAGTGGGCGACCAACATCAACTCCGTCCTCAAAAAGGCCCAGCAGAGGATGTACTTCCTGCGGCTTCTGAGAAAGCACGGCCTGCCACCGGAGCTGCTGAGACAGTTCTACACAGCTGTCATCGAATCAGTCCTGTGTTCTTCCATCACAGTCTGGTTTGGTGCTGCTACAAAAAAGGACAAACTCCGACTGCAATGGACAATCAAAACTGCTGAAAGGATTGTCGGTACCCACCTACCCACCATTGAGGACTTGCACGCTGCCAGAACTAAGACAAGGGCGTGCAAAATCCTCTCGGACACTCCGCACCACGGTCACCAGCTCTTCCAGCTCCTTCCATCAGGTAGGCGCTACCGATCAACGCAAACTAGAACTAGTAGACATTCCAACAGCTTCTTCCCTCTTGCGATCAACTTCTTAAACACATAACCTATAATTCCATTACAATAAGCTGGCAATTTTTTGACTTGAGTTCGTTGTCACATTTCTGTGGGGCCAATTATGTATTACTCGTGCACTCACTGTAGTTGTCTCGCCATGCTGCACTATTTGCATATACTGGCCACTCATGCCAGAGTAGCATCTGCTCCATTTGCACACTGATTGAGGACTATCTGTAACATTTGCACAACCAACATTGTCCCAGATGATCGCACTACTCGTCACTTTAAACCACATACACTCCTTGAAGTATCAGCGCCCTTTGCACAATGGTCATTGCACCGGACTATTGCAATATTAGTCATTCGAACTGCCCTAAGTGCTAGAGGACTCTGCATCTTTTTGCACAATTGTTTTTTGTCAATGTCTTTATGTCTCCAAAGTGTTCTGTAAATTGACTGTCTGTTGTACTAGAGCGGCTCCAACTACCGGAGACAAATTCCTTGTGTGTTTTGGACATACTTGGCAAATAAAGATGATTCTGATTCTGATTATTGTAACTTCACCTGAGTCTTATGATGCATTATCTTTTGAAATCCATATATTTTCAGATTTGTATTTCAGCCACATTTTTTTGCAGTATATTTTTGTCTTTAACATACAGTATATTCACATAGACGGCGTAGGATAATGCAAAAAAGTAATGGTACAGTGAACCCCGGCTATTCACGGGGTTTAGGCATCATGCCGTAACGTGAATAGCGAAAATCCTAAAAATATTATAAAATTGCTTATATTAATACTTTGAACCCTAAATATAACTAACACTATAATTCCAAATTACATATATGTATTTTTTAACTCATCTTCCAGCATTATTCCATAGATACCCTCATTTTTTAAATACATACTATCGATCTGTCTTTAGTTACGTACTTACCGTGCCTTACACCGAGCCATTACCAGCTTTTTTGCATCATCTTGAGATGTTTACTGTCAGGTTCAAACAACATAGAACATTTAATAAACAATAAACAAGGAAGGAAGACAAAAGATGGTTTATATACTCGCGAGGAGAACGATGAGAGTTGTTCGCAGTTTATAAACTCCTACCGCTCTGAACACACTCTGTCGATACCTTTCTTTTTATTTTCTTAGGGCGGTTCCTAGTTACACAGACGTTGCTGCTATCTTGAGATAAGGGCACACACAGCAGCAACGTAAAACAATCACATATATGACTTATTGTGCAGATGTGTTCTTCATCAGTGCTGATTGCTTCAACCCTTGACCTTCGACCGCAAAATGTTCCAGCCGCTATCTTTTGATGAGGGCACAGTCCTCTTCACAGACAACGTCAACTTTTACGGTACAATCAGCATTATACTGCTAAATTCATGCTTTGAAAATACTATAAGAGTAAATATGGGATAACAAATGTACATTTATTCTAACATTTACCACCCTGCTTTCCGCACTGTCAAACCCACAAGGAGCATTGCCTACCTGTCAGACCTTTACTGTAATCTTGCAGCATTCTCCTGTCAACTGTAGACTGGCCGGCCAGCCAGCCGTCTATTTGATGGTGACCAGCGCAAGCTACTCCTCAGCTAACATGGCGCCTTAGAAGTATCAGGGCATTTTAAAAGTATCGTGTGGCATAACAGAATGATCACAGAAATACACTGATAGGGGCAATAGGGGAGTTTTTCTTCGAATAGTCAGTTAGGTTCCTCAGACACCATTGCGAGTAGGTGAGTTCGCAAATAGTGAATCGCAAATAAGACAGGCTTTATTGTATAGCTTATTAACAACAATGGAGCTTGTGTCATATGCCATCCTTAAACAGCCACAGCATTCGGAATCATTGTCTTTTGTTATTGTATTAATTAAGGTATATTTTTATAATGGCCTTGTGCCTCAGAATCTTTAATACAATTATTAAATATAATGACGCTTGAACAAAATGTACTCTCTAATTTCATGACATGTCTAATACAGGGGTGTCGCTTGGCTTATATTAGGGGGGCTTCAGCTTCTCAACTTCTCAAGACCCCCAAAATTATTTGGTACTATGTGTTTATGGTGAAGTTTTATTGTCATAGTCCCCCAAAAACGTCTGCCCCCCTCCCAAAAATTTTCAATGCATGTTGCATATTCCAAAGTTAAACATAACCTGTTCCTGAGGACTGGGCTTATTTTGAATATTTTTTTCCAGATACACAGAACTTTCACCATCAAAAAACTTTACTATACAACAGTCTAGTTCGTTGCCACAAACTTTACTATACAACAGTCTAGTTCGTTGCCACATTTCTCCCCATGCTGCACGATTTGCATATACTGGCCACTCATGCCAGAGTAGCATCTGCTCCATTTGCACACTGATTGAGGAGTATCTGTAACATTTGCACAACCAACATTGTCCCAGATTATCGCACTACTCGTCACTTTAAACCGCATACACTCCTTGAAGTCTCAGCGCCCTTTGCACAATGGTCATTGCATCGAACTATTGCAATATTAGTCATTCGGACTGCTCTAAGTGCTAGAGGACTCTGCATCTTTCTGCACAATTGTCAAAAAACAAAAAAAAAATGTACCGGCATTACCAGATAACTAGCAACCCTTTACTGCTCAGTGACTGTTTTTTTTTGTCAATGTCTTTCTGTCTCCAAAGTGTTCTATAAATTGACTGTCTGTTGTCGTACTAGAGCGGCTCCAACTACCAGAGACAAATTCCTTGTGTGTTTTTGGACATACTTGGCAAATAAAGATGATTCTGATTCTGATGAAAACATTTTGGGATGGGATTCACATAAAGAAACTTCTTCGAACCAGCAAGCTAAGGTTCTCTGTTGCAGCTTCTACAGTCCTCTGTGTCCTTTGTAGGTTGCATCTTAATTATTTCCTGAACATTCACTAATGAGTAATGATTCAAAAGTTGGAACTAGAAAGTAAGTAATTACCTGAGCGCCTTCACGAGAAAAGAAGGGGCAAGCCACTGTGGAAAGTATGAAGGGGAGAGGGTCAATTTTACTTAATGTAAACATTCTGTGGAAAGGGTATTCATTCATCAACAAACTTCTTGGAGCCAGATTTGAAATGGGCAAGCAAAGGATCTGTGCTTCAGCTTCTACAGTCTTCCACTCTGCCAGCTGAGCTATTTTAGGCCAAGTTCACTTGTCTTATACTTTACATGTTAGTCATTACCTAAACATGCACTAAGGATTTACTAAAAGGAAAAGATTTGGGACTCAAAAACTAGCGAAACTCCATGGGTTCATACTTGGCAAATGCCTAGAACAGACTACAGGATTTTAGCCCCGTTATTAGCCCAATTTGCTATCGTGGCCAATTTCCGAGATTGTACCCGACACATTTTTGTCGGGAAGGACAAAACCTCTTGTCGTGTGACATAATCCACGACCAACGATTTAGCCCTACGATAGCCCTATGAGACCAAAATGAAAAGTCAAGTATGTTTGATTTTTTTGGAAATTTTCCGTGGAGTGTGACATATCAACGACAACTCTCTGACAGTGCACATTGATGTTGACCAATAGGATTTCTTATTGTGACCGGCACATTGACTCCCTTGGTCGTCGTTGCCAAAAATATTGACATGCCCAAACCAAGGTTTACCGAAGCTTTAGAGTATGATTTGACAGAAGACCAACATGTTTACGTGCAAACGTTAGTGCTAGCATTAGCTGGCTACATAAAGTTTTGCTGCCTGCTTGTGAGCTATATTAAAATTATGTGAACCTACCTGTACCTCGAGCTTTCCCTGATTGAACAGCCCAAATGTCATCTCCGGAGCACTCGGTCACGACATCTCGTTTTTTCCCCTCTTTTTGTTCTTTTTCCCAACACACATTGCCATAATCCATTGTTGTTGTTGTCGCCATGGTAACGTGTACATCCAGTCACGTTTTTGCCTGGTCCCACCTCCCCGACAGTGTTTGATCTGACAAGATAAAGCCCAGTGATTGTAAAATACGGGATACGGTGATATCGTAATAAATGTTGTGTAGTGTTGCCAGTGGCTGACCAAGATACGGCAACAATTTAAGTAGTCTGACGTTGTGCTATCATGAAAGACCAAATTTGTATTGTAGTCTGATCCAGGCAAAAGGCAAACCATTGTGGAAAGAATAAAGGGGAAATTATCACTTACTCAAAACATTCTTGGACAGTATTCACATATGGAAAAGTTCTTTGAGGCAGGTTTGAACAAGAGCCCGAAGGTCCTCTGCATCAGCTGCTACAGTCCACCACTTTGCCAACTGAACTATCAAAGGCCATTTTCAACTATTCTGTCGGTTGCATGTGAGTCATTACCTGAGCACTCACGAGGATTTACTCAAAATAGTCGCGAGACTCGAAAACTAGGGAAACTGTGGGTTCATACTTGGCAAAGGCAAGCCATTGTGGAAAGCATGAAGGGGAAAGGGTCAATTTTACTGAATTAATAAATTCTGTGGCGGGATTCACATGACAAGTCCTTCAAGCGATACTTGAACCAGCTCCCTGAGGACATCTGGTGCAGCTTCAACAGTCCCCTGTTCTGTCAGTTGAGGTACTGAAGGTTACTTTCATTTATGCTATAGGTTATGTATATGCTATTAGGTTAGGTATATGTTAGTCTACCTGAGTGTCTTCACGATTTACTCAAAAATAGACCTGGAACTAGAAAACGGGAAATTCCATGGGTTCATACTTGGCAGAGCCAAGCCATTGTGGAAAGCATAAAAGGGCAAGGGTCAATTTGACTTGATGAAAACATTTTGGGACAGGATTCACGTAAAAAGAGCCCTTCGAACCAGTGACTTTAGAATATCTATTCAGGTACTCCAGCCCTCCGCCCTGCCAACTGAGAAGGCTGTTTTAATGAGAAGGCTGTTTTTGTTTATGCTATAGGTTACATGTCAGTCATTACCTGAACATTCACTAGTCAAGGATTGACTGATAAATACACGGGACTAGAAAACTCAGGAAACTGGGTTCGTACATGGCAAAGGCAAGCCATTGTGGAAAGTGTAGTGGACATGCCACGCAAAATATCCCAGCCGGCACCCCAGCCTCGCACTACCGCCACTCCCCGCCGAGGTAGACGATAACTGCTCGTGAGACGCAACGTCACACGTAGACGCTAAACGAATCAGCCGCCATAAACTATCAAAAACAAGACACAGACATTTGCTTTGCCATGCCGACGCTAAGTGAATCACGGCTGCCTGGCGCTTCAAAGCGGAGACCCAAGGATGCCGAGTTCGCCCCCGGACGCTAAGTTAATCAACTCCCCACCAGTCGAAGGATTGCACCAACAAAGGCACCTCCACCCTGTTGAGTACTACCACATGGGAGTTGGAACAGGCAACAGCGACACCCACAGGCACCGGAACGACACTAGAGACATGAGTTCATAAGACAGTGTGACTCGACTGGGAGTTAATATTTTAAGAACTAGTGACTGTATTGCAGCAAACTTGAATGTCTAACGTCAAATCTGTTGTTAACTGAACCAGATGAAATGTTTCACTCCACACCACAAACGTCACATGGAAAATAGTAATGTTCTCCACACCACACAACATTTGAAACATTCATTACAGGTATGAAAGAGGATGAGCGTGGAACAATGCAAGGTGCGGAAATGGTCTTGTTATCTTAAATCCAATAATTAATATTTTATTCCACTGGTTTTAAACCACAAAATAATCCTAAAATGGAAAAATGACGCCAAAAGGCAATCTGTGTTCGCGAAGGTGGTAGAAAGGGAGGGGGGTAATGCCCCCCTGCCCCCTTTTTGTCCCGTTCCAGCCATAAAAAGGGCTGGAGCTGGGAGCACGAGAAGTTTTTGGAGTTTTGGTTGAGAAGTCTTCCTTTGGTCTCACCCCGACCAACTCGCCGACGACTGGGGCCAGCCAGGACACCCACCTCACCCGAGGTGGCAAGGACGCATCAGATGATCCCCGGCTGCAAAGCCTCCTGCAAGTGCTCCGAGCTACCCTGTTTGGGGGCCCGAGCTCAGTCCGAGGGAACGAGGCGGATGCAACGCGCCCGCTCCGAACGTCTGGCAACAGAGACACCCGAGAGACGTCCTGCCTGGGAACTCGTTGGCCTCCTGCTTTTCCTCCTTCCTCCCTTTCGTCGAATCCACCTGTTCCTGGTGCGGACCGGGCCGGCCGAACACTCTGGAGCCTGACTCGCCTGCCTCAAACGTGTTCCAGACACGTAAGTCCAACATTGCGGTCTACTAAAAGTATGGATTCGTGCATATTTGGGTTTATATTAACGAGAACAGGAGTCCTCAGCTATATGCATTCACTACACGCCCATTGTGCTAATCTCACGTCACAAGTCCCTTCCTTTACCAATGTTCATCTGTACCTTGTTTGTTTTGTGTTTGTCTGTGTTTTATCATGTAGAAACCCCTTTTTATTATTACATTTTCAATAAAATTCACCACTTGCATCATTGTTTTGTGTGACTTGGTTCGGAATGAAACCTCTGGAAAGTCTAGAACTCAAAGTTTCTAAAGTGGAACCACCTTCCGATAAGAGACTGATTAAAAAGGTTTTTCGCCGTTTCGCCTAAAGTTAAATAAGTCGACGACCCTCATATATATCAAATATCTTAATTTATAACATTGTAATTTAAAATTAAGATAAACCGTGATGCAGGCGCCACTTCCAACTCATCGTTTCCTTCTAAATTAAGCACAATTCTTATTTCACCCATAGTCGATACAAAGAAAAAAGGGGAAAGTGTCAGTTTCACATATGGCCATATTCTCCCATATGTTAAAGTCAGAAAAGACATGCAGCTCCATGCTTTTCTGACTGTGCCCATTCTGTCGTCCACTTAATCCTATCATATGCACACTTTCTGGCCATGTGCGTACTCTGGGTGGTGTAACCCTAAAGTGTGGCCGTTCCCTCTCATATCTGGCCTAACGCATATTCTCCCAAAGACTTAAACTCGTTTCCACATGTGCACTCCAGAGGCTGTAGTGTCTTGTGCCCCAGGAAGTTTTAATTGAGTTAACTGCTCCCATGCTCAAACAGCAAGTGACAGCCAACCGAGCATGGCCCGATGAGACAATCGTCCTCTGCCCAAACAGCCGTAGCCGTCACTACCACATTATGCCGAAGGCCAAACATCGACATAATATATCATATTAATTGGCAGAAATAAACTTCAATGCCAGGGAACCTTTTCTTTTCACGTGCGAGGAGCATTTCAGCTTCATTGAGGAAAGAAAGAAAAAAAGAGAAAGGAAAAACTTCAGTCAGCTCAATGAAGCGATGATGAGTTACAGTTTGAATACTTTGCTTCTATGTTATCTCTGTCATTGGCAGTCGGGGAATCTGTTTAAGGGACGTCAGCATGGTTGCTGGACAATGCTGATCAACAAAAGCCGGTTCACTCGCTTTTCTATTGATGTGGACCGGCTCCATGCATTCAGTCATGAGTAAAGTATTCTGATTTCTGATTACATTACTTTTATTGGATTTATTAAATACGGAGACAAAAACAAAGTAGCCCCTTCAAAGTAGCATGTTAGATGAGCAGTGTGCACGTCTCACTGGTAACGATTAACTTCCATTCGCCAGAGGAGTTAATTTCACATTTAAAGTATAACATATTTCAAAGATTTCAGACGTGGTATTCACGTCTTAGGAAAATTCAACATTCTAAGAATTCCACCCTGCTCCAGACTTTAATGACTCCCACTTCTCAAGCCATTACATGCAAACCAGCTAGGTACACGTGGTGGGTGTGTCAGAAGTCAGGATGGCTCTAAGGTTCTCGACTTCATTGGGTCCCTGCGGCCTTCTCCGGGTGGCCGGTTGTCGGGGCGCCTGGATGGGGCCGGCGGACCGCCCTGGGTCCCTCGGTGTGGGACGTGTCTCGTCCACCGGGCTACTCTCGGGTGGACCCCTTGGCCCGATCCCGACCCTTGATTGAATGGGTGGGGTCCTCAGCCTCCGCGGTGCAGGCACAGCAATTACAAGACTCTTCTGTCCGTCATTGTGCATGTGAAACTGTGTCAATTCACTTGCATTTGTCCGCAGGCACACACCTCTGTGACTTATTTGCTGGATGTGGGGCCACTCACTTATTGCGACAAATAACTCATGAATATGGAAATTGCTTGCCACCTGCCACCTCACCACAACAATGACAATTTATCAAGTCCACAAAAACTATTGTTTCCATTTTATTTATCGAACGATAAGTTGATATAATAATTATCGTGACAGGCCTACCAACAAGTCTCCAGGCCAGTGAGATAAGGGTCTTAGTCACCAGAGTCCTCCACTCTACCACACTAGACTAACTAATATCCAGGCGGCACAGGGGCCGACTCGTTAGCATGTCCGCCTCACAGTTCTGAGGTGATGGGTTTAAATCCAGACTCAGGCCTTTATCAGAATCAGAATCAGAATCATCTTTATTAGCCAAGTGAATTGACCCGGTTTCATTTTATGAAACTGACACCCTGTTCAACACAGGGGCAAGATGTGCATGGCAAAATGTGAATGGCCCCCTCAAATCAAACCCGCACAAGCTTCCTTTGTGCTGTGTACCCGCTGTCTGTGATCTGCAATGAGACTGTAGAAACTACCCCAAAGTTTCTCACTTTTAGAAATAATATATTTTTCCTTGACACCACGTTCCACAACTCTTTAGCACATCCAACTCACAATTCTGAGATTGTGGATTCAAATCTGGAATCCAACAATCTTGTGTGGAGTTCGTATGTTCTCCCTGTGCATGTTAGGTTAATTGAAGACTCTAAATTTTACTTAGGTGAGAATGTTATGAATGTTTTTGTCTATATATGTCCAGCAATTGGCTAGCGACCAGTTCAGGGTGTATCCTGGCTCTTTCCGAAAGTCAGCTGGCAAAGGTTCCAGCACAGCTGCGACACTGGTGAGGGTAAGTGGTACAGAGACTGGAAGGATGAATGTAATTAATTTCCTGCTGCTTCATGATGCCGAAAAACTGGTTTGTGGTTTTCTAAGCTTGAGGCTAGATTTGTTAATAGGTTGCCCAAGTACTGTAAGTCTGTAAAGACTCTGCAGCTGGTCCAAAACACTGCTGCATGAGTTCTAACCAGAACCAGAAGACTTCAAATTTCTCCTGTACTGGATTTGATCTACTGACTACCTATAAAAACTACACTTGAAGATAAAATCCTCCTCCTTACATACAGAGCACTACATGGTCAGGCACCATCGTACCTTGAAGAGCTTGTCGTGTATTGTCAATATACTAGAATGCTACGCTCCCAGAGCTTATGGAGCTTGTGGATCAAAAAATGTTTTCAGTAGAATGGGAGGTAGAGCCTTTACATTCCAGGTTCCTCTCCTCTGGAACCATTTTCCTGATGCAGTCTGGAGGGTAAACTTAAAACTGAACTGAAATATCAACAATCAAAAGTCCAGTTGCCTTGTTTCAACTTTTGCGGTCTACCATGACCTGGATGGATGAGAATCTACACAAATAGAATGGTTAACTTAACTAACTTGTACAAGAGTTAAGGATATTCAAAATGTTACCTAAAAATAGACTGTTGTATAGTAAGGTTTTTTGATGGTGAAAGTTCTGTGTATCTGGAAAAAAATATTCAAAATAAGCCCAGTCCTCAGGAACAGGTTATGTTTAACTTTGGAATATGCAACATGCATTGAAAATTTTTGGGAGGGGGGCAGACGTTTTTGGGGGACTATGACAATAAAACTTCACCATAAACACATAGTACCAAATAATTTTGGGGGTCTTGAGAAGTTGAGAAGCTGAAGCCCCCCTAATATAAGCCAAGCGACACCCCTGTATTAGACATGTCATGAAATTAGAGAGTACATTTTGTTCAAGCGTCATTATATTTAATACTTGTATTAAAGATTCTGAGGCACAAGGCCATTATAAAAATACACCTTAATTAATACAATAACAAAAGACAATGATTCCGAATGCTGTGGCTGTTTAAGGATGGCATATGACACAAGCTCCATTGTTGTTAATAAGCTATACAATAAAGCCTGTCTTATTTGCGATTCACTATTTGCGAACTCACCTACTCGCAATGGTGTCTGAGGAACCTAACTGACTATTCAAAGAAAAACTCCCCTATTGCCCCTATCAGTGTATTTCTGTGATCTTTCTGTTATGCCACACGATACTTTTAAAATGCCCTGATACTTCTAAGACGCCATGTTAGCTGAGGAGTAGCTTGCGCTGGTCACCATCAAATAGACGGCTGGCTGGCCGGCCAGTCTACAGTTGACAGGAGAATGCTGCAAGATTACAGTAAAGGTCTGACAGGTAGGCAATGCTCCTTGTGGGTTTGACAGTGCGGAAAGCAGGGTGGTAAATGTTAGAATAAATGTACATTTGTTATCCCATATTTACTCTTATAGTATTTTCAAAGCATGAATTTAGCAGTATAATGCTGATTGTACCGTAAAAGTTGACGTTGTCTGTGAAGAGGACTGTGCCCTCATCAAAAGATAGCGGCTGGAACATTTTGCGGTCGAAGGTCAAGGGTTGAAGCAATCAGCACTGATGAAGAACACATCTGCACAATGAGTCATATATGTGATTGTTTTAAGTTGCTGCTGTGTGTGCCCTTATCTCAAGATAGCAGCAACGTCTGTGTAACTAGGAACCGCCCTAAGAAAATAAAAAGAAAGGTATCGACAGAGTGTGTTCAGAGCGGTAGGAGTTTATAAACTGCGAACAACTCTCAGCGTTCTCCTCGCGAGGACATAAACCATCTCTTGTCTTCCTTCCTTGTTTATTGTTTATTAAATGTTCTAGGTTGTTTGAACCTGACAGTAAACACCTCAAGATGATGCAAAAAAGCTGGTAATGGCTCGGTGTAAGGCACGGTAAGTACGTAACTAAAGACAGATCGATAGTATGTATTTAAAAAATGAGGGTATCTATGGAATAATGCTGGAAGATGAGTTAAAAAATACATATATGTAATTTGGAATTATAGTGTTAGTTATATTTAGGGGTTCAAAGTATTAATATAAGCAATTTTATAATATTTTTAGGATTTTCGCTATTCACGTTACGGCATGATGCCTAAACCCCGTGAATAGCCGGGGTTCACTGTACCATTACTTTTTTGCATTATCCTACGCCGTCTATGTGAATATACTGTATGTTAAAGAAAAAAATATACTGCAAAAAAATGTGGCTGAAATACAAATCTGAAAATATATGGATTTCAAAAGATAATGCATCATAAGACTCAGGTGAAGTTACAATAATCAGAATCAGAATCATCTTTATTTGCCAAGTATGTCCAAAACACACAAGGAATTTGTCTCCGGTAGTTGGAGCCGCTCTAGTACAACAGACAGTCAATTTACAGAACACTTTGGAGACATAAAGACATTGACAAAAAACAATTGTGCAAAAAGATGCAGAGTCCTCTAGCACTTAGGGCAGTTCGAATGACTAATATTGCAATAGTCCGGTGCAATGACCATTGTGCAAAGGGCGCTGATACTTCAAGGAGTGTATGTGGTTCAAAGTGACGAGTAGTGCGATCATCTGGGACAATGTTGGTTGTGCAAATGTTACAGATACTCCTCAATCAGTGTGCAAATGGAGCAGATGCTACTCTGGCATGAGTGGTCAGTATATGCAAATAGTGCAGCATGGCGAGACAACTACAGTGAGTGCACGAGTAATACATAATTGGCCCCACAGAAATGTGACAACGAACTCAAGTCAAAAAAATTCCAGCTTGTTGTAATGGAATTATAGGTTAGGTGTTTAAGAAGTTGATCGCAAGAGGGAAGAAGCTGTTGGAATGTCTACTAGTTCTAGTTTGCGTTGATCGGTAGCGCCTACCTGATGGAAGGAGCTGGAAGAGCTGGTGACCGGGGTGCGGAGTGTCCGAGAGGATTTTGCACGCCCTTGTCTTAGTTCTGGCAGCGTGCAAGTCCTCAATGGTTGGTAGGTGGGTACCGACAATCGTTTCAGCAGTTTTGATTGTCCATTGCAGTCTGAGTTTGTCCTTTTTTGTAGCAGCACCAAACCAGACTGTGATGGAAGAACACAGGACTGATTCGATGACAGCTGTGTAGAACTGTCTCAGCAGCTCCGGTGGCAGGCCGTGCTTTCTCAGAAGCCACAGGAAGTACATCCTCTGCTGGGCCTTTTTGAGGACGGAGTTGATGTTGGTCGGCCACTTCAGGTCCTGAGAGATTGTAATTCCCAGGAACTTGAAGGTCTCGACGGTTGACACAAGGCAGCTGGACAACGTGAGGGGCAGCTGTGGCGAAGGATGCCTCCTGAAGTCCACGATCATCTCTACAGTCTTGAGCGTGTTCAGCTCCAGGTTGTGTCGGCCGCACCACAGCTCCAGCAGCTCCGCTTCCTGTCGATATGCAGACTCGTCACCGTCCTTGATGAGGCCGATGACAGTGGTGTCATCTGCAAACTTCAGGAGTTTGACAGTCGGGTTCGCTGATGTGCAGTCGTTCGTGTAGAGAGAGAAGAGCAGCGGAGAGAGGACACAACCTTGGGGCGCCCCAATGGTGATGCTGCGTGTGGATGAGGTGGCCTCCCCCAGCCTGACCTGCTGTGTCCTCCCCGTCAGAAAGCTGTAATCCACTGGCAGATGGCAGGTGAGATGCTGAGCTGGAGAAGCTTGGTTGAAAGGAGTTCAGGGATGATGGTGTTGAACGCTAAGATGAAGTCCACGAACAGGATCCTCGCGTAGGTCCCTGCACTGTCGAGGTGTTCTAGGATGAAGTGCAGTCCCATGTTGACTGCATCATCCGCAGACCTGTTCGCTTGGTAGGCAAACTGCAGGGGGTCCAGCAGGGGACCTGTGACACTCTTGAGGTGGTCCAGCACGAGACGTTTCAAAGGACTTCATGACCACAGATGTCAAAGCGACAGGCCTGTAGTCATTCAGACCAGAGATTGCAGGTTTCTTGGGGACTGGAATGATGGTGGAGCGTTTGAAACAGGATGGAACTTCGCACATTTCCAAAGATCTGTTGAAGATCTGAGTGAAGACTGGAGCGAGCTGGTCCGCGCAGACTTTGAGGCAGGATGGGAACACATGGTCCGGGCCTGCCGCTTTGTTAATCTTCTGTTGTTTGAAGATGCGTCTCACATCCTGTTCGTGGATGGTTAACGCAGAAGTCAGAGATGTGGTTGTGGTCGCGGGTGCGGCCGGGTGGGTGTGTGGTGTGAAACTGTCCTTTTCAAATCTGCAGTAGAAGGTATTCAAGTCGTGCTATTGTTCTCAGCTTGGGGGGGTCGTCGTTTGTAATTAGTCAGCGATTGGAATGCATGCCAGACTGATTTAGAGTTGTTTGCGCTAAACTGTTTTTCCAACTTTGCTGCATAGATCCTCTTTGCAATGTTAATTTCTTTAGTAAGCTGGTTTCTAGCTCGATTATACAGGGCCCTGTCCCCGCTCTGATATGCGTCCTCCTTAGCTTGGCGAAGCTGCTTAAGTTTAGCAGTGAACCACGGCTTGTTGTTGTTGAATGTGCGAAAAGATTTTGTTGGTACACGAACCTCTTCACAGAAACTGATATAGGATGTGACAGTGTCCGTATATTCATCCAGGATGCCAGCTGAATTTTCAAAGACACTCCAGTCTGTGCAGTCTAAACAGCTTTGACGTTCCATCTTGGCTTCATTGGTCCACTTTTTGACTGTTTTCACTGTAGGCTTCGCACATTTAAGTTCTTGCCTGTACGTCGGTATTAAGTGAATTAAGCAGTGATCAGACGAGCCCAGGGCTGCACGAGGTATAGCACGGTATGCGTTTTTTACCATAGTGTAGCAGTGGTCTGAAGTATTATTTTCCCTGGTAGGACAGTCGATGTGCTGCTTGTATTTAGGGAGTTCGTGGTTGAGTTTAGCTTTGTTAAAGTCCCCGAGAATAATGAAGGGTGAGTCCGGGTGTTTTTTTTCCAATTTCGTTGACTTGTTCGGCGAGCATTAGCAATGCGGCGTTCGTGTTAGCTTGAGGCGTAATATAGACTCCAGCCAGTATGAACGATGCAAACTCACGTGGCGAGTAGAATGGTTTACAGTTTAAGAATAGCGACTCCAAATGCGGGCTGCAGTGTGTGCTGAGCACCGTGACGTCCGTACACCATTTTTCGTTGATATGGAGGCATATCCCGCCGCCCTTTGTTTTCCCCGATGATTCCATGTCGCGGTCCGCTCGATGAATGTTGAAGCCGGGAAGCATGACGGCGCCATCGGGTACAGCGTCGCAAAGCCAGGTCTCTGTGAAGCACATGGCCGCGGAACGTCCGAAGTCTTTACTGGTCTTTAACAGAAGATGAAGCTCGTCCATTTTGTTGGGTAGGGAGCGTACATTCGCGAGGTGGATCGACGGGAACGCCAATCTGTGTCCTCTCTTGCGGAGTTTCACCTGAATGCCGGCTCGCTTCCCTCTGTGGCGCCGCTTCCGTCTCCATGCGCCGAAAACCGCGGACGCCGCTCCGGTGAATAACTCGGGGAAAGTGAGTCGTGGAAGGTCTCCAAAGACGGACGAAAAACACAAAAACAAAGACAATACTAGAGAGCGCGTTACCGAGGCGACCACACTGGTAGGCGCCATCTTGACAAACTAATAACAATAATAATCATCGTCGTTATCATAGAGAGCTGAAATCAAGGGCAAAAGTCAAAGAGGCAAGCTTGCAATCCTAAGGAGGCAACACTGAAACAGTTGGCTTTCACAGATGTGTTCATCTGCCTGAAACAAGTAAATGAATACATTTGTTGTTTGTGTAAAAGCATTTTGATTTCGCTGCTCATTGATTTTACACAGAATGTCATCATCCATGCAGTCACATGAGTAATTGGTTTGTGCAGCAGTGATTCAAGCAACTGAACGCCTTTTTCCACTGCTGTAACAGTCAATGCACACAACACCAAAGTGGAAAGACATATACTGTGCAAGATAAATGTACTTGTACTACACACACACACACATATATATATATATATATATATATATATATATATATATATATATACACACATATATATACACATCCTTTTTCTGAGCCGCTTCTCCTCACTATCCTCCTCCTCACCAGCTATCATCGGGCAGGAGGTGGGGTACACCCTGAACTGGTTGCCAGCCAATTGCAGGGCACATACAAACAAACAACCATTCGCACTCACATTCACAACTACGGGCAATTTAGAGTTGTCAAGTAACCTACCATACATGTTTTTGGGATGTGCGAGGAAACCGGAGTGCCCGGAGAAAACCCATGCAGGCACGGGGAGAACATACAAACTCCACACAGCCATGGCCGGGGATTGAACCCCGATCCTAAGAAATGTGAGGCAGACGCTCTAACCAGTCTCCACCTATATATATTTATATATATATATCCATCCATCCCATCCATTTTCTGAACTGCTTCTCCTCACTAGGATCGCAGGCGTGCTGGAGCCTATCCCAGCTATCATCGGGCAGGAGGCTACATTACACTACTACACTACACGACAAAGACAAGATATTTAATGTTCAAACTGATAAACTTGATTGTTTTTCACAAATAATCATTAAATAATCATTAACTTCGAATTTTATGGCTGCAACACGGTAAACATACTGTGTTACATCACCTTTTCTTTGAACAACATTCAATAAACATTTGGGAACTGAGGACACTAATTGTTGAAGCTTTGTAGGTGGAATTCTTTCCCACTCTTGCTTGATGTACAGCTTCAGCTATTCAACATTCCGGGGTCGCCGTTGTCGTATTTTACGCTTCATAATGTGCCACGCATTTAAACTGCGAGACAGGTCTGTACTGCATGCAGGCCAGTCTAGTACCGGCACTCTTTTACTACGAAGCCACGCTGTTGTAACACATGCAAAATGTGGTTTGGCATTGTCCTGCTGAAATAAGCAGGGGCATCCATGAAATGACGTTGCTTGGATGGCAGCATATGTTTCTCTAAAACCTGTATGTACCTTTCAGCATGAATGGTGCCTTCACAGATCTGTAAGTTACCCATGCCATTGGCACTAACATAGCCCCATACCATCACAGATGCTGGCTTTTGAACTTTGCGTCCATAACTGTCCGGATGGTTCTTTTCCTCTTTGGCCCGGAGGACACGACGTCCACAATTTCCAAAAACAATTGGAAATGTGGACTCGTCGGACCACAGAACACTTTTCCACTTTTCATCAGTCCATTTTAGATGAGCTCGGGCCAAGAGAAGCTGGCGGCGTTTCTGGGTGTTGTTGATAAATGGCTTTTGCTTTGCATAGTAGAGTTTCAAGTTGCACTTACGGATGTAGCGCCGAACTGTATTTACTAACATTGGTTTTCTGTTTTTGATGGAATGCCGCCTGAGGGATCGAAGGTCACGGGCATTCAAAGTTGGTTTTCGGCCTTGCCGCTTAGATGCAGTGATTTCTCCAGATTCTATAAACCTTTTGATGATATTCTGGACCATAGATGATGAAATTCCTAACTTCCTTACAATTGTTCGTTCAGGAACATTGTCCTTAAAGTGTTCAACTATTTTCTCACGCACTTGTTCACAAATAGGTGAACCTTGCCACATCTTTGCTTGTGAATGACTGAGCAATTCAGGGAAGCTCCTTTTCAACCCAATCATGGCACCCACCTGATCCCAATTAGCCTGTTCACCTGTGGGATGTTGCAAACAGGTGTTTGATGAGCATTCCTCAACTTTCTCAGTCTTTTTTGCCACCTGTCCCAGCTTTTTTGGAACGTGTTGCAGCCATAAAATTCTAAGTTAATGATTATTTGCTAAAAACAACAAAGTTTATCAGTTTGAACATTAAATATCTTGTCTTTGTAGTGTATTCCATTAAATATAGGTTGAACATGATCTGCAAATCATTGTATTCTGCTTTTATTTATGTTTAACACAACGTCTCAACTTCATTGGAAATGGGGTTTTATATATATATATATATATATATATATATATATATATATATATATATATATATATATATATATATATATATATATGTATATATATATATATATATATCGCCAGGCACAGGAAGAACGTGCAAACTCCACACAGGCGAGACCGGTTTTGAGCCCGGCTCCTCAGAAATGTGAGGCGGACATGCTAACCAGTCGTCCACCGTGCCGACGTCAACAAATTTGATAAATTGATAACTTATATATACCTGTCTATTTGAGTTCAATACAAATCTGGGATCAGACTTTATATCCTTTTCTCCTTTCGCTTAATATACATTTTCCATGCAAACTAACACAAATGCATCTTAGTGTCTTAAATTTATTTATATAGCGCCTTTCATACACAAGGTAACTCAGTGAGCTTTACATGGTGGTTAAAACCATTTAAAAACAAAGCGCAAAAGACATTAAAAAACAACTATAATATATATATATATATATATATATATATATATATATATATATATATATATTTATATATATATATATACACATGTATATAATATTTTGTGTGTGCATATGAACGGGTAAATTATTAAACTGAACATGTATTTAGTATTCACAAGTGAGCTGCACACAAAAACGCATTTGCATCTCGACTTATATTCCACACACCCTCGGGGTGAGCCATTATCACATCGAAATGGTTAAGTGATGCAGGATGCCCAAGAACAAAGCTCACAAACACACACACACACACACACACACACACACGCACACACGCACAAGTCTTTGCATATGTTATGGACTTGTCACCCCAGTTGATGGATTGGGTGCCTCATGACCCGAAAATGGCAGGCTCACCCTTTTCAAAAGTATCATTGCTTAAATCAGACCCATATTAGTGAATGAGTGGGTTTGAATGTGTGTGCATGTACCCACGTGGCAAGCCTTTTATCATCTCTCTGAACGTATCTCTTGTCTGTGTGACAATAAGAAAGATGGAAAATATGTGTATGCAATAACTTTCTTACAAGAGACACCATATTGTGTGCACTCCGGGGGCGAGTCAAGGTCGAGTACTTTGGGTGGGCTGAGCCTACGACCTAATTTTGGAAAGTACCCTTCTGAAATTTGATAAACATTTTCAGACCTTGAAAAAGACCATTTGGCGTATGACCCAAAATAGGGCGAGCCTCACCACTAATAATAATAATAATAACAATAATGATACTAATATGATTATTATTATGAGAAAGATATTAAATTATTATTATTATTATTCAATGCATTATAAAAGTCTGTTTTTTTGTTAGAAAAGCACAGACCTTTTGTAACAGTATGAAGACATTATGAGTATTTCATCTCAGAGGAAAGGAATATTCATAAGATTTTGGCTTGTCTCTAGCTCTATTAGAGAAGAAATATGTTTTTAATAAGGTCACCTTTTGATTTGAGTAATAGACAACACTGTTGGAAATGTAGTATATACCAGTTATTTCCAACCTTTTTGGAACCAAGGCACATATTTTACAATTGAAAAACCTCACGGCACACCAACAAACAAAAATGTCACAAAAAGTGGATACATTAATTACTGTATGTACTTCCTGCCATCCTATAGAATAGTATTTATTTGTATATAAATATAAATAAAACAAAACACCATTTACGAACACAGCCTATCTTGGCATAAGATACTTCACGGAGACTGTTCATATCGTATCAGATACACTGGGCAAAAAGTATTTGCTATTCAATTAGCTAGCAATAGCGCCAAGTGCCTAATTAGCTTATTAGCAAATAGCTACGCAGTACTCACCATTACAAGCCCCCGCAGAGTCAGTGCCAACACATAACAGATAGCAATTCAAGTGGAGACACTGAAGCATTGCCGTGTGGTCAACTGTCATTTGTCAACTGTCATTCATTAGCGTGAACGCAGCTGGAAATATGTGTTGCGGTTCTGACCGTAGTTATGAAGACTATACATACGCCGGTGCGCTGTAGCCGACGTGCCTACATGGTGGTCATGTTGGGAAGGTCGATGTTCCCTTCAAATGCATGAACATTGAAATTAAGTCATAACTTGCTCATTTCTCAACCGATTTTCATGAGTTATACTTTTTTGTCAGCATGTGCTATCACCAGAATTTTTTTTTTCCAAAAACAATAAAATTAAAATATATATTTTGAGGCATAAATAGAGTGACTCAAACACCTAAAATTAAGAACTGAAGAAGCCTTTTGGTGTAAGGTGAAGCGTCTTGAACAAACAACAACGCAGTTGCTTTGTTTCACCCTTTGCAGAGTTCCCTCACATATTCATACACATAATTAGGGCACAGACAGATTCAGTGTTGCCTGGAATGTAGAAATACATTTTATTAATGAATGATAATAACAAAACACTTTGGCCCCTTTTTGAAGCCCTACACAGTGTCCCCAGAAATTTCACATCATTTGAAATATAAATATTTGAGTAAATATTTGTACATGTCCTAGTCAAACACTTACGGAAATACGTGATATATTTGTCAAAATTCCAACAATAGCTAAGCGGGTACAGATTGTAGAACCGATTTCACAAAGCTTCACAAACATTTGACATGCAAACCACCTGTGACAAGACATGTTTTCTGTTTTGCCTTCCTCTTTGACTTTTTGGTGTCCAAATTTGCTTTTCACTTGGTGTATTTCTATTGGATGCACACTGCACACCTGTTTGACTGTGTTCACACATTTTCTGACTGGGACAATTTATCCAGGATATTGTGCAAGAATATTGTACGGCAATATTTAAGGTATGTCCAAGCTATGTACAGGAGAATATGCCAAATCAGGTTTGCACAGTAGTATTTCAGTTAAGCTTTTGTTTAACATAAAATGTCAACAAATTTTACAAAAATTATCATGACACCAAAATGTAACCCGAATGAAACATTCTAAACCAAATCGACAAGTTTGTCACTATAGCACAAACTGGGATACACATTTGGCTTGAACACTGCACAAAGAAATGTCGTTGATGGCGTTTTTGCCATGTCTTGCTAACGATTACTTGTTTTTGTCATATTGTACGTGTTTGCGAGATGACTCAGCGAGGGTTTTCTGTATGTGTTTTGTAGATTTTCTTATCTTTTGTGGATGACTGATTGGGTACTTTATTCATCCCGTGAGGGAAATTAGATTTACTAGCTTCATAACAAAGTTTTAAAACCTTTTACATGACGAGGTGTTTCTTATGAAGAGTGTCATGGAAAAAAAGATCAAGCTTTAAACACACACGTAATTTTGAAATGACACGTGACATCACGACGGCGGAATCTTTTTTTTTTTTTTTTTTTTTTTTTTAATTCCCGGTGACAAGTTTAGCATCTGATATTGGTAATACAGCACAGGGTTCAAATATGTAAAGCAGTGGGTGATTGGTGACGGGATAGTAAAATACAGTATTTACTTACAAATAGCTGGGGCAGGAGTAGGACTATGCTAGCTAGCTCCTCCAATAGTCTCACCAGCAGTCGAGATGACTATGAGAGTGCACAGTTTTCTTTGTAAACCTTATCCAAAATGAATAAACCATCCAGTGAATATACGATTGACACAGCGCCATCCATTCTCTGGCAGCGTTTGGGAAGCCAGCACGTACATCAGTGGTCTGTGTCATTTTTCTGTTGGGCAACAAAAAACTATACTATACTATAAAAACTAAACTATACTACGTTTCACTGAGGTCCATTGTTTTCAATTCATCCACTTGTTAAGCTGCTAAACTCCTGAAAAGGTTGTTCGGCCTGCTAGTTTGAGAGCGAAGAATTATTTTGCTTGCCACTGAGTCACGTGACTGAATCATGTCCGATGATTTGGCAAAGGACGACTGTCATGCACTTCCTCCTTTCTCTCCTCCTCATATGCCATCCATGCACCAGTTCAGTAAGTTTTCTTTTAAAGAACTAAGAATATCTCGATCATGTCAAATTGCACATCGTTAAAGGAACGTTCACGATTATATCGAAGGTGATATACTGTATTTCCCCCACCCCTAATTCTGACACAAAATTACTTTTCATTGCTACTTTAATACTCAGTGGGGGGCAGAGTAGCCAAATATACTATACTATACTATACTATACTATACTATACTATAGTAAGAGTACTGTTACTTGACAATAATGTGACTTAAGTAAAAGTAAAAAAATTGTGCTCCAAAAAAATTGCTTGAGGAAGTGTAAAAAGTACACAGTGCAAAAACGACTCAAGTACTTTTTGATCAGCGTATGAACATCAATTGAATAATAAAAATAATAATTATAAAATGTGAATGTCTAAATTCTGTTATTGCTGTATGTGTGTGTGTGTGTGTGTGTGTGTGTGTGTGTGTGTGCAACGTGGTCAAATTTGCTGGTTGTTCTTGTGAACACACAAGTGTGGCTTCATGCATGCCGTGTTTCTCTGACCACTGTCTTCTTATCATTTGTCTTGAGCACCAAACAATGATGAATTACATGAACAATGGAATCTGTCAGCCTGTCACTTAAAAACGCATCGTTTATGAAACTGGACAGCTTAGGCATTCTTAAACTTTAATAGACCAGCAGAAAAATCAATGTTATTTTCCAAGCTGAGCCCATTGTAATGAGAAATCCCCCTTTGATTGTTTTAAAAAAATCAAAAACACTTCAGGGTTGCTTTTCATTGCACCCATGCGATGGATTTTCTATGTTTGTAAACAGGTATACGTTAATTGGTTTGCAAAAGCATGAAAAGCATGTTAGTAGTCTAATAACATAGCCAATGCTCACTCAAATTATCTCAAATTTTAACGAGATGTGTACAAACTACAGGAGGTTTAATGTTAACGTTAAGTTTGAGTTTAATATTTGTTTACTGTTTTACGTTTACATTTGTCAGGGGTAAAAATGACTTACAGTACTACCAGAGTTGGACAGTATTGTGCTACATTTACTCCATTACATTTACTCAAGTAGCATTTTGGATGAATTGTACTTGTCAAAGTAGTTTTAATACTGAATACTTTTAACTTTTACTTGAGTATTTGTTAAGAAGAAACGGTACTTTTACTCCGTTACAATGATCTAAATGTCGCTCGCTACTTTTGTGTACCAATTATTGCTCATTTATCAACTATTTAGTGAGGGACATATCTGTTTAGACTACGACTTCGACTTCCACATTGGGCGCTGTTTGCTCCAAACCGAATCAAGCGCAAGTGACGTTTTAAGTCCAATTCACCAATCAAATGACACAAGGAAGTCACATGACCGCACACAATATCTTCTGTTGGGCTTCCCGGTAATTGGAATTAACACTCGATAAGCCAGCCCAGCTAATCGACATGCCTACGTCGCATTAATGCACACACACACACACACACACACACACACACACACACACGATCCATCTGCATTAAAATTTTTCATTTTTTGAATCAAATATGACTGTTTTATTCAGCCTCTCATCTGTCAATCCCTCCCCATTGTTTCTCGGATAAGATCTAGTATCATCACCATAAATGTCTGCACTTATTCTATCTATTTGGGTCACTTCAATTCAAATGTGGATGGCAAAGAAACACTTCACCATCCTCAGTAGAAGATAAACACATTTCACCTTTATCTGACGGTCCTTTCCACCAATATCTGAGTTATACACAAATTAAGCATCCATTAGTGCAGCTATAATGTAGATGAGGACCAAGGAGGTCATAAAGTCTTTCAGCTGTCATCATCCCACTTTCCAGATATGGTCGAGTGAACAGCAATGTGTTGTTGATTTTCTTTCTAGATTGATAAAAAGCTAACAGGTGAGGTGCAGACAGTGAAGGGTATGGGAATCATTTAAAGTCACCATTTTGCTCATCTCAGCCTGCGGCCTGGGCTTAATTAGAATGCAAATGGGGAAATGGGAGAAGAGGAGAGGAAATTTGATGAGAGCAAACACACACTCCGACAGCTCTGAATTGGCTTATTCATTAATTAAAGTAGGATGGATGGCATAAAAGCAGCCAAGAATGTGCAAAGCTTGAACCTCTTCACTTTTCAGTTACACTTTTCAGTTATTTGAACTTTAAATATATGTTTCAAATCATTTATGCAATGATCAAGTTAATATAGTGTATTAAGAAGCAGCACACAATTCCTGGCTGCTCGACCGTCGTCGTGGGTTAAATGATGGATTTATGGATGGAGACTTTGGATACGTGTAGGGTGAACTCGCCTCTTGCCCAAAGTCAGCTGACTCCAGCTCACATGCAACCCTAGTGAGGATGGACGGATGGATGGATGGATGGATGGATGAACGGATGGATGGACGGATGGATGGATGGATGAACGGATGAACGGATGAACGGATGGATGGATGAATTACCAGTGGGAGTTGTAGACCAATTTTCCTGGTTTGGGGGGGTGTGGTGGGTGTGGTGTGGGCTGGGCTAGGGCCAGTTTTGTGAGAGGGGGACAGTTTGAAAGAAATTGTATTACTCTAAATTGTTTCACTGTACTTATTTATTCATGGTATTTATCAATTGTATTAATTAGTGGTATTTTTTTATTGTATTCAGTACATTATTTCATTGTATTCTAAAGCCTGACCATGGACTACGTATTCAAGTCAGCAAGTGATGCGCCCGTTAAAATTCATACAATCTAACACAAATCTTTCTACAGTACTGTATTGTAACTGTACGAGTGGGGGTATTTTAAACAAACCATGATCTTTCTCAAAGTTATTAAAAGTGAAGACAATTTTCAATTTTGATATTCGCAAGAAACATGAAGTCGACACACATGAATTGCTCTCGCGGGCCACATAAATAGATGTGGCGGACCGGATCTGGCCCCCGGGCCACCATTTGGACATCTGTGGTCTACTCAATTGTTGATGAACACTTAAACCCACCACGTTACTGTATTTTAATGTTGGTCATTATGGTGGTACTTGGAGAGCAATGTATTTTTGTTAGGTGGTACCTTTTTTAGGTTTTAGAACCACTGCCTTAGCTGAATGATTGATATTAATGATATTTATGTAATAATAAATTAATAAATCTGCAAAAAGTTCCACAATTAAGTTTTTTTTTTTCTGTCAATACGGGGTGCTGTGCGTACATTAATTTGATTTAAATGATTTTAGCAAATGGCTGCAATAAAGCAAAGAGTGAAAAATGTAAGGGTTTTCTGAATATTTTCCGTACCCACTGTATATGCAGTATGTGTTTATCCACTGCTGGCTGTCTCTTGGCAGTGATCACTCAAAGAACAGGTTGCATGAGTACATGCTTTGATCACGCAAATTGAACAGCGATCGAACCGCTCGCATTTCCTAGTTCATCCAAGGCTTCAAAGTTTTTATATCGCTGTGTGATTCTGTAAAATATTATGTAAAATGATCGATTCGCCCTCACATTGGTTGCCCTCGATTCGCCCTCACACTGGTTGCTTGTGATGCAACCCCTTCCGGCATTTGGGTCATATTATTTCTGTCGCTTCCAGCACAAATTTTATGAATTTAATCAACTCTACATGCTTCTTTGCTGTGCCAGATTTATTCCTTATGTATTTTAACAATTTATGCAGTATTTTTTCATTCTTGGCTCTTAATTAGTTTCTTTCGTTCAGCATGTTTTGTGCCACATTCTCTTATTTAACTTTGAAATTAATTATTATATGTTGTCAGTTTTAGTGTTTAGCAAGTTTCCCAATGATATTAAACTTTTAAAAATAGGATAAAGATTAGGTAAGTTAGGAAAGTTTTGGGGGCACCTCTCACAACTTTTAACCTCCCTGCATTGGCTTAGATGCGCCAAACAGACTCTTTCTTTTATAGCGAAATAGTTTATGCAGCTTGCAGCTCGCGGGCACAAGCTCGTCATTTCGAATTAATTCTGATACTCTACCATGCAGGTGGTAGTTAGAAGAAAATCGATCAGTGCACATGTATCATGAATCTGACAGTGATTTTAAAGTAAGAACATTTCTACGGATTATTCGTGAGTGAGGCCCAATGTCGCTACTATTATAGTTCATGAAAGAGAAAAAGACAACAAGAGTTGTTTCTAGATTCACAAAATATGGGGAAAAGAAGAAAACTGATGGAGAATCATACAGAAGGGATAGTAATAAAGTCAAGGTAAAGAGATATTGGTGGAAATTGGAATATAGAAAAGGATTAATGAAATAAAAAATATTTTAGGCTATTTATTACATTAATTACTATAAGAAATAAACCAAGTGAAGAGAAAAAACTAAACATAAAAAGTCACATTACTAACACCCAATTGTGTTTTTTTTTGACAGATTTTTATTTCCAGGTCCCATTAAAGTGACTGTTCAAACAAACCTGATTTGATCTTGTAAAGGTTCTGCTTTTTACAAATAGATATAAAAGCAACAGGGCACAGAAATGCAACATGGGCATCATTCGGTGATTGCCAACCAATCAAAACTTGAAATAAGCTCCATGAAAAAAAAACAGACAATTGTGACATGCAAAACAGCGAGAATGCTATGAGAAATGGTGAGGATAACATGATGATGATTGCCATTGGGAAATGGAGATCAAATAATCCCATCTATCAAAGGCTGCGACATACAGTCTAAAACAAAAGAAGAGACCAGAAGAATAGGGGGTTGACTGTATATGCGAAAACTACACATTATTAGGTTAGAGAGTATGCTACTTTGCATGCTCTAGTTGTCAGAAGATGAGAAAATGTATGCAGTGTACTTTTTAACTGTAAAATGTAAGAATGGTGAGACAGGTAATTTGTGAAAAAAAATACAGTTTTACTTTTATCAAAGAATTTACATACAAGTTAGTTGGCAGGTGAAGTCTGCGTACATTGACTTACCTCAGTCTTTCAAAGCACTTTTCCTACTTTCTAACCTTTGAGTTTTCTGGAATGCACCATGAAATCCCTTTTTGAATACCGCCTCAGGGACTTTCTATGTAAAGTTGGCATGTTCTCTCAATTGGGTTAAATGCAGGGAACCAATTTCACATAGTGGGCGAATAAAATATATTCTTCCTAAAAAGAACATGCTGTCTCGACGAACTAAAGCATTGAAGAAGAAAAACGAAACTATGGAGTTTGTCCTCCCTTTTGCAACAACAATAGCTTCATCTGGGGGAAGAAAAAGATTTTGGAATGAACATTTTTATCCATACATCCGGGTGAGGTCAGATGCTGACATTGGATGACACATTCATTTGAGTTCATCCTGAGCTATCTCTGTACTTCCATCTTTTGTGGATTCTTTCGCCCTTGGACCACGTTGACTTCGTTCCATCAAAAGATCCCATATTGAGCAATCCCGTTTGTATTTTTGCCATGGGCACATATGTGTCAAATGTCACTAAAGCATTCATTTTCTGCATTGGGGAGATGGTTTGCGCCACAAACGAACAATTAAACCTTTCTCGCAGCACTGAGCAAACCTTTTGTTGATGTGATGCATTATCATCATTTGCATAAAACAACTGGATAGAAGCCAGGTTATTTCTGCAGGCTGGAGTAGTGCAGAATGTGTAGTTTCACGGAAGGGAAGCCGATGCCAAATCGCTTAAATGTGCAGGTGCATGATTCAAAGTTGCGTAGGTGTTTGAAATAAACAGAGCCAAACAAACAGTAAACTAGAGAAGCCACAGCACTTTTAAAGAGAAACTGTGAAATAACTGAAGCATGGCTGCAATTTGCAAAACTGCTGTCTCACGACTCTTTCATGATCCGGGTCAAACAGACAATATTTTTCCAACCCTTGGAGGACAGACAATTGTTTTAAAGACTGATGAGATGTATCACGGATAGACACATATTTGAGTGCAGATGAGTTTACACCATGAGACCAATCTAGAGGCAGAAAAAACCTGGTGTATTGAGTAGAGGTTGGAAAATATAATACATTCTTAGATAATAATCAATTATTAAATGTAACGCTAGTAGAAAGAAAAATAAATAGAACTCAGAAGCGCAGCGCCTGCTGCACAGTCAATATGGCGCAAAGAACACAGCGCTGTAGTGAGAGGACATGATACCCCTGTGCTATATAATACCATCGACGGTATTACAGATATTACATGATACAAAAATGTTATGTTGTTGTGTTGATGCAATTGCAATGCATATGTGGATGCTTTGACAACAGTCAAGCCACAACATGTCTCAGAGCAGCGCAACAACATGTTTTTGTATCAAAAAGAGGAGCGACTAAAAGCCATTGTTGGGTCCCTGGACACACGGGGGTCTGCAAAATTATTTGTAATAGATAAGTAAAGGGTTGCCAAGATCTATATATTAACTTTGGGTGGATATAAAAAAAAACATGCTGATGATCACTGAGTGATCATGCAAATAACTCACCCGCCAGAAATGTGTGTAGCTACTCCCCAAAGCTTGTCTTGTTAGCACAATGAATACATATTCAAGTCCGTAAATGGCATCATATCACCCGAATGCAAAACAGCTAAACTGGGATGAATCTCGAGTTAGGTCTTTCTGTGGTCTTCAGTAATTTCACATCAGCCTGCTAAACACTACACG
The DNA here is from genome assembly GCF_024500275.1 of Phycodurus eques. NCBI lineage: Eukaryota > Metazoa > Chordata > Actinopteri > Syngnathiformes > Syngnathidae > Phycodurus > Phycodurus eques. Next base: position 2,169,025 of record NC_084533.1, read on the forward strand.
ATGCTGGTGAATCTGATTGGACCAGACAATCATGTACAAATTTGATTTGTCAACTCACCCTTGCAGCACTTTGTCCGACTGGTTAGCACAGTTCTGAGGACCCGGGTTCAAATCCGGCCTCACCTATGCGGAGTTTGCATGTTCTCCCCGTGCCTGCGTGGGTTTTCTCCAGGTACTCCGGTTTCCTCCCACATCCCCTAAACATGCATGGTAGGTTGATTGAAAACTCTAAATTGCCTGTAGGTGTGACTGTCAGGTATGTGCCCTGCGATTGGCTGGCGACCAGTTCAGGGTGTACTCTGCCTCTCCCCCAGAGTCAGCTGGGATAGGCTCCAGGATAAGTGGCATGGAAAATGGGTGGAATGATGGATGGAACTCACCCACACACATTAAGATTGGATATATGGACACTCTGAACAGCAAGCCTGTATAGCCGCTTGATGCTGTACATATAGTATATTGTACTTTATCACATTTATTGAACCATGAAAAAGTAGATTAATAGGTAAGGAAAAAGCCAGTTTATAAAGAGTGGACCTGTGCGAGAATAAAAGCGAGTGTGTGGATATTTTAAAAGCGTCTTGGTCACTTATTCATTTGAACCACCTAGTGTGGTACGCACGTACATGTTGGCCACAAGTGTCACTTTTTTATCTACAGGCAGTGGTGGGTTTTATATGGGCGAATGTAATATCAATGTGCAGTTGCAACTCCATTTTATAGATACTATAGTTGTTGACTGATGAAAATAAATCCTTACTCCCCACCCACTCTTCCTTTGACGATTGGCCGCCCACTCCACCCCTTGTTGGCAATTGACCCCCTAGTGATGTTATGAGATGTGCCGAGTCTTCGAGGCGTAGTGTATTCAATTAAATATAGGTTGAACATGATTTGCAAATCATTGTATTCTGTTTTTATTTATGTTTAACACAACATCGCAACTTATAAATAGGGGTTGTACAAACTGCCATACCAGTGATGATGAACATTTTAAGCACACAGAATATGTTCAAAAATAATATGATTTAGACTTTATATTGGAAATGACTTGGTCAAACATTGTGATTGTTCATTTTACAATGCACAGTGATGGTGCAGTACCATAAAAGTGTAAAGAATTGCACGATTTCAATTATAATATTAATTATTATTTATAATTATAATAATTAATTATAATTATTTACACCGACTGCGCGATCATCAATCGGTCATGACTCAGTGAAGGAATTAGAACCCTTAATAAATAATAATATTTAAAATGAAAAGTGAGAACTCTCAACTTTGTCTGTGAGCTGGTTGAACACGCTGCTCGGCTGACGTCACGTAGTGATGTAGTAAGAAACAAAGTATTCTTTGCATCAAAATTACTGTGGTGGGACCAATGGTGTGTGTGTGTCACTCACTTTCACGTTTCCCTTTACGCACGCACAAAGGCATGCACACACACACATTTGCTTTTATGGACCACAATCGGCAGTGTACTCAGAATGGTATGCTTGTTTACGTTAAGGAACTTACCGTATTGTGTTGGGATGTCAAGTCTGCACTAAGTTGCTGATTTAATGTGGCACTAATACACTAATATTTAAGTTATTGCTTCATGTTGATGACATCATTCTGTAACTTGTGTGGCATACATTACCAAGTAATGGGCATGGTTTAAGTAATGCTTTTTTGGTACTGTGATATTCCTACCACTTGGCAGCTCCTGAAAGTAACTAAAAGGTTACTTTTTTCTCACTTAGTTATTTTGAGGTGGCCCGGTGAGAAACTGGTTAGCACATCTGCCTCACAGTTCTGAGGACTGGGGTTCAAATCCCGGCCGGTGTGGAGTTTGCATGTTCTCCCCGTGCCTGCGTGGGTTTTCTCCGGGCACTCCGGTTTCCTCCTACATCCCCAAAAAAAACATGCATGGTAGGTTGATTGAAGACTCTAAATTGGCCTTAGGTGTGAATGTTTGCGTGAATGGCTGTTTGTTTCTATGCCCCCTGCGATTGACTGACGACCAGTTCAGGGTGTACCCCGCCTCTCACCCAAAGATCGCTGGGATAAGCTACAGCACGCCCGCGATCCTAGTGAGGATATAACAGTACAGAAAATGGATGGATGGATAGTTATTTTGAAATCTAGTAATCAGCAAATCAGTAAAGTAACTAAGTTACTTTTTCAAGGTAACTGTGGCAACACTAGTGGCGACAGACTCCCACCCACCCATAGTTCTGAGTTTAAAAAGTAAGAGAGGAGGGGAATTCGGTACGTTCATGTGATTCTTAGTCCAGTGCGGGGGAAAAAAGAAACTTTTGAAAGAGGGCAATGGAAATTAATGCACTGATCAGTAAGGTGAAGGTTGTGGCCATGACTAATTGTCCATAAGGCACAGTGGCAGCAGAGCCACAGGGAGCCACTCAGTGCAAGTGTTTCCGTGCATGTGTGTGTGTGTGTGTGTGTGTGTGTGTGTGCGTGTGTGTGTCTGTGTATGAGAGAGAGAGAGAGAGAGAGAGAGAGAGAGAGATAATATTCTGTAAATATGCATTCTTTCCCTGTCAAATGGCAGGCTGCTAGCAGCTTGCCAGATCCTTTCCCTGAATAGCCAAGGAAGACAGCTAACTAGGATCATGCATGCATGAACGCACACATGCACACAATTCATTCGTTTTCTATACCCATATCATGGACTGTAAGTATATACAATCCATCATTTATAAAAGTGTAAGCAGCAAAAAAGCTATTGAAAATACTAACCATTGAAAACTTTTCAGTCGCCAATTGGCTAGCAAGCAGTCCAGGGTGGACAGCGCTTCTCGCTCAAAGTCAGCTGGGATATGCTCCATCTCACCCATGAACCTAATGAGGACAAAGAGAAGGGTGGACAATCCTTATCTTCTATCCATGGAGAGTATATATTTACTGTCAATTGATTGAAAATGACAGAGAGGCGTTGGACTCTCTTCCACTCTGGAGTTGCCCACAGTGAGAGGCGCCAAGCAGGTGTGGGTATACTTATTGCCCCCCGGCTCGGCGCCTTTACATTGGGGTTCACCCCGGTGGACGAGAGGGTAGCCTCCCTCCGCCTTCGGGTGGCGGGACGGGTCCTGATTGTTGTTTGTGCCGATGCACCAAACAGCAGTTCAGTTACCCACCCTTTTTCGAGTCCTTGGGGGGGGGGGTGCTGGAGAGCGCTCTCGCTGGGGACTTCAATGCTCACGTGGGCCATGACAATGACACTTCGAGGGACGTGATTGGGAGGAACGCCCCCCGATCAGAACCCGAGTAGTGTCCTGTTATTAGAATTCTGTGCTCACCACGGATTGTCCATAACGAACACCATGTTCAAGTATAAGGGTGTCCACATGTGCACTTGGCACTAGGACACCCTAGGTCGCAGTTCAATGATCGACTTTGTGGTCGTGTCATCGGACTTGCGGCCGCATGTCTTGGACACTCGGGTGAAGAGAGGGGCGGAGCTGTTAACTGATCACCACCTGGTGGTGAGTTGGCTCCGATGGTGGGGAAGATGCCAGTCCGACCTGGCAGGCCCAAACGTATTGTGAGCGTCTGCTGGGAACGTCTGGCAGAATCCCCAGTCAGAAGGAGTTTCAACTCCCACCTCCGGCAGAACTTCACCCACGTCTCATGGGTAACTCAGACATTGAGTCTGAGTTGCCCATGTTGCGCACCTTCTTTTTTGAGGCGGCCGACCGATAAGGGGAGGAAAATGGATGGATGGATGATTGAAAATGTATTTATTATAGACAACAGCAGTGTGGTAGGAGTTTTCTGAAGGTCCCAAAAAGTGAACATATCTAGGAACAAGAGTATGTATGGTTATCTTCTGCATTTATTGTTTGTCAAGTGCTAAACGCAGAAACAATGACTGCAATGCCTGAAACCAACCCAGTGTCTCATTACAATGTTTTTTTTGGTGATCCTAAATGGACACTTTATGGATCTATCTTGTCATTTATCCAATCTAGGAGAGGACCAAGACTAACCTGCTGAAAATAGACCACTTTGGTCTACTCTGTCTGCATAGCATTAAAATTAAGGCATTTAGCTTCATGATGTATCGCTCTCCTGCTATTGTTTATTGTATATTCATCTGTTTATCAATACCTCTCTGCAACATTTCAGGGACCCCTACAAAGCAAAGATTATATGCTAAAACCTGCCAATAGTTATTCGTCATAAATTTAACAAAACACACGTTTTGTTAGGTACATAACGTACGTTTGGTATGTTTTGTTTTGACATGTATTGTATAAAAGAGTATCAAGTTGCCTGCCGGTATTATCAACAAAGATAGGCACATCACTGGACTGATAAGAGGGAATAACGCCGCAGTTGCATCTGACAGTTTATCAGCAATTACAAGAAAATCTGGCAGATTCAAACAATATTGACAAACAAAACGTGGACAAGTGTACAGTTATTGATTAATGACCAGTATCATAACCTAGTCACAACAATTAAGTAGCAATATGGCTGTCCTTTATTTCCTTTTTGTGACAATACCATAGTGAAAGAAGAGTGTGTTTATGGTAAACAGGCTTTTGAACAGAATGTTTATTCGCATGATTCAGATGATAAGGACAATAAGGAAACAGCCACCTTTAAAAATAAAAATTTAAAAAAATAGCAAATCTTTCATAGATATTGCAATACAAAATTGTGAACCAGATTGTGATATCAAAAAACAATAATACACAATGTTCATCTGACATGCTTTTTGCTACCTCGCCACCAGGAAGCAGAGGCATTTCCATATATATAAAAAAATAAAACATAAAACATGAACATGAACATGTACAGTACATTTCAGTAGTATATTAGCTAAACAAGTTGAAATAGGTTGAAGAAAAGAAAAAAACTGGTGGGAAGCTATACAGTAGTTTATGTGTTCAGCACAAAGATTTCCAACACACCCACACCCAGTGAGCCACTTGTAATGTCACTACATAATACCATTTGGCTGCTGAAACCCATATGAAAGAAAGAAACACAAAACGGGTGAATGGGGAATTGAGGCAGGCAGTTTTTGTGCAAGGAGAATGGATCATCTATAGGCATGGATTTACATTCATCTGCTCTTCTGTGGCGCTGAATTGGCACTGAAAACAGAAGACTTCATCAGTTATGCTGTTTTTAGTCTATAGAGCTGTATCTTCCTTGGCGTGTCTGTGTGTCTTTAGGGGGGAAAACACTATGAAGATAGTAACAGATTGATTGATCAATATACATCCACTGAGAGAGAAAAAATGTATCAGGATTAATTAATTAATTAATTAAGAACAAGATGACGCCTACCCGTGTGGATGCCTCGGTTACGCGCTCTTAAGTATTGTTTTTTTTTTTTTTTCGTTCGTCTTGGGAGACATTACATGACTCATTTACACAAGGGGAGACTTGCTAACCATCAAGGAGGCTACTCCGGACTTTCTTTCACCAACGTTCGCAAATCCGCTCAGTTTTTTCCCCGAGTTACTCACCGGAGCAGCGACCGCAGTCTTTGGCGCATGGAGACGGAGGCGAGTGCATCCAAGTGAAGCTCCGCAAGAGAGGATACAGATTGGCGTTTTCGTCGATCCACCTCGCTCCCTACCCAACAAAAAGAACAAGCTTCATCTTCTGATAAAGACCAGTAAAGACTTCGGACGTTCCGCCGCCATGTGCTTTACGAAGACTTGGCTTTGTGAGGCTGTACCCGATGGCGCCGTCATGCTTCCTGGCTTCCTTCTTCACCGTGCACACCGTGACATGGAATCATCGGGGAAAACAAAAGGCGGCGGGATATGCTTCTAAATCAATGAAAAATGGTGTACGGACGTCACAGAGCTCAGCACGCACTTCAGCCCGCATTTAGAGTCACTGTTTTTTAACTGTAAGCCATTCTACTCGCCTCGCGAGTTCACATCATTCATTCTCGCTGGCGTCTATATTCCACCTCAAGCTAACATGAACGCCGCACTGCTAACACGGATCTATCGAACCAGAGGAAGAAAAGCAGCAGACAATAACTGAGATATGAAAAATACATAATTCTAACTATAGTACAGTGTATAGTATACTGTAAGTATATAGTTGGCATTTCGGAACATTTGAAAATGGATGGATGGAAGAGAGAAAGCTCCTGATCAGGCAATATGTTACATAAAATGGTTAATGTTGCTGCGTTTGTTTTGACAGAATATAAAGCTAAATGATAGGGTTTTCCCAGTCCAATCACTTAATTGGTAATAGGGGCCAATCACGTAATTTTCAGTATCATGTTGTGACACTTTTATTATAATAAATTTCTCATGTGTAATTCGCTCTTGAGTATAATGCAAACTTGACCCCAAAAATCTGAAAAACACTTCTACCTATGTATAATACGCACTATCGGTTTGCTGCTATCCATATGCTCAAAACATGAAGAATTATCCATATTTTATTCGTTTTTTTCAAAGAAATATTCTGTTCTGTGTGCATGCACTGATGCAATTTATTTTTTGTTTTTTTTGTTTTGTTTTTTATTGCCGCGACAGGACAGTCCATGCCTTATATAAACCGAAACGGACCAAGTGCACAAAGTGTAGCACAAAGTTGAAATGTTTATCAGAATCATAATCATCTTTATTTGCCAAGTATGTCAAAAACACACAAGGAATTTCTAGTATATTTTATGAATGGATTTGAGGATGGTATGTGAATAGATCTGACATGTTCATGCAAGGGGGTGTATGTGTGCAAACATTTGAGGCGTGTATGTGAGCGTGTATTTATATGAGTTGAAAAGTAAGTGGTTTCAAAATAAAATATGGCATTGACCAACAGCGATAAAGTACAATAGTAAGCCTAACTTAAGCAGTAGCGTTACATAGCATTATACTGTATAGTACATACATTTTTTTTTTGTATGTCTATATATCGTATACTTGTTGATTATTGTGTTTCAATAACGCTTTTCCTCATGTGTAAGTGCTGCAGGATATGACGTAATGGCCGGCCAATAAGAAGCTCTGTCGTGTATGACGTAGGTCTAGGCTGGCTCGTCTATCAAGAGCGAGACGCCATTATTCGGTCGCGGATTCTGGCGAATAATTGTGCCTTTTGGGCTAAAGTGCAGTGGACGTGTGTTTGCTCCTGGACTCAAGGCAGAGTTTCAACACCGCTGCGTTACAATCTGAAACATATACGGTTTGTTGCAGGCAGGATGGCCGTATAGTTGCGTTTAAGCTCCCCTACGCCGGTGTACCTAATGAGGTGTCCAAAGGGAAAGAAGAAATTTAATTGTCGTCGTGAAACTCGTATCATAGATATGCACTCCAGACTACACACAGTCAGAGTCAAATATTTCATGACTTTATTAAATATCGGTACCTCTCAATAAATTAGAATATAGGTGAAAAGTTTTTCTTCAGTACTCGGTACTTCACTCTGACTGTGTCCAGTGTGCCCTTCATCTCTATAATTTCACTTTTTGAATTGAACTACCTAATAAAAGATTTACACGATTCACGTGTGAGCATGATTGACATGAACTTGTGAATGCCAGTGATGTGTGCGAGAATGATTGACATGCTCGGGTGAACGCATTTGAGTAGTGTTGATGAGAGCAAGACGCATGCGTATCAGAATCAGAATCAGAATCATCTTTATTTGCCAAGTATGTCCAAAAAACACTCAAGGAATTTGTCTCCGGTAGTACGCTCAAGTACGACAACAGACATCTTTTGAGTGTTTGTGTGTGTGTGAAAGCATTTGAATAGTAAGTGCTAATCCTGAATAAATGAATAATGTCCCTAACGGCCCCTCATAGGATTTTGCACGCTCTTGTCTTAGTTCTGGCAGCGTGCAAGTCCTCAAGGGTGGGTAGGGGGGCATCGACAATCCTTTCAGCAGTTTTGATTGTCCGTTGCAGTCGGAGTTTGTCCTTTTTTGTAGCAGCACCAAACCAGACTGTGATGGAAGAACACAGGACTGATTCGATGACCGCTGTGTAGAGAGAGTGTGTATGAGAGCATTTGAGTTGTGTAAATGAGAGCATTTGACTTGTGCAAATGAGAGCATTTTAATCGTGTAAATGAGAGCATTTGAGTACTGTAAATGATAACATTTGAGTAGTGTAAATGAGAGCATTTGACTAGTGTAAATGAGAGAGTTTGAGTCGTGTCAATGACAACATTTGAGTAGTGTAAATGAGAGCATTTGAGTACTGTAAATGAGAACATTTGACTAGTGTCAATGACAGCATTTGAGTAGTGTAAATGAGAGCATTTGAGTAGTCAATGAGAGCATTTGAGTAGAGTTAATGAGAGCAAGACTCGTGCTTATGAGAGTGTTTGAGTAGTGAGAGCCTTTCAGGAGTTTGTGTGTGTGTGAAAAGCATGTGTTTGTGTGTGTGTGAAAGCATTTGAATAGTAAGTGTGAGAGCTAATCCTGAATAATGTCCCTAACGGCCCCTCATAGGATTTTGCACGCTCTTGTCTTAGTTCTGGCAGCGTGCAAGTCCTCAAGGGTGGGTAGGGAGGTACCGACAATCTTTTCAGCAGTTTCGATTGTCCGTTGCAGTCGTAGTTTGTCCTTTTTTGTAGCAGCACCAAACCAGACTGTGATGGAAGAACATAGGACTGATTCAATGACTACTGTTTAGAACTGCCTCAACGGCTCCTGTGGTAGGGGGTGCTTTCTCAGAAGCCGCAGGAAGTACATCCTCTGCTGGACCTTTTTGAGGATGATGTTGATGTTGAACTCCCACTTCAGGTCCTGATAGACTGTAATACCCAGGAAGTTGAAGGTCTCGACGGTTGACACAAGGCAGTTGGACAGCATGAGGGGCAGCTGTGGCGAAGGATGCCTCCTGATGTCCACGATCATCTCTACAGTCTTGAGCGTGTTCAGCTCCAGGTAGTGTTGGCCACATCACAGCTCCAGCCGCTCCACTTCCCGTCAATACCCAGACTTGTCACCGTTTTTGATGAGGCCGATGACTGTGGTGTCATCTGTTTGACAGCCGTGTGCGTTGAGGTGCAGTCGTTTGTGTAGAGAGAGAAGAGCAGCGGAGAGAGGACACAACCTTGGGGCGCCCCGGTGCTGATGGTACGTGTAGATGAGGTGGCCTCCTTCCAGCCTCACCCGCTGTGTCCTACCCGTCAAGTCCACTGGCAGATGGCAGGCGAGACGCTGAGCTGGAGAAGCTTGGCGGAGAGGAGTTCGGGGATGATGGTGTTGAACGCAGAGTGGAAGTCCACGAACAGGATCCTCGCTTAGGTCCGCACACTGTCGAGGTGTTCTAGGATGAATTGCAGTCCGATGTTGACTGCATCATCCGCAGACCTGTTTGCTCGGTCGGCAAACTGCAGGGGGTCCAGCAGGGGACATGTGACGCTCTTGAGGTGGTCCAGCACGAGGCGTTCAAAGGACTTCATGACCACAGATGTCAAAGCGACAGGCCTGTAGTCATTCAGACCAGAGATTGTAGGTTTCTTGGGGACTGGAATGATGGGGACACATTTATTGATAGTAACAAATATACTGTGTGTAGAGTGACAAAGCCTATAATTGATAGTAGTTTCTTGACATCAAGATGCCAAAATATGGTGGCAAAGCAATACTTTTATTGCTTTGGCCTGAGCATAAAAACAGCAAAAAATTAGTTTTTCAATGGATAATGGTTGGTTTGCATACCACTGGTGTAATGCAACCAACCAACCACACCTAAATATACAGGTACTTCTTATAATCAATTGACCATTTAAGAAGGTATTTTGTTACCGCAGTCAGTGCAATATCTGATACTTTATTTTTTATATTTTTGTTTGTATTATAAAAATGTGTGGCGTTTGCATGTTCTCCATGTGCTTGCATGGATTTTCTCCAGGTACCCTGGCTTCCTCCCAGATGCCATTAACATGCTTTTTAGGGTCATTGAATACTCTAAATTGTCCTGGGGTGTGAATGTGAGTGTGATTGGTTGTTTTCTATACATTCCCTGTGATTGACTGGCTACCGGTGCAGGGTGTACCGCACCTCTTGCCCAAAGTCAGCCCGGCTAGGCTCCAGCTCACCTGCGACACTAATGAAGACAAGTGCAATTGAAAATCGAAGGAGTTGCTGCTTCCTCTGTTCAAAGGTGTATGGATGCAGAGTTGGAACGAGGAGTGGAGAGAGTGGAGTGATATGAGTGGCTTCACAGACAGATTTTCATAAAGAGGCAGACATCCATCCATCTATTTTCTTTAGCGCATATCCTCACTAGGGTCACGGGCTGCTGGAGCCGATCCCAGCTGTCTTCGGGCAGGAGGCAGGGTACACCCTGAACTGGTCGCCAGCCAATTGCAGGGCACATAGAAACAAACAACCATTCGCACTCACATTCACACCTATGGCAATTTAGAGTTTTCAATTAACCTACTATGTATGTTTTAGGGATTCCCGGAGAAGATTTACTGGCATGTGTGACTGTTCAAGTTGAATGATCTTCAACATCCATCCATCCATTTTCTTTACCGCTCTCATTGGCTGTTTATTTATATATGCACAGTATTATACTATATAAGAGTATCAGTGATATAGGGGTCGAATAAAATGCGCCATGGCTGCCTTGCGCTCACATTACAAGACATCAGCATCGAGGATTACATATGAAAGTGGCATCTGTCTAATTTGAAAAAATCTTTTTATCCTTTCGACTTGTCCCATTAGGGGTCGCCACAGCGTGTCATCCTTTTCCAACTAACCTTATCTATAACACCAACTGCCCTCATCTCTTCCCTCACTATACAGTTTCTATCAACCTTCTCTTTGGTCTTCCTCTTGCCTGGCAGCTTCATCCTCATCAACCTTTGACCAATATACTCACTATCTCTCCTCTCGACGTTTCTAAACCAAAGTCTGCTTTCTCTAACTTTGTCTCCAAAAAAAAACAAAACAAAAAAAAAACGTGCTTTTCGCCATACGTGAAGGAAAAAAAAATAAAAATAAAAGATTTGGGCCACTTTTGCCAGCAGTTTGAACATAGCCTTAGTCTGATTTTAAGTTATGCAATTCTTCTGACTGGCGCTGTTTTTCTCCAATTTTGTGATTTATTTCTCCTTCTAACAATATGATAATATTTATTATAACATTTTTGAAATTTCTTTTCAGCAGCTTGCAATAACTAACAAACACGCAAGATATCATGCATAGATACTTACTGCATATCAAGATATAAAATCTTTTTTAAGTGTTTTGCTCATGAGAAAATAAAATAATGTAATAGCTGGGAAAGGCTCCAGCAGCCCGCAGCCCCAGTGAGGATAAGCGGTAAAGAAAATGGATGGATGGATGAATGAAAACAATATATCTCCATTTTGTTAAATGTAAGCAATTTATTAAAAAATTAACAACAGTGAACAAACTAATGAAGGTCACCCTAGGAATTGTTTTAACAAAATTGTGTGTGAAGCCCATTTACAAGAAGTACTGTTCTGCATCAGTGTATTACAATTGATGGAATTGTGATGAACTCAATTCAACTCGATTGACTCATGCAGGTAGCGTGGATTAAATTCCCACTCAGTAACAGAATAAATGTTAGTGTAAATGGTTGTCCGTCTCTACAGGTCCTTTGATTGACTGCCGACCACTCCATGGTGTAGTTTGAAGTCAACTGGGATATCCTCCAGCTCATTGCAACCCTGAACATGATAAGTGATATAGAAAATTGATGGATTGAGAATGAGAACTGAGAATTGAAGCAGTGCCTTTTCAACGATATGGGCTAACGTCAGCAGTCTGCTAGCGTCTCCCTTCAGCTTGGGGCCCTAGGTAATGGCCTGCCTACGCTTTTGCCACACCTCTGGTTGTAAGTGTGCCTTCCAGTGGACAAAATTTGCAAAAATTGTTTTATTGAGAAATTGCAGTTAATATGTTCTATCCCCGGCTGGATTGGAACACCTGACTGGTCAGTTCAGGCCCGCGGGCCTTACGTTTAACACCCCTTTTCTACAGTATCATTGTGTTGTAATGAAGAAGGAGCTGAGCCGAAAGGCAAAGTTCTCAATTTGCCGTTCAAGCTGTAAGTTTTCACCCTCACCTATGGTCACGAGTAATTTTAAAATTACTCATATTACCGGTCACATTTTGGTGGAAGATAGCACTGTGAGTTATGGCATCCTCCCTACAAATCCCAATTCATGGAAATGTGCTTGAGCATAATAACGTCAACGTTACATCAATAAGGGGTCAGAGGCATACATTTTTCAAGTATTGAATTCTACTACCTGTAATTTAGTGGAGTGGTCAGTCCACCCCTGCTTCTCCTTTAATGTCAGCAGGGATTGGTTCCAGCTTCCAGCAATCCTGCATATGATCAACGGTATGGTAAATGGATGGGTAGATAAATTTTACATGTCTGTGTCAAGGTTCTTCATGTTTTATATATCACCCTTTTTACACATGCATACGTTTGCACCAAGTAAAACATTAAATTGTGGATCATTTTGTAATAGGTCAGGCTATGATTGCTGAAACCTTTACCACCTTGTAGTGATACTGCGACTATGAGGCTAAAATGGTCCTCATGATCCAAGCTTACAGCAGGTACAGTAGTTGTGGCTGTTAGAATATATTTTCTGATTAAAAATAATATCTTCTTTGATTCCAACCAGATCTATTTGGAACGTTCCTTGGCAATGTACCAATATTACCAAATTCAGATCATTACTAGTTTTAAGTCTGGTCAGCACTCAAAATCAGTTAGATAATATGTTATTTTGTTGTTTTATGGGCTGTTAATAAAAGTATTTCCAATAAAGGTCTGAGACAAGATGACAAAATGTTTGTTAGCAGTTGCCTAGTTAATTATATCAGTTTTGTGAGTAATTGGGCACTGATTGCCACTTCACAATGGCTCTGTGATTGATCCTGAACACGTTAAATTTTATAGAAAATTGATTCATGGACAAATTGATTAGCCGGTATATGTGTGTGGAGGATAGGGATGGAGTTGAGACTGCATACTTGCATTATGTTTTTTGTCGTGTGTGTGTGTGTGTGTGTGTGTGTGTGTGCGTGTGTTCCAGGTTTTGTCTTCCTCTCTCTCGTTTCTCACACACCTGCTCCTGTGAGCATCTTCACCACCTGTGCCTCGTTCATACCTAATTACCGATTGTATTTAACCTCGTGTCTCATTCCCACTCGTTGCCAGTTCGTTGTACCTTGTCGTCACGTTCCAGCATTCCTTGTCACAGACTCACAGTAAGACTTTGACCCTGTTCCGATTATCGACCTTGCCTCTTTGCCTCATGTTCTTGGATACTGTTGCCCTTCTTGGATTGCCTGCCCGTGTACCGACCTATGCCCGTCTATTAAACCTCTCTTTTTGGAAACTGTCCATTTGTTTTGGAGTCTTGCATTTTTGGGTCCTAGCCTCTGTTCCGTTCATGACAGTTTTTAAATTAAGCAACTTACATAGGCTGTATTTGAAATATTGCTGTGTTTAGAATAATATAGTCATGCAATTTTAAATAGATATCCCCATTAAAATTCCTGACTGTATGACCAACCAAAGTTCAAGTTGTGACCCGGTGAAATACTTCTCGAAAGTAGGAAAAGCAACCTTTAATTAGGCAGGAGAGAATCAATATGAATTCATAATTAATCAGTCTCTACAGCGATCCATTTCCTGTGTCTAGGTTTGGGATCAGTCTAAGCAAATACAATGGGACTTTCCTGTCTCCTACGAACGTTGTATTTTCACAGGCCATGCCCAGAGGATCTCAACAGAGAGGTGTCCAAGAGATTCTTCTCAGTGTGGAGGAGTTGTCACTCTACTCTGAACCCCTTCAAGATGACCAAGCTTCTCACCCTGTCTAAACATGCTCCCATAGATACTGAAAAGTTGACAAATACCTGATGCTTGTCTCCATGACTTTGGCCTTTCGGTCACTACGCAATGTTCTTGTATATGGTTCTCAGGGTAAAACGGTGGATTTCTCTTCACCCTGAAACACCACCACAGCCACAGCTCCATTAGAGATGTCATACCAATCTGTCTGCCAGTTTTGTGCTTATTCCTTGCCTCATACAGGATGTACTTTAACACTCCCACTCGAGGAAGAGCTTTACTCTTTATTTAAAGGAAGCAATCAACCCATAAGTGCCTGAGAACCATGTTCTAAGATTTGGAAATGTTGCAGCAGAGGGCAGAGAGCAGCCCTTTGCAGAGTCCAACATCCATTATCAACTAATTCGATGTGGACTGTTTTTTTTCTGGGATGTGTACACATTCAAGTTTGCAGGCTCAGTGGAAGGTGACTAACCAAATGACAATAAAAGAGGAGAAGAATTCCTCCATTTCTAACCTGCCCCATTATATCCTTGGCAGCAGTATGTAGGATTTCCCCACATCATGACAGCACTCTTAAGACATTAGATTGTTTGCCCCAATCACTTTGAGAAACCAAAGAAACCTCATCTTTTGCTCTGTTCACCATTGAAACAGTGAAGCACTTTGCTTGTTGGCAATGTATATGCCAACTGCAATGGAAGGTCAGTCAATAGAATTAGATGAATTAATTTGTATTTTTTTAAATATATAAATGATCATACATTTAACTTTTGATTCTGTTGTTAATCCAATTACTTCTAATAATAATAATTTCTCACCAAATGTGCAGGTGCTCTTTTTACATGAAAAAATCTCAATGTCAATGGCAACCCGTGTACTGCTGCTATGCTGTGCAAAGATGCATGTCTTTATTATCACGGTGTTATATTAGTTCTAATTACTTTCTAAATAGTTACGTTGGTGCAAATTGAAGGCGTTTACTGCAGACGGTATCAATTCTGTTGCTATTTGCATAAATTATTAAAAATGAAAATTCAGCTGGGTGTTTTTTTTTTTTTGACCTTGAGTTTTTTAAAATTAACTTCCAAGCACAATTTACAAAGTAAGCACCAAAATGTATTCATGGTCACATCTTTGTGTAAGTATGCTTACTATAAAGATACTTTTTTGGGGTTTGCCTTCTTTTTTTCCCAAACCCTAAACTGGTCTATACTGCACGTGAAGTGAGCAACCACTTTTCAGACATCAAGAAAAATGGAAGTATATTCCAGGTCACAATATGTTGTGTTGCAACATACAGTATATATCACACAGGTGAGTCCATGTTGCTTGGAGTACAATATTTATTTCCAAATGCCAATTAACATAAAAAATGTTTCTTATTGCAAAAGCATAGCATGCAAACATATATTGACAAACAACATTCGTGTGCTGAACCTTTGGATATGCAGCAAACTGTATAGATTAGCATCCAAGTTAACCAACAATAATAAACACACTTTAATGAGTAGTATTGGACATATAAAAACATGACGATGGCTGTTTGTCAATTGTAATTTATTGGTTATTGTAAACATGACATGAAGTAGGCCAGAGGAACACACTCCTGATCACATAATGATAATTTAACTACCGTCATCAACATTTATTCAACATATATCAATAGTGGTGTTATTGGAAAGAGGAGTCCATTTTTCATTATTTTTAAATTTCACAATTTTCGCATTATTCATGCAGAACTCAGTCATGGATTACAATGTAATCATTACATAACAGTAGCTCTCACTGCTGCCACCGCAGACTACAACTCAAGTATGAACTGTTTTTTCCCCCTACTTTTATCAACTTTCTAAGTTTATAAAGGTGAAACCTTAGAACTATTTGAACTTCAGTCACACTGATGCTTTCTTAGTCTGTCCGCCTGAGAATTGAGCCTTCTTTGTGTCAGCTCCATTGGGAGGCCCACCCCCAGCTTTAAAAAAAAAAAAACATCTGTTTTAGCTGCTTTATGTTCACTCCCTTCTTACTTCTCGTCCTCTGTTAGTCTAACAAAATCACCCTGAAGAGAAAAAAGAGTGCCTGTGTCTCTGAAATCAGATTTTGAAGTCTGTTTTACCCTCTAGTTATGTGTCATCGTTAACTATACATCCAAATTAAATTGTAAATATTGTAACAAATGCGCAGTTAGTCTCATTTTTTTTATCTTGCATGAATAACATATTTGAAGTGTAAGATACAGTCATAACAAGTAGCACTGCTGTCTCTCATCACCACTCAGTGTTACTTTACAAATGTCTGTCGACATTGCTCTTTGAACACTGTTCCCTTTCTCTCTCTCTGTGTACCTGCGTGTGTGTGTGTGTATGTATGTATATATATATATATATATATATATATATATATATATATATATATATATATATATTTATATTATATTTCAGGGCGTACTAGACGTATATATATATATATATATATATATATATATACTGGTTGCCAGCCAATCGAAGGGTACATAGAAACAAACAACAGTTCACATCCACATCCACACATACGGGCAAATTAGTCTTCAATCAACCTACTATGTAGGTATGTTTTTGGGATGTGAGAGGAAACCGGAGTACCCGGAGAAAACCCACGCAGGCACGGGGAGAACATGCAAACTCCACACAGGCGAGGCCCGGATTTGAACTCGGGTCCTCAGAACTGTGAGGATGTGCTAACCAGATGTACTCACCAGTCGTCCACCGTGCCTCTCTCTCTCTTTATATATATATATATATATATATATATATATATATATATATATAATCACAACAACCTTCCGACTGTCAGTGTTACATAAAACATTACAAAAATAAAAAATAAACTCGTGGTCATAGTTCAAAAAGTTGACCATATTGAGGAAAACCACTGTGATATTTGGATTCAGCATATCAAAACAAAAATTTTTTTGTTGACCAGTGTTACAGATGCCTTGTGGATGCAGAGTTGCTACACTATCAATTTTGAACAAAACAGGCATATTCACCTCCAAAAAAAAAAAAAAAAAAAAAATCCAGACTTTCAATTTTGAGGCAACATAATGTCACAAGGTTCTTGCAGAATGAGGAAGTGGTGGAGTTCTGACACTTCTCAAACAATTGAGTCCAAGAGAGTTAATAAAATTGATCACAAGCGTTTTTCTTTGGATTGGATAATAATGTATAAAAACAACAGCCGATGTGGGTAAAGACCAATCGTATTAATTTGTGAAAAAAATATGAAATTGGTAACATTTGCGGGGGCATGGTGGACGACTGGTTAGCACATCAGCCTCACAGTTCTGAGGACCGGGGTTCAAAATCAAAATGTGTGGCCTTTGCATGTTCTCCCCGTGCCTGTGTGGGCTTTCTCCAGGTATTCCGGTTTCCTCCCACATCCCCAAAACATGCGTGGTCGGTTGATTGAAGGCTCTAAATTGCCTGTAGGTGTGAATGTGAGTGCGACTGGGTGTTTGTTTATATGTGCCCTGCGATTGGCTGGCGACCAGTGTTCAGGGTGTACCCCGCCTCTCGCCCGAAGATAGCTGGGATAGGCTCCAATTTGCCCACGACCCGAGTGAGGAGAAACGGTACAGAAAATGGATGGATGGATGGATGGATCATATTTGAACATTCAGGGTTTCCGCATAACAGCGATGAAATGTTATTTATATACTGGCTTGCTGAAATTTGTGTTTTTCTCCATTGCTTTTTGTCTATGGTTTATAATGAAGAGGCACACATACAGGATTGTTTCAATAGCTTCACTGTATTTACTAATTCATGCAAGTAATTAATTGCATTTTTATTGTATTCAGTTCATTCTTTCATTTTATTCTAAAGCCAGTACCAGGGGTAAGACTGATGTCTTATTTGCATTACTTTTTCTCATTTTTTAAAGCAACGTTGTACTGTATGTATCATCCCTGTTACATAAACATAAATATATTGTAAATTTGAATGTCATTAAAATAAAATGTAATGCACACGCACACAAACAGACACATATTAAGTAGGCAAGTGTTTTTTGTTTTCAACATCACAAACATGCTTGTGGATGTACATACCTGTGTTTGTTTGTGTCTCACACTGCTTGGATCATACTCTCTGCATCCTCCCCCTCAGGATCTTCATCCATCTCTTTCCTGCACTGTGACCTCAAAACCTGTGTGTCCCAGTCACCAGCTCTCTCTCTTTGGCGTTCTCGACTTGCTTCTCTTCACCTGTGTCAAAAACATCATCTAGCTCTGTCTCGATATCTGCCTCATTGTTATTTGTCTTTATGGTGCAGAAACAAGACATAATGTCCTATTTTCTCTTTATTTGGAACTACAGTGTAGAGAAAAAGCCACGGAGAAGAATAAGCAACATTTCCGCAACCTAGTCTATAATATTACGTTACATTTATTACAATAGGCTTGAACGTGCCCCTCAGACAAATCCAGTAAAATATGTCCAGAACTGCCATTCATAGGTTCAGTTTATTTTTGAAAGGGGACAATGCAATTTCATAAAACACATGAAGTACACATGGTTAAGACAGCCAGAATTAGCCAGAAGGCTAGTTTTCATCTGTAGTCTCCTGGCCAAGATGTAAAAAAGCAGTAGAATACATCTACAAGACAATATAATGCAGGATACATAATCAAACTATACTATTAAGAGAGAATGAAACCCTAATTTTTTTGATCGTAACAAAAAAACAACATAACATTCTTGTCTTTTAGTGTTGGCAGCTATAGGTGTTAACTAGCCACATTTTCAGTTTTTTTGTGAAGGCCTTGTATGTTGTAAGCAGTTTAACCTCTACTGAGTTCCACTCACCAGCGCTCCTCACTGACCAGGCCATTGGCGATGATGCCTAAATATTTAATTTAATTTAATTTCCTTTCTATTAAACAGGTCAAAAATCTTTAGGTTTATCTGTCCGAAAAATAAATAATTCATTTGGCATTTAGGGGTACAGATGGTATTTATGTTTAACTGGCATCAGGAGTATGAGGGGTGCTTGGAACGTTTTCTCTCTTCTAAAGTAGTTTGTGGACCCAAAAAGATAGAGAATACCTGCACTAGGGCACCACTTATTTTCTGAGACAATGAAGAGTAAAACCTCTCCGATTCGGCCACTTGATCATCATGATGCCAAATGTGAGAACAATTCTGTATTCACGGTAACAGTCAGAATTGCAGTCAAGCGAGTTGTCATTGTGGCAATTCAACTGTGACCATTCCAAAAATCCTCACCACACCGCAGCTTTGGATTTTTTTTCTCTCCCTGACGCAAAGGTGACTGCGCTCTGGTTACACGCAACTATGATTGAAGTGTGGGAGAGTGTGTTCATGTACCACGCTATCCAATTGCTTCCTGCTAAACTAGGGTCAGTGCATCAATAAACACATTCCAAACAAACACACAAACACTTGATGAGGGAATTTGAGTCAGTGAGATGGACAATGTAGTATTAGGTTGCAGTGTACTTGAGCTCACCCTGTTTGTGGCCGTCAATGTGCAAATGTTATTGTCTCTTACCAATGTCAACACCAAGATATAGTAGAACTGGGTTTTAAATACAATTGCCCATTTATGAAAATAGGATGCCTAAGTTCGTCACGGTGGACGACTGGTTAGAGTGTCAGCCTCACAGTTCTGAGGACTGGGGTTCAATCCCCGGCCCCGCCTGTGTGGAGTTTGCATGTTCTCCCCGTGCCTGCGTGGGTTTTCTCCGGGCACTCCGGTTTCCTCCCACATCCCAAAAACATGCATGAATTGGAGACTCTAAATTGCCTGTAGGTGTGAATGTGAGTGCGAATGGTTGTTTGTTTGTATGTGCCCTGCGATTGGCTGGCGACCAGTTCAGGGTGTACCCCGCCTCCTGCCCGATGACAGCTGGGATAGGCTCCAAGCACGCCTGCGACCCTAGTGAGGAGAAGCGGCTCAGAAAATTGATGGATGGATGGATGGATGCCTAAGTTTATTTGCTTTCAGTTCCAAATTATTAATATACAGACGTGGTGATTTTGCTCATTTTTCTAAAAGGTCACTGCAATTTACAGTGATTAAAATTTTTGATTATCAACAATTACATGAACTTTTGTAACAAAGGGGATTTTCTTGAACAAAACGACCAATATGACAACAGTATTTTTTTTTTCAAAACTCCTCAAGATATAGTGTTCTAAATTTATGCACAGCAGTTCATAACTACATAACTACAACTACATAACTACAACGTGGACTGGCACAAAAATGCCAGTCAAAATGAGTTTGACTGCTCTAGTCCAATAACATGTATGTAAAAGCAGAGAACATTATCATCACCAGTACAAATGTGAGCATGTATAATAATTTCTTGAAATACGTCACACCTGTGATAGACCCATCAGTCCTGCACATACCCACTTGTGGGGTATGGGTGGTTTCACAACCCTGCACAGGCTAAATAGTGTAGATCAGGGGTGCTCAATGTGTCGATCGCAATCGACCAGTCGACCGCGAAGGTAGTATTGGTAGATCGCATGACATCGCGTGACATAAAAGAAAAAGACATCAGCCTATCATCCAATACATTGCTTGATTGATATACATATATAATCGATGATATCTGAAATTTTCTGACACTTAGGTCACGCACATGCGCAAACAACGCTGCTAAAAGGTAACTGCAGATGCACGAACAACGGCGCCAAGTGTGTCAAAACTAACAAGCGAGTCAGTGAGTTACCTCCAATTTTTATCTCTGTGTTTTCTCTTAAACTTAAGAAAGGGTATAAAAATTAGTGGGGGAGCTGGACAAAGTAAGAAGGAAAAAAACGTACCACTTTCATACGGAATGGGACGAGGAGTATTTTTTCACGATGATATTTTCGAAATGCGTATCCCTCATCTGCCAGTCTGCCATCGCATTACCAAAGAACGGAAATGTGGAGCGGCATTTTAGGACTGTGCATGGAAAATACGACACTGACTACGATTCCCTGGCTGATTCACTTCAGTGCAAGTCATCGGAGTAAACTCAGGTAATGACAAAATAATTTATATTGTTAATTATTGTGTTGTGCAAGATTGGCTCATGCGGTGATGCAAGGTACATCAACATACATTGGTGCTGAGCTGTGTCGGCGGACCAGGATTTTAGCTCACTGGTGGCGCTCTGCGCTCTCAAACCGCAGACATGGTCACGGCCCCCACCCCCCCAAAAAAAAGGTAGATCGCGTGAAGTTGGCTGCTTTAAAAGTAAATCTTGGGGCAAAAAAGTTTGGGCACCCCTGGTGTAGATAATGTTTGATTGATCTTAAAGCTTGCGCCTACAATGCCACTTAACTTTCCACTCCAATTAAAATATAAATGTAATTTTTCCATCTCAATTTTCCAAGCATCAAATTTGACATTTGAATGGTAGTCCACTGATGGTTTCATGTTGCTATGGTATCGGCTTGGAGAGGTGGCACTGAATGTATTGAGGTTATTATGCAAAGTCTGATAGTTGAGGCAAAATTAGTTATAGTTATATTAGTTATATATAACATATTAGTTACATTATAGTTATTGGTCGTTAAAACTAAAGTGAATTCAGCGCTTTGTTTCTTAATAGATGACACGTTTGACGATAATTGCTGCAAACGTGCAAAGACTGAGAACTATCCATGTATCCCTCCATTCTGTGAACCTCTTATCCTCACTAGGTTCGCCAGTGTGTTGGCACCTATCCCAGCTGACTGGGCAATAGGCGGGGTAAACCCTAAACTCGTTGCCAGTCAATTGCAGGGCACAAATAAATTCACATTTCAGAGTCTTCAGTTAACCTACTATGCATGTTTTGGAATGTGGAAGGAAACCAAAGTACCTGGAGAAAACCCGTGCAGGCATGGGGGGAGCTTACAAACGCCACACAGGAAGGCCAGACCTCAGCACTATGAGGCAGATGTGCTAACCAGTCGGCCAGAGGGCCGCTGACTAGGACCTATGTACCATAGTAATCAGTTGTAGAGAAATTGCGATAAACTTTCCACCATTTCAGTATTCTCGATTTATTTTGCAAAAACGATGCCTTGTGACGCTCTTTGGAGTCAAGCATGAGTCCCCCCTGCTCCACTATTTAACAACTTGGGGGCCTTCATTCACATCACCGGTTGTCCATTGCAATAGCGACATGCAGTTTGCTAGCTAGCTACACCTTGAAACTGCATCTTTCCTTTGGAGTGTGTGTGTGTGTGGGGGAGATTTTTAAAAGCCCGAGTTAGCATGGCTGCTTAATGTCCTTTTCACTCTGCACTGAGAAGAGCGCAGCATTCTTTTGATGAAGCTATTCATTTTGTACATGCTGCGACAGCGCAACGATGGAATGCTGTGTTGCGTCGCCATGCAAGGTGGGTGTTTGCCATTGCAGTGCTGCGTCTTGAATTGAAAAATGTTCAATTCGGGAGCGACATCTCTGTGATGGCAGAGTGATTTCAGAGTGCTAAAGATTTTACATACAGTAAACGTCCCATTGTCCCCAGTTTTGGGACATAAAAATGACATACCGTGACATCATTAAGAAGGCACAGCAATCATTCTAACTTGTCTCCAGTTTACTTCCTGTTTGGCCACTTCCACAACCACTTCCAAATATGGGCAAGCTTGCGCCTTCGTCCCTGTGCTCTGCCCCACGGTGAACACCAAGAAAACAAAGGGCAATGTGAAAAGGCCTTAATAGCGCCTCGTTGTCGCGGTGTGGAAATGTCCCTCGAAGACCCGGTGGGATATATTCCACCCACCAGAGGCTTTAAGTGTAGAATTTCATGTCTTAAACATGTAGTTATGTGTAGGCAGATGAAAGCAGAAGAAGTAGCATCCATTTTTCCAAGTTGTAGCAGTGGTACTTAATTGACAGCTCAGCGGGGCGTTGTTTCAGCACATTCAGTGGACACGCCCACACTGTTTGAGAGTGGAGAGAATGGATTGATTTGTCACGTATTTTAAGCCTCATTTTATATACTTGGTAATTTTTATTATTATTAAATTTGGCAGGATTGTTAACAACCCTTCTCCGATTGAATTAAAAGTTCTAAGACAGGGTTTTATGTATATTTTATGGGGTAAAAGTAACTACTCCAGTCCCGTCCCGTACCTCCCCCCTTATTCTCCTGATAGTCAAAGTACTGTTAAGGATCCACAACTGTACAAGACGGCCATATATGGCTCATAGAACTTGAGTAATGGAACGTAATTAACTCTCCCTCTCAGTAGCTGTTTTCCCTGTAACATAATCACTTTTGCAATGTGAGGGAGCAGCCCACATCCTTGAGATAATTTTTGTCATCGACTTATGTCTTTGATTTAATTCTTTCTGTCACCACCCACAGCTCGCGATAATAGATTAGTGTTGAAATGTAAAATGAATTTCAGCAGTTTTACTTTAATTTTTCTGTCCCCCATGTTGTTTGAAAATTCTGTCACATACTCGACTGAGTTAGCGTACTTTACAGATGATGATAAATGTTTTTCAGAAACTGATGTTCTTTACACATCAAAGCTTTTCTCTGTGTGACGAACATACTAATTTAAGCAGGTAATATGTATGAAAACCATGGAATATAGACCCTGCAAAAAAAATCTCCTCCAATTACATGAAAATAACACTTCACTTGTCCATATGAAACCCAAAGGAAGTCATTTACCACACATGGTGAGCAAATATTGCACACAGCATGAAAGGGATATTGTACCATTTTGGTAGCTGTAATATCCAACACACGTTTGAACGATTTGGATAAGACAGAACTGATGATTGCGAAAAAATAATTGCTCTCTACTGTAACCAGAGCTGAACATACTGAATTTACTGATGGATTTTCTGGGAGCCAGCCAATGAAGATGACAAACAAATGGAGTCAATGAGGATGTATGTGGAACGTAGTACAATCTGCTAAAAAGATTAACCCAAACAAATAATGTAATAATATGATTTATTTATTTATTTTATTCCTTGACCACGCTTGGAACTCAAAACATTCATATTGCAAATCAGCTTTCCATTTCCATTTTCAACACCGCTTATCCTGGTTAGGGTTGCGGGACGCTGTAGCCTATCCCAGCTGACTTCGGGCAAAAGGGGGACTACACCCTGAACTGGTCGCCAGTCAGTCGCAGGGCACATATAGACACGGACAACCATTCGCACTCACATTCACACCATCACTGAGTGGGAACTGAACCCACACTGCCTGCACCAAAGTCAGGCGAGTGTACCACTACACCATCAGTGACTTGCAAATCAGCTTTTCCCATTGATATTAATGCAAATGGAATCAATCCATTTCAGCCTCCCCATAATTGTATTTTTATAAGAAAAATAGCTCTCTATATTTTACTGTATGAAAACATACAGTAATGACATACAGTAATTAAATACAAATTGTATATGAAATATTAAGCAATTTTTGCCACACTTTCTCATGAAATTCAGTGCACATTTTGCTGCTTTTTCTGGCCACGTGGGGGCAGTATAAAGGCCAATTCATCCTTCACATTTACTTTCCTGCCTGAATGCAGCAGCCAATCATATGGCAGCGGGGGGTGTTCTGTCCCAAACTCAAGTCGGTGTCATGAGCTGCCCTGCAGTTCTACTGTTGGAGCCTGGGTGGCGCGCTGCGCCCTCTCGCTCTCTCTTTCTCTCACCTCCCCTCTCTCTTTCCAGCACCTTCCTCGGCCGCACACCTGTCACCAAACAGCCCTCGTTACCACCTGCATTTAAGCCTGCCTGATCCCAGAAATCCTTCCAAGAGTATTCCAGCTTCCCCAGTGGTACAATGGCTCCCCAGTCTCCAGGTAAGCTACACAATTCCTCGTCTCCTTTCTGACCTCCGTGTCTCTCCTTGTCCTCAGTGTTCCCTCCGTGTTCCTCGCCAAGTTCATTCATACTGCCAAGCCAGCCGCCTACCCTCATCACCGCCTGCCAAGCATTCCCTGCCTCCACAACCTGCCAGTGCACCTCAAGGACCATCTACATTTCCCTTTTTCAATAAACTGTTCTACACAACCTCTCTGCCTCCGCCTGCTCTTGGGTCCAGTCTCCATCCGTTCATGACAGAGGGATGCTTAATAGCGCGAAGCAGCGGCGCATGTCCTGTTTAGAACTCAAGTAGGATTGATCGAGCTGTTCTTTGCCGAGGATAAAGATACATTATATAACTGTGAGTAAATAATTTACTGTATAACTAATTACATAGATGCCAATCATTGCCTTTGTTAGCAATTACCATAAGCGAGAGGATTTAAAGTAAGCTATGTGGATACACACACACACACACACACACTTTCGCCAGTCTCTGCATGATGTGCGTGCATTCACAGCTGACAACAAGGCTAAACCAACGAATGTCGCTGACTTTTCTGGGCCCCGAGCTTATCAGATATGGACCTATGCAAATTGGAAAAGTGTGCTGTGGTCTGAGAAGTCCACATTTCAAATTGTTTTTGGGGCTTTTCAACCAACCAGCCCATGAACTTTAAGTTCCTGGTAGCAGGAGTTCCAGATAGCAAAAGGTTCTTGTGGGCCATGTGGTCATCTTGTCCCAGATATTCGTATTTTTGCTGTAAATTAAGACGTAAAGTAGCCTATACCTTTTGATTTGACCTTTGATTCAACGCCATGTTTCTTCACACTGACAAACATAATGAATCTCAGGAGGAAAGGGCTTGCTTCTCAGCAGGCTTTGCTGTGATAGAAAAGTGGAGCGAGTCTAAAAAAGGTGTGCCCACAGTAGAAAAAGCACAGCAGTGTCTCCGCATCATCAGACTGCTAATAAAACCCCTAGTACAGACCGACAGAGGGCCAATTGCAAGCTTTGTACCAGTGGCGTCATGCTGTGTTTTTTTAACACAACTCAGGTTTAGAGTCATCCAAACTGCAGCACTCGTCTTTGACCTCCCTGCACTGAATGTTGCATGGTGAATGGCCCAACATATCCACAGGGACAATACAACACCCGGGTCGGTGTTCTTTTCCAATGGAATACATAATACAAGCAATAGATAGCAGGATGTAGTGATGGTCTCTGTATCGCTGTATCTCATAGCATATATTTATAATAGCTTTTCCCCATCCTCTGTCAGACTGGAAAATTATATATCAATCCCTGACCGATGCACACACTTTCAATCCTTTACATGACACACTCAAGTCAAAACAGTATTTGGACAGTCGTCCCTCGCTATATCATGTTTCACTTATTGTGAGTTCAGTGCATCACAGATTTTTACACTTACTCAACTGCACAATTCAAGTAAACATTGTTAGCTAATTGAATATAGCCTACCACAGCTCGTTACAATGAATTGTAATCCATAACAGGTAGTTTTGATAGAGGGAGGATGGAAGCAGTTACTGGGGCTCTTTCAGTCGTTACTATGGCGATGGCAATGAAAAAAAGAACATTAAACAAACAGGGAAAAAGCACATTCTCAGCACACCTGCCTCACTTGACATCGTCACTGTACACCACAGTGGCTATTGCTATAGCCAGGAAATAGCTGGTTTTCACATGTCCACTTCCACGACAATCAATTGAATAGACCTGCGTTTAAAAGGTATAAACACATTCACAGTCATAGGTACTATAGTGAAGAATGTGTGGATGGCAACCCCAAGTGGACAGAAAGAGGGGTGAAATACAACATCAAAGCCAACTGCATTGAGATTTGTTGGATGTACAATTAGCATTAGCTAACAACATTATGCCTAGATCAGACTGGAGGATTTTAGCCCCGATATTGGCCCAATTTGCTATCGCCGCCGATTTCTAAGATCGGGCCAGACATTTCTTGCAGTGTGACATAATCCATGACCAACGATTTGGCCCTACGATAGCCCTACGACACCAAAATGAAATGTTTAGCATGTCTGATTTTTTTGGATTACCACCGCACATTTTTCCTGATTTTGTTCTTTTATTCATTCCTATCGCCATGGTAACGAGTGTATCCCGTCATGTTGACCGGTGACACGTTCTCTGGTTGCGCCTCTCTAACAGTGCTTGATTATACAAGATAAATCCCAGTGATCGTGGAAGACGGAATGCAGTGGTATCGGAATGCATGTCTTCCCGAGATACGGCAAGATTTGAGTGCAGTCATCTGACATATGCAATCATGAAAGACCAAATTTGTTTTGTCGTCTGATCCAGGCATTATCTTGTGAAAAGCGACTCTTAATTGATTGCTCTGTGAAGTTGTCAATGTGGTGGGGGTGGGGTCGTATTTGGATTTGGCGATGTGTGAGTTTGCCAGGTGACACAAAGCTTAAGCTTTAAGCTAAGTTTAAGATGCAGCCACGTTGTCACGCAATTTTTGTAGCAACCATGAAATGGTATAGTACTTGTATAATGAGTTCACTTTTGACATCACAAATACACAAGCATCTGCTTTGATTGTTTTTCAAGCTTAATGCATTTATTGTCTTTTGCATTCAGTCGACAAACCACGTAGACTCATTTTGACCTATTTTATGCATAAAACAACTCTGATGGCTTGGGACCTTTAGTGAGAAAAATAGAACTCTGTAATATTATACTTTATAAAAACACAGTTATGACAATTAAATATAATTAAAAAGAATTAAACGGTTTTTGTCACACTTTCTCCGTCAATACACATTGTGGTGCTCATTCTGGTGTGCATGCCAGTTGGGGGCAGTATAAAAAACACATACAGATATAATGAATTGAAGACTCAGTTCCTTTCTTGGCTTATCATTACAGCCGTAATATTAGTCGTGTTTTGCAGAAGATAAAGTTTCAATGCCTGGGAGTAATGTTATGTTTATCATTCTACATGTGTTGCTACACAATTTGGGTTCAAATATCCCTTGCTTGAAGGGTAACAGCCCCGCCACATACAGTAGATGCGAATTGTTATCCTGTGTGCCTATCGTGTTTCCCATAGTGTGTTAGCATTAAGCTAGAGTAGCAGAAAATTGGCCAACTGACGGCTCATATCTCGAAAAACAGGTCAATCGGGTGACTAGGCACCACAGGATTGAGTATAAAGGATGAAAAATGAAAATCTGTTGGACCTGTTCCGCTTATATGGATCAGGTGCCTTTTGCCGAGAGCGTCAAAGGACCTTCAATTCCATGAATGATTCCTTTCAACAAAAATCAATTTTTATGATACTGTGCATATTACATTACTTATTTATGAAGCATTAAACAGCAAACACGTTTAATTTATCGATCAACTCATCTATTGTACTGTATATTCATAACTTCCATGAGTCTTTCAGTGAGAGACCAGCATCACGACTTTCACTGATTTGCCAGAGTACATAGTTCATGGTGGGTGAAAATAACATCTTGAAACATTTTAACATTTCACACAAACACACACACACACTCACTCCGCAGCACAGCATAGAAAGGTCCTCTATTCTCAGCCTGGAAGTCTTTAACTATTATCCAGTCTCCATTCATAATTTACTGATTAAATATTTCAGACAGACAGAGAACCAATTAATGCCAACAAAATATGGCAAATTCATCTGACATGCTCTATTTTTTAACAAATTATTCTCATATTGAATTTCCACTGGCACATTAACCACCAACAATGCTCAAACTATTTTTATAATCCTTCTGTATTTAAAATTTCCCACTCTCTTTTGCTTAATACATGCATATTTCCCCTTGGAGTATCATTAGTGTAGCTGATCATTAAGATTTCCCTTGTATAGTGTATACAGTATCCCCTTCATATATTGCTCTGGCTCTTTTGCTTGAGATATTCCTGAAGAAATTGGCTGCGCAAATTAAACTGGAGCATTTGCCATGATGTTTGGAAGATAACAGGTCATGTTCTAGGCAATCTTCCATTATTTTCATGAACAGTTTTTAATGATGTTGCATATTTTCAGTAATGAAAGTGAAGCACTGAATGAAAAACAGCTCTGATGGAGGTCAAGTGAGAGAGATGGAGAGAGTTGTGTAAACGTTTTGATGGTTGAACTTTCTGCAACCTCAAATAGACAAATGATTTGCCATGTTAGCTGACATTGAAAGGAATCTTGAGTCAAAAGTTACAGTGAGTGCAGAAGATGAACAGGTGGGTCCAAAAAAATATTGGTGAAAGAAGACAGAAAGTCAGGGAAGTGTTGAAGGCAGCAGAAAGGAAGATACTTTTAGGATACAAATGAAACCGGTTTGATGTGTTATATTCAACTAATAAGAAATTATGAATCGGTGTCAATCTAGAGACCATTTGAAGGTAGGTTAGACATAATGATTTCTTTCCCTCAGGCCTAATGAAGCAGTGATTGCTATGCAATAGCTAAATGACATTTATGACATTGCCCAGATTGTCATTTTGAATTATTTTAAGGCACAAAACACTTTGCTCAGCTCTAAATCTGTGATATATGTAATAGATCATCTCACCTGAGTGTCAAATTTTAATCCTAAATAGTTCTGTGTGATTACTGTGCTGTTGTCTTGCTTTGGTTTCACAACTCTGCAGCCAGTCAAAACGCTGGGCATGGTATTTGTTTCAAGAAGTAGAAACATCCTTGATTCATATGTTTAATTTGAATGGTTAAACATATCCACAAAAATACAATGTACCCCCATTGCTCTGTACATCCAAGTACTCATCTGAATTCTGAGAATGCTAAAAGTTTGGTAATCGCACACTTTTACGACGAAGTCGCACTGTTATAACGTGTAGAATGTGGCTTGGCATTGTCTTGATGAAATAAGCAAGGACATTGCTTGGACTGAGACTTTTGGCGATGCTCCTTTTATACCCAATCATGACACTCACCTGTTTCCAGTTAACCAGTTAGTCTTTTGTTGCCAATATTTTCGAAAAAACAATAATGTTCATCAGTTTGAACATTAAATATCTTGTGTTTGTAGTGTATTCAATTTAATATAGGTTGAAAGGGATTAGTAAATCATTGTATTGTGTTTTTATTTACATTTTAAACAACATCCCAACTTCATTGGAATTGGGGTTTGTACAATATGCCATATTATGGATTGACATCAGTATAGCAAAGTGTGAAACTGTTACAACAGGATATAACATGATGCATTAAGCAATATGTTGGAGTTAAGGATCATGTGACAAAAACAAAATTTTATCTGAAAAGTGTGCTGTTTGGTTTAGCGGGGTTTTGTGTTCAAATGGCCACAGTCACTGTCTTTTCTGATGTTCTATGATGGCACTTTAGCTTTATACAAATTGCTTCTTTTTGCTTACATATCAATAAGTCTAACTGGAGGAAAATAAATTAGAAAGTAAAATACCATCATATGTAAACCACCCATGTTACTCTGGTAACACTAGTGTACTTCATCAGTGTGGCCATCACAAAGAGGAATTTAATATTTTCAATTAAATTTAATTTTCATTTTACAAATCATGTAAACATGCTACATCACACAAGAATGTGTGTGTGTGTAGGTTTGTACGTGTATTCATGTGAAACTGAGTTCCTCCATTCCAGAGAATCCCAAAAAGGCCCGTCACGATAACAATTTTCCAAAGAGGATATATTTTTCCAAAAACTATCATGATAAAGGATAATATTGTTGTTTTTTGAATGGCACTGAACTCATGAAAAATAAGGCCCGTCTATATGATTTTTAATTATTGCCAGCAATCCATTTTCTTCTGCTTATCCAAGGTCGGGTCAGGGGTGCAGTAGCCTTAGCAGGGAAGCCCAGACTTCCCTCTCCCCAACCACATCATCCAGCCCTTCTGGGGGGATCCTGAGGAGTTCCCAGACCAGCCGGGAGACAGTCTCTCCAGCATGTCCTGGGTTGTCCACGGGGTTTCCTCCCAGTGGAACATGCCCGGAACACCTCACCAGGGAGGCATCCTGGAGCCATCCTAATCAGATGCCCAAGCCACCTCATCTGGCTCCTCTCAATGTGGAGGAGCAGCGGCTCTACTCTGAGCCCCTCCCGGATAACCGAGCTTCTCACCCTATCTTAAGGGAAACATATTTCGGCCACTTGTATCCGGGATCTTGTTCTTTCGGTCACAGCTTTTGACCATAGATGAGGGTAGAAAGGTAGATCGACAGGTACATTGAGAGCTTCGCCTTTCGGTTTACCTCCTTCTTCACCACAACTGACCGATACAAAGTCCGCATCACTGCAGATGCTGCAACAATCCGCCTGTCGATCTACCGTTCCATTCGTCCGTCACTCGTGAACAAGACCCCAAGATACTTGAACTCCTCCATATGGGGCAGGATCTCTTCCCCGACCTGGAGAGGGTACTCCACCCTTTTCCGACTGAGAACATTGTCTCAGATTTGCTGATTTTCAACCCAAATGCTTCACACTCAGCTGCGAACTGCTCCAGTGAGAGTTAGAGATCACGGCTTGATGAAGCCAACATAACCACATCATTTGCAAAAAGCAGAGATACAACACTAGGTGTCTAGGTGCCAAGTGCACGTATGGACACCCTTATGATTGAACATGGTGTTTGTTATGGACAATCCATGATGAACACAGAAGTCCAATAACAACACTGCTCGGATTCGGATCGGGAGGCAGTTACTCCCAATCACATCCTTCCAGGTCTCACTGTTATTGCCCACGTGAGCCTTGAAGTCCCCCAGGAGAACGATGGAGTCCCCAGCGGGAGCGCTCTCCAGCGCTCTCCAGCACCCCCTTCAAGGACTCCAAAAAGGGTGGGAACTCTGAACTCTTTGGTGCATCGGCACAAACAACAGTCAGGACCTGTCCCCTCACCCGAAGGCAGAGGTAGGCTACGTCCACCAGACTGATAAATGGTAATTGGACTGCATTTATATAGCTTTTTATCTACAGCATTTGTCGTGTGTGTGTGTGTGTGTTCCGGGTTTTGTCTTCCCCTCCCTGTTTCACACACACCTGCTCCTGTGAGCATCTTCACCACCTGTGCCTCGTTCACCCTAATTACCTATTGTATTTAACCTTGTGTCTCATTCCCTCTCGTTGCCAGTTCGTTGTACCTTGTCGTCACGTTCCAGCATTCCTTGTCACAGACTCACAGTAAGACTTGACCCTGTTCCGATTATCAACCTTGCCTCTTTGCCTCATGTTTTTGGATACTGTTGCCTTTCTTGGATTGCCTGCCTGTGTACCGACCTATGCCCGTCTATTAAACCTCTCTTTTTGGAAACTGTCCATTTGTTTTGGAGTCGTGCATTTTTGGGTCCTATCCTCTGTTCCGTTCATGACAGAACGAACTGGCCATAACATGGACCCAGCAGACTCAGATCCGGTGCGCAAAGTCCTTCAAGCGCAGGGTCAACGCCTCTCGAAGCAGGATGAGCAGATTGCTGCCCTCCACCTTCATCTAGAGGGACTGTCAAGGCATCAGGACAATA
Source organism: Phycodurus eques (assembly GCF_024500275.1). Lineage (NCBI taxonomy): Eukaryota > Metazoa > Chordata > Actinopteri > Syngnathiformes > Syngnathidae > Phycodurus > Phycodurus eques. Next base: position 2,201,219 of record NC_084533.1, read on the forward strand.
TGATGAGACAGGTGGCCTCACAGTTTGAACTTCTTATGAAAATTATTCAAGAGAAGGAACCAGTTGGCACCACACCCAATACCGCCACTGTATTTCCATGTGAAACAGTCAACATGCAGCCACCTGCCACCTCCGCTGCTGTCTGCCCACAGCTCTCTCGACCGGAGAGGTTCTCTGGAGTGCCAACAAAGCCTCACATTCACCCAGTCACACCCACTCACCCACTCACACACATTAATACACCAATGGGCGGCTGCTCCCATGCAAGGCTCTGCCAAGCCCACTGGGAGCAAATTAGAGTTCAGTGTCTTGCCCAAGGACACTTGGCTGGGATTTGAACCAGGATTTGGACAACACGCTCTATCTCCTGAGCCACAGCCTCCCGTAATCCCAATATACAGGCGCCGAGCCGGGGGGGGATAAGTATACCAACCCCTGCTCGGCACCTCTCACTGTGGGCAACTCCAGAGTTGAAGAGAGTCCAACCCCTCTCAAGAGGACTAGTACCAGAACCCAAGCTGTGTGTGGAGGCGAGCCCGACTATATCTAGTCGGAACTTCTCGACCTCACACACAAGCTCAGGCTCCTTCCCTGCCAGAGTGGTGACATGCCACGTCCCTTCCCACCGCCCAGCTCACACTGCACCCTACCCTTATGGCCCTTCCCACAGGTGGTGACCCCAAAGGAAGGGGGACCCATGTTACCCTTTTAGGCTGTGCCCGGCCCCATGGGTGCAGACCCGGCCACCAGGCACTTGCCTTCGACTCCCACCTCCAGGCCTGGCTCCTGAGGGGGGCCCCGGTGAGGGAAAACGTCTTCCAGTATTTTTAAACATCCTAGGTGTCTTTGGAGCCGTGCTTTGTCTGGTCCCTCACCTACGACCTGTTTGCCGTGGGTGATGCTTCCAGGGGCATAAAGCCCCAGACAACTTAGCTCCTAGGACCATTGGGACACACAAACTCTCCACCATGATAAGGTGATGCTCAAGGAAGGGTTTTATTACTTGTTATATTTCATTTTTTTGCTTTTAAATTATTGTTGCTCATATAATTGCTGTTCTTGTTATAATTTCCTTTCTTGTTTCTCTATTAAATTGTTTTTCTTTACTCTGTGATATGGATCTCCCGGGGTCTGAAATAAGGAATAAAGAGCTGCAAGGGCTAGCCTGGTTTACATGGAACCTTCTATTCCAATTACAATCAGTTTACAAGCCCAAACCAAATACAATTGCTCCCTGTAAACACTTCAATCGGAATAAACAGGCCGAATCCTAAGGGAGTTTTATTCAGTTTCACAGGGGTGGAATATTCCTTTTGCCAAACTGATCAGAACTCAATTATTGCCCTGTATCCCGTCATTCAGAATAGAGTTGGAAAAAGCTTTGTCTGCGCATGCTTCGTCTTGACGTAAATGTGCTGTGATGTCATCATTTACACATGCCGTAAATATGGCAGCTCCCGATGGAGTTCGTATGCGACGCAGATCTTGTTTTTAACGACTCATGAGCTATTTTTATCAAGCGTTTTTTTGAAAGAAATTAACATAAAAACTGCCCTGCGATTGGCTGGCGACAAGTTCAGGGTGTACATCAGTTTAATTCTATTAAACTAGAAAAACAAACAAGCTATTAACATCAATCAGTGGCGAAATCTCATCATAGAATATATTGCGATAGAAAAAATATCAGCAGAATGAAAAAAAATCAATTGCACATATAAGTAGATAGCTGGTCACCTTTCCTCAACATGCCATTTGACATTTGACAATAGCAAGACTACTTTCATAACTGTGAAAGGAAACAATGGAATTCTACATTCTTTGTTGTTGAGGTGTTGTTGTTTTATTATTATTATATTTATTTATTTTTCTTTTTTCTTTTTTTTCTTTTTATTTTCACACATTTTAGATCGGTTTGCATGGTGAAAAGACACATGCATGTTGTGGGGATCTTCTCCTCTTGTCCCTGTATTGGCTGTTCCGGTGTCTGTGGGGGCAGGACTTTTTTCACTCATTGCCGATCTTGGGGTGGGGGGGAACCACTGGGGCAACCTCCTAGGGAGTATTGGTGGTGTGATGGGGTGGTTTGAATTTTCCGTGGGTGCTGGGGCGGTGCCGGCTGGCATCCGCCTGGGTCCCCCACTCTGGCTGCTGGTGGGGGCGGTGGGGCCCCTCTGTCACTCCTCGGGCCTGCTTCCTCCTCTTCTCTCCGTTTCTTGCATCCCGCTGTGGTCGCCGCTTCCTCTTCCCGTGGGGGAGCCGGGCGGTTCCCTGCGGGCTGTGGGGCCTGCTGTGGGGTTCTTTTGGTGGAGTCCACCTCCCACACTCAGGGGCGTGTAGTGGGTGCTGGCAGGAATGTGTGTGTGTAGGGGGGTGGGGGGTCGGTCCTGCGGGTCTGGGTGGGGTGGCCATCTTCGTCGGTGGTTGTCTGGCCTCACTTAGCACACACTCACACCACACAAGCGGTGTACCCCGACTCTCACCCAAAGATATCTGGGATAGTCTCCAGCACGCCCGCAACCCTAGTGAGGATAAGCGGGATGGAGAGTGAGCGGGCTACAATGTGAACACTTACCCTTATTGATTACATGAGCTGGTGATAACCGCTTGTGACTTAAATATGTCAGCGGACCTCAGTATCTGTCTCCCTGTGCCCCGGTCAAATTCACCCAAAAACGCCGGAATGCCGAGCTTGGTGCAAATTGGCAAAGACGCAGAGTGAGCCTTGCGGTTGCACGAAACTCAGGATACATTTGCGCTCCGCCACAGATGCACTGTCTATGAAAATTGAGGCTTCAGTCTTGAATTGCACCACCAGTTGACAGTATTTATCCAAGTGTTCATGGACCTGGGACTGAATCGTACTGGTACTTCAGATTTTAACCATTTATCATAGCTACACTCCTTCCTCATTCCAAATATTAAAGTCCAATCTATTCCAACTCCTCATCTACTCACTGTGCATTTTGTGCTCCCCTAAAAAAAACCTTCTGAGAGCTTCACATCTTTAAAGAATACTTCCTGCTGTTAGATATAATCAGCATCACTCTGATTGTTCAGCTTTTTTCTGTCATTCCATCTTTTTTGGATCCCATTCCTTCCCTGCTGTCAATCAACTCAAATTGTTTTCTTCTCTTTTTCATGTTATGCCCCACGGAGGGTGCTGAAGGGATGCCTTTGAAAACCCATATCCCATAGTGCAGTTTCTTTCCCTCTGAAGCAAATAAATAATTTAAGAAATATATAAAGAAATAAAGAAATAGATAACATGTCAGATCAGCTGGGGGAATGGGTGGAACTAATGGTGTGCAAAAGATAAAGAATGCAGCAATGAAAAGCCAAAAGAACAATGTGATTGATAGTCACCAAGGTATAACACATGTTCATGTGTAGAAAAAGAGACAACCATTCCCATGGTTAGAAACCATCTGGTTGTTATGGCAAAAGTACTTAGTTATTTTCCCTTCAGAGATTCTGTGAGTTGCTTTCCTTTCTATCACACCATTGGACCTTCCATTCCCTTTCCGTTTGAATCATTGTGATATACATAACACATCATTAATAATCCAAATGAAGTGAGTTTGATGTGAAACACACCTTGATCAAAGACCAGCGTTGTCGTGAAGAGCAAGGAGACAGCAAGTCCAATTAACTGTAAGGATCATTAGGAAGAAGTCGGTCGACATTTCATTGAGTGTACCTTGTCCTGCTAGCTGGCTGGCTTAGATACATGCTATAAAACTGTCTGGTTTGATTCTTGGAATGTTTGTTGCATGACTATCCATATACAGTGGCGCCTTGAGATACAAGTTCAAGCTGCAAGTGTCATCTCGTTTGTCACTCATAACACATATATGCCAAATAACCTTTCCCCATTAAGCCGCTCCCGCCTCTCTGTTGGATTTATCTCACCAAACATTATAATGAATAAACACAAAAGGAATGAAGACGTTGGTCATTTTACTCATGAGGAGGGCGCATGGGAGATTGTTCAGATTACAGCCTCTCAACACGCTCTAAACAATCTCTCCCGTCGCTCCTGCATTTATTTGAAAATAGGGAGGTTTCTAAGTTTACAAGACATAACGTACTAAGCTACAAGACACAACACACTAAGGGTACGGTTTCAAGGTGAAAACATGGCACCTGCCACGTCCCGGCCACGTCCTTCTCTCAGATGATTCCTGCTGAGTCATCTTCTTGAAGGCGAGACATCTTTCTTTCTAAACATTGTCCATAATACTAATGCAAGCTAAGCAAATAAATGATAACTTCTACAATATATCTAACATTTCCCTCCTGTTTATCATGTATTTGCACAAATTCTCATATCATCTTACAGTCACTTCATTTCGATTTTTTAACTGTAGAATAATTTTTATGAAACAAATACATTTATACTCAGAGTAAATTTGTCATACATGAATTTTGTAGTTTAAACATCGTAATCATCTGAATCAGGAAACAAATCAGTTAAAGCAAAATCATCATCATCATCATCATTATCTTTATCATCAAACAGTAATGGATACATCATCTCCATACGGTTCTCCATGGGGTTATGGCTGTGGTGATTAATTTACTGATTAAAGCCCGAATGCATGGGATACAACAACATCCACAAAATGTCAGAATGGCTGCAAAAACAGCAATTGATATCAATATTGGTGAAATTAGGGTTTTATATTTACCAAAAACGTCCATCCAGCTGTCCCACAAGGAGTGTTGATTGAGGGTCCGTAGACCATCGATGGCTCTGGTCAAGCTGCCATCTGAAGCAGTATTGTTTGTTCTCCAAACATACCGCAAACACCTCCCTCTCTTGCGAGGAGTGTGTCGACAGCTATGCGCTTTTGGAACGTCCTTGAAGAGGTAGCTTTGAGCTGCTCATGCACAGCTTCCAACCCACTCTGAGTCCAATTTCCTAATCTCTGTACATTGAAGTGGATATAGTTTATCCCATCAACATTTTTATTCATCGTACACCACCAGCATATGAAGTCCTCCTGCAACTTGGTCAGCTAATTTGTATTGATTAGGAACCCCATGAGGAACACCTATGGCGTTGATGTATATTTTATGTTGGATAATTTTGCCTCTGCCAGGATAAATCTATTTTTTGTCTATGTTCTAGATTGGACAAAAACATTGGTGCCCTTTCCATTAAATCTTGAACAGGCATAGGGTATACTGACACATGCAATATCAAAGTGATAATAGTTCACAATCCAGATCTTTAGGTAATCTATCAAACAGTCTATCATCTCCGGACCACCACCAGCTGCTGCTCCGTGATACTGGCATAAATTTTGGTCCGACTTTTAAGGTTACTTTACACCGTGTGTCGTTAAGTGGTCCTATTTTTTATTTATTTTTTTCCTTTACTAATCATGTTTATACAAGTGAAATTATTCGGTGCTACTAGAATAGAATTTTGTCCCGAAACTCCTGTGACTACAAGGAACCAATCATAAGTAGTTATGTTATTAACCATTAAAATGTGTTCACTTTTCTTTGAAGTTTTTTAATGGCATTTCTGGTTCAACACGGTTGCCATAACACAATGCTACTCGGAAGTGGGGATCTTTTCCGCCAGAATATGCCCACAAACTCATCATCAAACACACTGGGTGACTTGATTTGTATTTCAATATTAAACTATGGGCCATTTTGCTTATGTTAAACTTCTTTCTATATTCTTTTGCTATTTTTTTGTGACCAACTGGACCATTCATAACCTGTTTCACCTATCCTCAATTCTGCCCATTCTCTTGAGCATCATTGGTGAGAGCCGCATATGGAATTATGATTAAAGTATCTTGATTTTGGGAGGCACAAAATATTAAACTGTTTTGCCGCTTTTGGAGGTCATGCCCACAGTTCTGATCATCAACTGTACTCCTTTTGGTACGAGTTAATGCTTCCAAATTTTTTATTATTGGGTTGGTCATATTGGTCCAGTTGGTAGGTGATTTCCTATCTAAAAAATGCGTTGTATCATTTAGGGTGGGACGTCCCATGTACCACAAAACAAAATCAACACTATAGTAACCAAAGTTGCTATGTAACAACTCATCGAATCTCGTAACCAACGCGGGTGTGCCATTCTGCTGAGTTCTCACTAAACGGGTTGGTGTCTTTTTTCTTCACTGACCAGCAAGCGTTTTCAGAATCTACACATCTGCTCCCGCTCCGTTATCAGACTTTTGCTCACCTTCCCTATTTGAGTACTCAGCTGAAATGACTCTTTTACAGTGTGTTAAATGAACCCACGTGTTTCTTTCTGCTATTTTTTATTGTCCCATTCATTCTTTCCACTCGACCTACACTCTGAGGGTGGTGGTAAGCACAATGGTTTTTCAAATTGATGTGGAACATGGTTCCTATTTTATTGATTATTTGATTTACAAAATGAGTCCCATTATCACTGTAAATGGTTTCAGGTATGCCATATTTTGGAATGATGTCTTTACATAGTGCTTTTGCCACCGTCAGAGCATCAGGTGATTTTGTTGAGAATAATTCGATCCATTTAGAAAATGCATCTATGATAACCAAACAATACTTTTTTCCTTCACTTTGGTTTAATTCAATATTCCTCTCCTGGGCCTCAAATTGCCTTGTGGATTATACCTAGCACAAATCATACATGCTCTACAAATTATTATTATTATTATTATTTTAATAGGAATTTTAATAGGAATTAAAATCATAAGTTGTATAATATTGATTTATCTGTCTTACCATCCCTCCTGTTTTATTGCTCTCAGATGATTCCTGCTGAGTCATCTTCTTGAAGGCGAGACATCTTTCTTTCTAAACATTGTCCATAATACTAATGCAAGCTAAGCAAATAAATGATAACTTCTACAATATATCTAACACTCTCCTCGACCCCCCCCCCCCCCCCCCCCAAAAAAAACAAAAACTACTTTGTAATGCTGGCCCTGCAAGTGTTCTACTGTGGTTCGTACCCCTATTCCCCATGTCTGTTCTTTCTCTCTGTCTGAACAACCACAGAGGGAGTATTCCAAACTCCCACGTTGCACAGCAAAACTGTTTCTGTATAAAAGGCATACAGAGCCACCATTCTGCATGACCATGCAGCTGAACAGGAGAGGAAAAAAAGATACAAATAGTAGAAGTCACAATTTAACTTTCTGAATATCACTCGTATTTCAAAGATGAGAAATATATATATATCCCTGTGAGCATAGGTGTTCCACCCCTAAAATGAATCCTGGTATCCCTAAAATTTTAGATCATCAAATCATATTTTAAAACTGTTTATAAACAACCTAGATAAGTGTAAAGCCACAGTACTTGGTTGTAATGTAATATTTTAACGAGAAAAAAATACACTTTTGTGAACACCCCCCCACACACACACCCACCAGACACACACGTGCCCACAGTCTCACACACTCACACATTACCTCAAAAATTGTTTGAGCTGCTCAGTCTCTGCCACCTTTCCTTGACTGGGCTCCCAGCACTCTACCGCCTTGGAACATTACCAGTCTTCCAGTGACATGGTGTAAATGCCCATTTTAAACCAGGATATGTGGCACATTTCTTGATTTGAACCACGCAGTACCAACATACTATTATTATTAGCAGTCCTCATTTTTGTTGCATTTAATTGTAGGTCACTGTTTATGTTGTTCAGTAGGAGTTAGCAGGCATTTTTTTTTTGTAGCTATAGGAAATGATTCCGATGGTCGGACAATACCACAGCTCTGTTTGAAATGGAATAAGAGAAATTAGTGTCATGTTCCCTCAGATTAGTAATCTGTTCCCTCAATATATTAATCTGTACCTTTAATTTACGAATCTGTACACTCAGTTTAGTCAACTGTATCTTCAGTTTGGTAAACTGTACCCTCAGTTTATTAATATCTACCCTCAGTTTACGAATATGCACCTTCTGTTTAGTCATTTGTCATATGGCATAGTCATCTGCCTCAGTTTACTAACCTGCAGAAGTGGGGAGGAACGCGTTACATTTATTCAAGTAACATTTTGGATAAATTGTACTTGTCAGAGTAGTTTTAATGAAGCATGCTTTTTACTTTTACTCGTATATTTATGTTAAGAAGAAACGGTACTTTTACTCTCACCGGGATCCCCCTCTGGAGCCAGGCCTGGAGGTGGGGCTCGAAGGCAAGCGCCTGGTGGCCGGGCCTGCACCCATGGGGCTTGGCCAGGCACAGCCCGAAAGGGTAATGTGGGTCCCCCTCCTCAAGTGCTCACCACCTGTGGGAGAGAACATAGGGGTCGGGTGCAATGTGAGCTGGCCGGTGGAAGAAGGCAGGGACCTTGGCGATCTGATCCCCGGCTACAGAAGCTGGCTCGAGGGACGTGGCGTGTCACCTCTCTGGCAGGGAAGGAGCCCAAGCTGGTGTGTGAGGCCGAGAGGTTCTGACTAGATATAGTCGGGCTAGCCTCCACACACAGCTTGGGCTCTGGTACCAGCCTCCTTCTGCCTTCGGGGTCCTGACTGTTTTTTGTGCCTATTCACCAAACAGCAGTTGAGAGTACCCACCCTTTTTGGAGTCCTTGGAGCGTGTGCTGGGGAGTGCTCCCGCTGGGAACTCCATCGTTCTGCTGGGGGACTTCAATGCTCACATGGGCAATGACACTGAGACCTGGATGGGCATGATTGGGAGGAACGCAGCCCCAGTCAGAACCTGAGCGGTGTTCTGTTATTGGACTTCTGTGCTCATCATGGATTGTCCATAACGAACACCATGTTCAAGCATAAGGGTATCCACTAGGACACCCTTGGTCACAGTTCGATGATTGACTTTGTGGTCGTGTCATCGGCCTTGCAGCCACATGTCTTGGACACTAGGGTGAAGAGAGGGGCGGAGCTGTCAACTGATGAGCACCTGTTGCTGAGTTTGGCTCCGATGGTGGGGCAAGATGCCAGTCTAACCTGGCAGGCCCAAACGTATTCTGAGGGTCTGCTGGGAACGTCTGGCAGAATCCCCCGTCAGAAGGAGTTTCAACTCCCACCTCTGGCAGAACGTCACCCACGTCCCAGGTAGGCGGAGGACATTGAGTCCGAGTGGACCATGTTCCGCACCTCCAATGCTGAGGCGGCCGACCGGAGCTGTGGCCGTAAGGTGGTCGTTGCCTGTCATGGTGGCAACCCCCAAACCCGTTGGTGGACACCAGCAGTGAGGGATGCCGTCAAGCTGAGTCCTCTCGGGCCTGTTTGGCCTGTGGGACTCCTGAGGCTGCCGATGGGTACCGACTGGCCAAGCGGAATGTGAAATTCGGGCATGGGAGGAGTTCGGTGAGGCCATGGAGAATGACTTCCGGATGGCTTCAAGGAAATTATGGTCCACCATTTGGCGTCTCAGGAGGGGGAAGCAGTGCACCATCAACACTGTGTATAGTAGGGGTGGGGCGCTGGTGACCACGACTCGGGATGTTGTGAGTCGGTGGGGAGAATACTTAGAAGACCTCCTCAATTCCACCGACACGCTTTTCCATGAGGACGATGGGTCTGGGGTCTCTGGGGCTCTACTAGGTTGAGGTCACAGAGGTGGTTAAAAGGCTCCTTGGTGGCAAGGCCCCGGGGGTAGATGAAATTCGTCCAGAATTCCAAAAGGCTCTGGATGTTGCAGCCCCACAACATCCAGAGCATTCTGGTTGACACACCTCTGCAACATCGCACAGTGGCTCTGGATTGGCAGACTGGGGTGGTGGTTCCCCTTTTTAAGAAGTGGGACCGGAGGGTGTGTTCTAACTACAGGGGGATCAGACTTCTCAGCATCCCTGGTAATTCTATTCAGGGGTGCTTGAGAGGAGGGTCCGTCAGGAAGTCGAATCTCCGATTCAGGAGGAGCAGTGTGGTTTCCGTCCTGGCCGTGGAACAGTGGACCAGCTCTTCATCCTCAGCAGGAGCCTCAAGGGTTCATGGGAGTTCGCCCAAACAGTCTACATGTGTTTTGTGGACTTGGAGAAGGCGTTCGACCGTGTCCCTCGGGGGGTCCTGTGGGGGGTGCTTCGGGAGTATGGGGTACCGAACCCCCTGATACGGGCTGTTCGGTCCCTGTACGACTGGAGTCAGAGTTTGGTCCGCATATCCGCCAGTAAGTCGGACTCGTTTCCGGTGAGGGTTGGACTCCGCCAAGGCTGCCCTTTGTCACCGATTCTGTTCATAACTTTTATGGACAGAATTTCTAGGCGCAGCCGAGGCGTAGAGGGGGTCCGGTTTGATGGCCTCAGTATTGCATCTCTGCTTTTTGCTGATGATGTGATTCTGTTGGCTTCATCAAACCGTGACCTCCAACTCTCACTGGAGCAGTTAGCAGCCGAGTGTGAAGCGGCTGGGATGAGAATCAGCACCTCCAAATCTGAGAACATGGTCCTCAGTCGGAAAACGGTGGATTATGCAATCCACCGTGATTACCACAGTGTTGCTTGACTCAAGTTCACCAATCAAACAACACAAGAAAGTCACATGTCCGCACACAAAGTCTTTTGGGCTTTGCGGGTCAATCAAAGTGAATCGTGGCATCCGCCTGCGACTCATGTTTAAATTACAGCCTACGAAAACAACAGCTTTAACATGCAGAGTAGTTTTGTCATTGCCCAAACTTGGACATTTCAGCCCACTTCTAACTTGAGAAAACACCTTGTTGATAAGTTGCAGATGTTTTTCCTGTTATTTTAACAACATTTGCCCTATTTTATGGAATGGACGCAAGTAACTATAAAACATGCATCCTCTCTCTCTCTCTCTCTCTCTCTCTCTCTTCTCTCTCTCTCTCTCTCTCTCTCTCTCACACACACACACACACGCACAACACATACTTTATCAACAAGTCTGGTCCCACAAAGCTTCTTCATTCAGTCATTTTAGTGGATAAAGCATATCATGTTTCTGTATGGCCCTAGGCATGTGTTGTTTTTTTCCACTAACAATTGAAATGGTGGCAGGTGTGTGTAGACGCCCATTGAACATGAGTTTAAATGTGATCTGTTACTTCTGAAGACAGCCACATGTCAGTTATAAGAGGGAGTGCATCCTTGTGCAACCAGATTTATTTTTATTTATTTTATTTAAACTTTATTTAACCAGGTAAAATACCAGTTAAAACACCAGTCTCTTTTGTAATGGTGACCTGGCCAAGAAGGCAAGTTCAACGTGAAGTACAAGTCAATCACATTCAAGTTTATTTCAGTTGGTTATTTTCAAAATTAATGCTGGAAAAAGTTTTTAAATGATTTATCTTCATCAAAATTATTTTCCAACACAAAAACCTGGCATTTGAACAGGAGTGTGTAAACGCCTGTTCTTTTAAGCTGCCTGGTGAGCAGCAATATAGGATTCGACCATTTGAGCTGAATTTGCCTTATATTGTTATTTTAGAACGATTTCATTTTAGAAAGATTGTTTATTATTATGTATCTGAATTTGCACATTCATATTTTATTAAGTTATATTTATTTTATTTGATGTTCATGCTCTGCTCTAGTAAACTGTACCCTCAGTTTACGAATCTTTTCCCCTGTTTACTAATCTGTACCCTCACCAGGGGGGCTCCGTACGAGAGCAATATTGTTGTTATAAAACAACGGGATGAAGGATTTATCATGCATGACAACTTTAAATGTGATTCACAGAATGCACGCCAATAAGACTTTTACATCCAAATTGAATTTACTTTACTTGACAGATATACAGAGGTATACTACAGAGCCCCAAATATTTGCTAAACCGAGGGTACAGATTTCTAAACAGAGGGTATAGTTTACTAAACTAAGGCTACAGATTCATAAACTGAGGGTACATATTACAAAATCGAGTCTACACATTACTAAACTGAGGGATCAGATTAGTAAATTGAGGGAACAAATTGCTAAATTGAAGGAACACACTATCAATGAATTTTATTATTCTCATACCGTGACACAAGGGTGGCTCTGAAGAAGATCTGGCATCCTTTAGGTGTTTCTAGACCATTTTTGTGGGGTGCTGAAGTACCACTAAAATGAATCTCAGAACACCTAAAACTCTAATCCTAAAATCGCTCCTGCCTGTGAGTACAGTTCCATTACCTGTATGAATGTTCCGTGACTTCTAATGCAAATTTTTGCAAACACATCAACAGGGCTTTTGTGTGAGCAATAAGCTGCCGATTTTTGGGAACAAAGCTGAAACTAAGCTGTGTTGTATTTAAATATATAATGTGTGAAATTCTTATTGTTGTGTGTTTAGTTTTACAGTAAACGCCAACTGGAGTGTCTATAAAAAGCTTAAGGCACGCTCAGGGAGGGCAGAATAACATATCTCACACGCTTGCTACTGCAAGCAACACAGGTGCATTCAAGGTGCCTTTACAAGGCAGGAACTTGTATAACACAATCGTTTTCCTTCTATTATAATGTTTATATTATTGTGAGAAGCAAAAATTTAAATCGTGATTAATTTTTTATTAATTGTCGGCCTTATATATATATATTTTTAATTGTTCCCCATCTGCCAAACTTGCTTGTTGTGAAGTTACGTTGAGTTTACTACCCATTCAGTACTTGTATCTAAAATTTCTGCTCGAAAGTCAAAGCAAAAAATCGGCCAAACAATGGGTCGTATCTCGGTCTCAAGGCACCACAGTACAACGAAATGTTGTAAATTGTGCTGTTGGATTGAATATGACAATGAGTAATAAACAAACAGATGCTGTTAACAGCAAATTTGTAAACTACAGTTTAATGAACATTTTGATCATTCTATTCAGTGATAGCTGATGCCATAGCACACCCCTGCAAATCCAAATGAGGTATAGCAGTCAAACTTGCAAAATATCCTGATAGTATTAGTTTCATGTGTTGCTATTAGTTACATGATTGGAATCATATCACAGTCTCCAATCACTTCAGCCTCTTCCTCCCTTAAATGGGTGCATATGAATGATATGAAGTCCATCCAACCATACATTTTCTACACCGCTTTTTCTCATTAGGGTCGCGAGTTGCTAGCTGACATTGGCGAGAGGCAGGGTAGACCCTGAAGTCATGGCCAGCCTATTGCAGGACATACCGTATTTTCACAACCATAAGGCGCACTTAAAAGTCTTACATTTTCTCCAAAATGGACGGGGCGCCTTATAATGCGGCGCGCCTTATGTGTGCACTGAGTTCCAAAATCTGTAAATGTTATGTGACTTTAATGAGCGCTCCGCTTGACTGACTGGGAGCATTTCCGGCCAACACGCTGCTTATATAGAGGAAGGCGGACGTGACTGAGGACCGCATGCGGACGTAAAGGGGGAAGGGTGCGCGTCACAGAGGACGCTAAAGACACGCCCCCAGTAGGTATATTGTTCCGGTATGTGCATCGGTTTGGCTAAGGACCCCCGAAAATGGTCCCTACGAAGAGACACGCTTACGAAGCACAGTTTAAACTGCAAGCTATTACTTACGCGGAGGAACATGGGAATCGAGCAGCTGCGAGAGAATTCAAGATCAACGAATTCATGGTTCGCATATGTAGGAAGCAGGAAAACAATCTTCGCCAAATCAAGAAGACGAAGCTGAGTTTCCGCGAAAACAAGGCGAGGTGCCCCGAGTTGGAAGACCAACTCGAGCAATGGATTAATGAGCAAAGAACAGCCGGGAGAAGCGTCTCTCCAGTCACCATTCGACTGAGGGCATTAACTCAGAGCTTGCCATCATTCCATCATTTCTGAGGAGCCGCATGGCAACGAGACTGACTCTGACAATGAGAGGAAACCTGGCGTGTTTGATTGTGAACTTGCCCAGCTTTTCATTTTGGATGCAGAAGATGAGGACTTTGATGGATTTGTGGATGATGATTGATCAAAAAATAACATGAGTACATTGCTAAACACTTTAATAAAGTACAACCGAACTCAGTTTTGCTCCCGCTACCTTTTTAAAAACATTGTTTTAGCGTGCATGCATGCTACCATATGTTTTAAGCTAGCATATGATTTACCATGCCTGCGCCCAATAATACGGTGCGCCTTATATATGTGTTAAATACAGAAATTGACCCCGTAACTGAGACTGCACCTTTTACTACGGTGCGCCTTATGGTCATAAAAATGCAGTTTTTTGATGAATTATTCATTCATTATTCAATATTATTCATCACCACACAAGAGTGTACTGAGGTCCTCACTTTAAAGATTAAACTGTCCAAAGAATTTTTGCAATGCACACTAAATACTGCAGTGGAATACAGCAATTTCACAAGATATTATTTCACATGTAGTCTCCTCTGTCTGATTGCATTGTGCTACACTGTAAGAAAAAAAAAAAAAAAAAAAAAAAGAAGAAAACTAAAGTTATTCTCAATGTCTATTTTACAGATATACAACTTGTCACTCTGTAACTACAGTTTAGGACACTCAAAGAGGATCTTGCTCTTTTCTTGGATGTCATGCATCATACAGGGCAGGTCTCTAGTAAGTACAAATTATGTTTATGTGGAAGAAGTTTGTTTAATATGTCAATGTGGAATAAAGTTGATGAGCCACAAAATATAGCTATGGGAAAGACTGGTTGAGGCTAGACTCAGGACAGAAGTGAGTATTTGTGAGCAATAGTCAATAAATCTGGACTACTGGTATTTAGCTAGCTAGCCAGCACCTACCTTGAAAAGTCTGGTAAATCGGTAAACTCCTCCCTTCGCAGGTCATGCACAGCTTTTCTTTTTATACAGAACATTATCAATGCTGCTACATTTGTCACGGTAAAATCTATCTATCTATCTATGTATCTATCTATCTATCTATCTATCTATTGTCATATTATCCATACATTTTGTATTTAGTCGCATATTATCCATTTTCGTAATATCCATAGAATTGTCATTTTATCCTCATATCTTGTATTTCGTGTAAAATTAGAGGCTCTCAGTAAACAGTGGCCGCTGTAAGACGACTTGTGCTGAGTGCTTGCAGCTGTGCTTCTATAGAAGCTCGGCTCGGTTCTAGGGAGAAGAGAAAACGCCCAGATTTCTGTCAATATATTTTTGATGAACGTTTGAGAATTATAAATGGCTCAAAATTTTTATTTGTGTGAGTTTCTTGATTGGTTTTACCTTTCCTGAGAGAAAACAAACACCCAAAATTGGTGAGTGTGGTGGTAGTTTATTAATTTGTAATTTGGGCCTTTGGCCACGGTGGCCGACTGGTAAGAGCGTCAGCCTCACAGTTCTGAGGACCCGGGTTCAATCCCCGGCCCCGACTGTGTGGAGTTTGCATGTTCTCCCCGTCCCTGCGTGGGTTTTCTCCGGGCTCTCCGGTTTCCTCCCACATCCCAAAAACATGCATAAATTGGAGACTCTAAATTGCCCGTAGGTGTGCATGTGAGTGCGAATGGTTGTCTGTTTGTATGTGCCCTGCGATCGGCTGGCAACCAGTTCAGGGTGTACCCCGCCTCCTGCCCGATGACAGCTGGGATAGGCTCCAGCACGCCCGCGACCCTAGTGAGGATAAGCGGCTCAGAAAATGGATGGATGGATGGGCCTTTGGCCCTGTGTAGTATACAAAACGCCAAATCTCCAACAAATTGGTGACTCCCGACGTGATCTCGGAAAGGTTGTTTCTTGTGAACTCCATGGCTACACCTTTCTTCTGCAATATCCAAGGTTGGCTGGGAAAAAAAAAAATAAGTTAAGGGAGAAACCTGTTTATTTGAATTCTCCTTATTTGCTGCTAATTTAAATTGGGATATTGTGGAAGGAAGTGTGTACCGAATTTTTGTTGAGAAGAATCAGGAGTTGAGCAAATATGTATTTGGTATTTAGTATTGGTAAAAGCCTGTGTGCGATTGCGTCGGATTTGGAATCCATAGAGTTTGCACGTGTCGGCGATGTGTTTAATTGTAGGCCAACAATTAACCTTAGAGCCTCATGCCAGGGGCACAAAGGCAGCAGTTGGACAGCGAACTGTGGCCAAAGTCGAACTCAATAGAGGTACTTTGGTGTGGTGGTGTGGGTCTCCGTGACGGGTTGAGCAGACTCCCCTACATTGAGTTATTCCGTAGGGTGGAGGCGAGTTTCCCCTATCGTTAAGTCTAATCTATTACCCCAAAGACGGGGGCAGTTCGACGCGCCCGGTTCGACTCAGAGTTGGTAACCCTGTAGAAAATTAGAGCACATTTTAAGAAAAAAAAATGTTTTAAACTGAAAATAACAAACATTTGTACTTTATCTTTTGTGTGTTTTGATTTGATATAATGGAGTTTACATGGAAGGGAAAAAATATTAAGATTGACCTCGACAGTATTAAAGATGGTAAAATTACAGTAGGAGAACAAATTATGTTTATATGGCCGTATTTTAAGGAAATTATCCCCGGGGATAAGGAGGGAAGGTCTAAGGCAGGGGTGCCCAAACGTTTTGTCTCAGGGGCCACATTGCTGTAAAAAAATTGTCATGCGGGCCAGCATTAATTTTACATGCTACCGACGAGGGAAATGCTTTTTTGTATTTTTATTTTACTGTTTTACTATGCTGTCTGCTGCTAGGTAGATCTTATAACTGCCTGACCTGGATAAATGAAGGTTAAAATAAAAATTAATGAAATGCAAAATAAAGTATTTTTATGAAATTTGACTCAAACTCAAACTTTATTCATCAGAATCAACAAACAACATGTTTGCATTAATGTGAAAGGTGATACTGAGATCTCGACTGCAGTAAATGGGGCAGGTCTGGCTCAAAAGCGGTGGTTTTAATGCGCAAGATGTCACGCAGGTGGGAGTCACTTAGTCTTGTCCTCACGCGGTTCTTATTCATGTTCATGACTGAGAATGTCTTCTCACAAGTATGTCGAGCCAAACAAGATCAACATTTTCTTAGCAAATGTACGAATCTCTTGGAACCTGTCTTTATCCAGCTGCTGGTAAAAGTTGACAAGAGGGAGTTGTTGGTACCGGCTGCGACACTCTGTGTCACACTGCAGCTCAATGAGCTCCAGCTGCAGGTGGGCTGGAACGTCACTGAGATCCACGGAAACAGTTTGGCACATATAACTTTTTGGTGAATAATACAATGGAGTTTTATAGCTTTACCTCCTTCTTCGCTTTCTTTGTTACACACTCGGGTTGATAATCCACTGTGCTCGCCAACCACGGCAGGTGCGCCATCCGTAATAATCCCCGTGATTTTATTCCACTTTAATTTTATGTCATGTACGGCGGAACAAACAGAAGCAAACAAATCTTTCCCTCTTGTTTGGTCCTGAAGGCTCTGGAGGTCAAGTAGCTCTTCACGCACGTTCATTTCACTGTCCACTCCTCTAAAAAAAATCAGTAACTGAGCGCTGTCGGATGCATCCGTGCTTTTCGTCACAGGCTCCTTTTGCGTTTAACTGTCTCTTAATATCAGAAGAAACTTCTTCGATCCTTCGTGACACAGTGCTACGAGCCAGGAAAACATTGGCGAACTGTTGCTTTTTCGCAGGACAAATGTTCTCCACCATTTTCATCACACAGTCTTTAATAAATTCACCCTCAGTAAAAGGTTTGCAGTGCTTGGCAATCAGCGTTGCCACCTCATAGCTTGCCTTTGTTGCATTTTCATTCGAGTCACTGGCTCTTGTGAAAAAGTGTTGCTGTGCCGTTAAACCAGCTTCCAGTTGCTTCAATTTTTCACTGCGTTCGTTCCCAGTTAGCTTGTCGTAATTAGCATGTTCCATCTGGTCGTGCCTCTTTATATTGAACTCCTTGAACACAGCCACAGTCTCTTGGCAAATTAGGCAGACGCAGTTGTTTCGAAACTCAGTGAAAAAATATTCAGACTTCCATTTGTCCTAGAAACGTCGGCCCTCGCTATCAACTTTCCTTTTCTTACTTCCAGTTGCCATTTTAGAAATGGGCAAAAAACAGATCATGAGCAAAACGGCCCCGCGAGAGTTCAGCCACAAGTTTACTGCCATCCTGTGGTGAAATATAAAATTGCGTGTGTATTTTGCACTGCCGGGCCACATATTATTGGTTTTATGACAGAGGCTTCGGGCCAGTGGAAATATGAACACTGGCCGGATTTGGCCCGGGGGCCGGACTTTGGGCATATCTGGTCTAAGGCCATCTAAAAGATGAAAACTATGTTGGACTGTCAGGATGCTGGCTTCTTCCCAAAGAATGACAAGAAATTTGTTGGTTTGAATTTGTTATGCTTTTTGCGACGTGAGAATAAGAATTGCGGAAAGAATGTGAAAAGAACAAAAGATGCATTTAAGGAGCTGATAAAATGATACAGAATGTATCAACTGGCGGCCGAAACCAAATTGTAGCAGAGAGTAAAAAAAGAGAAAAGGGAGAAGAATGGAAAAGAACAGAACACCTCCGCTCCTCACAAGAAGAGGTACAGTACTGGCTGAAATCAATGGTGATCAATCAAATTGTGGGTGGCGGGCCCTCTCGGGGGCCGCACCGATGTGCTCTCAAATGTGGTGTCTCCTTCAGGCCCGGCCCCTGACAGCCATGGGAACATGATCGGATGGACAACACAGGAAGCCAGTTTGGTGGCATCCTGCGATGAGAGGAGAGCAGGCAGCTTGCCAAAGAAGTCAACCTCAGCGTATGACTCTGTGAAAAGGGAGTTGGACAAATTTATATTTGGTAATATTTCAGACTTGGATGGTTTACATATGTACTTGAGTGCGGCCTATTTGAGGATAGAGGAGACATAAGTTCTGTAAGTGTGTGTTTGTTTCAGAGTTTGTGTGTGTTTGTGTGATTGTTTGTATGACTGGTCTGGGATCGGTTAACGAGGTGGCAGATGATGAGGAGGAAGGGATGAGTGCCCTGAGGGGACTCTCCAGTTGGAGAAGAGGTCTGTTGAGACAAAGAATAAAAACATAAACGGGAAATTATTGGGGCCCCTCCTATTTGTTCTGCTCATACACAGCAACTTATGGATACTCTTTTCAATATGTCTGATCGCACATGCTCAAGTGACAAACTTCCACCCACTACTGGGGTAGGTGCAATTTTCATGCAACGTTTTTGAAATGCCACATAGGGAATGGTGTTAGATGTGGGCGACTTCAGGGTCCCACCCAGGTCTCTCTTTCCAACTGTGTTTTTTGGAAGGTGAGGGAGAAACAGGCCTTGCTTACGTGTCACGCACACACCGAGACTGGTCCGAGGCTTCAGCTGGTGATGCGTCAGTTAGTCCAGTGATGACTCAGCATTATAAAGAGGCGGTGCTCCGAGGAGCGCCCCAGCAAGTGGCCGATTACATTAAAAACAATCCGGCTATGACAACAGCACACCTGCTGATAAAGATGCTGTACTGAAAAAAGAATTGCTGCATCTACAGGTGTTGGAGGCAAAAAGCGCAAATTCACAGTCCATGAAGAAGGAGAAGCAATTGGTGCAGCAGAAGTCCACGACTGCCGCTCCAACTGCCCCGTGTCAGACTACCCTGTGAGGCGTAGCTTTACCAATCGGGACCACCACGCCAGACCTACCAGCGTGGGCGTGGACTTGGAGCGAGAGGTAGGGGTGGGGTGAGACCAGGGGTGCCAGTTGGGTCGTGTTTTGACTGTGGGGCATGGGGGCACTGGGTGAAAAGTTGTCTGTACAGGGGAATGACCTAGCCTGGGTGTTCCTGTGATGCTGTGCCTCCACAGCCACAATGGCCAAGCACATCAAACCTCCACTTCTGCTTTATCAACAACTGCACCAACTGCCAACGCCGCACATGCCATTGAATGCCGACCTGGCACCGCCACCTCCGTGGTAGTACCCCTCTCAACAATAGGGGTGCTCGGGGAGCCTCAACGTCCAGGGCTTTACAGACTGCATTGACTGTAGATGGACATCATCTTTCCATGACAGTTGACACTGGGCTTGCTACTCCACTCTCAGCTATTCTCATCAAGTGCGGGACCAGTATCTTTTGTGGGCCAGAGAGGCTCCAAGTGATCTTCCCAGATGGGACTGAATTGACTGTGAATGTACACATGGGGGCACCACACATCATGCTCTTTACTGCCCCCACGGCAGATCAAGATCAATATGCTGACATCGATTGGGCCGCTCTGAACTCTGAGTCAACTTCCTCCCACGGTTTGCACACCATCTCTCAACTCTGGTCTCCATGGCTTAGTAGCCTGCACCCTTACACTCCACCAATTGCCTCATTACATTGTACATTGTATTATGACAAGTCACTTGACCTAGTCTATCAAGATCATTTCTCTGCCCAAATTGAAGGTAATTGAAGGACGCATTACTTCTATTGTCACAACACCCACTATTACCAAATGCTTACCACTACCAAATGCTTTTACTGCTTTGAGTGCAATTGACCACACACACAAATGTTTCTGTTGTTGACTTAGCAAACGCTTTCTTTTGTTTGCCATTGGTTGAGGAACTCCGTGATTTTTTCATTTACTTATGATGGTGAACAACTTCGTTACACGCGCTTACCGCAGGGGTTTCTTTTATCCCCTGGTATTTTTAACAGAGAACTCAAAGCGCTCTTGTCCTCTCTTGCCTTGCCAGCGGGTGTCGTCCTCGTCCAGTATGAGATGATTTTGTATACAGATGGTTGTTGTTTCAGGGATACGGAGAGGGACCTTCAGGCAGCATATGCAGTGGTGCAGCAAGTTGACAGTAGTCAAGTCAAGGTGAAGAAAACAGAGAAGGTGGAAGGGAAGCAATCGGCGCAACTGGCAGAATTGAGAGTGGTGGTATGGGCTTTGGAGTTAGCAGAAAGAAATATTGTGAACATTTATACACTCACCATATGTTTGTGGTGTAGTGCACGTAGAATTGCCAATGGTTGAGAGCAGGCTTTATGACAGCCACGGGAATGCAGATAAAGCATCAGGACGAGGTTATTTGGCTTAGGGAGGCTTTAATGAAGCCCCGCAAGGTGGCAGTGATAAAATGTAAGGGACCTCGCCACGCTACACTATTTGCATATCTGCCAGATATCAGATGTTGTGTGCTGAGTTAGGACCAGTTAAATTTTTTCCAAAGGTGACATTAGAGACATTGCTGGAGGACCAAACACGTGCATCTCCAGAGGAGAAAACTATTTGGAAGGCCAATAAGGCCTCCCCAGATGCCACAGGTTTGTGGCAACATCCTGATGGTCGTCCTGTTCCCTTGGCGGTTCAGTTCCGTGTCCTGGTAGAGGAGGCTCATGGAGCGGCGCATGTGGGTAAGGCGCAAATGACACGAGCACTCATTCACTGGTGGCACCCTCTCTTGCAGGACGCAATTAAGAATTTGGTGAAAAATTGCAACGTGCCAGCTATTCAATATTCGGCCAACAATGAAACCACTCCAGGGCACCTTACATTGCCCAGACACCCGGGAGAGGAAATTAAATTGGATTTTACAGACATGCTTGAACGTCGTACATGGCCAACGCTATTTGTTAGTAATCGTGGATGCGTATACTCATTGGCCCGAGCCCTATCCCTGTAAAAGGGAGGATGCTGACTCTGTGATGAAAAACATTGGTTAACAGTTACATTCCGACCCATGGTTTTCCCAAACGAATTCGTTCAGATAATTGCAGTCATTTTAAAAATGAATACCCCCAAAATGTTGAGGTAGTGCACGGCCTCAAACACTCATTTGGCACAGTATATCACAGTCCCAGGGGAAGGTGGAACGTATGAATCAAAATTTTAAATCCAAAATTGCCAAAATCATGGTCAGAACAAAATTGACGTGGGTGGATGCGCTTCCCCTAGCACTCATGTCAATCCGCAGTTCAGTGAACTCGCAGATCTAGTTCACCCTTTTTGAATGAAATAGGGGACACCAATTTCCAGATCCAGCGGCTGTGATGGGAACAGAAGAAGAGATGGAGCCTCTCAGTTACAAGCCATACTTCGAAGCCCTCAACTGCCTTGTCCAAATGTTTTCTAAACAGGTTGGGAGCAAGGCTCAATGGGGTGACCATTCAGAGGACATCTTTGCGGCCCCATGGGTCTATCTGAAAATCTTATAGAGAAAATGGGCCGAGCCACTTTGGACGGAACCATACAAGGTCATTTGGGTCCTCTGTCTGTGGGGGAAAAGGAACCATCTGGTTCCATGAGGGCCAGTATGCTCCCGCCAAAGGGGGCCGAGGAGAAAGAGTGATTGGTTGGGAGTTGCTTTGCGCTTTTGGTTTTCTTGCTATTATTATAGTTTTCCTGCTCTTGTTTGCCTTAGATCATGGGGAGGTGACTGAAGGTCAACTGCTCTAAGTGCTAGAGGAGTCTAGCTGAGGTCAAAAGGGGGAAATGTCATATTATCCATAGCTGTTGTATTTAGTGGCATATTATCTATTTTCGTAATATCCATAGAATTGTCATATTATCCTCATATCTTTCATTTAGTGTAAAGATAGAGGCTCTCACTAAACCGTGGCCGCTGTGTGACCACTTGTGCTGAGTGCTTGCAGCTGTGCTTCTATAAGCATGTTTACAGGGAGCGGCGCTGGGAGAGAAGCTACGGAATGTTCTCATTGATAGTGGGGGAGGAACAAGTCATTACTCTCTCAGTCAGCTGCGATCAACGAGCGAAAATAAGGAGAGAATGTCAGGGCAGGATGACTTGGAGTCAACTGAAGCTTTCCAGCTGTCGGGGGACGCCACCCCTCCCATTACTTGTGTTGTAATCTCCAAATTGTGGGGCAACCAAGGAAAGATGCGCCATTTTCTCTCTGCCTGCAACGCAGACGCAAGCCTCAGCTCGAGGGAGGAGAGAAAATGCCCAGAATTCTGTCAAGATATTTTTGCTGAACTTTTGAGAATTATAAAAAAATCTATCTGTGTGAGTTTCTTGATTGGTTTTATCTTTCCTGAGAGAAAACGAACACGTAAAATTGGTGAATGTGGTGGTAGTTTATGAAGTTAGACTTTGGGCCTTTGGCCCTGTATAGGAAATAACGCCAACTTTCCAACACTATCCATCCATTCATCCATCTATCTAAAAGTTACCCCCCCAACCCTGTTTATAGCATAGACATACAGCATCAGGATAAAATTAGTGCAAAGTTAAAAAGCCCAGACTCCCTTAAAAACGATTGGATAGGAGAGCAAACTGTCATTAAAATAAAGTGCAATCATCACAGAAGAACTAAAAAGCCCAGACTCCCTTTAAAAGGATTGGATAGGAGAACAAACTGTCATTAAAATGAAGTGCAATAATTGCGGAACTAACTTAAGCATTTTCTGTTTGAAAATATCATTTTAAATAGATAAATTGGTTTGTTCTGCTAGTAAATACATTGCAAAATAGTGTGAATAATCATAACCAGTAGTTTTATATGGTGGTGGTACTCTTATGCAATAATTTTTAAATGTATGTCAATCATATGGTTGTGGTTATTCTCAAAATTAAGTGGTTTTCCCAGGGGAAGAGGGTTAGGAGCCCTCACTATAAGAGATGGCTGCTAGCCCTTCTGAGTCAGACAGATGATCAAATATGAGAGAAGCCTTTGTTTTTTGTTTTTTTGCATAAAAACTTCTTGTTCACAGTAAAATATATTGCAAATATATCTTGAGTCACTGTCAATCTTTACTTCATATGAAACTATGGTATGCCATGGTCATGTGCCTCAAAAAAGGTGCGACCAAATCTTGTGCTGGTGTGACCAACTGAAAAAGCTGGTCGCACCACTGCTACTAGTGCAAAGGTTATTGTAGAGCCCTGTTGATGGAGAAGTACTGAGAAGGTCAGAAGGAGCTGCATTCTGTCTTGTAGATCTAGAGCACAGATGTCAAACTCATGACCCAGGGGCCAGATCCGGCCCACCACATCATTACATGCAAATCATGTGTGTCGACTACATGTCTCTTGCTAAAATACAAAAATTGCAGATTGTCTTCACTTTTAATAACGTTGAGCTATTGCAAGCATTTCTTTGTTACAAATCCCTTTTTAAAATAAATTGAATAATAGTTCAGCATTTTTTTTTACTGTATTCTGATTTCAAAACTAGTCATCCATCAATTTGGTGTGTATATCAAACAATATTCGGTGATCATACATTTATATGGGTTCACAGTAGGGATGTTTGACACTTCTTTTTTAAACCGATAGCAGTACGAGTATTCACTCTTGGGTACTGACTGATACCGAGTACCTAGTACAGATACCACTAAGACTTTTGAAACATAAAATTCCAATTCAAACAATGACAGATAATTGTGAAAAAAAACTTTATTTCTTACTGATGCACATGACGATTGGCTGATGTGTCAAACCGCAGTGTAGCGGCAACTAATGGCGAGTTGGACTTACTCAATGTCAGATTTGTTTGCCTTAAGTATCTGTGGCTGGTATCGGCAGCCTTCACAGGTACCCGATACCTTGAAATAAGGCCGGCATCGGCTCGATAACAATACCTGGTATCGTTACCCCTGATCTTGAGAAAGCCCATGACAGCGTACCCAGAGAGGAACTGTGGTACTGCATGCGGAAGTCTGGAGTGGCAGAGAAGTATGCTCGAATAGTACAGGACATGTATGAGGGCAGCAGAACAGTGGTGAGGTGTGCTGTAGGTGTGACAGATGAGTTTAAAGTGGAGGTGGAACTGCATCAGGGATTAGCTCTGATTAGCCCCTTCCTGTTTGCAGTAGTGATGAATAGGCTGACAGATGAGGTTAGACTGCACTGGTTAGACATTTCCAATCACAGAAACTCAAAGTTTGGCTTTTGGTACATGTAATTTTATTTATTTGGAGACTTAGATGGAAAAGGATGACACGCTGTGGCGACCCCTAACAGGAAAAGCTGAATAGAAGAAGAAAAGAATAAAAATATCCTAGCCCAGGTCCATATATTCTATTATATCCCCCAAGAATATGTTCTTCCGTTATTCTCTCTTGCAGCACTTGTCTAAATTTTGTTTAACCCTGAATCTTTCAAGTCAATCTTTAGTCACATTGTGTCACATTTGAATGGGGGAACAGTTGGACTTAAATGCAGGGAAAACAACCTAAAGTGCAGGCAGTTGAAATGGAGCCATTCGTAGCTACAATGAAAAAAAACAGTCACGACTTTCAATGGTGGCGGAAACTACAACATGAGGAGACAATTCTAGCAGACACTGGACTGACACACACACGCATGCATGTACACATGCACATTCAAGGATTAGCAAACTTAGAATCAGAATCATCTTTATTTGCCAAGTATGTCAAAAACACAAAAATAATGTGTCTCCAGTAGTTGGAGCTGTTCTAGTATAACAACAGACAGCCACTGTGACAAAATCTACTTTTAAGACATAAAAACACATTACGGAGAGTCATTGAGCAATGAAAGGTTACCAGTAATGCAATGAAATCCTAAATTATGTGGACGGAGAAAGCCAGGATTTTCAGTGAGGACTCAAAATGACAAGGACGTAGAAATTAGTATTGTTAGGACTTCATTGATAGAGTCAAATTGTTTAAGTACCTAAAGCTCTGTGTGACAAGCCTAACACTCTAGTAGCAGAGGTCTGTCACAAATAGTCAACTGCATGATAATGACTGCAGTAGCTTCTTATTACGCATTAAAGTGCCCCGAAACAGGCCAAAAAAATGTCTTGTAAATTTGACACACCACAGAAAAGAGTAATGTTAACAAGCCAGACAATGAATGAATGGATTTTAAAATATTGCAAAGTATCGCCAGACAAAGAATGAATGGATAAAAAAATCGCAATGTGAAACCAGGCTTCAGCATGTCGCTGGGTGCTCTGAAAGTCTCGCCTCCAGCTGTCAATCAAATACTTCTAGTGCGGATTCACTAGAAGTATTTAGTGCAAGCAGTGTGCGAGAGGAGCAATACACAGCACACGTTAACATAGGCTGCAGAGAGTCATTCTACCCCTTCATTTCCGTTGAAATTCAGAGGGCCATTAATCGACGGGGGACTCGTCAGCTACAACGGGTCACAGGGGTTGGGTGTGGGTGTGTGGGGCGGGGGATCATTTTCATGGTGCACGCAGTGCTGTAGGCCTGTGGCCGCCGAGTGATTTATTTTTTCCTGCCTCCTCCTCGTCCGTGATGCGAGTGGCTGCCGAATTCTTCCATTGATGCGATTGTCTGACGGACCTTCGCCCTGTACTCTCACCGCTGTTGAGCTGGTGTGGAGCCGCGGGGCGGCGGAGTCTATGCTGTTCTCTGCTGCCTCGCAACACAACGCATGTGCAGCCAGACGGTAAAGACATCCATCCATTTTCCGTACCGCTTATCCTCACTGGGGGCACAGGCATGCTATATATAAATTAAATATATTTAATGTTCAAAATGATAAACTTTATTGTTTTTAGCAAATAATCATTAACTTAGAATTTTGTGGCTGCAACACGTTCCAAAAAAGCTGGGACAGGGTTTTGTTTACCACTGTGTTACATCACCTTTTCTTTTAACAACATTCAATAAACGTTTGGGAACTGAGTACACTAATTGTTGAAGCTTTGATGGTGGAATTCTTTCCCATTCTTGCTTGATGTACAGCTTCAGCTGTTCAACAGTCCGGGGTCTCCATTGTCGTATTTTACGCTTCGTATTGCGCCACACATTTTCAATGGGAGACAGCTCTGGACTCCCAGGCCAGTCTAGTACCCGTACTCTTTTACTACGAAGCCACGCTGTTGTAACACGTGCAGAATGTGGTTTGGCCTTGTCTTGCTGAAATAAGCAGGGGCATCCATGAAAAAGATGTTGCTTGGATGGCAGCATATGTTCCTCCAAAACCTGTATGTACCTTTCAGCATTAATGGTGCCTTCACAGATGTGTAAGTTACCCATGCCATTGGCACTAACACAGCCCCATACCATCACAGATGCTGGCTTTTGAACTTTGTGTCCATAACAGTCCGGATGGTTCTTTTCCTCTATGCCCGGAGGACACGACGTCCACAATTTCCAAACGCAATTTTAAAGGTGGACTCGTCGGACCACAGAAGACTTTTCCACTTTTCATCAGTCCATCTTAGATGAGCTCATGCCCAGAGAAGCCGGCGGCGTTCCTGGGTGTTGTTGATAAATGGCTTTTTGCTTTGCATTGTACAGTTTCAAGTTGCACCTACGGACCCACAAGAGAACCAAGCAGGCCTGTTACAGATAAAAACATCTACATGAACAAGACTCACATGGACAAGGTTGAACAAAGGGTGCGAAAAACAAAGTACTGATTACAGCATAACAAATCACATAGGAAAAGACAAGTGAGAAAACAAAGGAAAGTAGATAGCTGATTGGCTGCATCACAGTGCTGTTATTTGGTTGTGATGTATAACAAATTGTTTGACTGAATCCTGTAACTCTCAAAGGGATAATTTTCTTTCAGGGGAGGATGTTAGTGTTGTACTCTAGTACTGTAGCTACATGTATGACACATTTGTTCACTTGACAGATTTTGTGAGAGAACAAATACCAGTAAACCACACAAGTTGCACATAGCATGCTATAAATATGTAATCTCCTTTAAGTCACTTTGAAACTAGATAGCATCCTGTTGTACAGAAGTGACATCTTAGAGGGCTTCGGTTGCCTCCGTCTGTTTAATATCCCAAGGTAATGAGCAGCTCCATCAAACATTGTCAAAGCATGATGTATTTCAAATCAGCTCGCTGCTGACAAAAAATAAATAAATGTGGCATGTCTTGCCTGCAATGGTATCAACCCTGGATTGTGTTAATTTCCTTTCAGTGTCTTCAAAGTTAAGTAAACAACTTAATCGTTGGCACGGTCATGCTCATATTTGCGGATCTGAGGATTCGTATGCTTCAATTCAGCCTTGGCACGACTACACCGATGTATATGTATAAAAACCTGAGGCAACAATTTGGTATGGTACAAGCAGATTCAGTATACTATCCAGTATACTCACTTTTGTGCTTGGATGCGTCCTGTGTGGGATCACAAATGCATGCTTTTCCCCCAACTTTGCACAAATAGCTATTCTTTAATCATTGACTAAATAAAAGAACAATGACTTTCGAAATGTTGTTTGTGGACTTAAGGAACTCTGTCATGGTAAAATACTCTTAGTACTTTCATTTAAACATTAAATTATTTTTATTGAACTTTACAGAGCATACTTGCCTCTTTTCAAAGAAGTTCTCCACTGGTAGCTGGGGACCACTGTCCAAAAGTATAGACAGCCATCAAGGATGATGATGATGATGATGATGATGATGTTATATGTAAAATAGTGTGGCGGACA
This sequence comes from Phycodurus eques, assembly GCF_024500275.1. Classification (NCBI taxonomy): domain Eukaryota; kingdom Metazoa; phylum Chordata; class Actinopteri; order Syngnathiformes; family Syngnathidae; genus Phycodurus; species Phycodurus eques. Next base: position 2,229,392 of record NC_084533.1, read on the forward strand.
TGCACGCCGCAAATCAAGGCGCCACATAGACTCATAACCACCTGAGAACCCCACTCCTCCACGCTGCCCAGCTGTGAGACGGCAACTCGGACAGCGCCTGGTGTACGTCAAGTGGACCTTAACCTAATTAGCAGCTTCCCGTCAAATCTTGATTCCTGGCTTCAAAAGACCCCCAAAAGATTGGAGGGACACTCCCTTCAAGCAGACTATGTGGTTAATATTCACCCATGCGCGTGATGCGCCACCCACTGGCGTTGAGAGGAACTGCAAGCGCCTGAACCTGTGGACGTGCCTTTGATGTTTGTTAACGGAAGTCCGTTTTTATATCTTGCAAACTCTGTACAAATATTCCATTGGTGTCTGTGTCCCCATTCTCACATTGACAGGTCCTCTGCAAGATTTTGAAAGCTGTTCATTATATGAAATGTTGTATTGAACAATAAGCAACCCATCTGCCACGACCAAAGTTTAAACAATGATTCTATGCGTGAGAGTACAAAGTTTGGAGTGTTTGAGATTAATATTATTTTAAAACCCATTTACTCAAATTTGTAGACAAGATTCAGGCTGGTGGGCGTGGTCTTTTACAAATCGGCACATCCTCTTCCTACACCCCACCCCTGGGGTATTTAACTCTAAACTCATACCTTTCTCGAGGAGTTGAGTTGAGGCTAGTTTGGTTTTTCCTTCTCCTCGTACCTTTGCTGGCACCTCGCCAGCTGGGTGGCCTCTGGCCACCCTTCCCCCTTCTTTTGTTCCCTTTTTGTCCTCGGGCGCCTCCGGGTGCCACCACGTGCGCGAGAGCCCGCCAAGCCGGCGGCATTTTTGATCGAAGAAGTCGACCATGCGGCTACGATCGCTTTCCCTAGCCACGATCGGTCAGTGGGGCCTCAGCGAGCAACTGCCGGTATGCTGTACCGGCGATGCCGCACGCCTCTGAGGGCCAGAGCTTGGCCCGCCACCAGGTCAACCGGGAGGGAAGTTATGAGCGCATCCCAAACGGAACAACAACTTTCCTTTCCTATTACTTTTTATTTTTGTGCATCTGGTTTTTCTCCAACCGAACCTGCCTCATTTCCGCCTGAGGTCCAGAGGAAGACCACCCCCAAAGACCAGCTGATCTGCGTTTGTGAGTCAACACTGCAATCCTTACTATGATGTACAACATCAGTGCGTAATAATTGTGGGGAAATTACTAGCTTCATACGAAATCCCAACTTTGCCTTCTCTCACTCTGACTCAACGCATTAAACACTCACACGCTCATTTATTTTAGCCCAGCAACCACACACGATGTGCTCTTTTCCATTTTCGTACACCTTATTTTCTTTCTTTCGTTTAGTTGTAGTTGTAGTTGTGTGTTTCATTAAATATACCATACAATTCCACTCTTAGAAAAAAAAAACTGATTCTCCACACCCTCTTACAACTGGTATTTAGCTGTGTTCAGAATACATCCATTTTCAACACAGCTTATCCTGGTTAGGGTCGCGGGGCGCTGGAGCCTGTCCCAGCAGACTTTGGACAAAAGGCAGACTTCACCGGTCGCCAGTCAGTCACAGCGCACATACTGACACGGACAACCATTCGCATCGTCATTGAGTGGAATCTGAACCCACGTTGCCCGCACCAAAGTCAGGCGAATGTACCACTACACCATCAGTGCCTTGTTCCAAATTAACCAACCGAACGATTAAATGGGAGTCAGCACTAGGGTTGGGCAAGAATTGAGAACCGATTGGAACCGGGACTAACATTCCAGTTCGTTCAAATTTAAAATTTAGGTTCCCAGTTTCGATGTCTAGTCCACCGACCCCGAAGAAGAAGTGGCGAAAACCAACGAAGAAGCGATGACAACCACCGAAGAAGAACACACACAAAGAAGTGCTTGTGTCCAACGGCAGCAGCGGCGAACAAAGGTTTGTATTAACTATGTTAAAATTTATGACCAGTTGGCTCAGTGCAACACTTAGAATAAAATTATATTGTGCAAAGGATGCTTTGAGACAGGGAGACAACGCAAGCCATGAGTGCAGTTGTATTGTTCGGGCGCCTGGAACTTAAAGGAGGGTTCAAGTCCCTGCCTAGAAGAGTGGAGCTTTAGGCTTACACTCAATACAAAAACAAGGTTAAAGTCCCGTGTTAGGTACATACAATATTGTGTGTGAGTTTGAGTGATTGTGTGAGTGCCTGCAACGAGTCACCAAACGCTGAAGCAGCGGGACAGCTGGAAACCGAACGCTGTTAACTTAAAGCTGTCTGATCAGTTGAAGTAAGTGAATGGTGACAAGTCATTCATATTTTGGCAGTCAAAAGATGAATATAAAACAAGTGAAACCTGTGATAAGGTTGAGCTTGCTCCGTTGAGAGATTTTCACTCTGTTTGCTTGCAAGTATTGTCATAGTTACCAGAAAATGAGAAGTTGTTGTAAGAATCAGAGTGACGATGAGATCACAGGACAGGAGTATATGAAACAAAAATATGAAAGCTCAACTGAGTATGTGCTCAGGTGGAAAAAGAAATATAATTTTCATGGAAAATTGACAATACCAGGGACCATTGAATTGATAAAAAAGTTGAAAGGAGAGAAACTAAGAATCAAAAGTACAAATAAAAACGATTAAGCTAGATATAGAAATAGTAGCAGCTATTGGCTGGACAGTAGAAGTACAAAAACGGAAAAAAGATCAGTTAGATGCTAAACAAAGATTGTTTATAAGGAATGACGACAATGAGAAGCAGGAGGGACACAGACTCAAGGGAGGGGCACCTGAGGCCTCTGGTCCTCTCTTATCTGGCCCAGCGGGGGAGGAGAACCATATGCTGGCTTCTGTAAACAAGAATGTGATAAGCCTGTATCCGCCTCTTCCAGCCACTCTAACGCAAACAAGAAGTAAAATTGGTGGTGTGGGCAATTGGAGTAGAATGATGGGTGGAGGATTAAGTCCAAACCCCTCTCCCAAATTGCAAAATATAACTGAAGGGGACCTGGATCCCATGATCGAAGTGGCAAATCCTGCACATGAAGGTGAAGGAGGCAGAGAAGGCAGAACAATTCTTGTCTACGGAGCGTGATTAAAAGAAGAGTGTGTGAAAGCAGTGGAAAGCTTTACACCTTACAAAAGAGATGTAGAAGAGTGGTGCCGTGATATGCAACAACTGGTTCGCACATATCACTGAAATGGAATGAGATCAGAAGTAAAAGAGTGGATTAAGAAACATGATGTAAATCTGGCCACTCAAAGCTTGGATGAGTTTATGAATCATGCTAGGCATGCTGAAAGTGTAGTACAAAAGAAAGAGAAAAAGAATGTAGTGAAGAAGACAGAGACATTCTGGTGTACTGAAGGAGACCAGGAAGTAAATTATGTTGGAAATAGGGGAAAAAGTAGAGGACGCGGCAAAGGCTGTGGGGGTGGGAAAGGAAGAGAAAGTTGGAATAGTGGAAGAGAGAATTGGAATCAGTCAAAACTGAATGCAGAAGGTTGCTGGAAGTGTGGTAAAGAAGGACATTGGGCAAGAGATTGTCTTGACTAGATAAGTCTTTTCCACAGACTAATAGTAAAAGTTGACTGTGTTAGTAATATACGAATAGAAAATTATATAAACTAATTAGAAAAGGTAGCTGGATAAAGTTACATGTTTTTGTGATTCAGGAGCATGTAGAACAGTGAGAAGAAAAAAAACCCACAGAATGTTGAACTATCTAAAAAAAAAATCATTGTTAGAGTTTTTAGCGGAGCAACAAATATAGACACACTGACAGAGCCGCTATTTATACATGATTCCGAAACAGGAAACCAGGTTAAAGCACATCTAGTAGTGGCCCCACAATGCCCAGTAAATTTACTGGGCAGAGATTTAATGATAGTGTTATACATTGCAGTTGTCCCATTCAAAGATGGCATGATGGCAAAAAGATTGGGCAAAGAAAACAATATATATATGTGCGTGAGGGCCATGGGACTCCACGTTTTTATTGGACTTTGGATTTGGTGAATGCGCCCCCTGTGTGGGCAGCGGAGGAATTGCTTAGATGTGCTGAGAATAAGGTTAAGAAGCCTGCAGATGAAATGACAAAAGACAATTTGCATACCACATTGAGATACAAGGAGACTCCTGGTCCTGACAACAAATATGAACATGAAGTAATAAAATTAGGGCCACAAAAAGTGCAATTGCTATATTTGTTTTGAAATGAGACTAGTGCAGTAGTAGCAGTCGCTTTAAGTGATGAGGCAGAACGACTGTTTTGTAATCATACAATTTCACACGTGCCTTTAATGAAAAGCAAGTATGAGACATGGGCAAATTTAGGCCTTATGGCAGCTCGAGGGCAAAGAGCTACAGATTGGGAGCCAAGGTCTGGGAAAAGAACAGACTTTAGCAAAACATTACAGATGTGGAGAATGTACTTAGGATGGCATATAAGAATGATACCAGCGTAGCACATTGAAGACACACAAATAGAAGAGGTATGACAGCAATTTTTTACCACAGAGCAGGAAGAGCAGCTAAGCCAGCTTCCTGATGAATTATGGGAAAAAAAACAGCGCTGAAGTTGGCCTAATGATAACATGTGAGCCAGTGAAAATTAGAGCCAAAAATGAATATTGTCCATGTAAAAGACAATATCCATTAAAGCAAGATGTGAAAGAAGGTATAAGACCAGTAATTGATGGCTTGCTAAAAGCAGGAGTGTTAATTGAATGTTCAGATTCACCATGCAATGCACCAATATTTCCAGTTAAGAAAGCACCCCCATCTGTAGGATGGAGGATGGCTCATGATTGCAAGCAGCAAATACAGCAGTGATTCCTAGAGCACCAAGAGTGCCAGATCCACACATGTTAAATAATTTGGATCCTGAAGTAAAATATATACATATACCCGGTTACCTCAAGGATATTGTGAAATTCCCACAATATTCTCCCAAGCAATCAACACTTGCTTGAGCACATTTGATCCTCCATGTGGAAGTCAGATTTTGATTTACGTAGATGACATTCTTGTGGCATCACGAAATGAACAGGACTGCGAAAAATACACATTGGCTCTGTTGCAACACCTTGCCAAAACAAAGCTGAATTACAATTTTGTGTGACAGAAGTGAACTATTTAGGTCATATGTTGACGGTCGTCATGTGGACCCAAGCGGTCGTCATGTGGACCCAATGAGAAAAGAAGCCGTCTTGTCAGCTCCACAACCTGAAACAAAATGACAAATGATGTCTTTTTTGGGGCTGTGCAATTATTAGAGGAGTTGGGTAGCTAACTACGCAGAGATAACAACACCGTTGCAAAATTTTATTTATGGAACACCTATGAGGCGGCACGGTGGACGACTGGTTAGAGCGTCCCCCTCACAGTTCTGAGGACCCGGGTTCAATCCCCGGTCCCGCCTGTGTGGAGTTTGCATGTTCTCCCCGTGCCTGCGTGGGTTTTCTCCGGGCACTCCAATTTCCTCCCACATCCCAAAAACATGCATGAATTGGAGACTCTAAATTGCCCCTAGGTGTGACTGTGTGTGCGAATGGTTGTTTGTTTGTATGTGCCCTGCGATTGGCTGGCAACCAGTTCAGGGTGTACCCCGCCTCCTGCCCGATGATAGCTGGGATGGGCTCCAGCATGCCTGCGACCCTAGTGAGGAGAAGCGGCTCAGAAAATGGATGGATGGATGGATGGAACACCTATGACAATGTCAGACAAAATTCAATGGACAGAGGAAGGAGAAAGAGCATTTTGTGAATTGAAAAGCATTTTGGCAAGAACAGCAGTATTGGCCTTGCCAAATTATGAAAAACCATTTGAAAAGACAGTTGATTGTCAAAATTGTCACATGACCTCAGTTTTGTTGCAAAAACATGGAGCAAAATTCAGGCCTGTAACATACTATACAACTAGGCTTGATGCAGTTGCACGAGCAACGCCAAGTCGTGTGCAGGCTGTAGTTGCAGCTGCAATGGCCGTGCAGGCATCAGTGGATATTGTGTTGTTTCATCATCTGACACTCAAAGTTCCATATGCAGTCACAGTTGTTCCCTTGCAAAGCAAAATGACATTTTTATCGCCTGCTAGGCAATTGTCATGTATAGCGGTGTTGTTATCACAACCACATATAACATTACAGAGATGCTCGACATTGAATCCAGCCAACACCACTAGATGGCGGGGAGCACAATTGGTTGGAAGCGAGCCAAGCAGCTAAGCCACCGAGGACAGATCTTAAAGATCTGCCCCTGGAGGATTTATTGCATAGTTATGTGGATGGCTCATCACAAAAAAAGACCTAATGGTATGAATGCTACGGATATGCTATAACTATGACAGACAGAGTTTTAAAGGCAGGACGATTACTGCCAAATTATTCAGCGCAAGCAACTGAACTCGTAGCATTAACAGAAGCATGCAAATTGATGAAAGATAACAGAGTGTCTATTTGGACAGATAGTCAATATGCGGACAAAGTAGCTAAAGAAGCAGCTGTCGGTATGCACGACACATTTTCAGTACACCAAAAACATAGATGAAAACACACGACTCGATAACACAATATTAAAAGATAGCCAAAAAAGTGCACCAGAAAATGAAAAAACATTTTGGAAAAATAAAGGTGAAATACCAAATGATGACAGAATAATATGTAGTGAAAAAGGTAATCCTCCCGAAAGGCTTGATTAAGTGGGCAGCAATTATGAGTCATGGGCCTTGCCATGTCTCAACAGGAGGGATGGTACAGAAAGTGGAACAACACTTTGCTATATATGGATTCATCCATCCATCCATTTTCTGAGCCGCTTCTCCTCACTAGGGTCGCGGGCGTGCTGGAGCCTATCCCAGCTGTCATCGGGCAGGAGGCGGGGTACACCCTGAACTGGTTGCCAGCCAATCGCAGGGCACATAGGAACAAACAACCATTTGCGCTCACAGTCATGCCTACGGTCAATTTAGAGTCTCCAATTCATGCATGTTTTTGGGATGTGGGAGGAAACCGGAGTGCCCGGAGAAAACCCACGCAGGCACGGGGAGAACATGCAAACTCCACACAGGCGGGGCCGGGGATTGAACCCGGGTCCTCAGAACTGTGAGGCTGACGCTCTAACCAGTCGTCCACCGTGCCGCCTATATGGATTCAATAATTTCTTAAAAACTTTTTGTGGAGCGTGTGCGACTTGTGCAAGACATAATTTACAAGGCAATATCAGACCCAAGACCAAAATCCACAAGCGCAGTATCATTTTTAAGCGGTGCATATGGATTTTTTTGAATTGAATAAAGTAGGACAATACAAATATTGCCGAGTGTTGATTGATGTGTTTTCAAAATGGGTTGAAATTGTTCCAGCAAAACACCCAGATGCTATTACTGTGGCAAAGGCATTGTGTAAATATATTGTGCCCCAGTATGGCATACCACAAATCATTTGGAGTGACAATGTAAGTCATTTCGTAAATAATATTGTTGAGAAACCAGGACAAAATTTAGACGTCTAGTTAAAGCGCCATTGTTCATATCATCCACAAAGTGCAGGATTTGTGGAAAGAACGAATGGCACTGGAAAAAAAAAAAAAGATTTTAAAAAAATGCATGACCGAGACAAGGAGGTCATGGCTGGATTGTTTGGATCTGGTCAAAAATGTACATGAGAATTGTGAATGGAGCAGGACAGTTAAGTCCGTTTCAAATTCTGTACGGAAGACCAATTCAATTACCCATTGTAGATAGCCTGTGAAGTCCTGAGCAAATGGAAGAATTTGATTTAAGTGACTATATGAGGGGTAGTAATGACAAGGAAGTGACAATGTCTAATCAAATGCCAGATGAATCTCTACCCCTGCAGGAAGGCTAATCTCCCATCGAACCTGGAGACTGGGACCTGATCAAAGTGATCAAATGAAAATGTTGATCCAGTTTACGGTGGGAAGGTCCATTCCAAGTGTTGTTGACAACCCCAACTGCTGTGAGGATCGCTGAACGATTTTCTTGGATCCATTTGTCACACTGCAAGAGACAGGTACCACTGACAAGCAGCTCACCCGGTTGTGGGGCGGAGTCTGACTACAAAGGGGGTTAGGCATATAGAGCCTATCCGTATCAACGTCAGTGAAGAGGGGGGCTTGCTCCCGAGAACTCCCCCAACTTCTTAGGAGTTGTGAAGTCGCATGACCTGACGATCGAGCAGGAAGTGACTGAGAGGGTATCCAGTGGCCCTCCCGCATCAACAGGAAGGTAAAGTGCGATCCAAACCATCTGTGGCCGTCCTTCTTTTGTCCTTCTGAAGGGGCAAGAGTGAGAAGTGGCACAGAAGCAGAATAATACACACAATTGGAGAAGAACGGGACAAGAATACTGTTAGTTGCAAAAAGACAGGTGAAGTGCGAGGAACATCTCCCTCTCAGAAAATAGGAAGATGATTGCTTTCTGGCTTAATTGAAAAGACCATGCGACATCGCATTGACTGCATGCCAAGAGCAATATTATGTATGGTATTGTTATGTGTGGTATTAAATGATTCCACCACTGATATGGCTTTTGCATAGAAGGGAAGAAAATGGTATTGATACTATTGCCAAAAGACCACAATTTGTGGCCAAAGAACATCGTGACATACTCCATGAAGGTTGGAATGTATCATATATATTTAACGAATATATGGTACAGGTACGTTTCAATAATTGTAAAAGGAAAAAAACTGATCCAGTTGTTACGGATGTACAAAGATGCCTGCTTACTCAATGCACCCTAGACGAGATGCAATGTCTATTTTTATAAATACTAGCATTAAAGCAAATGGAAATGAATGACGTGGGGATAATAGTTTTATAAAATCAAATAGTTCTTGATATTAACTGCGGCATAAGGAGGAGTTTGCGCCGTGTTCAATGGAACATGTACACATATTTCTGAAAATGCTGGAAATGTTAGTAAGTACATGTAATTGCTGAAGTCATACAAAGAATGTAATACATAAGAAATGCTCAATCCCAAGATTAGGTGAAGAAAGGTTGGAACCCCTTGACATGGTTTGGTAGATGAATCAGTGTATTGGGGAAAATCATAAATAATTGTTATATTGTTGTTGTTTTGTTTATTTGCTGGATGTATCTTGCCATGCCTTCGTAACATGATGTCCAAAATGGTACATGACGCTGTCACCGGATTGATGTTGAGTGATGAATATATGACTTTGTTGAAAGAAGAACAATATGATCATTGTGAGACAAGAACATTAAGTACATCAATGATAAATACATGCTATGGTTATTGTCATGCAAATCATTGTGAAATGCGACAGTATGATGAGTAATGTATTTTTATTTGATAAACAGGAGGGAAATGATGGAAACATTTCATATATTATTGCATAAAAATACAGTGTTGCTGTAACAGCATTAAGATGATAGCACCCTTGCTCACTGGGAACAAGAGCAGTTTGGAAAAATACTACAATGCAGATTCCACAAGGCAATAAACCCCCACACCCCCATTCAGAGACCAGATCCTGAAAAGGTCATAAAATGTGAAACCACCTACTCAAGCTTAATAAAAAGGGCAAGAGGGTAAACAGATGGCAGAAAGGGTCCTGCTCGCTGAGAGAGTGACTGCTTTCTCCTCTTGCGCAAAAGTAAAGTCCTGGCTGAGGTTGTATGTTTGTCTCTCTATCGTCTCTTCGAGGTGCATGCTAAAATTGAGAATATCTATAGATTTACAAATTAACTCTGTCAATATGACAGTTGTGTCACTGTCTAAAAGAGATAAATAACTGGATGAGGCAAAACGTGCTTCAATTAAACCACAAAAAACTGAGATAGTTGTTTTGGGCAGTAAAGAAAAGATGATTGCTGTTAGTAAGTACCTGGAGTCACTCACTTTAAAAACCAAAGACCAACTCCAAAACCTCGGTGTACTGATAGATTCCCATCTGACTTTTAACAGTCATATCAAATAATTTAGTAAAACAGCCTTCTACCAGGTAAAGAACATATTCCAGAGTGAAGGGTTGCACATGCCAAGCAGACCAGGAGAAGCTCATTTATCCCAAGTAGACTTGACTACTGTAATGGTCTTCAGAGAGGACTCTCCCAAAAGAGCATTAAAAAGCTGCAGCTCCGGTTCTGACCAGAACAAAGAGGTCAGAACATATTACTCCAATTCAAAAGTCTCTACACTGGCTCCCAGTCAGCTTTAGAATAGATTTTAAAGTTCTGCTACTTGGCTATAAATCATGAAATGGTTTAGGTCTTGAATAAATGAAAGAAATGATAATGGAATATAAACCCAGTAGGGCTCTGAGATCAACAGACAGGTCAATAGTGGAACACAGAGTCCAAAGCAAACATGGTGAAGCAGCATTTAGCTGTTATGCAGCACACAAATGGAATAAGTTGCCAACAGAAGTGACATCAGCTGCAAGTGTGAATATTTTTAAGTCCAGGTTAAAAATATTCTTTTTTCTCATGCTTTTTTAGAGCATTTCCTCTTTTAAATCGTTCATGCACCGTATGCTGTTTTAACCATATTTCTATTTTTCTCTCACTTTTAAATGTTGATAAGCTTACCCCCCCCCCCCCCCCCCTCTGTTGTTTGAAATGCTTTTAATCATGTAAAGCACATTGAGTTACCTTGTGTATGAAATGTGTGATAGAAACACATTTGCTTTGCATTGCTTTGCTAGGTCTTTACAGTTCAGTTAGATTTGAGTGTGAGATTTGCAATGTTACAATGTTATAAAACAAGTATCCCTCTGTGGATGACACATTGTCAGCGTTATTTAGATACTGCTGCTGGAGAGCGCAACAGCGCAATAAAACTGACAGCACTTTCATAATTGCTTTGATAAACACAGCAGTGTTTTTTTTTTCTTGTGAAAAACGTAATCACTTTACATTATCAATCAACTGTTTTTAATTTCAATAATCACAGGACTCTAGGAGCCTGGCAAGCAGCTGGTAGTGTTAAAAGTACAAGCTCTGCCAGAAAATGTTTGGCAGATGAGATTAATTTTGGTCATTCTAAACATTTGTCTTTTCCCTGGTCCGAATGAGAAATGTACATAATTTTCACCAATACCAGAACAACCTCTTAAATGTGGAATTGTGTTAGATGAGCATGTCATGAGGCTACAAGAAGGAAGACTTATTATGACTCATTTATCTCAAGCTCAGACAGCCATTTGAACAGTTCTGTTTTGGCACGAGAAGGATTATATAGTAACTTTCTTGAGGAGATCACAAGTGACCTTAAAATGGCAGGGAAAATAGTTTTATTTCAGCAAGATAATAAATGACACGTAGTAATCTCATAATACACAAGACAAGTGGAAGCAGAAAATATTTAATAAGCATGATATGCTAATTTAATTAGAATTCAGTTCACTGTAGCACACCACGATCTTACAATTCATTTATACTGTTTCATAATTTAGAGAATGTGAAAGTTGGCTAGCGGTGGACGACTGGTTAGAGCGTCTGCCTCACAGTTCTGAGGACCGGGGTTCAATCCCCGGCCCCGCCTGTGTGGAGTTTGCATGTTCTCCCCGTGCCTGCGTGGGTTTTCTCCGGGTACCTCCGGTTTCCCCCCACATCCCAAAAAAAACATGCATTAATTGGATAATCTAAATTGCCCGTAGGTGTGACTGTGAGTGCGAATGGTTGTTTGTTTCTATGTGCCCTGTGATTGGCTGGCAACCAGTTCGGCTGGCAACCAGTTTTTTTGGATGTGGGAGGAAACCGGAGTGCCCGGAGAATACCCACACAGGCACGGGGAGAACATGCAAACTCCACACAGGCAGGGCCGGGGATCGAACCCCGCACCTCAGAACTGTGAGGGTGACGCTCTAACCAGTCGTCCACCGTGCCACCTTGGGACGTTGTGTTAAACATAAATAAAAACAGAATACAATGATTTGCAAATCATGTTCAACCTACATTTAACCTATATTCAACCTATACAGATATATGAATCTCTTGATCTGTAGAGCATAGTGTTACTTTAGAAAGAACCTGGGTATGGTCTTCCTTAATGATATTTAGACTCACCACTCCTGTACCCTGGTTACCGGCACCGGTAACTTTGACGTAACAGTTGCTCATGGAATGACCCAACTGCCCGCAGTAGAAGCACCGCCCTTCCCTCAGCCGGCGTTGACGTTGCTCAGGGGAGAGACGGAACCTGCCCAGTTGCATGGCTTCATCCGTGGTGACGCTATCCAATGGATTGAGCCTGGCAACAGGAGATCTGCCTTGGTTTGGCTGGTCACCGAGGCTCGTCCTCCAAGTGCGCAGTAGCGCATCCTTCCGCCGATCTCCGTCCAGCTCGCGATCCAAAAGCCTTTTGTCGATCTTTATGGCGAGAGCGATGAGAGTGTCCAAGTCGGTCGGCAGGTCTAGTGGGACCAAATCCTTGACGGCGGGGGATAGTCCTTGAAAAAAATGCTTCGAGTAGTGCCCTGTTATTCCACTGACTCGTAGCTGCTAGAATGCGAAAGTAAATCGTGTAATCTGACACCCTGCGCTTGCCTTGTTGTAGGGTGACGACTGCCTCACAATCTGGTGTGGAATACTGAAAAACTTGCTCCATAGTCTTTACAAAAGAAGCCCGAGAATGACACGCGGCAGAATTGCGGCTCCATTCAGCAGTAGCCCACGCCTCCGCACAACCAGTCAGGTGGGAAATGACAAAAGCAATCTTTGCCCGCTCGGTGGGGAAGGTAGCTGCCTGCAGCTCAAAGTGGAGTTCGCACTGAGTGATGAACGGCTTAATATTCCCAGAATCTCCAGAGAACCTTTACGGTCGAGAGGGCTTTTTCATCCCAGCCACGTTACACTCGGCTGCGAACCGCTACAGTGAGAGTTGGAGATCACGGCTTGATGAAGCCAACAGAACCACATGATCTGCAAAAAGCAGAGATGCAATACTGAGGCCACCTAACTGGACCACCTCTACGCCTTGGCTGCGCCTAGAAATTCTGTCCATAAATGTAATCGGTGACAAAGGGCAGCGTTGGCGGAGTCCAACCCTCACCGAAAATTGGTGAAAATCAGCACCTCCAAATTTGAGACCATGGTCCTCAGTTGGAAAAGGGTGGCGTGCCCTCTCCAGGTTGGGGATGAGATCCGGCCCCAAGTGGAGAACTTCAAGTATCTCGTTGACGAGTGAGGGAAGAATGGAAAGGGAAATCGACAGGCGGATCGGTGCAGCGTCTGCAGTGATGCAGACTTTGTATCGGTCCATTGTAGTGAAGAAGGAGCTAAGCTGAAAGGCGAAGCCCTCAATTTACCAGTTGATCTACATTCCTACCCTCACCCTGTCATGGCTGTGTGTTGTGGTTGTTGTCGTCCCCCTGTCTCGTACACACCTGCTCCTGAGAGCATCTTCCCCACCTGTGCCTCGTTTACACTAATTACCCCATGCATTTAACCTCCTGTCTCATTCTTTCTGGTCGCCATTTTGTTGTACCTTGTTGTGACGTTCCAACATTCCTTCCTTCCAACAGTCACCGACTCATAGTAAGACTAGACCCTGTTATGATTATTGACCTTGCCTTTTTGCCTCAAGTTTTTTGGATACTGTTGCCTTTGCGGATTGCCTGCCTGTGTACTGGCCTCTGCCCGTTTATTAAACCTCTCTTTTTGAAACTGTCCATTTGAATTGGAGTCGTGCATTTTGGGTCATGTCCTTTGTTCCGGTCATGACAGAACGAACTGGCCATAACATGGACCCATCAGACTCAGACCCGGTGCGCAAAGCCCTTCGAGCGCCGGGTCACCCGCCCATCTTCATCCCCTGCGGGAGCAGCATTTTTCTTTGTGGACAAGAAGACAAGACCCTGCGACCCTGTATCGATTACCTGGGTCTCAATGAAATAAGTCTGAAAAACAGGTACCCTCTTCCTCTCATCTCCACCGCCTTTGAGTTCCTGGAGGAAGCTAAGGTTTTCACCAAACTAGACGTAAGAAATGCGTATCATCTAGTCAGGATAAGGGAGGGGATGAATGGAAAACGGCATGTAACACACCAACGGAACATTATGAGTATTTCGTAATGCCTTTTGGACTAACTAACGCTCCAGCTGATTTCCAGAACTTTGTCAATGATGTCTTGCGTGACATGTTGAAGATGTAAGTTTTTGTATATTTGGATGATATTCTTATATTCTCCCCAGATGAGGAGACTCACATCATTCATGTCCGCTCTGTGTTGCAGCAGTTACTACAGAATGAACTATATGTCAAGGCTGAAAAATGTGAGTTCCACAAGGCGTCCGCTTCTTTTCTGTGTTTCGTGCTGGCTCCAGGTGAAATCAAAATGGACCCTTGCAAAGTTGATACCGTGAATAATTGGCCCACTACAAAGGTTCTTCAGGTTCGCAAATTTCTACAGAAAGTTCAGAGAAATTTCAGTTCATTAGCATCGCCTTTACATGATCTTACTTCGCCACACAGATCCTTTGTGTGGAACCCGCTTTGTCAGTCTACTTTTCAGAAACAAAAATTGAGCTTGACGTCTGCTCCCATCCTCACTCTGCCAGATCCCAAACAGCAGTTTGTTGTAGAGGTTGATGCGTCTGATGCCGTAATAGGAGCAGTGCTCTCCCAGAAATGTCTCAAGGATGGTAAGTTATATCTTTGTGCTTGTCTCTCGAAAAAACTGACTCCAGCCGAGAGAAATTCACAACTCGCCAATTCTCTCCCCTCTGCGTCCACTGGTCTCTCGCCTTTTCACATTGTGCATGGTTATCAACCATCTCTATTTCCTGCCATAGCCCCGGAATCCACGGTTCCATCTACATTGACCTTGGTGAGACGCTGCAGGAGGACCTGGGAGCGAGAACGCAAAATGCTGCTACGCCAAAGACGGTCCAACAAGACCGCAGCTGACCGTAGGACGACACCGGCCCCGAACTACAAAGTGGGTCAGCGAGTTTTGCTCTCCACCAAGCATATTCCACTCCGGGTGGAGTCCCAGAATCTCACTCCCAGGTTCGTTGGGCCCTTCCCCATCACAAAGATCATCAACCCTGTCACCATGAAGCTTAGGCTCCCAAGGTTGATGCGGGTCCACCCTGCATTTCACGTCAGCCTGCTCAAGCCCGCCCGGAAGTCCCCTCTGGTCCCACCTTCCAGGCCCCCTCCTCCCCCCCATTTCATGGACGGGGGCCCTGTCTTCACGGTGAGGTGGCTGTTGTCGTCTTGTCAGAGGGGGGTTCAATATCTGGTGGACTGGGAGGGCTACGGGCCGGAGGAATGTTCTTGGGTGCCATCTGGGTTTATCGTGGATGACTCACTCATTCGGGGCTTCCACATTGCGCCGTATGTGTGTGTGTGTGTTCCGGGCACTCCGGTTTCCTCCCATATCCCAAAAACATGCATTAATTGGAGACTTTAAATTGCCCGTAGGTGTGAATGTGAGTGTGAATGTTTGTTTGTATGTGCCCTGCAATTGGCTGGCAACCAGTTTAGGGTGTACCCCGCCTCCTGCCCGATGACAGCTGGGATAGGCTCCAGCACGCCCGCGACCCTAGTGAGGGGAAGCGGCTCAGAAAATGGATGGATGGATGGATGGATATATGTATATATATATATATATATATATATATATATATATATATATATATATATATATATATTTCTTACTCGGCGGCACGGTGGACGACTGGTTAGCACATCTGCCTCACAGTTCTGAGGACCGGGGGTTCCCTGCCTGTGGAGTTTGCATGTTCTCCCCGTGCCTGGGTGGGTTTTCTCCAGGCACTCCGGTTTCCTCCCACATCCCAAAAACATACATGGTAGGTTGATTGAAGACTCTAAATTACCTGTAGGTGTGACTGTGAGTGCAAATGGTTGTTTGTTTCTATGTGCCCTGCGATTGGCTGGCGACCAGTTCAGGGTGTACCCCGCCTCCCGCCCGAAGATAGCTGGGATAGGCTCCAGCACTCCCGCGACCCTAGTGAGGATAAGTGGCTCAGAAAATGGATGGATGGATGGATGGATGGATATTCCTTACTATGTATTTGAAAAATTCGTGCAGTGTTTGTTCATTCTCGGCTCTTAAATTGTTTTTTTTTTGTAGATGTATGTTTTGTGCCCCATGGATGGATGGATGATTAACATGATTATTGTCTGTTGTCAGTTTCTGTGTTTAGCAAGCTTTCCAATGATTCGAACCTTTTGAAAACAGAATCAAGAAGAAAAAAAGTTACGAAAGTTTTGGGGCCATCTATTGTGACTCTAAACCGCTGCCCATTGGCCTCAATGCGTCAAACGGATGCCCTTTTATTGGTAAATGGAACCGCATGTTATGCAGATTGCAGCTCACAGGCACGATCCCATCATTTAGAATTTATTCTGATTTACTGACATACACACGGTGATGTGAAGAAAACTGGCTGCTACATGTGTCATGAATTCAACAGTGATTTTTTTTTTTTTAATGTAAGCTCAACTTGTGTGCAGAGTAGGAACATTTCTTTGCATTTATTAGTGAATGAGGCCCATTGTTTCTAAAACTTTTACTGCAACCACCTGGCAGGAAAACTAGGCTTGTACACAGAGGGATTGTACACAAATAAACTGTTCCTCAGTTCAAAACAATAGGTGTGAGCCCAGCCTGCATTAAAACTATACTGCTGTGCAGTTACATGAGTCCAGACCTTTAAGACCACACTGAAGAACAAAAGAAAATAGGGATAGGATGAAGAACAACCAATTGGGAAACAGAAATTGTTTTCATTTGATCTAAAGCAAATAATGATTCCAATAAAATTTTACTCTGAAAGGGTCTCTTAATAAATGAATTACAATTCTCTATTGAAATTAATCAACATTAAGATAAAGAGACAAAAATTACCTAAATTTCAGCAAATTTCATTCTGGGACAAGAGTGGAACCCAACAAGTTCCCTCACCTTTACATAAATTTTAGTTCAAAGCGTAGTAATTCACTTTTTATGTATGTTCATACTACTTTAAGCTTTTGGTTGAAAAGATCAAGATATTCCCTTACTTCTAATGAACTCTGAGAAGTGTAGACCCAAATCACTTCAGGCAGAAACAACAAGGATGAGGCCAGCAGAGCTCTTTGAAAGATTCCTATGAAACAACCCATCCATCCATCCATTTTCTGAGCCGCTTCTCCTCACTAGGGTCGCGGGATGAAACAACCCCTCCTCCCCTATTTTGTGTTTTAAGTTATTCCCTTAATGCTATGGGTGGGAATAATCTCACAAACACAGCTCCATATTCCTCAGTGTCCCAGGTTTTAATTGTTGTGATGTCTCCAGTGTTGCCAATGTTTAATTAAAGCCCTAATTGAAAACATTTGTTTTGTGAATGTTGTGCAAAAGGAGAATCTATTCACACTGGCATCTTTATTAAAATTCAAACAATTGACATCAGAAGGTACAAGATACCTTTATTGTCAATTCTTCAATACGCGTAACTCATACAGAGTTCTGTGGTGGGTGTTTACAGTCCGTAATGGTCTGAATACCTCTCCACAGACTCCTGGTGTCACTGAAACGGTGGGCGATCTTCCTGGAATACTCTCTCTTGGCCTCCCTGATGCCACAGGACAGATTGGCTCTGGCTGTCCTCAGGCCCTCCTCATCACCAGACTTAAAAGCTGCGTAGTCAAGGCTGAGAAGTAGTCCGTAGACCTCCCCCGACGGCCATGGCTTTGATAGGCACGGACAGTGGTGGACTTTGTGGTGGTGACATCATCCATGCACTTGCTGATGTAGGCAGTAACAGTCTCTGTGTACTCCTGAAGGTCTGTGATGGAGTTGTAGGTGGCAGCCTATTCGAACATGGTCCAGTCAGTGGTGGCAAAACAGTCTTTAAGTGCCTCAAGGGACCCTTCTGGCCACACTCATACCTGTTTCCTAGCTGGTTGGGAGACTTTAACCTACAACAGCTGCGACCCCCGTTTCTCCTTCCTCCTCCTCCATTTGTGGTGCCTCCACTCTGGGGGAGACGCAGGAGCAGGGGTCGCAGCTGTTGTAGGCACCCGAAGCAACCCGAAGTTCCGTAGCTCCTCACTGAGAGGAGAGCTTAACTCTGTGAAAGTAGTTATGCCGATGTCGAGCAGAAGCTTGCGACCGTATCTGTGTCTTGGAACATGTAGACGTGACAAAGACGGACTAAAACATTCTGATTTATAAGACGAAAACACAGTTTGTTTGGGACAGAGAGGAGCCGCTGCGTATAAAGGAAAAAGAAAAAAGACATTGTCTTATTTTGTGTGCCATTCATCATTGGAGCATGTTTGTTGCAAGGATCTGTACACAATTCCTGGACACTGCAAACATCCCAGTTCTTGCATATTCACCAGACATGTCACCCATTTAGCATTAGGAGATGCATCCTGATCAGTGTTCCCCAACCTTCTTTGCACCGCGGACCGGTTAGGAGTCGGCATTTTTCTCACTGACCGGCTGTCGTGGCGTGCATATATATATGTATATATATATATATACATATATATATATATATATATATATATATATCCATATATATATATATCCATCTATTCATCCATCCATTATCTGAGCCGCCTATCCCCACAAGGGTCGCGGGAACGCTGGAGCCTATCTCACCTATCATCGGGCAGGAGTACACCCTGAACTGGTTGCTAGCCAGGGCACATATAAACAAACAACCATTCGTACTCACATTCACACCTACGGGCAATTTAGAGTCTTCAATCAACCTACCATGCATGTTTTTGGGATGTGGAAAGAAACCGGAGTGCCCGGAGCAAACCCACGCAGGCATGAGGAGAACATGTAAACTCCACACAGGCGGGGCTAGGGATTGAACACCGGTACTCTAACCAGTCGTCCACCGTGCCGCCACATATATATATATATCAGAGTCAGAATCAGAATCATCTTTATTTACCAAGTAGGTCCAAAAAACACACAAGGAATTTGTCTCCGGTAGTTGTAGCCGCTCAAGTACGACAACAGACAGTCAATTGACAGAGAATACTTTGAGACATAAAGACATTGACAAAATGTACTCCACAGTCAGTGTGCAAATGGAGCAGATGCTACTCTGGCATGAGTGGCCAGTAATGGTCAACAACAGATATGCAAATAGTGTAGCGTGGCGAGACTACTCCAGTGAGTACACGAGTAATACATAATTGGCCCCACAGAAATGTGACGACGAACTCAAGTCAAAAAAATTAATAAAAAATTGCCAGCATGTGGCAATAGAATTGTAGGTGAGGTGTTTAAGAAGTTGATCACAAGAGGGAAGAAGCTGTTGGAATGTCTGCTAGTTCTAGTTTGCATTGATCGGTAGCGCCTACCTGAGGGAAGGAGCTGGAAGAGCTGGTGACCGGGATGCGGAGGGTCCGAGAGGATTTTGCACGCTCTTGTCTTAGTTCTGGCAGCGTGCAAGTCCTCAAGGGTGGGTAGGGGGGTACCGACAATCCTTTCAGCAGTTTAGATTGTCCGTTGCAGTCGGAGTTTGTCCTTTTTTTTTTTATGTCAGGTTGTGTCGGCCGCACCACAGCTCCAGTCGCTCCACTTCCTGTCGATATGCAGACTCGTCACCGTCCTTGATGAGGCCGATGACAGTGGTGTCATCTGCAAACTTCAGGAGTTTGACAGCCGGGTACGCTGAGGTGCAGTCGTTTGTGTAGAGAGAGAAGAGCAGCGGAGAGAGGACACAACCTTGGGGCACCCCAGTGCTGATGCTGCGTGTGGATGAGGTGGTCTCTCCCAGCCTCACCTGCTGTGTCCTGCCCGTCAGGAAGCTGTAAATCCACTGGCAGATGGCAGGTGAGACGCTGAGCTGGAGAAGCTTGGATGAAAGGAGTTCAGGGATGATGGTGTTGAACGCTGAGCTGAAGTCCACGAACAGGATCCTCGCGTCGGTCCCTGCACTGTCGAGGTGTTCAAGGATGAAGTGCAGTCCCATGTTGACTGCATCATCCGCAGACCTGTTTGCTCGGTAGGCAAACTGCAGGGGGTCCAGCAGGGGACCTGTGACACACTTGAGATGGTCCAGCACGAGACATTCAAAGGACTTCATGACCACAGATGTCAAGGCGACAGGCCTGTAGTCATTTAGACCCGAGATTTCAGGTTTCTTGGGGACTGGAATGATGGTGGAGCGTTTGAAACAGGATGGTACTTTGTACAGTTCCAGAGATCTATTGAAGATCTGAGTGAAGACTGGCGCAAGCTGGTCCGCGCAAACTTTGAGGCATGATGGGGACACATGGTATGGGCCTGCCACTTTGTTTGATTGATTGTTTGAAGATGCGTCTCACATCCTGTTCGTGGATGGTAAACGCAGAAGTCAGAGGTGTGATATATATATATACATATATATATATATATATATATATATATATATATATATATATATACACACACACACACACCCCTCCTTGAGCCGTCACCTTATCGTGGTGGAGGGGTTTGTGTGTCCCTACGAGCTAAGTTGGTCCTAGGTGAGGGACCAGACAAAGCACGGCTCCAAAAACCCTATGACAAGTACAATAAATGGATTCAGGTTTCCCTAGCCCGGACAGAGGTCACCGGGGGCCCCCCTCTGGAGCCAGGCCCGGAGGTGGGGCTCGAAGGCGAGCACCTGGTTGACGGGCCTTCACCCATGGGGTGAAGGCCCGTCCGGGCACAGGCCGGGCACAGTCCGAAAGGGTAACGTGGGTCCCCCTTCCCATGGGCTCACCACCTATGGGAGGGGCCATAGGGGTCGGGTGCAGTGCGAGCTGGACGGTGGCCGTGGACGGAGACCTTGGCAATCCGATCCCCGGCTACAGAAGCTGGCTCTAGGGACGTGGAATGTCACCTCTCTGGCATGGAAGGAGCCCGAGTTGGTGTGTGAGGTCGAGAAGTTCCGACAAGATATAGTCGGACTCGCCTCCACGCACAGCTTGGGCTCTGGTACCAGTCCTCTCGATAGGGGTTGGACTCTCTTCCACTCTAGAGTTGCCCACGGTGAGAGGCGCCAAGCAGGTTTTGGTATACTTATTGCTCCCCGCCTCGGCGCCTGTACTTTGGGGTTCACCCCGATGGATGAGAGGGTAGCCTCCCTCCGCCTTCGGGTGGGGGGGGGGGGCGGGTCCTGATTGTTGTTTGTGCCTATGCACCAAACAGCAGTTCAGAGTACCCACCCTTTTTGGAGTCCTTGGAGGGGGTGCTGGAGAGCGCTCCCGCTGGGGACTCCATCGTTCTGCTGGGGGACTGCAATGCTAACGTGGGCAATGACGGTGAGACCTGGAAGGGCGTGATTGGGAGGAACGCCCCCCCACCGATCAGAACCCGAGCGGTGTTATGTGATCATCATGGATTGTCCATAACGAACACCATGTTCAAGCATTAGGGTGTCCACAAGTGCACTTGGCACCAGAACACCCTAGGTCGCAGTTCGATGATCGACTTTGTGGTCGTGTCATCGGACTTGTGGACGCATGTCTTGGACACTCGGGTAAAGAGAGGGGCGGAGCTGTCAACTGATCACCACCTGGTGGTGAGTTCGCCCCGATGGTGGGGGAAGATGCCGATCCGATGTGGCAGGCCCAAACGTATTGTGAGGGTCTGCTGGGAACGTCTGGCAGAATCAGTCCACATGTGTTTTGTGGACTTGGAGAAGGCGTTCGACTGTGTCCCTCTGGGGGGTCCTGTGGGGGGTGCTTCGGGAGTATGGGGTACCGAACCTCCTGATACGGGCTGTTCGGTCCCAGTACGACCGGAGTCAGAGTTTGGTCCGCATATCCGGCAGTAAGTCGGACTCGTTTCCGGTGAGGGTTGGACTCCGCCAAGGCTGCCCTTTGTCACCAATTCTGTTAATAACCTTTATGGACAGAATTTCTAGGCGCAGCCGAGGCGTAGAGGGTGTCCGGTTTGGTGGCATCAGTATTGCATCTCTGCTTTTTGCTGATGATGTGGTTCTGTTGGCTTCATCAAGCCGTGATCTCCAACTCTCACTGGCGCAGTTCGCAGCCGAGTGTGAAGCGGCTGGGATGAGAATAAAATCTGAGACCATGGTCCTCAGTCAGAAAAGGGTGGCGTGCCCTCTCCAGGTCGGGGATGAGATCCTGCCCCAAGTGGAGGGGTTCAAGTATCTTGGGGTCTTGTTCACGAGTGAGGGAAGAATGGAACGGGAGATTGACAGATGGATTGGTTCAGCGTCTGCAGTGATGCGGACTTTGTATTTGTATCGATCCGTTGTGGTCGTGAAGGAGCTAAGTCGAAAGGCGAAGCTCTCGATTTACCGGTCAATCTAAGTTCCTACTCTCACCTATGGTCACGAGCTGTGGGTCGTGACCGAAAGAACAAGATCCAGGATACAAGAAATGAGTTTCCTCCGCAGGGTGTCCGGGCTCTCCCTTAGAGAGGGAGAGAAGCTCGGTCCTCCGGGAGGATCTCAGAGTAGAGCCGCTGCTCCTTCACATCGAGAGGAGCCAGATGAGGTGGCTGGGGCATCTGATTCGAATGCCTCCCGGACGCCTCCCCGTTGAGGTGTTCCGGGCACGTCCCACCGGGAGGAGACCCTGGGGACGACCCAGGACACGCTGGAGAGACTACGTCCTTCGGCTGGGCTGGGAACGCCTCGGGATCCCCCCGGAAAAGCTGGATGAAGTGGCTGGGGAGAAGGAAGTCTGGGCGTCCCTGCTAAAGCTACTGCCTCCGCGACCTGACCTCGGATAAGCGGTAGAAAATGGATGGATGGATAAATATATATATGTATACACACACACACACACACACACACACACACACACTTGCCTCGCTTCTGCTTCCTCCTTCGCCATTCGTGGTGCATCCACTGTGGGTGTGATGCAGGAGTGGGTGTCGGAGTTATTGTTGGCAGTCAGACGAGACTGCAGTTCCGTAGCTCCTCAACGAGTAGACTTTTAATTCGTAAAAGTAGTTCTGCCTGTGTCGAGCAGCAACATACGACTGTATCTGTATCAGAGCGGACTTGGTGCGTGAGACTGTTGCGATAAACCTGTATTTTAAGTTGGACTCCTGATTTAGTGTTGTTTCATTCGCGAACGTTTCGTTCAAAAGAACAAATCTTTTCAGTAAACGTTATGAATTGAATTAGTTTATAAAAAGATTTCATTCTTTGAGCTCTCCCGCCGTTCGCCAGCCCGCTCGGACCAGAAACAGAAGCGTTTGAGTCAAACGTGTGAAATGAGACGCGCACCTGGTGCGGTGGAGAAGATCCGGTCAATTTTCAAAATAAAACACATTGACACGCGAATTGCAATACAACAGAAACTATATAAATTGGTCATTCTTTCTCTACGGCCCGGTCACAAATGCCTCACTGCTCGGTACCGGTCCACGGACCGGTGGTTGGGGACGACTGCTCTAGATTGCCTTATAGGACAGCGACAGCTTCGCACAGCCATTGAAGAGGAGTGGCTCAACATTCCACAGGTCACGATCAACAACCTTATAAATTCTATGTGAAGGAGATGTGTTGCACTGTGTGAGGCAAATTAAGCCAGGCACTGTCTAATCAGCTTCTTGATATGCCACACCTGCGACGTGAATGGATTGTCTCGGCAAAAAGTGCTCACTGACAAATATTTAAACAGATTTGTCAACAATGTTTGAGAGAAATAGGCCTTTTTTGTTCATTAAAAAAAAATCTTAGACTTGAAAAATAGCAACACAAAAAAACTGCATACTGATTAGCTTTCTATTTATTACTATTATATAAGTCAAATCTGTAATTCTTTTGTTTTTCCTTTAATCTTAGAACCCATCTTGTGTTGATTTGTTTTTGGCAATTTTGTTTTAAAAGAGGTTCATTTGTATTTTTTGTTCAGTATTTTTTTACTCCTGAACTGCATTAATCATTCATTCATTCATTTTCCATACCGCTTATTCTTACTGGGGTCGCGAGCGTGCTGGAGCCTATCCTGAACACCCTGAATTGGTCGCCAGCCAATCGCAGGGCACAAACAACCATTTGCACTCACATTCAGACATCCGGGCAATTTAGACTCTTCAATTAACCTACCATGCATTTTTGGGGGATGTGGGAGGAAACCGGAGGACCCGGAGAAAACCCACGCTGGCACGGGGAGATCATGTAAACTCTACACAGGCGAGACCAGATTTGAACTTGAGTCCTCAGAACTGTGAGGTAGATGTGTTAACCAGTTGTCCACCGTGCCACCATGGATTAATCACATTTTCATTATTTTTTTTCTCAGGAAATGTATGTTATATTTGAGCAAATCCCAGGTTGAACAGCCAACTGAAATATAATTCCTTTGACTTCCATTGTCCATAGTTTAATCAAAAAGCAGCTTAAAGTCTGCTCCTAAATATAGCGAGGGTGAACAAGAGAGAAGCCTAAAAGCTGAGGATTCTGCCTCCCAGTCTGGTTTTGGAGATTGAAGCACAAGCACATCCAATCTCTGTGAACACAGTGTGTGTTTGCGTTTGTTTGTGTTTGTGTCTCATAGTAACAGTGGTCTAAATATGAAAGAATACTATAGGGATACTCTGTAAATGAAGACGATTGTGTAAATTAATGGTTGATTAATGCAAATGTATTTATGATTAGAAGCAGTCAAGCCTACCCAAAATCCTAACAATAAATATATTTTTTTCATCATTTCAGGGTAGGCTATACAGTAGAACTTGAAAATAGTGGCCACATACTGAAGATGCTGTTAAGGATAGGAAATGTTAAACATCTTTATTTTGAATCTGGACCATAAATGTCTTTTTCAAAGAACAATTTAAAATTTGACGTTGCATTTGGTATGGATGTTAGCAGCACGTTCCTGCTCCTAATCAGCATTGCTGACAATGACGCAATATATTTCATTACTTGCCTTCAGTGGGAACTAAAGAGTCAGCATTTTTATTCTAAATCTATCAGCTATGTTTCATTTTCCTACTTTCTGTCTATCAGTTTGCATCCATGTGCCCCCGTTTGCATGATTTGCACCACCTCCATCTCCCATTCTCTCTCATTCTTTTTGCTGTCCCCCTTACCTCTCTGTCCCTCGACTGAAATAAGTAGAAGGCCTGAAAGGGTTTCTTGAATACAACTGTAATCTGCATATTTCTCTTTCTAGTCTGTCTTGTGCTTTAAGCCTCTACTGATGGGAAGCCAGTGACTGCTGATGCTGGTTAGCATCTTCCTTCTCTTGACTGTTTAATGTGTTGCATCGCTATTCAGTAGCCAGGGAGAGTGTGAACGAGAAGAGTGTTATGAGTATCTGAGGGCAGATGCAGTCTATGCTAAATGTTGGATAGTCTAAAAGAACAAGAAAAAACACATTATTCCCTCAAGGACCACATGGTTCACACAAAGGCCAAAAATGCACACAAAAAAAACCAACAACAGGATGCCGTGGACAGACACTAATGTCTGAAAGTCTTTTGACAAAGATGAACAATTGGTGATTCTGAGCTATGCTGTCGAGTGCCCTGCCAATGCTGAGGAAGCAAACTGGCACCTCTCAAACACCAGTATCAATTTCCACATTTTGCTCCACAAGACTGGAACCAACCACCTTATTTTCCTCACTCTACCCTTAAACTTATTGTTGTAGTTCTAGATGGAATTTATTACCAATGATATTTATAGGAATTTCATTTGCAAATGTGGGCGGATTGTTGTACAACTAACTGGACCTCAACTCATGTGTGAGTCATCGTGTGAATGTGTCGTGAAATATGGTAATTATATAAATAGCTTCGAAGTGCTTGTGTGTTGGAAATGCACACAAGTAATTTGTTGGAACAGTGAAATTCTGGGTGAATACTAAATATACTGTAGAAGCAAAATAATTAAGACTGCTTTTATCCTAGTTCTAGCACCTTTGTTGTTTATATATTGCCATGGTTCCCTCTTAATAGGAACCCGTTATATGTTTCAGACGAAACACTCACACAGAGAAAACAATACTAACATATGAGTCATATTTACAAAATTTTTTACCTACCTTAGACAAGAGCAGTAGTGAGCAGTAGTGATGGGAAAAAGACCACTACACACATACACGCACACCCGCCTGCTGGCACATACACACACACATCTTCACTTGACTGCATTGGGTGAGCCGTGAACACCACACCAAGGCAACGTGATAGTTAGCTAGCAACTAATGTTGGCAAACTTACCTTCAAAATTGCACTGGTATTATGATAAGTAATACTTGAAATACATAAATAGTTATTCCAGCAAACAGCGAGTGAACTTTTATGAGCATGTCTCGACCGGAAGTTTTTTGTAACGTTATTGAAATCCGTGAAGTGCTACGTACATACAGCCTGAGCCATGATGTGACGCCGGCAGCTCAGGGTGCTGCAATGTTCCGGGTGTATCCCGCCTCTCACCCAGAGTCAGCTGACATTAGGTGTCAGCACGCCAGTGACCCTAGTGATGAAAAGGAAATGGATGGATCGATGGACCTAACCATCAAATCATTGGGACACACAAACCCCTCCACCAAGATAAGGTGACGCTTCAAGCAAGGGTCACATGTCTGGACCATTCAGTTAACTAAGGAGTTTCTTGGTTGTGTAGTTTCACACATGATGGGTGAGCAGGCACTCCATAGACCCAACCATTTCTATACAAGCAATTAAAAAGTCCATTTTACACGATACGTTCCCTTTAATATTGAATCTACTGGGATATAAACAACACCAAAAGCAACATAATGGAAGCCACTAATGTGTGCAAAACAAATGCATTAAATAAATAGAATTATATTTGCCATAAGCTAAAGTATGCATAATTTGCATCAACTGTCTTCAACCATTGTTGATTTAATTAATCTGCATGCCAGACACTGAGATGAGAATCTTCTTGCCATCTGTGTGAAAGATTTAAAAAAAAAAAAATATTAATCTGTTTGTTTATACTTGGGAGAATACCGTATTTTCACGATCATAAGGCACACTTAAAAGTCTTAAATTTTCTCCAAAATGGACGGGGCGCCTTATAATGCGGCGCGCCTTATGTGTGCACTGAGTTCCAAAATCTGTAAATGTTGTGTGACTTTGTTGAGCGCTCCGCTTGACTGACTGGGAGCATTTCTTGCCGACACGCTGCTTATATAGAGTAAAGGCGGATGTGACTGCATGTGGACGTTAAAGGGGGAAGGGTGTGCTTGAAAGTGGACGCTAAAGGCATATATTGTATGTGCATTGTGCAAAACAACATCGGTTTGGCTAGGGACCCCCTGTTTTGCCGCACGGTGGATGACTGGTTAGAGCGTCAGCCTCACAGTTCTGAGGACCCGGGTTCAATCCCCAGCCCCACCTGTGTGGAGTTTGCATGTTCTCCCCGTGCCTGCGTGGGTTTTCTCCGGGCACTCCGGTTTCCTCCCACATCCCAAAAACATGCATTAATTGAAGACTCTAAATTGCCCGTAGGTGTGACTGTGAGTGCGAATGGTTGTTTGTTTCTATGTGCCCTGCGATTGGCTGGCAACCAGTTCAGGGTGTACCCCGCCTCCTGCCCGATGATAGCTGGGAAAGGCTCCAGCACGCCCGCAACCCTTGTGAGGAGAAGCGGCTCAGAAAATGGATGGATGTATTCTGTTTTTATTTATGTTTAACACAACGTCCCAACTTCATTTGAATTGGGGTTGTACCTACTAACACAGCACAGCACCCATTTAACAATTTCACCACCAACAATCAAGTTTCAACCCCAACCAGCAGTCTGGTATAGTACTTGCACTGACTTGTGAGAGGCAGCATGGTGCAAGAGGGCCTACAGACTGACAGAAAATACAAAGGAGTAGCTGAAGAAGAAGCTAAGCTTGCTGTTAGCTTGTTTGTCAGTTACAGTGAATATTTTTTATGAAAAACATAAACCAAAGGAAGTAAGTCATGTATGCGTGAGTCTTATCCTTCAAGTTTCAAGCAAGTCCCAATTTACTCTGGCAAAAATCAAAGCTAGTCAAGTCGTCACTTGGTGCAAGCAAGTCGTAAGTCACATCATACAATATTGCTAAGTCACTAATGTATATTGGGGTGATCATAGCACATAAAACTACATTTTTTACCTATGTGAAAGTGAAATAGTGAAATAAACAACAGTAAGAAATAAAATAAACACTCATGCAAACATTAGATTTTTGGTGTATTTTCTATAATATATATATATATATATATATATATATATATAATAAAAGTAAACAAAATGTATACATATATTGACAGATGTATTACATGTTAAACACAACATGTAATACGTACAACAACATACAATACATGTATTTTTCTAAATAGGTAAATATGTATTTATATCATGTATACATTAATATATACCTATTCAGAAAAATGGATGCGTTGT
Organism: Phycodurus eques; assembly: GCF_024500275.1. NCBI lineage: Eukaryota > Metazoa > Chordata > Actinopteri > Syngnathiformes > Syngnathidae > Phycodurus > Phycodurus eques. Next base: position 2,257,717 of record NC_084533.1, read on the forward strand.
ATTTTATTTTGTTCTATATAAATTTATATATAGGATGTATTAGGAAGAGAACTTTCAGTTTTGTTTTTCTATAATTAGAAGTTATGAAGGTAACTTGAGTGTTGGTGACAGTATTGATAAGCCCACTGTTTATTCTGTTTGTTTGTTGTTGTTGTTTTTTTTTTAAAGATGTCAAAGAGTGTACTGACAGATTAGTGACTCTTAAGGTAAGTATTGAGCTAAATTTGCCTACATCAAGTGCTTCTGGTTGGTAAAAAGATGTATCCTCACTCTGCCTTGAATTGCATTTTTATTTTTCAACTTAACTGCATATTTTTATTTGCTCCTTTCTTGTCTGTTCCTCTGAAGTAATGGCTACGTTAGAAAAAAATAAGAAAAAGGGTTGTTTTTTTAAGACGTATGAAAGTGCATAATGAATCTGATGTCTTACCTCTATGTAGCCAGTTATTTTGTGAAAAGGAGAACATTCCCATGCAGTTGCAAAAACAACACTGAAAATGAAATTGGTATGAATACACATTTAAGCTGGTTTTGCAGGTTTTGCTGCGAATGTGTCTGTCATGTCATAAATGTTCTTTTTTGTTCTATAAAGATGTGCTTGTCACAAATGTTCACTCTGAAACTGGCACCATTTCTGTTATGTTATGCGGTGAGTGACAGCAAGAGATGGAATTGTCTCTCTTAAAGCAAAGTGTCTACAGGGGTTAGGCTTCATCTTATTATAGTTATGTTGACACTACAGGTCTTGTGGTCAATTCGAAATTTTTGGAGGCGTTACACCCATCAGCCAGGGAGAATCAAGCAACCACATCAGACAAACGCTTCGTTGTAGAAGACCCCCAGATGTCAAGGAGGACTGTAGAGCCCATGATCCTCACACTATGACTGGGGATGGGAGATTGATTGATAATAATTGGGCAGAACAATGGAACAGTCCTTTTATTAGCTCTCCAGTCGCCGGTCAGCAATTTCAGAAAACAGGTGCCCGTGTTACCTATGGGGGTCACCCTACTCATTTAATGAAACACGATCACCCCCAGTGGTGACCAAAGACTGCCAATTGGACTCTGCGTGACTGTGTACCATGTATTGAAAATGGACAATAAAATTAAATCCCTTGTCTGCATTCGGAGACAAACCCGCATGAATATTCTAAATGTATACCTTGATTTCTGTGTCATTAATGTGCTCCTTTTACAGGTCTGACACCGAGACTGCTCGTGAAGAACTGTACAATTATGTTTTAAGCCAAATGTATGAAATTACCTTTTGTTGAACATTATTAGATATGACAGAACCATTTTATATGCTTAATCTCTGCGTGAGACAGTTCAAAGTTGGGAATCGTTTATTTGAAAATGTGCTGAGTTACAACCCGTGCTTAGGGTGTGACTCACGCATGTAGAATGAAAATTTAAAATGGAAATCCGACTAGATGGGCGTGGTATTTTTCTCTTTCAGGAGGTACAAAAAGCTCTCGTCATCTGCTCAGCTCTCTCTCACCTCCTGCTCTCGTCTTTCCCGCTTCCAGGTGCAGCTGTCCAACCTCGTGGGTACAGACTTGCCAACCGCTCCCCCTTTTACTTTGTTGAAGCCATGCGGCGCACAGACTCCGAGAAAGGTTCGCTGCTGCTTCTGTTTTTCCCAGCTCCCGATTTGCTACTGCCTGGGGTCAAGGAGAGAAACTCCTGGCACAAGCGTAAAAGTGTGGCCTGCCATAAAGCCCAAAGCATTAGCATTAACATTAACTTTTCTTTCGTAATCCTTTTCTGTTTCCCTTTTTTTCATCCTTTTCCTCGACTCAACCTGCCTCCTTCTTTCCTGGGACAACTGAGGAAGATCATGCCTGGACCGATAACCACGTGATCTACGATCTGAGTAAACGTTGCATTAACTACTACTACTGATACTGGATAGACCCTTTGAAAAGGTTGGGATTATGTTAACAAGCTCACACAAATCCCAACTTTAGTCTCTCTCAACACGTTTCTATTCATTCACGGTCATGTCATGAGTTCAGCCATTCACGCTATATCCTGTTGTGATGGGTATGTGTGTTTTTTTTTTTTTTTTTTTTTCGTAGTAAAGTCCTTCTGAATTTGTCCCCAAAGTTCCTTGTAGTTGATTATATTTTCTCTGTATTAAACATTGTATTATGTACTGTGTGTGTTTGAGTAAAAAATATTGGTCTCAGTAATCAAGAGCTAATTCTACATAACTGTGACAACCCTTTCAGAAAAAGATTGATCCACAAGGTTTTTGTCATTTTATCCTGCTGCAAGCTAATCAACAATGTGGTGCCCCATTTTTATACTAACTATATATATTTTTTATACAACTTACTAACATTGTAAGTTGTAACATTCACCCGTTTCACTTGAAACGGACCCCAGGGGACAGAAGGAGACCGCAAACGTATCCTCCGACCCCTTAACATATGAATTACGTTTTTCTTTACTACAGAATTGTTCTGTGTAGGCCAAGCAAACAGCTTCAAGTCTCACTATGGGGAAAAAAAAGTAAAAATGTCAACTAGTTGTTGGACTCTGCTTTCGATTGCTAAGGTGCCTTTGAACAACATGGCATCGTCCCCACTCCTCCAGCTCAAGGGATGCAGTACTCTTTGCACAGCTCTTTCATTCTGAATCTCTCCTTGCATGTGTGTGATCAGGTGTTATGTGTGGTGTGGAACAAAAAGTATACGTTGGAGTGAGAGTTGAATTTCCCCTTGAGGAACACGCATAAGTATAATGAATGATATTGAAATAAAAAAAATTAATATTGAAAAAATAAACATTTCTATTTAAAAACAGACAAGCATGAGCATGTAACATGCTGAAATTGTGTGTATCCACACAAAATATCACAATCATGTTCTAAAAAAATAAAAATCAACCTCACCGAAGTTCAATCAGTCACTCATTGCAGCAGACTGCAAACTGCAGAGAACAGCAGCTATTACTTTAAACCTTGAATACAATTAAAATTAACACACTGGCATGACGACGCAATAGAAGGCCCACTAGACTATTCAGTCTGATGAAACTATTTCCTTACATTTAGAACATAACCAAAGGTTACTTTTAAGACTATCAACCATCTTTTAAATCTCTCTCCTCCTGCAATTATTCCCTCACCTTCTACTGATTGTGATATCGCCCAATCTTTCTTTGTTGGCAAGATCGATGGTTTCAGATGACATTTTACCTGCACATGCCATCCAGTTGTCCTGCTCTTTTCACCAATTTTTTTCCTATTACCCGGCAGGGCCTTCTTAACACTGTAGCCCAAGTGTCCCTCGTTCATGTGACTCGTTCCCAATAAAAATTCTCAAATCTGTTTGACCTGCGGTGGCATGGTAGGTGACTGGCTAGAGCGTCTACCTCACAGTTCTGAGGGCTGGGGTTCGATTCCCGGCCCCGACTGTGTGGAGTTTGCATGTTCTCCCCATGCCTGCGTGGGTTTTCTCCAGGCACTCCGGTTTCCTCCCACATCCCAAAAACATACATGGTAGGTTAATTGAAGACTCTGAATTCCCCATAGGTGTGAATGTGAATGCGAATGGTTGTTTGTTTCTATGTTCCCTGCGATTGGCTGACAACCAGTTCAGGGTGTACCCCGCCTTCTCCCCAATGATAGCTGGGATAGGCTCCAGCACTCCTGCGACCCTTGTGAGGATAAGCGACTCAGAGAATGGATGGATGGATGTTTTACCTGCATTAAATCCCTCCCTACTCTGTTATTAATTATTCTCTCTCTTCAGGCACCATGTTATTTTTAAACTGTCAATGTCCAGCTTCTTTTTTAAAAGAAAGTCTCTCAACCCAGACCAGTTATGTAATTATAGATATCCAGACTTCCAATTTCCTTTCCAAAATCCTTGATAAAATTGTCACAAACCAACTACTGAGCCTAGTTGAGGAGAATAGTATCTTTGATAAATTTCAATCCTGCTTTCATCACTAACACAATACTGAGACAGCCCTATGAAGAGTAACATTGACATACGCTGAGAAATTCCATTGTTATTCAACTTGATTTAACTGCTGTATTTGATCCCATCAACCATTCCATCCTACTTGATCGATTGCATGACTGGGTGGGCATGTCTGGTACAGTATTTAACTGGTTTCATTCTTACTTAACAAATGGATTTTTTAATGTCTGTGTCAATGATCATGTTTCCTCCTTAGCTCCTCTCCAGTGAGTAGTTCTTGGGCCAATTCTCTTTTCATCATACATTCTTCCTTGGGGTCAGTTGTTCAGCCACTTTCATGAAATGTCACACTACTATGTCGATGATACTCAAATCTATTTATCTGCCAAACTCATAACTTGAACCAACTGACCTCCCTCCATGAGTGTTTAGCTGCTACCAAAGAATGGATGATCCCTAAAATATTTCATTTTAATCCTGACAAAAGTGATGTTCTTTTAATTGGAGCTTAAGTTTTTGTCACTGCTGCTGCTCAGTTTATTGGCCACTTCACCAGAACATCAAATCCACTGCTTAGAATCCCGATATCATCTTCGGCTAGTATATGACATTTGACCATCATGTCATTGATCTGAGAATAAGACGTATTTTGTTCCCTATGGTTCTTGAACAATTAATCAACCCATTTGTCTTCTCCCGGTTAGACTACACCTGGCTCACAGTCTTCTCTAAAATGCCTAGTTACTCCAAAATACAGAATCAAGACTGTACAAGAACAAGAACGAGCCAGAGGTCCCACATTTCCCTCGTTCTTGCATCCTTCCCTTGACCTATAGTAAAATTCAGAGTAAACTGCAAGAACTTGTTTGTTAGTTATAAAGCAAGACAGACATTGCCACTGAGCGCTTTGCTCCTCATTCCATGCCTTCTGTCTACCAGGCAAACCGCAACTCAAAAGGCGACTGTGCACTTTAATTTCTAGCCCCAAATCTGCGGAACCATCTTCTACAATCTGTTAGATCTGCTGAACTGTAAAATGGGACTGTATTAAACAATCCTTTAAAACTAATTTATACTGTCAAGCCTTTCTATAGACCTCCCTTCTTGTTCCTATGTTGCTTTGGTTCATTCTATTTGATTTATTTTTGTCATGTTTGCAAATCTTGTCGACTTTGACTACATTTGTCTACTTTATTAATCTATCTGATTCAATTTTGCTTGTTTATGTGTCTCTGAATTGCTTTCAAGTGTGCGTTTTAAAAAGTGCTATATAAATAAAAGCTTGCTTGCTTACTTACAGCTCTCACATAAGGACAATAGGTCAACATACACTGAGTTGTTGCTATGCAATGGAAGCCAGATGAGTACGTGATGAACTTAAATTTGTAATTATGGTGTTTTGTAGAGGAGTGGTTTCTATTTCAGCTCAAAGGTATGTTTGGATGTGGAGTTGCAGCAGGGAGTGCTCAGATGGTGACATGAGTGACTCCCCAGACACAGATTTCATCAAAGATTTTAGGATGACAAGGTCGACATTTGATGACATTTGGGAGCGCCTTTCCTCATTACCCATGGCAAAACATGGCATCTGTGCCAGCACAGAATTGTGACAACTGTCGGATGAAATGTGACATAGCCATTCAGACTTCTGTCACACAGCAAAACATATAAGAGATAGATAAGAGACTACATACATACCATACCATAGCGTCTCAATGAATTACTGTAGAATATTGTGGAAAGTGATTCACGATACACAGAGTGAACTATTGTAATGTATTTATGTATTTATTTATTTAATAATGTCGATGATTATAATTTACAAGTTAATGAAAACCCAAAATTCACCATCTCAAGAAATGAGAACATGTAAAAAACGAACACATTTTTTGTTAATCTACAGATTCGGAAGGAATATGCCTTCTGAGTCATGTGTTGACAAAGACTATTGTCTGTTTCCTCTCTTTGGCAGTCCAGTCCAGCAGAAAATGGTACAACTTGGGTGTTATCATTGTTACCCTCCTACACTGCCACAAAACAACACAAGGGATATTTGTGAGGATGGCCGAGTGCACCAAGTTGCTGCATTCAAATTGCAAAGTCTATGCAGGTCTTCGTTTGAAACCCTTTTCTGACAAGATCAGACGATCAAACACTTGCTTCCTGTATTTGGCAGTCCAGTATTGGTCGGGGAAAATGTGTGTTTTGCAAGCAGAATGAGTTTGCACTCTTTTACCTCAAGTAGAGCTACATATACACAAAACTGTCAAGCTGCATTGGTCGGGTATTGGAACCAGGCCTCCTGTGTGGCAGGTGAGAATTCTGGCACTGAACCACCAACGCTTGATATAGAGGTTCTTGGACTTGAACTTTGTTCCAATGCTCTTGACCGGGTCCATTTTGGATTAGCATAAAGACACTTTGGCCTGTGAATCAAGACCTGGACCCTTTGCTCCTGCCAAAAAACACAGTAGACAACTGTCAGGATGGCCGAGCGGTCCAAGGCGCTGCATTCAGGTTGCAGTCTCTATGGAGGTGTAGGTTTCAATCTCACTCCTGATAGGATCTGCTAGATAAAGACAGTGTCTCCTTTCCTACTTTTACTTCGTTTTAGTGAGTACCTGAGGGCGCCTCTGCCCTTGTTCTCCTGGGGAACTTCAATGCTCACGTGGCCGATGACAGTGTGACCTGGAATGGCATGAGGAAGGGGAACTCCTCCTCACCCCTCCCCGATCTGAACTTGAGTGGTGCATTGTCATAGGAATTAATGTGAACACTATCCTCAAACATAAGGTTGTCCATATGAGCACTTGGCACCAGGACAACCTAAGCCCGCAGTTTGATGATCAACTTTGTCATCATGTCATCGGACTTGCTGCCGCATGTCTTGGACACGAGGGTCGAGAGAGGCGGAACTGCAATTTGATTCCCACCTGGTGGTGTGTTTGGTCTGATTTTGGGGGAAGATGCCAGTTCAACCTGGAAGACAATTACATATTGTGAGGGTCTGATGGTAACGTCTGGCAGAGTCCCCTGTCAGAAGGAGCTTCAACTCCCACCTCCAGCAGAACTTTGTTCACATCCCGAGGGAGGCGGGGGACATTGAGTCAGAGTGGACCATGTTCCGGCAACAGACTTTGTCTTCATTAGTCAATGCTCATGACTTGTACATTTCAGATGAGCATCGAGTCAGTAAGTCAGATGCACTGGCATGCATATAAACATCAGAAAACTATGATAGCGTGAAAAACAATAGAATCGATGTCTGTCAGAGATGCTGAGTGGTCCAAGGAACTCGATTCAGGTTGCAGTCTCTCCAGGTATGTGGGTTGAAATTCTACTTCTAGTGTGATAGGACAGACAACAACTGTTGTCTGTTTCCTCTCTTTGGCAGTCCAGTCTAGCAAAAAAATGGTACAACTAGAAATTGGTAAAAGTGTGAGTTTAATTATTTTGAATTGAATGACTGAAATATTTTTTTCTACACTGCTTATCCTCACTAGGGTCGCGGATATGCTGGAGCCTATCCCAGCTAACTGCGCGCAAGAGGAGGAGTACACCCTGAACTGGTTGCTAGCCAGGGCACATATAAACAAACAATCATTCGCACTCACATCCATACCCATGGACAGTTTAGAGCTTTCAATTAACCTACCATGCATATTTTTGGGATGTGGGAGGAAACCGGAGTGCCCGGAGAAAACCCATGCAGGCACGGGGAGAACATCTAAACTCCACACACGAGGGAGACTGGATTTGAACCCGGGTCCTCAGAACTATGAGGCGGATGTGCTAACCGGTCGCCCACCATGACCGAAATACATATATATTTTTTTTATGGTATTCTTGTACTATAAGTACATACACGCAATAAAAACAGAATTCAACCACTTTTGACAGCAGTGTGCACATGGATGAAGAAGACTTATGGCTAGAATTAAGATATAAGTAACCTAAATGTGAGGTCACCAAAAATGTGAGGTCAAGTGGTCTGCCTTAACAGGTGACAGTTGTAGTTAATGACATTAGTGACATTGATGAGATAGAGTGGAACCTCAATTTAATGGACCCCGATTTAACAGATATTGGAAGTAGCGGACCGTCTGGACAGTACATGTGTCCAAAAAATTACAAGTTGTCACTTAAACCGGTGTTGACAAAGTCTGTTGGTTCTAGAATTGGCCATTGTTTTTTACTGGCCCTGTGGCACAATATAGGCAGAGACTGGGACACACATATTTCTGGGTCACAGATATACAATATGACTAGATTCACCCAATAGACGTGACAGTCAGTGCCTATGTGTGAGCCATGTTGAATGTGGCGAAATTCCCATCCAAGGCAACGCATTGACATATGGCAGCCATGTTGAATCTGATGACATTTCCAGGCGATGTATTGACGTGGTAGTGCCATGACAGCAGGAGTTCTATCTATTGCTGAATAGAGCTCTGCGCAGTGAGAGCGCACATGGTTGCGGTGTTAACTAAAGGCCTCTTTATACTCCCGTGGTCAGGCGGCCGACAACGCCCTCATTGCATCACGTGACCAACGAATTGCACTGTGCAGCACCTCTGCGTAGCTTGACGCGCACACGGCAAAAATAGTTGCTGCGCGTTGAACGCCGCGGAGATCATCTCTTATGAATGGTCCGTTTTAGTTACATGCTGTGATGACATACCAGCGTGCCCATTGATTCGACATACCATTATGTCGCCGCCTTCTCGATCGATTTTGCATCATAATTAAACGTATCATCTGGTCATCTAGGTCCATTTGTTCTGTCGCGGTCACCATTGTTGTTGCTTTGTTCCTTGTTATTGAAAGGAAAGTAAAAACGGCTACCGGAAATGGCCCAAAAAAATGCAGAGGAAACTCCACCCTGTGGTGTCCTAGCCAATACCAGCCGTAGTGCCACCCCCGACTTAGAGGAGAACTGCAGCACACTTTCAAAACATTGCGCGTGGGTTGCGCTCGAGTATCAAGGCAAACTACGCGTGGGACAGCCGCAGTGACGTCAGTGCGATCGCCGTCCGCGCGAGGATAAAGAAGCCTTAATTCGACACACGTCTCTACAGTAACATATTTTTGTCTAGCTATTCCTCTATGGCATCTAATTAACAGATTTGGAACGAGGAAGCACACTTTTAATATATGTATTTACAATAACGTTGTACTGCGCTGTGCGTTTTCGGCCGGAGTGCCCGGAGAAAACCCACGCAGGCACGCGGTGGCCGACTGGTTAGAGCGTCAGCCTCACAGTTCTGAGGACCCGGGTTCAATCCCTGCGGGGCCCCGCCTGTGTGGAGTTTGCATGTTCTCCCCGTGCCTGCGTGGGTTTTGTCCGGGCACTCCGGTTTCCTCCCACATCCCAAAAACATGCATTAATTGGAGACTCTAAATTGCCCGTAGGTGTGAATGTGAGTGCGAATGGTTGTTTGTTTGTATGTGCCCTGCGATTGGCTGGCAACCAGTTCAGCGTGTACCCCGCCTCCTGCCAGATGACAGCTGGGATAGGCTCCAGCACGCCTGCGACCCTAGTGAGGAGAAGAGGCTCAGAAAATGGATGGATGGACAGTAATATGGGTGCATATGGCCACACACACAAAAAATATGCTTCAGTATAATGGACAATTGACTGTAACGGATGACCAAACTTTGCCTGATCCATCCATCCATCCATTTTCTGAGCCGCTTATCCTCACAAGGGTCGCGAGAGTACTGGAGCCTATCCCAGCTATCTTCGGACAGGAGGCGGCGTCCACCCTGAACTGGTTGCAAGCTAATCGCAGCTTTGCCTAATCCGTTAGCATACAATGCACAGTATATCATTCACATTTTAATAAGCATTTCATATTATACTGTATATTGAAATTGTTCCATAGGCTTCATAGACGATAACATGCCACTGAACAACGAATATGATCCACTTACATTGATTTTAATTAGAAGTTGGTCTCTTGTTCACAGACAGCTGCTTTGGTCTGCTGTTGATTTTTAGACCTGTGATCTTTGAACAGTCATCACTGCTTAACACAACATCCTCTCTAATGTTGGTGAAGGAGAGAGTTAAGGCAGTGAGATTTTTTTTTTTCAACATCAGAAAAAGATGGCCAAACATAACATTTTTATTTTATTATTATTGCCATCCTGAGTCAAGATGCACAGAAAGGTTACAATTTAAACATTTAAAAAATCTTTGGCGCAACGTTTATCCAGCTCGTTACACGGAGTCCTCTGTTTACGATGGTCCCAACATACAAGGTTTTGAGGTTATAAACATCACAAAATGAAGTAGTTCGTGCAGTGGCGCAACAATACGGTCATCATGGGGCACAAGAAGGCATGCCTAATTACCACTGCACTGAAGTGTTTTTCATTTGATTGTTTTACGTTCATAGCCCAGAAGTGTTTTTCATACAAATATTAAGTGTAAATATGACTTTACAACTACGGTAGGTTCATGTTAGTGTGACTGTCGTGATAGACTACAGTAAGTTCTGACTTACACATAAATTCGGGTCGTGTCGCCACCATAGGAATGTACAGTAACTACGTCGTAAACCGAGAGCCCTTTTTAAGTAATTATTATTTAAAGAAGTGTTTCTCAATCTCTTAAATCAGGGTCCTCTACTTTACCACTACACAAGCTGAGTAATTTCCTGGGATGGAAAAGCATATAGCTAGCAACTGACGTGTTCACACTGCATTGAGACCCCCAATTTAACTGCTTACACCCTGTGTGTTTGGGTCAGTATTGCTCAACTAAAAGCTAGTAGGTTGCTGTAATGCATTTGATGGTTTGATGAGTAACTTGTTTGCAGAAGTTAGTATGTTTTTGTCCTAGCTTTGAGAATGATCACAATTGCTGAAGAATCATTCATTACACCTTTCCAGCCAAAGCAATGCACGTTCCTATATAATTTTGAGTTGACCGCACTTGAAAGGGAAATAATTTTTTGTTTGAGCTCTTTGCCTATGGGGTTGAATGGGTGTCCCTCCACAGTTAACCCGCCTTACTCCATGTGTCAAGAAACTGGCATGTCAAGGAGTAGAAAGGGATGATGATGATGGATGAATACAGAGGGTGAAGTCATACACACAGATTTAAATAATGTCACGCACACAGCAAATATAGCAGCACGGCCGAGTCTAAAGCACAGTTTGAAAGAGTATGGTGTGATACTGATACCAAACCATTGCATTTACCCCTTAAGAGACCATAATGTGCATTAAAAGGAGGAAAATATTCTTGAAATTGATGTTCAATGTCATCGTGGCCTATTGTGTTTGCCTTGTAGGCAGTAGCAACCAGTGATGGGGTCAAATAAGATGCGAATAGTCAGTCCAATTCCCCCTCTGAGCTAGAGTGTGACTGTTTGTGGATGGGAAGCTGGAGAGTGACCGCTATATCTCATCAGGGCTTTTTTTTTTTTGTGAGGACGAGAAATGTCTGAAAATAATAGCCAATATAACTATAAATGAAAACGAGAACTGTGGTAAATATCAATTTCTAGCTCGATAATCACAAGATAGGTGAATATGCATTGAATGAGCAGATGAACTTTGGAGGACAAAAGGAAATGTCCATGTAAGGACTGAATGAGATTTTAATTCACTCAGCAATGTCTATACAGATGGAAGCCAATATATCAATTAATTTGTGTACAACGGATAAGAGTTGTATAGCGATTGATAGACATGTTTTCCTGGATTAGTGCATCAGTGAAGAGCTGCTATGAGAAATATTGCAATTAAGGTTAACAAAGTACTTAAGTAAGTAAGAAAGACCACTTGTGCATTCTGTTGACTCACAATGAAAAGGAAAAAAGTGAATGAAATCCAAAAAGGAAAACGAAAATAAGATATATATAAAATATTACAAATTATATATATATATGCTGGCGGCACGGTGACAGACAAGCACATCTGCCTCACAGTTCTGAGGACTGGGGTTCAATCCCTGCCTGTGTGGAGTATGCATGTTCTCCCCGTGCCTCCGGGCACTCCGGTTTCCTCCCACATCCCAAAAACATGCATTAATTGGAGACTAAATTACCCGTAGGTGTGACTGTGAGTGCGAATGGTTGTTTGTTTGTATGTGCCCTGCGATTGGCTGGCAACCAGTTCAGGGTGTACCCCGCCTCCTGCCCGATGACAGCTGGGATAGGCTCCAGCATGCCCGCGACCCTAGTGAGGAGAAGCGGCTCAGAAAATGGATGGACGGATGGATATATATATTCTGGCGGCACGGTGACAGACAAGCACATCTGCCTCACAGTTCTGAGGACCGGGGTTCAATCCCCGGCCCCGCCTGTGTGGAGTTTGCATGTTCTCCCCGTGCCTGCGTGGGGAGGGGTGCCGGGGGCGGATGTTGTTAACCTGGGGCACGACCAAAGGTCTAGAAAGTCAACCATCACTGCAGCCCTCCACCAGTCGGGGCTTTATGGCAGAGTGGCCCGACAGAAGCCTCTCCTCAGTGACACATGAAAGCCCGCATGGAGTTTGCTAAAAAAAAAACACCTGAAGGACTCCAAGATGGTGAGAAATAAGATTCTCTGGTCTGATAAGACCAAGATAGAACTTTTTGGCCTTAATTCGAAGTAGTATGAACACCAGGCACTGCTCATCACCTGTTCAATAGAGTCCCAACAGTGAAGCATGGTGGTGGCAACATCATGCTGTGGGGGTGTTTTTCAGCTGCAGGGACAGGACAACTGGTTCCAATCAAAGGAAAGATGAATGCGGCCAATTAGAGGGATATCCTGGACAAAAACCTTCTCCAGAGTGCTCAGGACCTCAGACTGGGCTGAAGGGTCAACCTTCTAACAAGACATTGACCCTAAGCACACAGCTAAAACAACAAAGGAGTGGCCTCAGAAAAACTCCGTGACTGTTCTTGAATGACTGACTTAAACCCAAACCTGTTGCATCATTCCCGAAAAGAGTCATGGCTATATTATCTGAAAAGGGTGCTTCTACCAAATACTGAGCCAAGGGTCTGAATACTTATGGCTGTGTGATATTTCGGTATTTCTTTTTTAATAAATTTGCAAAAATTTCAACAATTCAATTTTTTTTCTGTCCATATGGGGTGCTGTGTGTACATTAATGGAAAAAAAAGAACTTAAATGATTTTAGAAAATGGCTGCAATATAAGAGAGTGACAAATCTAAGGGGGTCTGAATACTTTCCGTACCCACTGTACATTACATATTCTCTCTCTCTTTCCATATATATACCATTATTGCATATTATTATATAGAAATGAATTTATTATTAAGCCATTAAAACACATCTGCCACTGATCTCCACTCTCAATGAAGAAAAGGCAACAGGATAGCCCTCCTTGTAGTACAGTGGCAAGATGTTAAGAAGCAGTCTGCTCTGGGTGACTGGCAGATCCAGTCAGTGTTTCAAGTGCACTGGTGTGTAGAAGATCCGTCCTTTCAATATGCTAAATAAACAAAAGACTTTGCATAAAAGGGAAGCCTGTACAGATGTCGCAAGAAGTGTGCCAGAAAAGCTGCAGGACTGGTGTCACAAAAGATATACTGTATTTTAAATCCGAAGTTTTCCCCTTTGCAGTAATGCCTCTAAAGACTAACACACATTCCCAGCCTTCTCTGCCAAGCTTTCATGCACTCAAAGAAGGATTCTTCCAAGACCCTCCGCAGCTCCGTTGTCATGGCCATCCTAATGTCGACCATGCCTTAAAAACGGGTCTCCTTGATGGAATTTTTGAGCTTGGGAAAAAACACACAGAGCCAGCTTGGATGCTCGGGGCATTGTGAGCAGGCTTGTTATCATGGAGAAGCAGCCATGAGTTGTCCTGCCGCAACTCTTACTTCTTCTTGCGCACTGAACGAGGCAAACGCAAACAGGATCTTTTTGTAGACGTGCCGGTTGATCGTCGGGCCCCGTGGCATGAAGAATGTGATCAAAATGACTTTGGAATTTGACTGTCTTTCTTTCTTCGGCCTTGGCGACATTGGACTCTTCCACAGAAGGTTCTGGCGCTTGGTCCCTGGGTCGTTCTTGAAAATTCATGACTCATCACCCGTCTCATTGGTCTCATCATCACTCACGACGCTCATTTCTTGGCGGTCTTACACAGATGATATGGTGTGTGTACCATCAAAATCATTTCGCACATTCAACAACAACAAGCCGTGGTTCACTGCTAAACTTAAGCAGTTTTGCCAAGCTAAGGAGGACAGGGCCCTGTATAATCGAGCTAGAAACCAGCTGACTAAAGAAATTAACATTGCAAAGAGGAACTATGCAGCAAAGTTGGAAAAACAGTTTAGTGCTAACGACTCTAAATCAGTCTGGCATGCATTCCAATCGCTGACTAATTACAAGCGACGCTCCCCCCCAAGCTGAGAACAATAGCACACTAGCCAACAACTTGAATACCTTCTGCTGCGGATTTGAAAAGGACACTTTCACACCCCACACCCACCGGCCGCACCCCCGACCACAATCACACCTCTGACTTCTGCGTTAACTATCCATGAACAGGATGTGAGACACATCTTCAAACAAGAAAAGATTAACAAAGCGGCAGGCCCACACCATGTGTCCCCATCCTGCCTCAAAGTCTGCGCGGATCAGCTCGCTCCAGTCTTCACACAGATCTTCAACAGATCTCTGGAACTGTGTGAAGTACCATCCTGTTTCAAACACTCCATCATCATTCCAGTCCCCAATAAACCTGCAATCTCGGGTCTAAATGACTACAGGCCTGTCGCTTTGACATCTGTGGTCATGAAGTCCTTTAAATGTCTCGTGCTGGACCACCTCAAGAGTGTCACAGGTCCCCTGCTGGACTCCCTGCAGTTTGCCTACCAAGCGAACAGGTCTGCGGATGATGCAGTCAACATGGGACTGCACTTCATCCTAGAACACCTCGACAGTGCAGGGACCTACGCGAGGAACCTGTTCGTGGACTTCAGATCAGCGTTCAACACCATCATCCCTGAACTCCTTTCATCCAAGCTTCTCCAGCTCAGCGTCTCACCTGCCATCTGTCAGTGGATTTACACCTTTCTGACGGGCAGGAGACAGCAGGTGAGGCTGGGGGAGGCCACCTCATCCACACGCAGCATCAGCACTGGGATGCCCTAAGGTTGTGTCCTCTCTCCGCTGTTCTTCTCTCTCTACACAAACGACTGCACCTCAGCGCACCCGACTGTCAAACTCCTGAAGTCTGCAGATGACACCACTGTCATCGGCCTCATCATGGACGGTGACGAGTCTGCATATCGACACGAAGCGGAGCGGCTGGAGCTGTGGTGCGGCCGACACAACCTGGAGCTAAACACGCTCATGACTGTAGAGATGATCGTGGACTTCAGGAGGCATCCTTCGCCACAGCTGCCCCTCACGTTGTCCAGCTGCCTTGTGTCAACCGTCGAGACCTTCAAGTTCCTGGGAATTACAGTCTCTCAGGACCTGAAGTGGGCGACCAACATCAACTCCGTCCTCAAAATGGCCCCTCAGAGGATGTACTTCCTGCGGCCTCTGAGAAAGCACGGCCTGCCACCGGAGCTGCTGAGAGAGTTCTACACAGCGCTCATCGAATCAGTCCTGTGTTCTTCCATCACAGTCTGGTTTGGTGCTGCTCCAAAAAAGGACACACTCAGACTGCAACGGACAATCATAACTGCTGAAAGCATTGTCGGTACCCCCTCTACCCACCTTTGAGAACTTGCACGCTGCCAGAACTAAGACAAGACCGTGCAAAATCCTATCGGACCCTGCGCATCCCGGTCACCAGCTCTTCCAGCTCCTTCCCTCAGATAGGCGATCAATGCAAACGAGAACTAGCAGACATTCCAACAGCTTCTTCCCTCTTGCGATCAACTTCTTAAACACCGAACCTACAATTCCATTACAACATGCTGGCTATTTTTTGACTTGAGTTCGTTGTCACATTTCTGTGGGGCCAATCATACATTACTCCTGCGCTCACTCTAGTTGTCTCGCCATGCTGCACTATTTGCATATACTGGCCACTTATGCCAGACTAGCATCTGCTCCATTTGCACACTGATTGAGGAGTATCTGCAACATTTGCACAACCAACATTGTCCCAGATTATCGCACCACTCGTCACTTTAAACCGCATACACTCCTTGAAGTCTCGGCGCCCTTTGCACAATGGTCATTGCACCGGACTATTGCAATATTAGTCATTCGAACTGCTCTAAGTGCAAGACGAATCTGCATCTTTTTGCACAATTGTCAAAAAAAATAAATAAAAAATGTACCGGCATTACCAGATAACTAGCAACCCTTTCCTGCTCAGTGACTGTTTTTTTTTGTCAATGTCTTTATGTCTCCAAAGTGTTCTTTGTCAATTGACTGTCTGTTGTCATACTAGAACGGCTCCAACTACTGGAGACACATTCTTCGTGTGTTTTTGGACATACTTGGCAAATAAAGATGATTCTGATTCTGATTCTGATTCTGATATAAAAGCTTGTGGGAAAAGTTCACTGGCTGCAGAGACCTTAGGTCACAGTTTTATATTCCAAAGCATTATTGAAGGGGAAAAAACATAGTTGGTTTTGAAATATATTTTTTGTGACACCATTTCTTGAATTTGTGACACATCTCATACATGTGAATTGAATTGTACCTGTATGTTTGCTGCCATCAGGGTGTGATCTTGTCTGTATGTGTGAATTGATGTATAAGAGGCAAATTGTAAAGGGCTTTGGATAAAAGGCTGACCTCCATGTGATAACAAAGGAACGGGTGCACTAATTAAAAGCTGTATCAAGACAATCTTGATGAGACAAAAAATATGCAAGTGTTTTTTATTTAAAAAAGAAAGGTAATTTTTTTTTTTTACACAGACTTTCAATCCTGGCATATTTGTAACCGTTGGCACCCTGACGATTGCTGAAGGCTGAAACAGACACCAACTGGAGGGGCATGATCCACAGCAAGCACCCCCTGCCAGCAAGGCGGATCGGAGCTTCTGTCAAAACAGCAGTGTGGCTGCGAACCCCAAACTGTGAATGTCAGTTGGCCTTGACTGAATAGCAACAAATGGCAGCTGAAGGTCGACTTCGAAAGGCTACTCAAATTCACAGAAAGTATCCATGGCCTTGTGTATTCCAAGGCCAACAGTAAACCGAAATCAACAGGGGCTGACTTCCCCCTAATCTGCTTCATCTTCCCATGCGAACAACTGGTAATCCATTTATGTGTGCCATTGTGAAATATAGACGGGATCATGCAGTTTCCTGTCAGCAACTTCGATCAGTTTCTATGTTGATTGTTTTTACTTGCATGTTTGGTGAAAGAAGCAAAACTGCTCAAATACCCACAGCATGTTGCTTTTTACATCAATACATAATTTTACTCGCATAATTTTATCAGGGTTAGCCTGAGAGGAATGTTAGCTTCAAATACCAACCTCTATTTTGGGAAATAGTGTATACAACAACTACAGTCTAGCAGTAATTACAGAAGAATGCAAACTTAAATCTACTGTAGGTTTTATATATTCAAGAATACATGAAACCCCTTTTTTCACATTTTGATTTCTCGGTCACTCATAAATGTTAATGAAAAAGTTCTAGCACATGCACAAGGTGACCAGTTTTTCTCTCCATCTTTGCATTAAAAAATTATCTTTAATACTACGATGCACCTAAGTGTAATGGGTCCATGAACCATCCTCTACAAATTTTTGTCAAAAACTTTATCTCAAATCTCTCTCTCCCTCTCTCTCTTTATCTCTGTATCTAGCTGTCTCTCTCCCTCTCTCTCTATGTCCCTCTCTCTATATAGGATACTATACTATATATATATCTATCCATCCATTTCCTGAGCCGCTTCTCCTCACTAGGGTCGCGGGCGTGCTGGAGCCTACTATATATATATATATATATATATATATATATATATATATATATATATATATATATATATATATATATATATATATATATATATATATATATATATATATAGTGGTATAATATTATGTACAAATTTTAACATGGTCACCACAGCATTTCAAATATAACCGAATAACAAAGGGGAACTGTCATTTCTTTCATGATAAACCAAGGCAGTGGTTCTCCATGAGCCACCAGAATAAGTGATTGAATTAAAGAGGACAAAGGAGCAATGAAGATTTTGTTCACAGTATTTTTTCTAATTTAAAACACGCTATCTGCCATTTGCCCCCTACAGTGAAAACCAGAATTCAACCGTGAAGCGAATACCTTTTTTTTTTTTTTTTTTTTTTCTTTGTCCGGTTCGGCTGTTAGGTCAAGCAGAATGGAGCATCTGTATCCCTTTTATGCCGGAACAGTTTTACTGTGTCACAGTGGAGTTTTTAAGCTTCCACTGTAGTTTCTTAGTATAATAATTTACACTTTTTGAGAATCAGAGTTGATTAGTTGATCAGTTATGAGTGTTGTATGGGCAGTAGTGCTACACCCTATGAGGGAAGGACAGGACAACATAGGACAGGTCAAGGACAGGAGAAGAACCATGCAGAACAAGGGTCGTGAACCGGCTGTACAACTGAAGTGTGGTGGGAGTGACAATGTAAATTATAAAAGTCTATAGGAGAAGAGGGTGAGTGAGGGGATACCCAAGCAATTTGCATATTCATGAGTCATTTGTATAATAAGTGAGTGGCCCCACACCCAGCGAAAAAGTCCCAGGTTTGTGTGCCTGCGGACACATGCAAGTGAATTGACACTGTTTCCTGTAATTTCTGTGCCTGCACCGTGAAGGCTGAGGACCCCACTCAATCAGTCAAGAGGCAGGATCAGGCCCAGGAGTCCACCTGAGAACAGCCCGGCGGACGGGACATGTCCCACACTGCGGGACCCAGGGCGGTCCGCTGGCCCCACCGAAGTGCCCCGACAACCGGCCACCTGGAGGAGGCCGCAGGAACCCAATGCCCCCCACCAGCGAACCTCCACCACGCACCCCTACTCTCCAGGAGGTCAATCCAGTGGTCCCCCCCGCCGAGATCGGAAAGGAGTGAAGAAAGTCCCGTCCCCACAGACGCCTGAACCGTAAACAGAGGGACAAGAAGAGAAAATCCCCACTCCGTGCATGTGTCCTTTCACCATACAAATTGGTCTAAAATGTGAGAAAGAAAAAAGGGAAAAGCAAAAAATAAATTTAATATAACAACCACAACACACTTACACTTACAAAATAGTCTTGTTATTGTCAGATAGCACACTACCCAGGCAAAGGAATCAATAATCTAGATTTAGCATGTTGAGGAAGGGTGACCAGCTATCTACGTGTATATGTAATTGATTTTTTCATTCTGCTGATATTTTTTCTCACGCAATATATTCTATGATGAGATTTTGCCAGTGATTGATGTTAATAGCGTTTTTGTTTTTCCAGTTTAATAGAATTGTTTTCTTAGCGGTAGCTAACGCAACGAGTAATGATTGTGAATATTTATTAGGGAGGTCGATTATGCTTTAGTCGCCAAGTATGCACAATCTTGGGCAAAGTGGAATCCTGAAATTCTAAATATATGAGAGTTTCAGTGTAACCGAAGACCAAAAGCATTGAATTGGTTTGCATTCACATATAGCATGAAAATAGGTGTCTGGGGTATTTTTGGTGCATTGCGCACATACGTATATTAGATGGAGAGAAGCCCATTTTATGCATAGTGCACTGAGTAAAGTGTGTTATATGGAGCACATTATATTGTATAAGATGTTAATTTGTGTTTTTTGTCATTCTAAACGTATTGTTACATATCTGTATCCAGTAGTTACGGTCAGCGAACACGGAAAGGTCTTCTTCCCATTTAGTAATTGGTAAGTGCATTGATTGTGCATGAAATTAATTTATCAACTTTTGAGACATTTCTTTCACTTTGCGGAAGAAGCTTCACTATTTGTTTGGCAAACTCCGGCAATTGTGTTGCCATGCCGACGCTATGTGAATCACGTCTGCCCGGGACTTCAAAGGGGAGTCCCAAGGATGCTGGGTTTGCCCCCGAACGCTAAGTTAATTAACTCCCTTCCAGTCGAAGGATTGGATCAGCAGCGACGCCTCCACCCTGCTGAGAGCTGCTACTTGGGAGTTGGAACAGGACGAAGGAACGACACGACAGACAGGGGTTCATAAGACAGTCTGTGACTTGACTGGGAGTCAATATTTTAAGAACATTACATGAACGGCACTAGTGACTGTATTGCTGCAAACGTGAATCTCTAACTTCAAATCTGTTGTTAACTGAACCAGATGGAATGTCTCACCCCACGCCACAAATGTCACATGAAAATAGTAATGTTCTCGACACCACATAAAATTTGAAACATTCATTACATGTATGAAAGAGAATGAGCGTGGAACAAAGCAGGGTGGGAAAATGGTCTCGTTTTCTCAAATCCAATAATTAATATTTTATTCCACTGGTTTGAAACCACAAAATAATCCTAGAATAGAAAAATAACTCCAAAAGGCAGTCCAGCCCCTCGGTGTTCGCGAAGGTGGTAGAAAAGGAGGAGGGCGGTAAACCCACCTTGTTGACCCGCTCCGGCCATAAAACGTTTTTGGAGTCTTGGTGCTGACGTCTTTTTGGTCACCCCGACCAACTCGCCGACGAACGCGCCAGGCAGGACGCCCGCCTCACCCGAGGTGGCAAGGACACATTGGACGATCCCCGGCTGAAGCTTCCTGCAAGCGCTCCTAGCCACATTGCTTGGGGGCCCGAACTCAGTGTGAGGGAAAACAGGAGGCCGACGAGTTCTCAGGCCGGACGTCACTCGGCTGATGTTCGGATCGGGCACGTTGCGTCTGCACTCGTTTGGTTATTGTGTCCACCTGTTCTCGTCAACCTTCTACCTTGTGTCAACCAATCACCTGCCTCCAGCCACTCTTGTCTTGTCCAGGTGTTCCTTGTTGTCTTGTCAATTTGTTTGAAATTAGTTTCCTGCTTTCTTGCAGTCATTTTTGCTGCATTGTCGTTTGTCGAATGTAGTTGGTTGCTTCATTGTCTTGTCTTTCTGGTGTTTTGCGTTTACGCCAAGTGTTTATTTGTTACTTTGACTAATGATTTTTGGGACTTTATTTGTGCCTTGTTTGCCTAATTTGAAATGACATTTTTGTAATCCCTGCACTCCTACCATGCCTCCCTGTTTCCCTGCACTTAGGTCCTCCACCTTCTCATCTCCAACACCGTGAAAACCCGAACCGGACAAAATGCACCAACCACCAAAGGACCCAGTGGGAAGCACACGGGGTCGGTCTGGATGCCGCCAGTCTGCCTCCCAGCGCTCTCAGCCTGCCAACCAAACCTACCCTCCTCAAGTAAACACCATCGTTCTTTTCTGTCCTTTCACCACTTACCTCCACTTGTCCTAGTTCTTCACCAAGCCATAACATTTCCCCTCCACCTATTTTTTTTAGGTCAAGATTTTTCTGATCATGAAGACGGCCCGTATTTAGTTAATACGGAATAGTTAGTTAGTTAGTTAGTTAGTTAATACGGAAAGAATACTTCTTTCTGACACTGATTCTGACTCCGATTTTGATTTTTACGGTTCTTCCCCTAGTCATTTTTCTCGGCCCAGTCAATTTTTGTTACATTTTACCTTTTCTAATCCCTGTGGGTTCCAACCTTAGCTTGGGCACTTTTTTGGCCATTTATCTGGGACCTCCGCATGGTGGTTAACTGAGGCGCTCAAGTAAAGGTCAAATTTCGTCGGCCCGTTTTTCTGACCGATTCAAAGTCACATAATTTCTCACCCGTTTCCACACCTCGTTCCACGCCTCCAATCAAGTCACCTCTGTCCAAACTATACCCCCGAGTCACCTCGTTCAGTGTCTGTTTTGACAACTTGTCTTGTACCACCCGTTTTTCCTAGTTCACCTTCCCGAATTCCTGTGCACTCTGCTCCACTTGTATCCTGTGCTTCCAAACATCTTTGGCAGCAGGCTGAAGAAGTGACTGCAGACCCCGTTCCCGCTCCTCAGCAGCTGCAGCATTTGCCAATGGCCGTCACCCTGTGGAAACCCTTGTGCTTGGCATCCTGGCTGACATCTTGAAATGCCCAGCCAAGCACCTCACTTCTGCTGTCCTGGACGGCCACCAGAATGGCTCTGATGGGCATACCTCCAGGGCCCCCATCCACTCGCCCAGTTTTATGGAAAATTTCTTTTGACTTTTGGGGACGTCTGGGATCCATCCCTTAAGCGGGGGAGTACTGTTATGGTCTGTGTTTTAGTTTAGATTATATTTAGCTTTGTTTCATGTTTTCCTGTGTCCCATGTTGTTCATGTCTTGTGTGCTTGTTTGGTTAGTGTGTCCACCTGTTCTTGCCAACCAATCAGCTCCTTTCAGTCACTCATGTCTTGTCCAGTTGTTCCTCGTTGTCTCGTCAATTTGTTTGTATTTAGTTCCCTGCTTTCTTTCAGTGTTGCTGCATTGTCATTTGTCAAATGTCATTGGTTGGTTCATTGGTTCTCTTGTCTTGCTTTCTGGTTTTTGGGTTTACGCCAAGTGTTTCTTTGTTACTTTGATTATTGATTTTTGGGACATTGTTAAATTAGTGTTTAAATGTTTTTGAAATTAAAGTACCTTTTTTGTAATCCCTGCAGTCCTGCCTGGCCTCCCTGCTTCCCTACACTTGGGTCATCCACCCTCTCATCACCACCACCGTGAAACCACCTGACAGAGAGAGGATAGAGTGAGTGTGTTTTCTGCCGCTTCTGGGACTTCCTTTGCGGTCCTGCCTTCCTCGACCCCTGACCCCATGTTACCAGTTGTTCGTCTTGGGAACACAAAGGTGTCAAGAAAAGACGGGACCGCAATGTACTGCCACCTTTTCTGGGACCCTCCTGCCGAGCAACTTATTTTCTTTGCCTCCTTCTTCGTCTCTCTAATATAGGTGTCTTTGAGATCATTCCACTTTTTTCTGCATCTCCTCTGACAGAAAAAGAACCTGGTGGTCAATCAGTGAATTGGTATCAGCTGAGGTTTGTGGTTGTGCGTTGTGCAATGCTAAACTTGGTTCACAGTAAATAACAACAGAGCGCTGTAATCAAGTAATATAAAAATACATAACAGGTACATCAAACACCTCACCGGGTGCTTTCCCTGCCTCTTTTAGCCAGTCGTATCGAAGACTACCGGGTGCCCACTGACCGCAAAAATTAACTTGTCCTCCATCACTCTGCAAAATATCCTCGATGCCGATTGGCTTTTATATCACAGCATCATGCAAATTTGTCGCTCGTGTCCAATCCTGGCGAATATTCGCCTGTTCGCCCACATCGCAGTGTTCATTAACATCTCTTCTGACACGTACTGGAGAAAAGAAGGGCAAATCATTTATCTGAACCCTTTTATTTTGTCCATCCATTATCTGAGCCGCTTTTCCTCACAAGGGTCGAGGGAGCGCTGGAACCTATCCCAATTATGATCGGGCAGGAGGCGGGGTACACCCTGAACTGGTTGCCAGCCAATCGCAGGGCACATATAAACAACCATTCGCACTCACATTCACACCTATGGGCAATTTAGAGTCTTCAATTAACATAGCATGCATATTTTTATGGGGGGGGATGTGGGAGAAAACCGGAGTGCCCGGAGAAAACCCACAACTGTGAGGCAGACGCTCTAACCAGTCGACCACCGTGCTGCCCCCGTATTTTATATTTTATTAAATCCTGATACATGCTGCTGCTCAGACTGGGAGCAGTCTAATTCAGGGGTTTTCAAAGTACAACCCCAATTCCAATGAAGTTGGGACGTTGTGTTAATACAATGATTTGCATATTATGTTCGACCTATATTTAAATGAATACACTACAAAGACAAGATACAGACTTTTTTACACTTTTCCACTATGCAGAACACTTTTCCACTTTGCATCAGTCCATCTTAGATGAGCTCGGGGATGAGAAGCCGGCAGCATTTCTGGTTGTTGATAAATAGCTTTTGCTTTGCATAGTAGAGATTCAAGTTGCACTTACAGATATAGCGCTGAACTGTATTTGCTGACATTGGTATTCTGAAGTGTTCCTGAGCCCATGTGTTGATATCCTTTACATATTGATGTCGGTTTTTGATGAAGTGCCGCCTGAGGGATCGAAGGTCACAGGTATTCAATGTTGGTTTACGGCCTTGCCGCTTATATGCAGTGATTTCTCCAGATTCTATGAACCTTTTGATGATATTATGGAGCGTAGATGATGAAATCCCTAAATTCCTTGCAATTGTATGTTGAACAACATTGTCCTTAAACTGTTCGACTATAATCTCACGCACTTGTTCACAAAGAGGTGAACCTCGCCCCATCTTTGCTTGTGAATGACTGAGTAATTCAGGGAAGCTTCTTTTATACCCAATCATGGTGCTTTGTGATAAAAGTGTACCTTTTAGAGTGGCCCTTTATTGTGAGCAGCAGTCACAGCTGTGCATTAATCATGCTGTCTAATCAGCATCTTGGTATGCCACACCTGCTATGGATTATCTCTGCAAAGGAGAGTTGCTCACTAACATATTTAGATAACTGGTCAAAAATTTAAATAAATCGGCCTTTTGTGTACATAAAAAAAGTATTGCATCTTTGAGTTACTCTCGTGAAAAATACAGTTCAGTTTTTGTTGTTGTTTTTTGTTCAGTTTATATATATACAGGTACACGTACAGTATGAAGAAGTTCATTTTATTTCATAATCTCAGTTGTTCAAATAACTTTTATCGGTGTGAATATACTTTTAGTCTTGGAATAATTGAACTTGTTTTTAATCATTCCAATACATATGTTGTAACTGAGAAGAATGTATGACCTGATTTATAACTTCTTAGTCCAAGTGATGACTTGACTTGCTTGAAATCTAGTGCGTACTCGTCTTAACTTGTTTAATTTTAGCCACAGTAACTTGGTTCAACTTGCTTGAAGCTTGAAGGACTTGAGATTACTTGTTACTTGCACTTATGTGACTTTCTCTCACCTTTGGTATTTAGTGTAATGCCAAAAAACAAATGACTAACAAATCAAAGCAAGCCTCTTGCCCTCAGAATATCTAAAATATTGAATCCAACCAACCACTCCCCCCCCCCCCCCCCCCCCAGAACACTAACCACTTTGCTATTGCAATTAAATTCAGAAAACACACTAAGACGTGTAACTTTTTTCTTGCCACATTTGTTTTTTGTTTTCTTTGGTTTTTTTTCTGTTTTTTTTTAAGCTTTCTTGCCAGTCTGCTCTCTGTAAATCTTTTAACACGCTTCTTTATATTACTTTCGCAAAGCATAAAAGGGATGAGAAGTACAGGTTACCAAGCCCCGGACTCTCATCTTCCTCCCTGAATACAGATGGAGAAAAGGATCCCCAAATCACTACTTAACAATTGATGCAGATTCAACAAAGGAAACTTCCTAAGGGGAAGGTGCCAAGGAGGTGCAATTTCATCCCTTCTTACAGAAATATTCCTCAGATTAGTGATACATTCTAAGGCAAATTACACTTGATTCCAAAAAGCATAGCAAACATCCATCCATTTTCTGAGCCGCTTCTCCTCACTAGGGTCGCGGGCGTGCTGGAGCCAATCCCAGCTGTCATCGGGCAGGAGGCGGGGTACACCCTGAACTGGTTGCCAGCCAATCGCAGGGCACACAGAAACAAACAACCATTTGCACTCACATTCACACCTACGGGCAATTTAGAGTCTCCAATTAATGCATGTTTTTGGGATGTGGGAGGAAACCGGAGTGCCCAGAGAAAACCCACGCAGGCACGGGGAGAACAGCAAACTCCACACAGGCGGGGCCGGGGATTGAACCCGGGTCCTCAGAACTGTGAGGCTGACGTTCTAACCTGTCGGCCACCATCAAATAGAAACTTTCGATTTGAAACCATCAAACACATTTAAAATTGCTCTTCCCGTGCCTGCATGTATCCGCAGGCACACACCCCTCGGACTCTTTCACTGGGTGTGGGGTCACGCACTTACTGCAACAAATAACTCATGAATATACAAATTGCTTGTGTATCCCCTCACTTATACTCACGTCCTGTACACTTTTATAATTTACATATTTAATGCCACCACACTTCAGTTGTACAGCCGGGTTCACGACCCTGGTCCTGCATGCTTCTTCTCCTGTGCTTGTCCTGTTCTATCTTTTCCTGTCCTTCCCTCACACTACAGCCCCATGCAAAACTCATATTTAACGTTTCATTGTTGTAGATAATGTAATGATTTTTTTCTCTCATCCTGTTTGCAATTAGTGCTTTGTCTTTGTTTCTTTCTCCCTTTTAGAAACTTTGTTCTGTTCGACTGATCAAGTCTGATTCTCTATAAACCTCAATTATAATACCACAGTGGAATCTTAAAACTCCACTGTGACACAGTAAAACTGTTTTGCCATAAAAGGGATACAGATTTTCCATTCTACTTTATCTAACAGCTGAACAGGACAAAAAAAAAAAAGGGACTAAAGTTGAAAACATGAGCGTTTAATGCGTCCAGTCTGGACGAGAGAGAGAGAGGACAAGTTTGGGATTGACGCTAGTAATTTCCCCCAGATTATTAGGCACTAATATTGTATATCCTGGCGACAATTGCAGTGTCTACTTACGAACGTAGATCAGTTGGTCTCTGGGAGTGGTCTTTCTGACCGTGTCTCAGGAGGCGAGGAGGTAGGTTTGGTTAAAGAAAAAGATGCACAAAAATAAAACATAAACAGGCAGAAAAAGGGAAAGAAGTTGTTCTTCACGTGTTCTGTGGGAGATTGCGACCGTTTCTCTTCCTGCCTTTTCAGGGACTCGCAAGCAATTTCAGAGAGATCATGCTTGACTAGAAGGGTACCTGGTACTTTTAGTAGCAGCTGCTCTGATCGCCTTGCGGGGGCCCATGTAGAGGCTGGAAATCTGAGTCCATTCTCATGTGAGCAATGTAAAGATACAGATCCTGGCATTCGCGTTGGCTGAACAAAGAAAAGGGGAGGGGGAAGGGTTGGCGAAGGCCGCCCCATAGATGGGTAACTGATAGCAAGAGCCAGGAATCAAGGCAAGCGCGAAGAACCAAGAGAGAGAGAGTGAGGTGGCAGGAGTAAGGGGTTAAACACCCAGGGGGCGTGTCGAAGAGGACCGAGCACCAGACAAGACCACACCCATCAGTTTGAATCTAGTCTACAATTGTGACCCATAAAACGGGTTTAAAATCATATTAATATAAAATACTCCCAACTTTGTACTCTTTACTCATAGATCAAGCATATCGAATGTCTGTTTAAACTTTAGTCTTGGCTGCTTATGGTTCAATCACATTTCATCCTGCTTGGGGTTTCAAACAGTTCTCCAAGTCTTGCAGCTACACCGGTAGCAGACACAGACATCAAAGCATAAATTTTGAATAATTCTGCAGAGTTAGTGAAATATCAGAACGGAAATTTTGTCTTCAGTTAAAAACAACTGAATGGAAGTTTATGGGTTGCAGTACTAAAAAACGCCAGTGGGTGGCGCCTTGCGTGCATATTTGTTGATCTATCCCTTTTGGCTGCTGTCAGTTCAAATGAAGAAAATGACTCTTCGATGACTGTCAACCAAGATTTCAAATTACTTTAGGGTCCAGTAGGCGTATTCTAGTGGTTGTCTCAAACAGCAGGGCCGCATGGAAGAAAGCAGTTTATCAAGTGGTGGGGGAGTCACTGTGACACCTAAGGTTGTAGGGAGCATGTCCGCTGCACCGGTTTCCTCTCACAGCCCAAAAACATGTGTGGTAGGTTGATTGACGACTCTAAATTGCCCGTAGGTGTGAATTTGTGTCTGAATGGTTGGTTGTTTGTATGTGCCCTGCGATTAGCTGCCAACCGGTTCAGGGTGAACCCAGCCAGCCTCTCGCCCGAAGATAGATGGGACCCCAGTGAGGATAAGCGGTACGAAAAATGGATACATATAATATATATCCAGCCATACATCACATATGCCTTTTTTTGGGAGGGGGGGGGTTGTCCTGTTCGCCTGTTTGGTCAAGCACAATGGAAAATCTGTATCCGTTTTACTGTGTCACAGTGTAGTTTTTAAGCTTCCACTGAGGTTTCTTAGTATTAAAATTAAGGTTTATTGCAAATCAGAGTCAATCAGTCGAACAGAACAAAGTTTCTAGAGGGGAGAGAGAAACAAAGACAAAATACAAAGTACTAATTATAAAAAGCATGAAAGAAGTAAATCATTACATTGTCTTCAACAATGAAACATTAAATATGAGTGTTCCATGGGGCTGTAGTGCTACTTACTGTGAGGGAAGGACCGGACAAGATAGAACAGGACAAGGATAGGAGAAGACGCATGCAGGACAAGGGTCGTGAACTCGGCTGTACAATTTAAGTGTGGTGGGATTAATTATGTAAATTATAAAAGTCTACAAGACGAGAGTATCAGTGAGGGGATACACAAGCAATGTGCATATTCATGAGTTATTTGTCGCAGTAAAAGAGTCCTAGGGTGTGTGTCTGCGGATACATAGTTTTTTGTCTCTAAATTATTTTATTGATCGAGACAAAATCAATATAGAGAAAGAGAAATCAGAGAGAGAGAAATCAATATAATAATAATAAAACAACAACAACAACCTCGACAAAAAAGAATATAGAATTCCATTGTTTCCTTTCACAGTTATGAAAGTAGTCTTGCTATTGTCAAATGTCAAATGGCACCCTACTCAGACAAAGGAATCAAGAGTCCAGATTTAGCACGTTGAGGAAAGGTGACCAGCTATCTACTTATATGTGTAACTGATTTTTTCGTTCCGCTGATATTTTTTCTGATGCAATATATTCTATGATGAGATTTAGCCACTGATTGATGTCAATAGCTTGTTTGTTTTTCCGGTTTAATAGAATTGTTTTCTTCGCGGTAGCTAACGCGACAAGTAATGATTGTGAATATTTATCAGGGAGGTCAATTATACCTAAATCGCCAAGTATGCACAATCTTGGGGAAAGTGGAATCCTGCAGTTTAAAATATACGAGAGTTTTTGTATAACCGAAGACCAAAAGCATTGAATTGGTGTAAATTCTGGAGTCTGGGGTATTTTTGATGCATTGCACGCATATATTAGATGGAGAGAAGCGCATTTTATGCATAGTGTACTGAGTAAAGTGTGTTCTATGAGCACTTTATATTGCAAGTTTTTTGTCATTCTAAACGTATTGTTACAAATCTGTATCCAGTAGCTATGGTCAGCAGACATGGAGAGGTCTTCTTCCTATTTGGTGATTGGTAAGTGCATTGATATAGTACATGAAATTAATTTATAAACTTTTGAGAGATTTCTTTTACTTTGCGGGAGAAGCTTCATTATTTGCTTGACAAACTGCGGCAGTTCGAGGGTGCTCTGGAGTGTTGGTGTTCTTTTTTTTATTGTTGCTTTTAATTTATTGTGTTGAAGAAAGTTTCCGGCTGTTATTTGGAATTCTTGGAACAGTTCATCACGTGTCCTAAAAACATTCTTGTTAAATAGTTGTTGTAGGTGGTTAATTCCATGTTGTTCCCATTTACTAAAATGAAGGGGTATATTATTAATTTGGAAATCTGGATTATGACAGATTGGGGAGAGCATACTGGGTGCTCATTGAGATCCTGTCTATAATACCAAGCAGTTAAGGTGGATGTTTCCAGAGATGTTCGATTCAAGTCCGGGCTCTGGCTGGGCCATTCAAGGACATTCACAGACTGCTTCTGAAGCCACTCCTTTGTTATCTTGGCTGTGTGTTTTGGGTCACTGTCATGGAAGGTGAATCAACGCCCTCGTCTGAGTTCCAGAGCACTCTGGAGCATGTTCTTTTGAAGAAAGTCTCTATATTTGGCAGCTGTCATCTTACCCTCTATATGGACTCGTGTGTGTGTGTGTGTGTGTGTGTGTGTGTATGTGTGCACATATACATACATGGATACATACATAAATACAGTACATAGATACATACAGTATATGCATACAAACACTTTATAAGCACTTATGATGTAGCCAGATCAAGATTAACCTCTGTCATACTTGGTCAGTTGTTGCCTTTTGTATTCCATTCTTGTTCCATTCTTATTTCATTTCATTTTTTCTTTTTTTGGTTTTGTTAGGATTTTGTCTGGCGGCACGATGGACGACTGGTTAGAGCGTCTGCCTCACAATTCTGAGGACCGGGGTTCAATCAAACAACTCTAAATTGCCCGTAAGTGTGAATGTGAGTGCCAATGGTTGTTTGTTTGTATGTGCCCCGCGATTGGCTGGAAACCAGTTCAGGGTGTACCCCGCCTCCTGCCCGATGATAGCTGGGATAGGCTACAGCACGCCCACGACCCTAGTGAGGAGAAGCGGCTCAGAAAATGGATGGATGAAGGATTTTGTTGAGATCAATAAAATAATTTGGAGACAGAAAACTAGACAAACAAATGGTTGGCGGAGTCCAACCCTCATCGGAAACAAGTCCGACTTACTGCCAGGAATGTGGACCAAACTCTAACAGGGACCGAACAACCCGTATCAGAGGGTTGGGTACCCCATAGTCCCAAAGCACCCCCCACAGGACTCCCCAAGGGACATGGTCGAACGCCTTCTCCAAGTCCACAAAACTGCCCAAGGTGTAGCGCTGGTCCACTGTTCCACGGCCAGGACAACAACCACTCTGCTCCTCCTGAAACTGAGATTCGACTTCCCAATGGAAATAAACCTTACCAGGGAGGCTGACGAGTGTCACCACCCCAGTCTGCCAATCCAGAGGCACTGTCCCCAATGTCCATGCGATGTTGCAGAGGCGTGTCAACCAGGACAGCCCCAAACATCCAGAGCCTTTAGGAACTCCGGGCGAATCTCATCCACCCCTGGGGCCTTGCCACTAAGGAGATTTTTAACCACCTCGGTGACCTCAACTCCAGAGATAGGAGAGGCCGCCTGTCATGGGTGTGTGTTCCAGTTGTTGTTTTCTCCCTATCTCGTAAACACTTGCTCTTGAGAGCATCTTCCCCAGCTCTGCCTCGTTCACCCTAATTACCCCTTGCATTTAACCTCGTGGCTCATTCTTTCTAGTCGCCAGTTCGTTATACCTTGTCGTTGCGTTCCAACATTCCTTGTTTCCACGTCACAGACTCACAGTAAGACTAGACCCTGTTCCGATAATCGACCTCGCCTTTTTGCTTCAAGTTTTTGAATACTGTTGCCTTTTTTGGATTGCCTGCCTGTGTACCGACCTCTGCCCGTATATTAAACCTCTCTTTTTTTAAACTGTCCATTTGTTTTTGAGTCGTACATTTTGGGGTCCTATCCTCTGTTCCGTTCATTGCCGAATGAACTGGCCATAACATGGACCCAGCAGACTCAGACCTGTTGTGCAAAGCCCTTCAAGCGCGGGGTCAACGCCTCTCAAAACAGGATGAGCAGCTTGCTGCCCTCCACCTTTATCTGGAGGGACTGTCAGAGCATCAGGATAATATGATGAGACAGGTGGCCTCACAGTTTGAAGTTCTTATGAAAATGATTCAGAAGAAGGAACCAGTTGGCCGATACCGCCACGGTACCAACGTTTTCATGTGAAGCAGTTACCATGCAGCCACCTGCCACCTCCGCTG
This sequence comes from Phycodurus eques, assembly GCF_024500275.1. Lineage (NCBI taxonomy): Eukaryota > Metazoa > Chordata > Actinopteri > Syngnathiformes > Syngnathidae > Phycodurus > Phycodurus eques. Next base: position 2,289,244 of record NC_084533.1, read on the forward strand.
CTGTCTGCCCACAGCTCTCTCGACCGGAGAGGTTCTCTGAAGATTCTGGGACTATTAAGATGTTCATCACTCAGTCTGAACTCCACTTTGATCTGCAGGCAGCTGCCTTCCCCACCGAGTGGGAAAAAATTGCTTGCGTCATTTCCCTCCTGTCTGGTCATGCAGAGGCGTGGGCTACTGGTGAATGGAGCCGCAATTCCGCCGCATGTCATTTGTGGGCTTTTTTTGTGTAGACTATAGAGCAAATCTTTAAGTTTTCCACACCAGATCGTGAGGCAGCTTGCTCCCTTGTCACCTTACAACAAGGCAAGCGCAGGGTTTCAGATTACGCGATTGAGTTTCGCATTCTAGCAGCTGAGAGTCAGTGGAATAATAGGGCACTGCTCAATGCATTTTTTCAAGGACTTCGCCGCTCTCGCCGTAAAGATCGACAAGAGGCTTTTGGATCACAAGCTGGACAGAGTTAGGCGGAGGGCTGCGTCACCGCGCACTTGGAGGACGAGCCTCGGTGACCAGCCAAACCAAGGCAGAGCCCCTGTTTCCGTTCTCAATCCACTGGCAAGCGTCACCACGGATGAACCCATGCAACTTGGGAGGTTCCGTCTCTCCCCTGAGGAACGTCAACGCCGGCTGAGGGAAGGGCAGTGCTTCTACTGCGGGCAGTTGGGTTATTCTGTGAGCACCTGTCACGTCAAGGTTGCCGGTGCCGGTAGCAAGGGCACGGGAGCGGTGAGTCTAAATTAAACCTAAACCCATGGTTGAAATTACATAACCCCCACATTGACTGGTTCTCTGGGCAGGTTATGTCATGGGGCAGCAATTGCGCCCAGAACTGTTTCAAGCCTCCATGTGATGTTCAGGGCTATGTTTCAAATGACAATCCACAGACCCCATCTGGGGATCCTGACTTATCTCAAGTGTCGACATGAATGATGTGAGTCAGGACATTAAAGACGTTTTTTCCAAGTCCAAGGCCAAATCCCTTCCACCCCACAGACCTTATGACTGTGCTGTTGACTTGCTGCCTGGAACCACACCCCCACGATGGAGGTTATTCTCTCTTTCAGGGCCGGAACACAAGGCTATGAAGGAGTATGTGGATGAATCACTGGCAGCCAGGATTATTCGCCCATCTTCATCTCCTGTGGGAGCCGGATTTTTCTTTGTGGACAAGAAGGACAAGACTCTTCAACCCTGTATCCATTACCGGGTTCTCAACGACATAACTGTGAAAAACAGCTACCCTCTTCCTCTCATCTCCACCACCATCTCCTGGAGCGAGCCAAGGTTTTCACCAAACTAGACTTAAGAAATGCATATCATCTAGTCAAGATAAGGGAGGGGGTGTCATGAACGGAACAGAGGATAGGACCCAAAAATGCACGACTCCAAAACAAATGGAAAGTTTCAAAAAAGAGAGGTTTAATATATGGGCAGAGGTCGGTACACAGGGAGGCAATCCAAAAAAGGCAACAGTATCCAAAAACATGAGGCAAAAAGGCGAGTTCGATCATCGGAACAGGGTCTAGTCTTACTGTGAGTCTGTGACGTGGAAACAAGGAATGCTGGAACGCGACGACGAGGTACAACGAACTGGCGACTAGAAAGAATGAGACACGTGGTTAAATGGAAGGGGTAATTAGGGTGAACGATGCACAGGTGGGGAAAATGCTCTCAGGAGCAGGTGTGTATGAGACAGGGGGAAGACAACAACCGGAACACACACCCATGACAGGGGGATGAATGGAAAACAGCATTCAACACACCAACGGGACATTACGAGTATTTGGTGATGCCTTTTGGACTAACTAACGCTCCAGCTGTGTTCCAGAACTTTTTCAATGATGTCCTGCGTGACATGTTGAATGTGTACGGTTTTGTATATTTGGACGATATTTTGATATTCTTCCCAGATGAAGAGACTCACATCATTCATGTCGACTATGTGTTGCAGCATTTACTGCAGAATGAACTATATATCAAGGCTGAGAAATGTGAGTTCCACAAGGCATCCGTTTCTTTTCTGGGGTTCGGGCTGGCTCCAGGTGAAATCAAAATGGACCCTTGCAAAGTTGATGCCGTGACTAATTGGCCCATTCCCACGTAACGCAAAGACGTACAAATGTTCTTCAGGTTCGCTAATTTCTACAGAAAATTCATTAAAGATTTTGGTGCTATAGCCTCGCCTTTGCATAATCTTACGTCGCCACACAGACCTTTCATATGGAACCCGCTTTGTCAGGCAGCTTTTCAAAAACTTAAATTGAGCTTTACCTCCGCTCCCATCCTCACTTTGCCAGATCTCAAACAGCAGTTTATGGTAGAAGTCGATGTGTCTGATGCTGGTATAGGAGCAGTGCTCTCTCAGAAATGTCTCAAGGATGGTAAATTACATCCTTGTGCTTATCTTTCAAAAAACTGACCCCAGCCGAGAGAAATTATGACATTGGTGACCGTGAACTGCTGGCAGTCAAGGTGGCTTTGGTGGAGTGGAGGCACTGGCTAGAGGGGGCACATACTCCGTTTTTAGTATTGACAGATCACAAGAATCTGGAATATTTTAAAACTGCTAAGAGATTAAATGCGAGGCAGACTAGATGGGCTCTGTTCTTCACTAGATTCAATTTCACGTTATCCTACCGACCTGGTTCTAAAAATGGTAAGCCAGATGCTTTATCACGTATTTTCAGCGTAGAGAATTCTTTGTCCAACCCTAAAACCATTTTGCCCAAGTCATGTTTCGTTTCTACTTTTTGTTTGGGACATTGAGACTGCGGTAGAGGAGGCTTTGAAGAACACTCTTAGCCCTGAAAATTGCCCTAAAAATAGGCTTCATGTTGTTCCGACCTTAAGGGTGATCCACCGGGCTCACACTACCGGAGTGTATGTCACCCAGGCATTGCCAAGACTCAATCTGTGGTCGAACAGCGCTTTTGGTGGCTCAATGTTAGAAGGGATGTTACCAATTATGTCAATGCTTGCCAGGTATGTGCTGCTAACAAGTCTTCTCATAAACGTCCTTCTGGGGAGTTGTGACCCTTGCCAATACCACAACGTCCTTGCTCAGACATTTCCATAGACTTTGTGATAGGATTACCGGCCTCTAAAGGAAATACCACCCATCTCACAGTTGTGGACAGGTTCTCTAAAATGGCACACTTCATTGCACTCTCGAAACTCCCCTCAGCTAAAGACACTGTTACCGAGGTAATGATACACCAGGTATTCAAGTTCCATGGTTTCTCCAAGAAGGTGGTATCTGATAGGGGTCCCCAATTAATTTCGCAATTTTGGATGGAGTTTTGCAATCTCATAGGGGCTACCGTCAGTCTGTCATCTGGGTTTCACCCTGAAACCAACGGACAAACCGAGAGGCTGAGCCAGGACCTGGAGACTGGGCTCCGATGTCTCGCTTTCACAGATCCTGGCCTCAGAAACTGGTTTGGGTCGAATTCTCTTACAATTCCCTCCCCTCTGCATCCACTGGTCTATCGCCTTTTCACATCTCTATTTCCTGCCATAGCCCCAGAGTCCACAGTTCCAGCAGCATTGACCTTGGTGAGACGCTGCAGGAGGACCTGGGAGCGAGCCTGCCAGATGCTGCTGCGCCAGGGACGGCTGCTGACCGTCGGGGGACACCGGCCTCGAACTACAAAGTGGGTCAGTGAGTTTGGCTCTCCACCAAGCATATTCCACTCCGGGTGGAGTCCCGGAAGCTCGCTCCCAGGTTCATTTTGCCCTTCCCCAAAGAAAATCCACCAAAGATCATCAACCCTGTCACTGTGAAGCTTAGGCTCCCAAGGTCGATGCAGGTCCACCTTACTTTTCACGTCAGCCTGCTCAAGCCCGCCCGGGAGTCCCCTCTGGTCCTGCCTTCCAGGCCCCCTCCTCCCCCCTGGTTCATGGATGGGGGCTCTGTCTTCACTGTGAGGCGGCTGTTGTTGTCTCGTTGGAGGGGGAGGGGGTTTCAATATCTGGTGGACTGGGAGGGCCTGAGGAACGTTCATGGGTGCCGTCTGCATTTATCGTGGATGACTCGCTTATTCGGGACTTCCATGTTGTGCATCCAGGGGTACCGGGGGCCGTCTGGGGCCGGCCGTTAAAGGGGGGGAGGGGGGGGGACTGTCATGGGTGTGTGTTCCGGTTGTTGTCTTTCCCCTGTCTCATACACACCTGCTCCTGAGAGCATCTTCACCACCTGTGCCTCGTTCACCCTAATTACCCCTTGCATTTAACCTTATGTCTCATTCTTTCTAGTCGCCAGTTCATTGTACTTTTTCGTCGCATTCCAGCATTCCTTGTTTCCATGTCACAGACTCAGGGATTTGGAGAAAAAAAATCAAGTAATAACTGTTAAAAGTACAAAAAAAATCCAAGAACAAACCCATTCCGTAGTAGACACTTTAATTGCTTTACTGGACTACATAAATTGCTGTGGTGGGCCAGATCTGGCTCCCAGGCCTTAAGTTTGACAATGGTGCTCTTGTGGTATGTGAAAGAATCACTGAATTAAATGATCAAACTGTGCATGATGCATCATGGCTTCAAGGGCTCTCTCTCGAACAAGTCAGAGATATACAGGGATCTGGAAAGTTGCCTGTCTTAGAGGATGCGGCATGTTCTGCTTCCTTGAGACTTGTTGAACAGTGTATTTTAATTAATTAAATTATAATCTTACGTCAGTGAGTAAGTCAAATCGATTATTATCGTGTTACATTGTTTTTGAACAGTAAAAAACTTCAGGGGACCAAAACTGCCCTCTGGAAAAGTATAAGGGACATGTCCTCCCTGTGCCTCCCAATAATTACGCCTATGAGATGAACAATAAATGCATGAGCCAGCTGTACCCAATCCCACCTTCCTTCAAGTTCCGACTGGTTGACTCTCAGTCTCCGTTCAAGCAATTATTGAGTGTGTCACATCAGTATTAATTGCGGCAGCATTCATGGGTTGTGAATTCGCTTGGTGTGTTTACTGTACATGTTAATTCTTAGCTGCAATTTGCTCGAGTTTCCATCGTAAACTTTTAGATGAGACCAAGCAGATCATGAAAATTTGTGTAATGTTTCTTTGACATTGCCGACTAAGGTCCTGGTTTTCATGTAACAGCATTTTTAGTTTTTCCATGTCCAAGTGAATGGCAATGTCATACGATTAAGTTTTTATTTGGGATGAGACTCGAAGTTCTCTCACAAAACTGATCGTCCCACAAATCACAAACCTCACGATGACAACAAAGTATTTAATTAATATTTTACATTGGAATCAACATAATTTCTAGTATTATGGTTAAAGTCATCATTATATACTGTATGTATAGTTATGTATTGTTAGATATGCATTAGATGTGTTAGAGTGGAGATTTTCTCAAGAAGTATGGCCTTTAGTGCAGTTCTGTGAAACAGGAGAGGTGGGGGTTTCACAATAAACCATGCAATTTCAATCTATCCTATCAAAGAGTTCACTGTGCAGCAGTGGATCACTTACAAGGCTGTAAATGTTTGATGTGATTCTTGTCAGGTTGTAGTAATCGTCCTGGGTGCTGTAAATCGGCTCCTCTCGCAGGCCATATGGCCAAGTGCACAGTGCCCCATCTCAATGCTGATTTATTTATTGTCTTATCTCTTCAAGGCAGAGAAGCATGGCCTAAATCGGTTCTTGCAGCACTGAACGTCTAGGGTCCAGTGGCATGTTAATGGTGGCTTTCACATGTATGGCATTACATCAATATTGGTAAATTAGAGATTTAATAATTTCATAATTCTGCAGTACACTGTCTTGGCAACTGGAGCGCCATATTTATGTTTGTCCAACCACATTATGCTGAGTAGCAGTTTCTGCAATGCGGAGACGGCATTCTGACTAGACCAGGAATCTGGAACCTTTTTGGTGAAGAGAGCTATAAAAGCCACTTTAAATGTATTTCTGTGACAGCCATATAATATTTCTTTAACACTGAATACATTGAAAAGCATGCATTTTTAAGCAAGACCAACAATTTTAGAATATAGTAAGTCTCTGAATGTATTATTTTTAATAACGTTCGTATAGTAAAGCTTACTAATAATAGATACAGTATTCCTTACCATTGATGCGACATCTGGTGCTGCATGGTTTTGCTGGTGGCTTATAGACCGGTTGATTCGTGGTGATGTTCATGCAGGCGTTGAGGCTTCTTTTGGTTAAACGTAATAATAGATTGGTCTTGATGGTTTTTAGATATGAGAATGACTGCTCACGTGGAGCCATTTCAATTTCCCAAGAATTGCCTGTTTTCAAATGAAACAGTACTTGCTGTAGGGATAAGACTGCACAGTATTTTCTCTGCCTTGCATTTTCACATTGAGCTGGTTCAGATGTTCAGTCATGTCAATGATATGATAAAACTTCAGGAGCCACTCAGTTTTAAATCTCCCAGAATGCTCAACGCCTTTAAATAAATGTTCGTATTTCGCTAAGGCAAGCCGCAAATGGCTGAGCACCTTTCTTCTTGACAACCAATGCGCATTGTTGTGCAAAAGTAGACTGCGATTATTCTAATTTCGACGCAAATGTAGCATGGCATCTGTCGAAGTGCCGCACACAACCACCTCACAACTGCCGGGTAGGCTGCCGCATTATTCAATAAAAATGTAGTCTGACCCTACTGTATCCGGATTAACAGCTGGCATTGGCTCCAGCCACCCGCATTACCCTAGAAAATGGACGATTGCATTTAAATGTATCCATCCATCCATTTTCTGAGCCGCTTCTCCTCACTAGGGTCGCGGGCGTGCTGGAGCCTATCCCAGCTGTCATCGGGCAGGAGGCGGGGTACACCCTGAACTGGTTGCCAGCCAATCGCAGGGCACATACAAACAAGCAACCAGTCACACTCACAGTCACACCTACGGGCAATTTAGAGTCTCCAATTAATTAAATCTATTGAGTAATGCAATTTTGGTGCCTCCAAATGATCTTAGGGCTGACTTTGAGCCAGTCACAAGAAGGAGTCGTGCCATATCACCTATGACAAAAATCCTTGAAATTCTGCTTTTCTGTGCATCTGGGTCATTTCAGCACACTGCGACAATTAGTGCTGGACTCTCCCAGAGCAGTTTTGAGGATGCACTGTCCCAAGGTATAAACACAATTTTACGCAGTCTGGGTACATACTGTACATTCAATTCCCACACATTCATGCCACGTTAAATGAAACAAAACATAGCTTACTGGCATAGGTTACTGGCTTTCCCAAAATTATCAGAGCAATCAATTTATGTTCTGCAACACAGCAATATACTTGTTTTCCTCTTCCACTAACACTTCCAATTTTATACTTCAAACTTAATTTAGCGCTTGGAGTGTTCTCCCAAATTTGTCTATCGCGAAACTATCAGAGCTACCTCTACACCACTTTTATACCTGTTACCACCAGGGTGCGCAATCTTTTAGTGTGAATGAACACACAATTTAGCGCTTACTATTTGGAGATCTTAGTAAATCAGGCCATAAGAGTCCCAGTGTAGAGTAATAAAAAGGTAGGTAACATCTGTAATCATTTCATTGCATAATGTTAGGGTGAAAGTGGCCCAACAAGAAGAGGTACAAGATTCTCAAGAAGTCTGGAATCCTGAGACCTTATGTCCTTCCCAGTCCCAATAAACATTTGCTCCAATGCCTCCTCTGTGTGCTGGTGTTATTTGTGCCTAATTATTGTTACAATAAAGTTGAGCCATCCTGGGACTTAACTGTTAATGATGCTGTTTTCAATGAGTGTTTTTACTGTTGGATAAAGTATGCACAGATCTGTCATCTGTACATGTTCTAGTCTTCAAGGAAGACTCTCACTGAACTGGTAATATGTCAAAAAATCTCTGTAGTGTATAGTTATAATATAATTACTTGCATTTTTATTGGCCAGCTAAATCACAGTCCCAGTGAGTCCCATTTGGATGACTCTTAAAATGCTAATGTTGTTTTAGAAAGAGCTAAGTGGCCACCAGAGTGCAAGACACACTGCAAAGTTTATTGATTAGAGTAAGAACATTTTTACTTCATTATTCTCCGAAAATCTAAGTAGAACAATTGCTCATCTGCTTCGTTCGGTCCTCCAATCCTTTGTCTTTTCTTCATCTCACAATCAAAGCAATCATTGCAGTTAGGCCCCCAACACTAAGTTTTGGTTCTGTGCAAGTTACTCCCTGTGGGTTTCTTTTTTCTTCTTCACCACTGTTACCAAAGTTTTATTGCATTGCATTTATTGGGTTTGTATCATGTATAGGGAGCGTGTTTCTCAACCATCCCCTCATACAAAGTTATTTCACTACTTATGTAAAACATAATAGTAACACACTCTAATAACACATAGATATTCGCTGTTGTTAACAGGGCAAGTGTACCTGTACATGTGTACTTGTGTGTTGATATTCACTTGTCATTAAAGCACATAGTCAAACAAATTTCTAATCCTGTAGAGTGTAAACACACCATCTTCCACATACACATCGCAAACTTCACTCCTCCAGCCACTGTGACATTACCACCCATGCACAAATCACCTGAGCTGGACCACTCAAAAAACATCAAATTTTCTGTACCGCTTTATCCTCACTAAGGTCGGGGCGTGCTGGAGCCTATCCCAGCTCTCTTCGGGTGAGAGGCGGGGTACACTCTGAACTAGTCGCCAGCCAATCGCAGGGCACATATAAACAAACAACCATTCACACTTACATCCATACCTACGGGAAATTTAGAGTCTTCAATTAACCTTTAGAGTCTTCAATTAACCGAACCTTCATGTTTTTGGTATGTGGGAGGTGGCTGGCATTAGGTCCCTACGGCCCCCACCGGGTGGCTAGTTGTCAGGGCACCTCAGTGGGGCCGGCAAATCGTCCCGCGTCCCTCGGTGTGGGACGTGTCTCGTCCGCCGGGCTGCTCTCGGGTGGACCCCTGGACCTGATCCCGCCCCTCAATTGATTGGGTGGGGTCCTCAGCCGCTGCGGTGCGGCCACAGCAATTACAGGACACCTCTGTTAGTCTTTGTGCATGCAAAACGGTGTCAATTCACTTGCATGTGTCCGCACTCCTGGGACTCTTTCACTGGGTTTGGGGCCACTCACTCATTGCGACAAATAACTCATGAATATGGAAATTGCCTTTGTATCCCCTCATTTATACTCTCGTCCTGTAGATTTTTATAATTTACATAGTTAATCGACCCTTATTGTGCATGCTTCTTCTCCTATCCTTGTCCTGTTATATCTTGTCCTGTCCTTCCCTCACAGGGTGTAGCACTACAGCCCGATGCGACACTCATATTTAATGTTTCAATGTTGTAGCTATTATAATGACTTACTGTTAGATATATTGTAGAAGTTATCATTTATTTGCTTAGCTTGCATTAGTATTATGGACAATGTTTAGAAAGAAAGATGTCTCGCCTTCAAGAAGATGACTCAGCAGGAATCATCTGAGAGAAGGACGTGGCCGGGACGTGGCAGGTGCCATGTTTTCACCTTGAAACCCTACCCTTAGTGTGTTGTGTCTTGTAGCTTAGTACGTTATGTCTTGTAAACTTAGAAACCTCCCTATTTTCAAATAAATGCAGGAGCGACGGGAGAGATTGTTTAGAGCGTATTGAGAGGCTGTAACCTGAACAATCTCCCATGCGCCCTCCTCATGAGTAAAATGACCAACGTCTTCATTCCTTTTGTGTTTATTCATTATAATGTTTGGTGAGATAAATCCAACACTTACTTTTCTCATAATGTTTACAATTAGTGCTTTGTGTTTTGTCTTCGTTTCTCTCTCCCTCGAGAAACTTTGTTCTGTTCGAGTCTGATTCTCAATAAACTTCAATTATAATACTAAGAAACCTCAGAGGAAGCTTAACAAAAGGGATACAGATCTTCCATTCTGTTTGACCTAAAGCCGAACAGGAGAAAAAAATAAAATAAAAAAAACACAGGGCCCATATAAACAAACAACCATTCGCACTCACATTCACAATTAGGGGCAATTTAGAGTCTTCAGTCAACGCATGTTTTGGGCAGGTGGGAGGAAACTGCAGTACCCGGAGAAATTTCATGCAGGCACTGGGAGAACATGCAAACTTCACACAGGTAAGGCCGTATTTGAATCCAGGTCCTCAGAACTGTGAGGCAGACATGCTAACCAGTTGTTCACCGTGCTGCTGCTCGAAAACCAATAATACATAAATGAACACAAAACTAAAAATGCTTAAGGTACTCAAATTTAAAAGATTAACCCTTAACTCAGCCTATCCCAGCTAGCTGTGGTTGAGAAGTTGGGTACACGCTGAACTGGTCGCCAGCCAATCGCAGGGCACATATAAACAAACAACCATTCGCACTCACATTCACACCTATGGGCAATTTAGAGTCTTCAATCAACCTGCCATGCATGTTTTTGGGATGTGGGAGGAAACCGGACCGCCTGGAGAAACCCCAAGCAGACACGGGGAGAACATGCAAACTTCACACAGGTGAGGCCGGGATTTGAACCCCAGTCGTCAGAACTGTGATGATGTGCTAACCAGTTGTCTACCATGCCGCCTCTTGTAAATTCCTTCCTTAAAAAATTCCTTCAAAGAATAAATTACTGTGGACATTTTTACAGTCTCACTGCAGACACACAGCACAAAGTGGAAGAGACAATTGATGAAACTTCCAAGCATTGGATTTGAGGGGGCACGGCATTTGTTTGAGGGAGCCGTGCTCCCTCTTGCCCCAGTGTATAACTGCCCCTGCCCTGGACTGGTCGCCAGCCAATCACAGGGAACATATGGACTCAGATAATAACCATTCACACTCATATTCACACTATTGCTGCCTCCAGGGATGTAAGGCGAGTGAAATCTATCCTGGCAACGACTTTTTGTAATCATTGTACATTTGTTAGTTGTCTGATACAAGCAAATGTTAACCACAGATATTAATTCTCCTTGCTTGCTTGTTACAACATGACATCATCCATAGTTAAATGGGAACTAAACTCAATCTTCTTTTGCAAGAATACTTTGTATGTGCCACCAGTAGTCTAAACACGGGATTGTAATTAATATTGCATTTGTAGAATAAGAATGAAACAAATTCATTCATCAAATTTCATTCATCTCACGGGGCTGCCATGTTTGGCAATATCACCCTCTCCTGTTGACCGAAATTAACGGCACACCTTCTCTCACGCTTGTGTTGTGATTGTCACATGACCAAACTCGGAAACCAGGTCGTGGTCTCCCTGTGTATCCTGTGTTAACCAGCAGAAATATGGGTTGATGGCGTGAAGAAGCCAAACTTCTTCACGCCATCAATCCTGTTTGAAGCCAAACTTGCTAAAAAATTAATTTTAAAAATTCAACCATCATGTAATGTTGCAGAAAAAGGTTTAGTTTCCCTTTAAAGATAACATTTTATTGTTATGGCAATGAGGTGAAAGTGAATTGCTAAAAAATTGTCCAACATAATGATGATACTGCTACTTGCAATACCAGGACTGTTGCACAAATCAGTGAATATAAAATTGTCCAGTCTGTAGTTATTTTTATGGTTCTTGCAAAGAACTCCATGTGTCCCACTTCTAAACTTTTGTATCCATGAATTTTGGCATGAAAGATCCCCCAGGGATCTTCCTTTGGCGATTAATTGATGTCTTTCTGTTTTGTCCTTGCGCATAAATCACTCAATTTGTAAATCTCATAATGTGAATGCAAGTCACATAAGGTGCAAAGAGCAAGGTAACAGTTCTAAAAATAGCCAGGTATGCAGCAAAAACATCCTCTGCTATGTGTCCATTGATCTTTTACAGTATATTAGAATTTTGTCAGGTAAGCTCTCACATTTAAAAGAAATAAATAAATCCATGAGAAATATTGTAAAGTGAACAATAATTCCAGGCTTATTCACCATCATAAACCCTTTATTAGCTGTACAGTCACTGTTTTAAGTAGTCCTGTAAGTGTATAATGATAAAAAAAAAAGATTCATTAAAAGGAAAAAACCATTGTTGGTTTTATCTTTATACTTTTCCTTTCAATTACTCTTATCCTTTTGTGTGGACATCATATAAAAATCACAAAAAAAGCCATAGAAATAAAAACACTTGATTTTTTTTGTGGGGGGGGGGTGGATCTTGTGTGACATCAAGTATGATGACAATTAGAGGTCAAAAGTGTGCTTGACTTGACGCAAAAAAATAATAATTTAGAAAATGTTGGCAGATGCAAATTGTTTTGATTTATGGGGCATTTGACTTTGGAGGTTACAGATTGCATATCATATTTTGGCATTTGTTATTTTTGCCACTATCTTCTTTGCCTATGAACAAATATAGTGTGGATCCATTTCCAACTGATTATAACTATTTTCTTTGCAACTCAAGGGCAAATAATTTGAAATGAAGTATTTTACCCTCAACTCCATCAGACAGTTAATGTTAATAGGTAATGCCTGATGTCTCTTTGTGTCATTAATTATAACTGTTGCTAAGACTGTGCTATCATTTGTTAATGGTGCCTTTTAAGTATCCCAGTTAAGCAGGTTATTTTTATGTCAGAGGGAGGAGAGTGTCAGAAAGAATCAATGAAACTGTCACGTCTTTGCTCTCGTGGAGCACAAACGGAAGAAAGTGTATTTTTTCCCATTTTATTCATGAATGCTCAGTTGTTATTTGTTGGGAAAATGTAGCAAGGTGTTGATTTTCATGTCAACATTTGCTGTACTTTAATGTAGGTGCGTGGGTGTTAAGTGTTGTTTATGTCTGATATAATCTTTCTATTCGGTTGCGGTAATAACACCTGCAGCCAGGGCGATTCATTAGGGTTCTGTTTTACACCATTGTTCCATTTATTTCCATCACCCACGGCACATCATTTCAAAACAGTAACACTGTTAATGGTTTACTTTGTGGCTTAATGTTTGTCTTATGATTCCGCCAGCATTAGACACAGAACGAGGGGGCCATACAATGTAAATATAAAGGGGGAGATTACAATGTTTATGTTAAAATCTCCTTTTATTTGTTTCGGATGAACATTTTGGAATAAGATGAACTGCAGTCACAACTCCGATTATATTTTAAATACATCTTCACACCCAGGACACCACCTCTCAGTTACATGACTGATACATGAAGAAGGACAGCTACAGTATTGATATTAATGCATTCATACGTATGGCAATTCAGTCTTCAATAATCTGATGCAAGTGTTTTTGGACCTTGAGAGAGACAACAGTGCACTGAAAATCCACAGAAAGGGGCGTACTGAAATTTGAACCCAGATCTCGTCCTAGCTGGGAGGCAACAGAGCCACTGTGCTGCTATTTCACATTATTTTTCCTTGGGCAACTGTGGCCCAATGGTTAAGATCATCACCTGCTCCCGTGGGGACCTAGGTTCAAGACCCCGACTGGACCATCCGCCAACATCTCCTGGACTCACGCCTGTGGTGTCCTTGACCAAGACACTGATACCGCGAAATGCTCCCCGGGTGCTTCAGCTACCACCTGCTCCTATGTGTTCCACTAACTTGTGTATGTGTTCACTGTGATGGGTTAAATGCAGAGAACAAATTTTGTGTGCATGCATGCATGCTCATGACAATAAATGGTGATTCTATTCTATTCTATAATGAATAATGGATAAATATTATGTGTATGTTTGTATTACAATATGACAGGATGTATGCAGTGTTTTTTCAGCCATGCACCCATCCACCCAACCTTATGTATCTTTACCCTTGATTTGAAGTAGAGAGCTATCCAATTCCTTCTTTTTAACTTTTTTTTCCAACCGGAGTTAATTGATCCTGCTAAGAAATTATAATAGTCTATTATGTCCGCGCAAGCCTCTGTGTGCGCGGTAAGCATGTGCAAATGACTGACAGACTATTATATTAATCTTGTCCCGTTAAACCCAGTTGTAAAAAAATAATTACAATTAAATTAGAGGCATTAGATGGGGCCAGAGGTATGATTTTTTTTAACTATCATTTTAGCAATATTGACCTGGCAGGAGCGTCACGGTGGGCGACTGGTTAGAGCGTCTGCCTCACAGTTCTGAGGACCGGGGTTCAAATCCCGGCCCCGCCTGTGTGGAGTTTGCATGTTCTCCCCGTGCCTGCGTGGGTTTTCTCCGGGCACTCCGGTTTCCTCCCACATCCCAAAAACATGCGTGGTAGGTTAATTGAAGACTCTAAATTGCCTGTTGGTGTGAATGTGAGTGCGGATGGTTGTTTGTTTGGATGTGCCCTGCGATTGGCTGGCAACCAGTTTAGGGTGTACCCCGCCTCCTCCCTGATGATAGCTGGGATAGGCTGCAGCACTCCCGTGACCCTTGTGAGGATAAGCGGCTCAGGAAACGGATGGATGGTTGGATGTTCTGGCAGGTCATATTGACAGTTTTAACATATGTGATAAAAAGTGCGTTTTTCGTGCATGGTTTAATTTGGGGGGAAGGGAACTGCAAACTCTACCTTTAAGGAAAGATGGTCCATTGTTAGCCCCATAGCCTGTATCTTTGTTTCCACAGTTTCAGCCAATTCCACTTACCACAAATATTTGGTCCTTGGATGACATTTCTTCATCCTGACAAGTGCAATATACTGTACGGTCCATAGCTTTGTATTGCCTTCCCTTTTTATGATTTCTCTCCTCAATGTTGGCTGTAGTTGACGTACTTAACATTTTACCCATAAACACAGTCATAAATTAAGAGCTTTATTAGAGCTAGTAATGAAGCTATTTGTGTTGTCACAAATTGTCAGCTTCTTAGTCTGGCAGATAAAAACTGAAAGAGAACATATCAATACGTATTTGCAACTAATAGGTAGCAGCATGCTGCTGTCATGGTGACCTTGCAACATGAAATTAATCAAATTCTTATAGTAAGCAAGTTAGACAGATTGTGAGACAAGTGATCAACTGTTTACGTTTAATTTCCAGCTTTTTACACACACATTTGACACATTATTTTAACAAAACACATTTTGAGGTGAGAAAAAGTACTAGAACAGAATAAAATAGATTCTTATGAATTAAAGTGAATAGTGAGTGGGAATGGTTGTTTGTTTGTATGTGCCCTGTGATTGGCTAGCGACCAGTTCAGGGTGTACCCCGCCTCTCGCCGGGAGTTAGCTGGGATAGGCTTCAGCACGCCCGCGACCCTAGTAGGGATAAGTGAAACGGAAGATGAATGATTAACTTGCCCTCTTCAGCTGCTGAGTCATGCAATATAATGTATTGGTATGCATTATCATGCCAGAACACTTTAGATGTGCACTGGTAGAGCTTGATATACTCTCGCTCTTGGAGTTTGTAAGATTGATATGTTTTGGAAATGCAGTAGCACAGAGCAAGGTTTGAGAGTGGACAGACAGAGAGAAAGGAGACATTAGAGCAAAAAGAACAAAAGCATAACAACAGTATGTGACAAAATTACAATAAATAGGAGTTGGATTTTATCAATATGTGGAGTGCAAAAGCAGTGTTACACACAGTGAGGAATTGACACTACGAGGAGCACATAGAACAAAGATGGGACAGGGCAGGATAAAAGTAGCCAGGCAGTATTATCGATGTGTTGTGGGAGTGGCAATTATTATGGGAGTGCCAGTCACCACTGTAAAGAGGGCAAATGAGAGGACAGTCCAGGAAGATAAAGTGATCTTAAGTGCTGTGTATCGAATTAGAGAGTGGCCCCAGACAGACAACGAAATCCCAAATGCGTGTGTTGAGGAAAACATGGTGAATCAACAAGTCAGTTATCAGTAGGTTTCCAGAGTTCCTATGCAGGCACAGAGGACAGAAGGACCCAGACCTACACCTTCGAGATGGATTTACGAGCCTCGCTCTTTCTCCCCCCTTATATCAGGTGCTCCTGCTTCCTGTGCCACAGACAACAGCACAGTTACTACAATCATGTTTTTTTTTTTTAATCCCGTGTCGTAGATGCTTGTGTTTCCTGAGGTGCAGCCAACAACAGCAACATCTGCTGTACTTAATTTAGTAGTAGTAAGACCATGAACACTGCTACTCACCATAATATACAACTAGTACAGTTATCACTCTTTCCTTATCCCGGCTTCAATTCCTATCCTATCTCTCTCGCTCTCTGCCAACTTCCCTCTATGTCAACCCAATCAATTGAGGCAGACAGCTGTTCCAAACTAAGGGCCCTAGTTTCGTGACTGGTGTAAATCCTACGCGGCAGGTGGCACAGCAAAGGCAGATTAGTCCGGTGTTGGTGATTTCGTAGGCAAGTGCAAGCTGGCGGATGTGAGGGTGGGGGTGCTGCTCTGCGCCACTGTGGGAGTGTTTAAAGCAGACTTCAGTCGCCGCCAATCATAGCGGCTCCTCTCATTCCCTTTAAATGCGGCGCAACTGACAGTCTTGAAGGAGACATGGCACTATTCTCTGTGCAGAAGAGGTTACTGTACATAATCACAAAATCCATGCGTGAGTGGAGCATTGTCAGTGCTCTGGTCGGTGTGGCAACAGACAATTTGTTAAATATAGGATGAGCTGATGGAAACTGCTGGAGACTTAAATATGTCCGTGGGGCTCAGTATCGGTCCCGCTGCGTACCGGTCAAATTCACCAAAATCGCGTTACACCAGAGATCTAGCTTCCCTCTGGACTTTAGACGTGGTCTGAGCAGGCATAAGTTTAGATTTACTTTTTTGCCACCAAATTGTTGCACTGCCAATATCTTATTTTGTTTCATTCAATCAAGGTAGGCATATCAATCTGTTATATGTATTGTGTTGTTTGAGTATAGTTGTTTTAAGTTCAGTTACATTTCTATACTCAAACCAAAGCACAGATGCTTGGGCAAACATAACATATATTACTGTATATAAACAATTCACTGAATTCCATTTCCATTTATTTCTGACCCATATTAGTTTCTTCTGTATATTAAAGAAGAAAGGAATACCATCCATCCATTTTCTTTACCGCTTATCCTCACTAGGGTCGCGGGCGTGCTGGAGCTATCCTCCCCAGCTATCCCCCCAGCCATCTCAGTATTCAATAGACCGACCATGCATGTTTTTGGGATGTGGGAGGAAACCGGAATGCCCGGAGAAAACCCACACAGACACGGGGTGAACATGCAAACTCCACACAGGATTCATACCCCGGTCCCCAGAACTGTGAGGCAGATGTGCTAACCAGTCGACAACAGTGCCGGAAAGGAATACCTAGTCATAGAAATAATTTCCTGGTGTTTTACAAAATACGTAATACGTAATTAATATGTTGGCTGATTCTGACCATGTGAGCATTTCACTCCCAACTGATGGAAAAAGATTGGGTCTTGGAAAGCGGGAGGAGATGGAGCGAGTGTCTCAATCAACTGTGACTTGATGGGCTTTGCAGAAAATAAAAGCAACAAATCAACACAACAACAAATATTTTACAGCAAAAATGTTTAGATTCTGATCGTGAGGAGGACCCAGGTGCAGATACAAGAGGCCAACAGCAGTTTATGGTGCAGAGTTCTTTTCTATTTTTATAGTGTAGAGTAGATGTGGCTGGGGTAAAGGCTCCTGGCCGAGAAGGGTCAGAGAGATCTGGGAACAGCAGGCAGGAAAGAGATTTTGAGATAGGGGTGGAGTTGATGCTAAGCAGGTGGCAGGCTTAAAACAGGTTACAAAACAGGACTCTGAATAAATTGGAAAGCTAAATTTGGGTATCTTCACATGCTGGATGCAAGTAAGTACAACCCCAATTCCAATGAAGTTGGGATGTTGTGTTAAACATAAATAAAAACAGAATACAATGATTTGCAAATCATGTTCAACCTATATTTAATTGAATACACAACAAAGACAAGATATTTAATGTTCAAACTGATAAACTTTATTGTTTTTAGCGAATAATCATTAACTTTGAATTTTATGGCAGCAACACGTTCCAAAAAAGCTGCGACAGGTGGCAAAAAAGACTGAGAAAGTTGAGGAATGCTCATCAAACACCTGTTTGGAACATCCCAGAGGTGAACAGGCTAATTGGGAACAGGTAATTGCCATGAAAACCAGCATTGAATGCCCGTGACCTTCGATCCCTCAGGTGGCACTGCATCAAAAAACGACATCAATGTGTAAAGGATATCACCACATGGGCTCAGGAACACTTCAGAAAACCAATGTTAGTAAATGCAGTTTGGCGCTACATCCGTAAGTGCAACCTGAAACTCTACTATGCAAAGCAAAAGCCATTTATCAACAACACCCAGAAACGCCACCGGCTTCTCAAGGCCTAAGCTCATCTAAGATGAACTGATCCAAAGTGGGAAAGTGTTCTGTTGTCTGACGAGTCCACATTTCAAATTGTTTTTGGAAATTGTGCACGTTGTGTCCTCTGTGCCAGAGGAAAAGAACCATCCGGACAGTTATGGACGCAAAGTTCAAAAGCCAGCATCTGTGATGGTATGGGGCTGTGTTAGTGCCAATGGCATGGGTAACTTACACATATGTGAAGGCACCATTAATGCTTAAAAGTACATACAGGTTTTGGAGAAACATGCTGCAATACAAGCAACGTCTTTTTCATGGACGCCCCTGCTTATTTCAGCAAGACAATGCCAAACCACATTTTGCACGTGTTACTACAGCATGGCTTCGTAGTAAAAGAGTGCCGGTACTAGACTGACCTGCCTGCAGTCGAGACCTGTCTCTCATTGAAAATGTGTGGCACATTATGAGGCGTAAAATACGACAATGGAGACCCCGGACTGTCGAACAGCTGAAGCTGTACATTGAGCAAGAATGGGCAAGAATTCCACCGACAAAGCTTCAACAATTAGTGTCCTCAGTTCCCAAATGTTTATTGAATGTTGTTAAAAGAAAAGGTGTGGTGTGCATTTGTATTTAGCTCCCTGTACTCTGATACCCCTAAATACAATTCAGTGCTATCAATGGGGGTTATGCCACACACTTACGGTTTTAAGGACCAATCCTCTCGGATCCTCGGTTTTAAGGATCCAGCCTCTTCCGGTCTATTGAGCTCTACGTCAAATGAGTGTATTATTTACAATTCACTCAAGGCACACCGAACATTTTGCCAAACGAGTGGTGTCGTATCATTAAAGCATCATTTAGCTATTCAGTTATTAATATTAAGGCACTAGCGCCCACTCATTTTAGCATCAAAACTACAAGAGATGACACAATAATTTTGATTTTACTGTCTGTAAGCAAAGCAAACTTCAACACCACAATATTATTGTGTTTTTTTTCCTTCTTTTGTGGTGATTTCAAGTTGCAAGATGTTTTTTATTTTATTTTTTTATCAGTGAGACACACTAAACATTATGAACTTCCATCCATTTTCTGAGCCGCTTCTCCTCACTAGGGTCACGGGCATGCTGGACCCAATCCCAGCTATCATCGGGCAGGAGGCGGGGTACACCCTGAACTGGTTGCCAGCCAATCGCAGAGCACATACAAACACAAAACCAGTCGCACTCACATTCACACCTACGGGCAATTTAGAGTCACCAATTCATGCATGTTTTTGGGATGTGGGAGGAAAACAGAGTGCCCGGAGAAAACCCACACAGGCACGGGGAGAACATGCAAACTCCACACAGGCGGGGCCGGGGATTGAACCCCGCACCTCAGAACTGTGAGGCTGACGCTCTAACCAGTCGTCCACCGTGCCGCCCATTATGAACTTGTATCCCGTATTTTAAAAGAGGGTTTTGGGCTTTATTTGTGGAAGGCTAACAAATATGATACTGAGGATCGTAAAATAAAATGAAAACCGATCCTTTGGGGGAAGCCAGCAACTGCACCCGAGTCATTGTTTTATATCACTCGCCCTAAGAGCGTAGCAATCATGTGTGCCTATCCTGTGTAACATTGTGTTAAAACTTAGAACCAGGAAAAGCACGGAGGTGCAGAGTTGAAAGGAGTTATGTCATACTAAGTCAGTCTTCGATTATCCACAAGCTCCAAAATAGAACAGGCAATGTGTCACAATATATTTCATTGGCATAATCTTTACACGATTGGAAAAGTTCTCCTCATCGCTTTTCATTCTGCTCGGCCTACGCTTCGCTCAGTGGTGCCGAGCGCTGTGCGGCTGCCAGTCACACGAGAAAATATTAAAGGCAGATTTAAAAAAAAAAAAGACAAAAGCAGATCAATGAGCGCTTTTTGTTCACTGAAACTTGAACCATTTCTTTTACTTCAGGAGACTGGCAGATATTATTTACAAAAATCTAACACTGATGCCATGGCGACTGTGGGTCCCGGAAGTACTTGGGGTGGCAGAAATATTTTGCCAGATGTCCCGCCCCATCAGTGGCATAAACCCTATTGCTTCAGTGGCCCGTTCCAACCTGCTTGGATCCTATTCTTCACTTTGTGACCACGAACCAATCAACCTTCAATCCAAATCAGAAAAAAAAAGATGGCTGCCGGGGTGCAGACACACAGTTTGGCAGGTCTTGTGCGTTTGCTTAAAAAGTCATCCAAAGATCAAATAGGACCTTGGATTGTGCTATCAATGTATTCCTTTGTTGTTTGGATAACCCTCTATCTTCTGCTAAGTTCAACATGTCCAAGAAAAAGGGACACTCTAACCTTGTATCCAGCCAGATGGAGTCAGCACATGCTATTCACAAGGGTACTGGACTATGGCCATGCCAGGCCACCCCCAGGTGAGCAGGAACAGGCTGTCACAGGCAAACCACTCCTGGGTGTTTTTAATCTCTTGCTGATACTTCTTTTGGCTGGTGATGTTGAACTAAACCCTGGGCCAGTGCCAGCTGGGCCTCCACCTCTGCTACCTGTGCCAACATCACTGCCAACTAGGCCTTCACCTCAAGCAGCCGGGCTAACACCACTGCTAGATCAGCTAACATCATTGCTAGCTAGGCCTCAACCACTACCGGCTGACACTCCACCTCTGCTAGCTGGGCCTCTACCACTGCTACCTGGGCCAAAACCACTGCTAGCTGGGCCTCCATCACGGCTAGCTGGGCCTTCACCTCTGCTGGTTGGGCCTCTACCTCTGCTAGCTGGGCCTCCACCACTGTTAGATCATTACTGAAACAACTCAATCTTTCAAAAGAGGTGATAATAATGGGTGACCGAAATGTTAATTGGGAAGTTAACAAAGTTAGGAAAAAATTTAAAAGGGTTATGGATGATATGGATATGATTCAGGTAATGAATGGCCCTACGAGAATTACAAACTCCACCCGCACTCAGAATTATCTAACTTTTACTAATAGGCCAGAAAGGATCTTGAAGCCATACAATATGCTCACAGGATTGTCTGATCACAATCTTATAATGGTCACAAGAAAATTAAATGAAACGCGCTTCAAACCCTTGGCCACCATTGAATCCAATAGGATACCAAAACATGAACAACAAAATTTCAAAGATTCTATCCAAGAAGTAAACTGGGATGAATTACTCGCTGGCAAAAATTTAGATGAGGATTGATAAATTTGCCAACAAAATACAAAAAATTATTATACAATTTACACGCATAATTAAACTAAAAGCTAGAAAGAATGGCCTTCCTTGGTTAAACAAATTTACTCTGAAACTGATGAAAGAACGAAATCATTCCTTGAAGTTGTCGGTCAAATCAGGACACGATAGACACCAATTTATTTCACTGAGAAATAGGGTAGTGAAAGAAATAAGAAAATCTAAAGCTGACTTTTTCATTACTGCTTTGAATAGCGCAAAGATGCTTTTAACAACTACTTCATTGAATCTGTGCCAGAAATCTCTGCTAAGTTTGCAGTAAAACAAAGGAAGGAATACCCTGCATTGTCTGCAACGCAGTTCTTTACTATTACAAATATTACTGAGACCAAAGTTATCGATTTAATTCATTCACTCAAACCATCTAAGACAATGGATGTTTTTGGAATGCCCACGAACATGCTCAAAGATCTAGGTTCAACTCTTGCCACTCCTATTGCCTCAATCATTAATCTTTCAATTTCATCTGGTCACTTTCCAAAGGCCTGGAAATCTGCTATTGTTACCCCTGTCTTTAAAACCGGTGACTCAACTTCTCTGAATAACTACTGACCTATAAGCATTCTTCCGGCCATTTCCAAAATTGGATTGAATCATATCTGCATGATCGAACACAATCTGAATCAGTTAACAACTGCAGATCTGAGTCTCTTAGGCTAACCTCTGGAGTCCCTCAGGGATTAATATTAGGTCCCCTTTTATTTAATCTTTATATCAACGATTTTCCCACTGTTTGTTCTGAAGCCAAGTGCGTAATGTATGCAGACGACACGGTTTTCTTTGTTCATGGTCGCTCCAAAGATACTGTTGCTGCTAAACTCACTAATACAATGTCCTGTGTTACAACTTGGTTGCAGGAGTGCTGTCTACAGCGAAACATTTCTAAAACTGTAGGCATGAATTTCACTAAAACAAATAGAGTGTCACCTGACCCCGACATACTTGTTCATGGAGAAAAAATGCAAATTGTCAGCCAATACAAATATCTTGGGCTAATAATAGATTCACAGCTTTCCTTTAAAGCCCATATTGACAAATTGTGTAAAAACATCAAATTAAATTAAACCTAACAAATTTTCGTGCAATTTTAAATGAAATGTCAACTGAAGCCGCATAAATGTACTTGCATTCAATGATTCTTAGTCACTTCAACTATTGCATAACCAGTTGGTCCCAGGCTGGTCAGAATGCAAAAAAAACATTGGAAGTTTTGTACAAACAAGTAATTAAAGTGATGGATAAAAAAACCAAGGCACTATCATCACTGTGCAATTTAAAAAAAATACAGTCTTTTAAACTGGGACAGTCTTCACATATTTGCAGATTTAAAATTGATTTATAAAGTACTGCATGATTTGGCTCCAGCTCCTCTGGCTGAGTTCATGAGCCGAAGAAACGGCTCTGAGCGTGTCACTCGAGGCTCTGTCAGAGGTGACTGTATCATTCCTCTGCGCAGGAGCACTTTCAGTAAGTCAGCCTGGTCAGTGAGGAGCGCTGGTGAGTGGAACTCAGTACCTGAGGAGGTTAAACAACATAAAAGGCTTTCACAAAAAAAAATGAAAATGTGACTATTTTACACCAATACCTGCCAACACTAAAAGACAAGTATGTTATGATGTTTTTTTGTTATGATCAAATGATTTGTGGTTTTATTCTCTCTTAATAGTATATTAAGTCTTTGATTGTGTATCCTGTATTATATTGTCTTGTAGATGTATTCTACTGCTTTTTTACATCATGGCCAGGGGACTACAGATGAAAACTAGCCTTCTGGCTAATTCTGGCTTTTTTAACCATGTGTACTTCATGTGTTTTATGAAATTGCATTGTCCCCTTTCAAATAAACTGATTAACATTAGCATAACATTAACATTAAGAAGTCACCTTATAGTATATAGAGTCCAACTGTGTGTAATTTCCTCTCAGTATAAATAAACATGTTCTCTGAAGGCCTCAGTGATTTGTTAGAGAAAACTAGTAAACAATTGCTTCATGAAGACCAATGGACTTACCAGACAGGTCAGTGATAAAGTTGTGGAGAAGTTTAAAGTAGTAACTTTTGAACACAACTGCAAACCTACCAAGACATGGCCATCCACCTAAGTTGACAGAACGAGCGAGGATGCTTTTCTTTGGCAGGAACAAGGAAGGTGCTCGGCATAGATGGGAAAATGGATGGAGCTAAATGCAGGAAGAAAGCTTGAATCCGCAATCATGGAAGAAAACATGAAGACGAGAGTGGGATCGAAACGTAAAGCCACAGGTACAAAGGAATGTGTTAGAATGGCCTAGTCAAAGTCCAGACCTACAATAAATCCCCTTGAGCATCTGTAGCAAGACTTAAAAATTGCTGTTACATTCACACATACATTGGCACATCCTCTGGGGAGCTGGTTGGCCTGGGTGGGGGTAACTGTTGCGGGTCATCATTGCCCCGTGACTGTCTTGCCACTACTGTAACCTTGCCCCTCCCTTTGGGACTGGCCAGGGCACTTCGGCTGGGCTGGGAGACCGCCATGGGTACTAGGGAGTGGGTGGCGCCCCCCTGGCTGGCAAGATGGGCTTGCTGGTTTGGCCCCACCCTTGCGGGTGAGGGGGGCACGCCCACCCTTCTTCAATGTGCCAGCTCAGCAACTCCGTACACCAGTTGACTAACATGCATCTAATATGGTGTTCATTCACTAATAAGTTCCACAGACATGCAATAGGCTTTCATTGCTTTTGTTGGTAACATGAATAATAACAGGTTATATTGAGATATCAACTCACAGGTTCTTTCAAGTGTTTCGATACCATAAAAGCATCCCACTATACCACTCATCAGTAGCACTACTTTCCTCATTTCACACATCCTCTCCTGCCCTGCCCTTTTCTGTCCTCTGTCATCGTGTCCTATTGGTTAGTTGTTGCATGTCCTCACCGGATGACCCTCCTTCCACAAATAAAAACACGATTTCACTTTTGTAACGTTACTTGCGGTCACATATCTAGACTGTCTAAATATTGTTCTGCTCTGGTTCACACTCCTATTCCCCTTGTCTGATTTGACCTTTGATCAACTCAAATGAATAGGACTTGTTCTTCATATAGAGAACAATATTCCCTGAAGACGTACCTACCAATCTTCTCTTTGAGCTCAGCGACTTAGGTTAGTAGTAGGTAGTAGTAGGTTATTAATCGTTTGAAATCAGCATGCTTTCACATTTGCAGTGACCAGGGACAATATGATACAGTCCTGTCTTTTTTTTTTTTTATCAGATTAACCATTAAGTGATGAAACATTTTGGGGGGATTAATCTTTTGTAATTTGACATGTCTCAATCTATTTTGTTGTGTAAAAAAAAAAAAAAAAAAATCAGATTTACATTACTGAATCTTTTAAGTCTGTGTGGGATGGAAAATGAACAAAAGATAAATGCAAGTGTGTGGGAGAGTGCACGTGGTCTCTGTCTGTCTGATGGGAACTGCAGATTTAGGTATAGTCTCAGTCATGTTGGGGGATTAAAAATGAAAAGCTTCTTTGGGAAAGGGAATTCGTGTGTGAGTGTGTGTGTGCCAATGGAATATTAACCTGATACTATGATTTCTGTTTGCTCCCAAAATTTAATTGCTGGGTCTCCATAAGAGAATGTCCACAACACCTTTAATATTGTGCTGTTTAAACCAAGAGAAGAAGTAAGGAGAGTACATAAAACAACAACTGCAACACTACTACGTTGCCATTTTCAAACAAATTCACCTTCCGTTTCAAAACAAACTGTATTTGTTCACAAGAGATTATTTTTTCAGAGGAGCCTTGAGATATGCTGCAGACCACAACTATACCTGCAGACCTTTCTTTACATTTTTTAAAATCCATCCATCCATCCATTTTCTTCCGCTTATCCGAGGTCGGGTTGCACAGACGGACCCACAGCTCGTGACCACAGGTAAGGTTAGGAACATAGATTGACCTTTCGGTTTAGCTCCTTCTTTCCCACAATGGACCGATACAAAGTCCGCATCACTGCAGACGCTGCACTGATCCGCCTGTCGATCTCCCGTTCCATTCTTCCCTCACTCATGAACAAGACTCCAAGATATTAGAACTCCTCCACTTGGGGAAGGATCTCATCCCCGACCTGGAAAGGGCACACCACCCTTTTCAGAATGAGAACCATGGTCTCAGATTTGGAGGTGCTGATTCTCATCCTAGCCGCTTCACACTCGGCTGCGAACTGCTCCAGTGAGAGTTGGAGATCCCGGCTTGATGAAGCCAACAGAACGACATCATCTGCAAAAAGCACAGATGCAATACTAAGTTCACCAAACCGGACCCCCTCGACGCATCGGCTACGCCTTGAAATTCTGGCCATAAAAGTTATGAACAGAATCAGTGACAAAAGGCAGCCTTGGCGGAGTCCAACCCTCACCGGAAACAAGTCCGACTCATTGCCGGATATGCGGACCAAGCTCTGACTCCGGTCATACAGGGACCGAATGGTACCCCATACTCCCGAAACACCCCCCACAGGACTCCACGAGGGACACGGTCGAACGCCTTCTCCAAGTCCACAAAACACATGTAGACTGGTTGGGCGAACTCCCATGCACCCTCGAGGACCCTGCCGAGGGTGTAGAGCTGGTCCACTGTTCCACGGCCAGGACGAAAACCACTCTGCTCCTCCTGAAACTCATATTCGACTTCCCAACGGACCCTCCTCTCAAGGACCCCTGAATAGACCTTACCAGGGAGGCTGAGGAGTGTGATGCCCTGTAATTGGAGAAAACACCATCCGGTCCCCCTTCTTAAAAAGGAGGGCCACCACCCCAGTCTGCCAATCCAGAGGCACTGTCCGCGATGTCCACGCAATATTGCAGAAGCGTGTTAACCAGGACAGCCCCACAACATCCAGAGCCTTTAGGAACTCCGGGCACATCTCATCCACCCCCGGGGCCTTGCCACCGAGGAGCTTTTTAACCACCTCGGTGACCTCAACCCCAGAGATAGGAGATCCTGCCTCAGAGAACCCAGACTCTGCTTCCTCATGTGAAGGCGTGTCGGTGGAATTGAGGAGGTCTTCGAAGTATTCTCCCCACCGACAACGTCCCGAGTCGAGGTCAGCACCGTCCCATCCCCACTATACACAGTGTTGATGTTGCACTGCTTCCCCCTCCTCAGACGCCAGATGGTGGACCATAATTTCCTCGAAGTCGTCCGGAAGTCTTTCTCCATGGCCTCACCGAACCCCTACCATACCAATAGTTTTTGCTTCAGCGACCACCGAAGCTGCATTCCGCTTGGCCAGCCGGTACCGATCAGCTGCCTCAGGAGTCCCACATGCCAAAAAGGCCCGATAGGACTCCTTTTTCAGCTTGACGGCATCCCTCACCGTTGGTGCCACCAACGGGTTCGGGGATTGCCGCCACGACAGGCACTGACCACCTTACGGCCACAGCTCCGGTCGCCGCCTCAGCAATGGAGGAGCGGAACATGGTCGATGTGCAAAGTTCTCTCGGAGGTGGGAGTTGAAACACCTTCTGACAGGGGATTCTGCCAGACGTTCCTCTCACAATACATTGGGGCCTGCCACGTCGGACCGGCATCTTCCCTCACCATCGGAGCCAACTCACCACCAGGTGTTGATCAGTTGACAGCTCCGCCCCTCTCTCCCGGTGCCAAGTGCACGTGTGGACACCCTTATGCTTGAACATGGTGTTTGTTATGGACAATCCGTGATGAGCACAGAAGTCCAATAACAGAACACCGCTCGGGTTCTGATCGGGGGGGGGCGTTCCTCCCAATCACAACCTTCCAGGTCTCACTGTCATTGCCCACGTGAGCATTGAAGTCCCCCAGCAGAACGATGGAGTCTCCAGCGCGAGCGCTTTCCAGCACCACCTCCAAGGACTCCAAAAAGGGTGGGTAATCTGAACTGCTGTTTGGTGCATCGGCACAAACAACAGTCAGGACCCATCCCCCCACCCGAAGGCGGAGGGAGGCTTCCCTCTCGTCCAACAGGGTGAACCGCAACGTACAATTTACATTTATTTTTATTTTTTTTAAATGAACTGCCTATGGCCAACCTTTTGAGCTCTTTTTCTGCTAGTCTTGACAACTTACAATTGTTGTTTTATTTGTTTTTGCACTCCAAGTCTACTTCAACCTGGCTGACCAGTTGAAGGCTATTTGACCAATAATTTTGGAATTTTGGGCATGGCAGATGCAGGTTGGCCTATACACCACTTCTCCTCAGTAATTCAAAAAAATAAATAAATAAATATATATTCTTATTTATAAAGTTTTAGGTCGACCATCTGATTAAAGCCAACTAGATTTAGTAATTCGTTGTAAATTGACATATAGATTATTATCGTTAAACAATAATATTGCATGTAAGTCAAATAAATAATTCTGAAGCACTATTCATTAATCCATCCATTTTCTACCACTCATCTTGGTCAGGGCCATTTGTGAGCTGAATTGAATTTTGTCGAGAGGCAGTCAGTGACGGAGGACACTGTATAAAGATAAAGAACCATTCGTTCATACTATTTAGAGCAGACGTCCAAATTTATTACCAACATTGCTTCTTCTAAAAATAAAATGCAATACGACGCTTGTCAAGGTTTTGTTTGCTTCTAAATTTCGACACTGGGTGGTGGAGGGTAGTGCACGCAAGGTCACTGCTATGAAGTGTGTAACTCAGTCGTTCTTAAACCTTTTCCACCAAGAAACACATTAAAAAAATTTACCTTTCTAAGTATCACCATCATGACCGATATTAGAGCACAGCAGTGTAGTTGGCCTAAAACAGATTTTTTTTTTTTTATTTCTCCCAAAATAAACTGAAGCCATTTATTCCTCAGGCCCTCAGAGTTTCGCAGGTGATCCAAAGCTTCTACATATGACACAGCTGCGTTGTCACTCAGCCAGTTTGAGATGTTGAGTTGAGATGAGTGTGCGTGTCGCAACCACATAGTGGGTGGGTACTTGAATAGTAAATTTTTGCATCACAAACACACAGAAATCTGGTCGTTTTGCGAGCCTTATGATGTTTACAGTCTTTTACATTCAATCAACAAACCCCATAGATGTCAAAGTTAAACTAGGTCAAAGACTCATTTTGACGCAAGTTGTGCATAAAACAGTATAATTGTTTTTTGTTGTTGTTGTTTTTAATGGAAGGGCACCTTTAAATAAAATATTTAAAAAAGAGTTCCTTAAGATTATATGCAAATGTATCGTCCTAAAATGTTAAATAAAACTGAACTGTACTTGGGTTGGGATTCTTTCGAGTCCCACGAGATGGAGTCCACGTACCACTACCACACTTTGAGAATCATTGATGTAACCTATCACAACCCGCAAAGAATAAGCAGCATTGTCAAAAAAAAATTCTAATTTATTTTTATTATTTTAAAACCGATTCGGTACGAGGAGAGCTAGTCAATCAGCGGGTGTAGAGACGGAAGGCGTGACTGAAGAAGGGGGCGGCGTTGGGTCCCTGCGGCCTCCTCCAGATGGTCGGTTTTTGTGGCGCTCTCGGGTGGACTTCTGGGCCCGACCAGCCTCTCGATTGGGTGGGGAGGGGTCCTCAGCCCCCGCGGTGCAGGCACAGCAATTATAGGACACTTCTGATGTGCATGTGAAACAGTGTCAATCCACTTGCATGTGTCCGCAGACACACACCAGTAGGACTTATTTACTGAGTGTGGAACCACTCATTCATTGCGACAAAAAATACATTTCTTGGGTATCCCCTCACTTACACTCTGGTCCTACTTTATAATTTACATAGCCACTTCCACCACACTTCAGTTGTACAACCAGGTCCACCTCCCATGTCCTGCATGCTTCCCCTCCTGTCTCTGTCTTGTCCAGTCATGTCCTATATTGTCCTGTACTTCCCGCAAAGGGTGTAGCACTACTGACCCATACAACACTCAAATCCCGTGTGTCACTGTACTAGGTATGTAATGCTTTACTTTCCTCATTTTGTCTTCTATTCCTATAATATTTAGGTACCTTTTCACTCATTCCTTTTTTTAAATTTCTGTCACTCCCCTTTACAAACTCGTTCGACTGAACGACTGTAGTTCTCAATAAATATCCATCAGAATACAAAGAAACCACAGTGGCAGCATAAAAAGTCCACTGTGACAGTAAAACTGTTCCGGCAGGAAAGGGATACAGATCTTCCTTTCTGTTTCACCTAACAGCCGTACAGGACAAAAAAAAACAACAACAACAAAAAGTGACTGAAGAGATGCCAATCATTTGCTCGTTCGTGCTCACAAGCTTTGCGGTGGGGACAGCAGCCTCGTGCAAAAGAAGACATTTGTAGTTTTCATGGCCAGATTACTTAACACCGGTTAGCGACAAAAGTTAAAAAGAAGATATTGGACCGCTCTCTACTTCAAATCAAGGGTAAACATCTATCACGGGTGGTGTTCCATACGCAGGGTCTACATGGCTGAATTTGAAAAACAACCGGACGTCACCTCACCGTTTCACCCAGTCGTCGAGTAAGTTGATCACGTCTCTTATATTTTTAATTGATTGATTGATACATTCCAAAAATTACAAAATCAAACCGGCAACGTTTCATGTAATGTTGGTACTTACGGTGCACTCAGTGTGAGGTACCTGCAGGCAAGCGCGACGCAGGTCCCTTCCTTGTTCCGCTACCTGGCTGACCAAAGAGCACTATGAGACAGCCAGCCAAGCGTAACGAGCCCATCTTTCTGGTTCTTTTTTCGTTAAGTGAATGTTTCTTTGTGTAAACAACGTGGGCAGCAGTGGGAGCAGTGACTAAAATGAGGCCAGATTCAAGTCTTGCTAGCATTATGAAAACTTGCATACCACACCTTTAAGCAGACAACTGCTAGCATGCTAACTCAACTACATTTTGGTTGCTAAACAAAAAAAATGCCACAGCGGCCAGTCAAGATATTTCTCGTCTTACGGGTCAACATATGCCAACACAGGATACACCCTGGACTAGTCGCCAACCAGTCACAGACCACATTGAAACAAACAAATGTTCACACTCACATTCACATCTATTGCCAATTTAGGCTTTAATCAACTTAACATGTATGATTTTGGAGTGTTGGAAGCCAGAGTACCCAGAGACTGTGAGGGAGACGCAAACAACTAAGATGAAGGACAATACTGTCCTATTAGTTATTCGAAAAATATTAATTTGGCCCAGTGGAACAAACAACACCACGGTGAATAGGACAGCCATGTAACTGAAGATTTACACCAGCTAGTGTGGAAGCTGTCACTATTTCCCCTCACTGCTGCTAGTGTGAGCTTGTCAAAGAGGCTCCAGTGATGCTGTCTGCCTCTTTACAAGTGATTTCACACAGTCTGGCACACTTTGCTATGCCGTAAGGGCAGATCCCAAAAAAGAGACCCTAGGTAAGAAGTCCGAACAATTTTAATTCAATGACAGAGCATGTGATGGCGAGACATACAAAACTAAAGGGACTCACCACCAGAGAGAATCAAAAAACAGATAACTCAGGGACACACGACAAAAGTCCGTGTGGTATAATCGTATAGAAGCTAAATTTGGACAGCGGTCAGAATGGCGGCAAACACGGGGCAAAAACGAGTGAATATTCCGATGCCCACACACTGTCACGGTGCCCCCTAAAAAGGCTGATGATTACAATGCATGACAGGTGCGTCACCAATGTCAACGGCGGCTGATAACCGTATCCAATCATGAACGGCGACCGTCCAGTGGCAGAGCAAACGAGGGTGTTATGTGCATATTCCACCCAAGGCAGGTGAGAAGACCACGAGGAGGGGTGCTGATGGCAAACACAGCGAAGAGAAGCCTCCACATCTTGATTCGCCCTCTCAGCCTGGCCGTTGGTCTGCGGGTGGAAAACTGACGAACGACTGGAGGAAGCCCCCAGCGCTTTGCAGAACAACCTCCAGACCCGAGAGACGAACTGCGGCCCCCTGTCAGACACCAGATCAGCAGAAATACCATGAACTCGGAAGACATGGTCAACAAGGAGATTAGCAGTCTCAAAGGAGGACGGCAGCTTCGGCAGAGCAACGAAATGGGCCATCTTGGAGAATCTGTCGACAACACTCAGGATGGCCGAGTTCCCTCCGGACAGCGGAAGGCCCGTGATGAAGTCCAAGACGACGTGGGACCAGGGGCGGGAAAGGAATGGGCAGTGGACGAAGAAGACCAGCTGGAGGACGATGGGACATCTTGCTACGGGCACACACTGAGCATGCCGAAACATATTCCTTAACGTCCCTGCGTAGTCCCGGCCACCAGAACCGTTGGGAAATGAGGAAAAATGTCCGACTGACCCCAGGATGGCAAGCGACTCTAGAAGTGTGTCCCCACCTCAACACCTCTGGATGTAAAACGACCAGAACAAACAACTTGCCATCAGGAACACATCCCAGAGCCTAGATGTCCCTCCCCGCCTCCACCACCTTCTTCTCAACCTCCGACTGAAGCGCTCCCACCACCTGGGTCCCTGGTAGAATGGTCTCCACAACAGGCTGAACAGCAGACGGGCCATGCAGCCGAGACAAGGCGTCAGGTTTGCCGTTCTTCAACCCAGGGCGGTAAGTGATGATGAAATCGAAACGGGTAAGGAACAGGGCCCAACGTGCTTGACGGGGGTTGAGTCTCTTAGCAGTCCGGAGGTAAGACAGGTTCTTGTGGTCGGTGAAAACTTGAAAAGGTTCCCTAGTACTCCAGCCAGTGCCTCCACTCCTGCAGCACCAGGACAATGGCCAGCAGCTCTTTATTTCCCACATCGTAATTGGCCTCTGCTGGGCTCAGGCGCCTAGAGAAGAAGGCGCAGTGGTGCAGCCTCTGGTCGACCGGGGACCTCTGGGACAGGACCGCCCCCACACCTGAATCAGCTGCGTCCACCTCGACAACAAAAGGAGGTCAGGATTAGAATGATTTAATACAGGAGCCTTCACAAACAATTGTTTAATATGATCAAAAGTCGCATCTGCCTTAGGGGTCCATACAAATGGTATTTTATTGGAAGTAAGTCTAGTCAGAGGTCCCACCTTAAGGCTGTAATCACGTATAAATCGCCTATAAAAATTACTAAAACCCCAAAACATCTGCAACTGCTTCCTAGATGTTGGAGTTGGCCAATCAACCACAGCCTGGATCTTGGCTGGATCGGCTCAAAGCTGGCCCTTCTCCATGATGAACCCCAAAAACTGTACCGACTCCGCATGGAACTCGCACTTCTCAGCCTTGATGTAAAGACGGTTTTCCATCAAGCGCTGCAACACCATGCGGATATGTTGGCGATGTTCATGTAGATCACGGGAAAAGATTAAGATATCGTCCAAGTACACAAAACAGAATACATTTATCATGTCCCAGAGCACATCATTAATAAGACACTGAAACACAGCGGGTGCATTCATGAGTCCAAAAGGCATGACTAAATACTCAAAATGACCTAATGGAGTATTGAACGCAGTCTTCCATTCATCTCGCTCCTTCATCCTCACCAGGTGATAGGCATTGCGCAGATCTAATTTTGTGAACACCTTTGCAGACTGCAAAGGGGCAAACGCCGAGTCCAACAATGGGAGAGGATACTTATTCTTTATCATGATGTCGTTGAGACCCCGGAAAATGACACAGGGTCGCAGGGTCCCGTCCTTTTTATCGATAAAGAAAAATCCGGCGCCAACTGGCGACGATGAGGGACGAATCAACCCGGCAGCTAACGAAGTCGAAATATAATTATTTAATGCCTCTTGTTCTGGCTTGGAAATCTGATACAGCCTCGCACATGGTAGTGGAGCCTCGGGAATCAATTCTATGGAACAGTCATATGGACGATGCAGAGGCAAAGACTGGGCGCGATCCTTACTGAACACTAGTTGCAAATCATGGTATTCAGCCGGAACATTAGCCAAATCGATGTGTTCGTCTTGAACACGTGGGGTAGTAGTCAACATGGCAGACCGCAGACAATGAGTGACAAAATAGGCTCCAATTTACAATCTGATTATGAAGTTTTAACCACGTTAATCCCAGCACAACTGGAGCAGATTGACAGGGCATTACAAAAAATCGCCACGATTCAATGTGGTTACCCGAAAGCTTTAAACACATTGGAGCCGTAATATGTGCTGTAACCGCCAGGAGACGCCCGTCCAAATCAATAACTTTTCTTGGTTTGCTAAGTCTGTACAGTGGACAATTTAGAGTCTCTATCACACGGGAGTCCACAAAACACTC
Source organism: Phycodurus eques (assembly GCF_024500275.1). Taxonomy (NCBI): domain Eukaryota; kingdom Metazoa; phylum Chordata; class Actinopteri; order Syngnathiformes; family Syngnathidae; genus Phycodurus; species Phycodurus eques. Next base: position 2,323,003 of record NC_084533.1, read on the forward strand.
ATCAGCTCCGGCCGGAGTCAATTAATGCGGAAACCTTCACACTGCCGCCAAATCCCGATACTTCGCCCGGCAATTGAAGTCTCTTGTTGTTCGATCCAGTTCTCAATTCACTGGGTACCAAGTCTTCATCAAAATACTCACACGATGAGACGTTCTTTCTGGAGGCAGAAGGCGCTGTCACCACCACCTGGCCGCTCTGCTTGGGACGCGTAGCGTCACTTCCCCGCGAAGGTCTCGCCATGCAGATGGATACCTTGTGTCCTGGTCGGCCGCAGTACAGACATGCCCCCGCTCTCATGCGTCTCCGACGTTCCGTCTCCATCAGTTGCCCCCCGCTGAGTTGCATTGGCTTTCCCCCATCCACCTCGTCGACGCCGAGGTGGACGTGGGAAAACAGGCGGCGTCTTTCTTGGCGGACGAAGAATGTCCTGGGGAAGCGGACCCAAAAAAAATGCGCTGTTCAGCAGCCAGCTCGCGCTGCCGTTCCCTCAGTTGATTGTCCAGTCTAATGGCTAGTCCGATCAACTCCTCCAAATTAGTGGTCTCGTCCCGGGCCGCCAACTCATCTTTGACGGCAGTGACCGACGACAAATGCCGCTCAACGCAACATCGTCGAATCCACTCTCTGCTGCCAGGATGCGGAACGAAATGGAGTATTCGGCTACTGACAAGTCCCCCTGGGAATGGTCCAACAACCAGCTGCCGGCCTCTTTGCCCTTGACTGGGTGATCAAAAACTCTCCTCAGTTCAGATTCGAATGCCGGGAAGGAGGAACGTAACGCTGGGTTGGCGCTGCTGACCGCCATCGCCCACGATGCCGCCTGACCTGTAAGTAGACTCATTATAAAAGCAACCTTCGTCTTATCCTGGGCATACGTGACCGGTTGTTGGTCAAATACTAGGGTACATTGATAAATAAATTGACCGCAGCCGCCGAGCTCCCCAGCATAACGAGGTGGATTTGGGAGACAAGCTTCCCTAGCGGGTGGCACCGCGGCCACCGTGTTGGTGGCAGGTGCTTCTGCCAGAACCGGAGGTAATCCAAGTGCACACACCTGATCGACCCGAGAACTCAGCGTACTGAGATGGGTCGTTAACGCAGTAATTGCCTCCCTGAGCTCGTGTAACGATGTCTCGTGTCTTCCTACCAAATGTCCCTGACTTGCCAAAAGAGTCTGAGTCTGTGGGATCCATTTTTGGTCGGAATATTCTGTCACGGACGGCAATACTGTAAGGGCAGATCCCAAAAAAGAGACTCTAGGTAAGAGGTCCGAACAATTTTAATTCAATGACAGAGCATGTGATGGCGAGACATACAAAACTAAAGGGACTCACCACCAGAGAGAATCAAAAAACAGATAACGCAGGAAGACACGACAAAAGGTCCGTGTGGTATAATCGTATAGAACCTAAATTTGGACAGCAGTCAAAACGGCGGCAAACACGGGGCAAAAACGAGTGAATATTCCGACACCCACACACTGTCACGGTGCCCCCTAAAAAGGCTGATGATTACAATGCATGACAGGTGCGTCACCGATGTCAACGCCCACCTTCGCTCACACAGACACTGCAACACAAAGAAAAACAATTTGAAACACAGGGCCATGACACTTTCATTCACATTGCCTTGTTTGTCTTTAAATTTGGTGGAGGAAGGAAGCTCTTGTGTGAGCCCCTACTGAAGACAAGAAGATTCACAGCAAAGGGACAAAAGCACAAGCTCAACAAATGCAAATTCTTTAGACCTGTCAATTTAAATATTCAGTTATGATCCAAATAGGGGCGGCACGGTGGCTGACTGGTTAGAGCGTCAGCCTCACAGTTCTGAGGACCCGGGTTCAATCCCCGGCCCCGCCTGTGTGGAGTTTGCATGTTCTCCCCGTCCCTGCGTGGGATTTCTCCGGGCACTCCGGTTTCCTCCGACATCCCAAAAACATGCATGAATTGGAGACTCTAAATTGCCCTTAGGCACGACTGTGAGTGCAAATGGTTGTTTGTTCCTATGTGCCCTACGATTGGCTGGCAACCAGTTCAGGGTGTACCCCGCCTCCTGCCCGATGACAGGATGCCCGCGACGATGACAGCATGCCCGCGACCCTAGTGAGGAGAAGCGGCTCAGAAAAATGGATGGATGGATGGATGGATCCAAATAGGGCGGCCCATAGGGCCGCCCTATTTGGGCGGCAAATAGGGCGGCACAGCGGACAACTGGTTAGTACATCTGCCTCACAGTTCTGAGGGTTCAAATCCCGGCCTCGCCTGTGTGGAGTTTGTATGTTCTCCCTGTGCCTGCGTGGGTTTTCTCCCACATCCCAAAAACATGCAGGGAAGGTTAATTGAAGACGCTAAATTGCCCACAGGTGTGAATGTGAGTGCGAATGGTTGTTTGTTTGGATGGACTTGAGAACGTTTACATTAACTTCCATGTGAACAGATATTTCAGAGCTGTTGTGTTTGTGCTTATTTAAACATTAGTTTCGTAAACATTCTGAAATGTATCTGTGAAGGTTGAATAGCCTGAGAATCCAATAAACTCAATTGCCTCTTATGCATCTTTTCACAAATACAATTTATCTGCCGTTTCGCCCAGGTTGCTGTTATGTACAGTGTATACGGCACTGTGTGGTTCAAGGAAGTTGTCCTGCTAATATTCCGCTTTTGAAGGTGGTATCAGAGGAGGGGAATGACAGGACAGGGATGTGAACTTTTACACTCACTACGGGATTCCATGTAACTGTAAAAGTGTGTGGTAGTATTCCTTTGCTGGGTTCTGTGTAAAAGGAAAAATTATGAAGTATGTGTATGTAAATTTCAGCCATTTCAATTCAATGGAGGACTTATAGACATGGAGACCAAAAGAGAAATCTATGAATTTTAATGAATGTTGACAACGGAATACCCAAACAGTTCCTATAGTTCACATTTCAAAGTAAGTGCACGCATCAAGAATAAAACCTTCACCATCGCTCTGAGCTGTTCTTGTTACCTTGAAACAAGCTCAACAGACGTATCTGAAAGAAAGAATATCGACTCCTGTTTTGTTTCTTATATAAAAGAAAAAGGTCAGATGGAAAATAAATTGGATTATTTTGTAGCAGTAGAAAAGGGCTGTATAAAACTGTTCAAGATAACTACTGGCATATAAATGACTGCACAATGCTGAACAAAGGGTCTTCAATTGAGCAGTGTTCAACTATAAAAGGGTGTGTGTACGGATTTGCACGTGTGCTATAGAGGTTTCTCATCAGTGCCTTCTTTGTTTTTGGTCTAGCTACCAAAAACATCAAGCCTTTTTTGAACTGAGATCAAAGTTCATATTAGCTCAGCATGTTTTTTTTTTTGTTTTTTTTACACATTTTGTCGCCCCGCCATAAATCAAGGATGTATTTCAAGTGGATCAGTTTACTCCCTAGATTTACTGTTTAGGTAAAAATTTCATTGGCTAAAACAATTTTTTTTCCCAGAGATTTGCTGTGACTTTTTCACATTGTACATTCTCATTGTTTAGTAATATGAGGAATTGTGGGACAAATTCAAATCAAAACTCAATATGAGGGAACAGTGATCAAAATGGATAGCATAGCCATGGTCATTTCTGGTAGATCTATGAACTATTATGATATTTATTATTCCTCTTGGGGCGGCATGATGGACAACTGGTTAGCACATCTGCCTCACAATTCTGAGGACCCGGGTTAAAATCCAGCCTCGCCTGTGCAGAATTTACATGTTCTCCCCGTGCCTGTGTGGGTTTTCTCTGGGCACTCAGGTTTCCTCCCACATTCCAAAAACAAGCATGGAAGGTTAATTGATGACTCGAAATCACCCAGTGGTGTGCATTTGAGTGTGAATGATTGTTTGTCTGTATGTGCCCTACGATTGGCTGGTGACCAGTTCAGGGTGTATCCCACCTCCTGCCCGAAGTCAGCTGAGATAGGCGCCAGCACACCTCAGACCCAAGTGAGGATAAGATGTTCAGAAAATGGATGGCTGGACATTCCTCTTAGGATAATTCACAACATACAACTAAAGAAATAAGTGTCACAATAATATGCATTATGTGTGTTTAGGACATTATGCTGCTTAAATAAGCAAAACATTGTTATGGTTTCCTTGGGGAGCAGTTATAACAGGGTACTAACATAAATAATAATAATTGTTAGGGGTGTAAAATTACACCCAAAATAATTTTTGGGCATCAGTTTTAAGGTCATAGTTTGGTTCACATTGGGTACAACAAGGGAGCAAACTGTGAAACGTCACAAGGTTTGAAACAGGAACAGTTAATGGCATTTAAACTTGTAAAAATCTTAAATATTTTCATTTCAGGAAAGTGCAACATCAATACTTTGCCTTCTTTTTAGGAATGAACAATGGAGACGAGTGACACAGTAACTTCAAATATTTTGCTTAAAAAAAATAATCACACTATTAATGGAGTTTGTTATTGCTTTGGCTCCATCTAAAAAGTTAGGGAGAGGCTGTTTTTTTTTTCATTCTGCACTGACATTTGATGTTCTTCCACAAGTACATTGCTAACCAGAACCTGAGCTTCAATTTGTTTTGTTTGCGGACTAGGAGTGTGGTGATTGCTTTGTTCTTGTTGACACTTAATATTCAAGGATGTCACACTATTATTTTAACAAAAGTCAAGAAAAAATTGTGGCAAGCTTTCATGAGTTTGACAAACTTGATGATTCCAAATACTGTGATCCCACTGTTTTGTAGTCTCTGGCATTTCGACTAGGTATTTATTCATTTCTAAGGGAATTTTATTTTCCTGTTGACCAAGTTTGGTTTTATGTGCATCTCTTGTACATACGCTTGCCTGCCTGCTTACTTTTAAAAAAGAAGCTCTCTGTGACACTAGTGTAAGTGTTGGCCTTGCTTTTCATCGCTGACCTGTGTAATATTTGGGCTGCATCTTGGGTGTCAAAGGCCTCTCTGGGAAGAAACAATGACTAGAAGGCGTATCAGCAATGACAAAGAGTTGACCATGCATACGGCATATCAATTAGTGATGCTCTACTTCTCGGCAGCGGACATCCACGTAGGAGAGGAGATGAAAGTTTGAGTGCTGAGGAAACTGTCACCAAAACCTGAAGGATACTAATGTCACGTATGGAGAGTATCTGGATCCAAGAGCAGGCAGAGGCAGATATAAAATGATGAACAGTTTATTGAGGAAAGGTAATGGGGGTGGTAATAGGTGGGTTGGCAGGCAGTGGTGAGGACAGGCGGCTGGCTTGGCGGCAGGAATGACGTGGATCAGGAACACGGGGGAAAACATTGAGAACAAGGAGACACAGGAGTCATAAAAGGGAACGATGAATAGAGTGACTTACGTGAGGTAAATAGGCCGTGGTACCGCTGGAAGTAAATGCAATACTTTGGCGAGGATTTCCTGGAACGGTCCCAGGCTCATTGTTTCATTATATATGTGACATATGATGTCACTTACATTTAGTTGGATTCTGAAGTAAGTTTTTCCTCCATCACAATCGATCTAAACTAAAACAATCAAAATGTGACTGAAGTGTGGACATTTCAATGGCTCAATACAATTTGGATATTTGACATCATTGACATGCATTCCAATCGCTGACCAAATACAACCAACGATCCCCTCAAGCTGAGAACAATAGCACACTAGCCAACGACTTGAATACCTTCTACTGCAGATTTGAAAAGGACACTTTCTCACCACACACCCACCCGGCCACACCACCAACCACAATCACACCTCTGACTTCTGCGTCAACCATCCACGAACATGATGTGAGACGCATCTTCAAACAACAAAAGATTAACAAAGCGGCAGGCCCAGACCATGTGTCCCCATCCTGCCTCAAAGTCTGCGTGGACCAGCTCGCTCCAGTCTTCACACAGATCTTCAACAGATCTCTGGAACTGTGCGAAGTACCATCCTGTTTCAAACGCTCCACCATCATTCCAGTCCCCAAGAAACCTACAATCTCGGGTCTAAATGACTACAGGCCTGTCGCCTTGACATCTGTGGTCATGAAATACTTTGAATGTCTCGTGCTGGACCACCTCAAGAGCGTCACAGGTCCCCTGCTGCACCCCTGTAGTTTGCCTACCAAGTGAACAGGTCTGCGGATGATGCAGTCAACATGGCACTGCACCTCATCCTCAAATACCTCAACAGTGCAGGGACCTACGCGAGGATCCTGTTCGTGGACTTCAGCTCATCGTTCAACACCATCATCCCTGAACTCCTTTCCTCCAAGCTTTTCCAGCTCAGCGTCTCGCCTGCCATCTGCCAGTGGATTTACAGCTTACTGACGGGCAGAACACTGCAGGTGAGGCTGGGAGAGACCACCTCATCCACACGCAGCATTAGCACTGGGGCACCACAAGGTTGTGTCCTCTCTCCACTGCTCTTCTCTCTCTACACGAACGACTGCACAACACACTAGGCTGTCAAACTCCTGAAGTTTGCAGATGACACCACTGTCATCGGCCTCATCAAGGATGGTGACGAGTCTGCATATCGACAGGAAGTGGACCAACTGGAGCTGTGGTGCGGCTGACACAACCTGGAGCTGAGCACGCTCAAGACTGTTGAGATGATCGTGGACTTCAGGAGGCATCCTTCGCTACAGCTGCTCCTCACGCTGTCCACCGTTGAGACCTTTAAATTCCTAGGAATTACAGTCTCTCAGTCTCTCAGGACCTGAAGTGGGCGATCAACATCAACTCCGTCTTCAAAAAGGCCCAGCAGAGGATGTACTTCCTGCGGCTTCTGCGAAAGCACGGCCTGCCACGGGAGCTGCTGAGTCAGGTTTACACAGCGATCAGTCCTGTGTTCTTCCATCACAGTCTGGTTTGGTACTGCTACAATGACTGCAACGGACAATCAAAACTGCTGAAAGGATTGTTGGTACCCTCCTACTCACCCTTGAGGACTTGCACACTGGCAGAACCAAGACAAGAGCGTGCAAAATCCTCTCGGACCCTCCACATCCCGGTCACCGGCTCTTCCAGCTCCTACCCTCTGGTAGGCGCTACCAATCAATGCAAACTAGAACTAGCAGACATTCCAACAGCTTCTTCCCTCTTGCAATCAACTTCTTAAACAGCCAACCTACAATTCCATTGCAAAATGCTGTCATTTTTTTTGTCTGAGTTTGTTGTCACATTTCTGTGGGGCAGTTATACATTACTCATGCACTCACTGTAGTAGTTTTGCCACGCTGCACTATTTGCATATCTGTTGTTGACCAATACTGGCCACTCATGCCAGAGTAGCATCTGCACCATTTGCACACAGACTGAGGAGTATCTGCAACATTTGCACAATCAACATTATCCCAGATTATCGCATTACTCGTCACTTTAAACTGCATACACTCCTTGAAGTCTCGGCGCCCTTTGCACAATGGTCACTATTACGAGATTAGTCATTCAAACTGTGCTAGAGGACTCTGTATCTTTTTGCACAATTGTCAAGAAAAAATAATAATAATTTGGACCGGCATTACCAGATAACTAGCAACCCTTTATTGCTCAGTGACTGTTTTTGTCAATGTCTTTATGTCTCAAAATGTTTCTTTGTCCATTGACTGTCTGTTGTCGTACTCGAGCGGCTCCAACTACCGGAGACAAATTCCTTGTGTGTTTTTTGGACATACTTGGCAAATAAAGATGATTCTGATTCTGATTCTTATTGTAGAAGGGGCAGTTAAAAAGTAATGATGCCAATTGAATTTAACTCAGTAGTAAAAAAAAGAAAATTTCAGAAATTTACAGTTTGTAGTTAAAACACGGTGGTCGACTAGTTAGAGCGTCTGCCTCACAGTTCTGAGGACCGGGGTTCAATCCCCGGCCCCGCCTGTGTGGAGTTTGCATGTTCTCCCTGTGCCTGTGTGGGTTTTCTCCAGACGCTCCGGTTTCCTCCCACATGCCAAAAACATGCATGAATTGGAGATTCTAAAATTGCCCGTAGGTGTGAATGTGAGTGCGAATGGTTGTTTGTTTGTATGTGCCCTGCGATTGGCTGGCAACCAGTTCGGGGTATACCCCGCCTCCTGCCCGATGATAGCTGGGATAGGCTCCAGCATGCCCGCGACCCTAGTGAGGAGAAGCGGCTCAGAAAATGGATGGATGGATGGATAGTTAAAACACTTGCTTGAAGGTTTGTTTTAAAAAGTTTTGCTTAGGCCTGTCCTCTTCCTCTCAGCCATTTTGGAAATGACATCATTGTTGGATGCACATCAGATGCAGAAAGCAGTGATTAAAATTCTTGCTTTGGAAACAATAAGCATTTTCAAAAGGTTGCAAAATGTTTATGAGGAAGGTGCAGAAGGGTACACCACAGTCAAAAAGTGGGTGTCCAGGATCAAAGGCAAACAGCAAAAGCATGCTTTGAGTGACCTCCATGACAAGCAAAGGAACGGCAGACCAACTTTTGCGGTCAATCCTTGGAATAGTGCCTGGGTCAAGGCAGGTCCGATCCGAGGAGATCGAAAAGTCACCATTGATGACATCACCATCGTGTCATTATTGACATAATGCTGCCCCATACACATTTGTCAACCTTTTGAAACTGTTTAGTAGTGGTGCCCCCTTCCAAAGCAAGAAATTCAATCGCAGCTCTCTGCTTCTGACGGACATCCAACAAGTATGTCTTTTCCAAAATGGCTGACAGGAAGCGGAATGCCTTAAACCAAACTTGAAGAAAAAAAAAACATTAAAACAAGTATTCAAACTACAAACCAAGGCAATTTCAGGGGGGGGGGGATCCAATTATAAGTAGGTAAAATTAAATTGGGATCATTAACTTTTGACTACCCCTCGTAAATACAGTAAATACGGATAATCAGGGTAGACAATGAATGGATGGAGTGTTTTGTCACATTCACCTGCTGCTTGTTTGTGGGTCTTACTGTCTCTTGAGTAAGTCAAAAGCAAGCTCCATTGGCTTGAAATCAAAAAACCGACTTGGCCAATTTAAACGTTCCCATTTATTTTCTTTTGAAAAGTCTTGGATTGCATTCAAGGTATGGTCCGTGACAGTTGTAGTTTTTACTTCTGGAAGCAGTAGCATCATCAATAAACAACACTCAGCCTCATGTTTGTGTTGAAATTACCTATTTTCTTCCCTGGAGGCATCCTTCTGTATTTTTCTGACTCGTGTATTGTCATTCCAAACTTTGAATTTCAATTTGCGATACAAATTGAATGTGGCATTAATCTACCGTTTGATACCTTGAAGGTACAGTATGATCAGCTTCTTCCTGCGAGCACGTAATGTATATTATTCTGTTATGTTTCACTTAAATTCCTATTCCTCAAGGTGTGCCCTGAGTCCTCAGAATATATTATTTTACTTTCTCACCACGTCACCTTTTTATCATGTCTCTAGCGTGTGTCTAATACTTCCCCACTGCAGAAAAGTTGAGCACCAGGCCAACGTTCATTAAGCGATGTCACAAACTTCTGATGTGTTTCTGTCAATGAGAAACAGCATCACGAATTCATCCCAAGTCACTTTGAGGCCACAGCAGAAGTACTCAGAAACTGAACATATGCGGACTGACATACAATTGCTATAAAGTCAAGAAAGCAATACGATAGCACAAACATTTGTTATAACTATAAAAGGGTAGGTCCTTCTGAGATGTGAGTGTGGGATTTTAGGAAATGTATTGTATGATAGACAATAGTTTGCAAAGTAAGTAAGCCTGTTGCTATACATGCAGTATGTGCAGCCTTAGATATGGGGATTCCATTTGAACACCAGTTTCTTGCACTTTTGAAAGAGTGTTTTATTTATTTATGAGACTACAAAATAAGCTTTATGCTACAGCTGCCCTACGTTATCATTATTGGTAATTACCAAGTTATTTCTTTGTGCTTCCATAATGTTTAATTGGCCAGTATGTAGCTCTTTAACTGAAATGATGTTATCAATGCTCAACTCCAATTTATATAAATAAATAAACAGTAAATAATATCATCTTGATTGGGATGTCAAATGAATGAATTAAAAAAAAAAAAAAAAAAAAGGTTTTACTGGTTGAATGTTATGCTTTTTAAATTCTGTCTCACATAAAAGCCCAGTGAGTAGACACCAATTTGGTATAAAGTATATACAGTACATACACAACATATACAGTATATAAGCGCTCATCATGGGCTCAAAAAATAAAATAAAAAATAATAAGCACTGTATTATTTTGTATGTATTTATGGGGACACCACAAAACACTATCAGTAAAATAAGATAATTTTATTGCATACATTCAGATTTTACAATGAATACAATTTTGTCTAAATTACCATAAAAATAATTTAGTACAAAAGATGTACAGTCATGAGCAAAAAAGGAGCATTTGAAACAGATCAATCTTCTGTTCCCTGGCTCCATTCTACCTTCAAGGGTGTTATTATCATTCAGTGCTGCCTATACATTCATAAACCTATGTGACAGCATCTCCCAAAACTGGAAAATAGTGAACAGAGATGACCTAACAAACACAGAAATGTGTCACACAGAGTTTTTTTTAGGGCTCTTTTCTTGCTTGGTATCATGTTTAGTTTAAGCTAAACTTTGTAAATTAGTCATATTATTACATATAACAACAATAAATTTTGATTGTGTAATATGCATTGAAAATGCAGCAATGAGGTTAACATATGTGGTAAAGTCAACAATATCCGTAAAAACTGAATTGAGAAAGAAATCTGAAAACATTAATATCCTATTTTCTAATTGTGTAAGATGCTTTCTTTGCCAATTTATTTTTGTCACATATTCGGTATAAAAAGTTTGCGACATGCACTGTTTTTTATGAGGGGCCGTTAGGGACATTATTCAGGGTTAGCTCTCAAGCTTACTATTCAAATGGTCTTATACACACTACTGAAAGGCTCTCATACACAATACTGAAATGATTTCGCTTATAAAAACTAGTCAAATGCTCTCATACACACGGCTGAACGTCTTGCTCTCATAAACATAAATCAAACATACTCAAGCGCTCATGTAACTGACACTCACACACACGTCAATCTAGCTCTCACTCGCATGTCACTTGAACTCACACGCACGTCAATGGCGCCCTCGCATATATGTCAATCACGCTCACGTGCGCATGTCAGTCACGCTCATGCACGCATCTCACTGTCACTCACACGCATGTCAATGATGCTCACATGCGCATATCACTAGCACTCATACATGCATGTCAATCACGCTCATGCGCGCATTTCACTGATGATCACACACGCATGTCAATCACACTCACGCGCGCATGTCACTAACGCTCACACATGCATGTCACCAAGGCTCACACACACGTCAATCACGCTCACCCACACGTCAATCACATGTGCGTGTCAATCACGCTCAGCCGCGCATGTCACCTAACGCTCACACGCATGTCAATCACGCTCACGTGCGCATGTCGCTGCCACTCCTGAATAATGTCTCGAACGGCCCTTCATACTTTTTCCCCTAAGGAAAAAAAGGGTGGTAACGATCATCATATTCACTATTGTTCACACACATACTACTGATCCCATTTCGACTCCTTTGCTAAAGCTGTTGCAAACCAAAATACTGGCAAAGAAGAGAGTAAAAATTATATAAGCCCAAAAAACACCAGGACACCAATCGCAAATGGCTCCCTTTGATTTAAGAACCCTTCTGGGTCCCCCAGCCTGGCCCACTCTGAGTGCCGGCCCGGGTGGTATGACGGGGCCCACATGCCTCTCGTCTACTCCTTGGCCTTCAGGACTCATGGCCCAACAAGGCGGGTTGGCTGTGTTTGTAGGGGGATTAGGGCCGAACAGGATTTTAGCTTCAAATAATAAAGAATTAAAAGCGGCTGGTGACCAGTTCAGGGTGTACAACGCCTCTCGCCCAGAGTCAGCTGGGATGGGCTCCAGCACGCCCGCAACCCTAAGTGAGGATAAGTCGTTCGTAAAATGGATGGATGGCTAGGGCAGAAAACTTAGGTCTACAGTTTATTTGTGTAAAACAATTCAAACCAACATATATTTGTTTTACAACTGTACGTACAGTATATACAGTATATTGTAATATTTAAGCAGTACCTTAAAAGGTACTGGACAACCTTAAAAGGTTTTCCCAAGTTCAAAGTTTCAAAATCCCATTAAAAGTGCTAAACTTTCACATCCGGGACAAACAGCTAAGATGGATGGCTTGATAATGGCATTCAGCAGAGCCCCAACCAAAAATGAAAATATTAGAATTTCAGAGCTTTGTGGAAATTGCTTTGGTAATTTTTTTGCCTCATCCCGCCGACTGTACAGTATGTCCTACTGTTACATTTTCTGCTATTAGACTGCTGTGAAAATGAACATTAAAACAACAAAGCTAGTAGTGACGTTAGACTGGTGTATTGTCAATTATTATATTTCAACAGTGGTCCAAGTTTGTTACAATACAGGACAACTCACAATAATGTCCACACTCACATACTGTACATAAATTACGCGTCTGTTCCTCTGTTGTCATCTCAGGTTTAGATCGATAAAGTAATGAAGGCAATGAATTTGAACATTACATGTCCAATCATTTTCTTTTCAGTCATAAATAACCACAATTTAAATACAAAGGAATTACCTTTCTTATGTACATTGATAGCTTTTGTATAGATGTAAACAATATTAATGTCAGTGTTTGTTGTGTGTAATTTTTTTTTACTGAATTCCCTTTCAAGAAGCTGTTCCGCTGTTCATTTACAATGTCGCCCTTTGTGCAGACTATCAAATGAATGCTTTTCAGAGCATCCCCCTAAACTCCAGCAGCAATGATAGAACTAAGACAAAAAGCAAGTGGGCCAGTAATAATTCTGTCTGGCTTGTCAAGTCATGTCTCAAGGAGATAAGACCTTCGGATGGCATTTTGTTGTCTGTTGATGTGAAGGTTTCCAAGGTCGCAGCTTTCTGGAATTTGGTTTACTCCATCAGAGAAAAGTTGTAAATAAAGCTGTCTTTCCAGTTTCTGTCCCCAGCACTTCTCATCTGTCTCAGATTGTTTTGCACTTCAACTGTTCCTCTCTTTCCCATCATGAAACTAACTCCCTCTCAAACCAGATCTGTTGTTGCTTCACTCCCCATATTTTTGCAATCACTTTCTCTGTTTTGTGTGTGCGTGTGTGTGTGCGTGCGTGCGTGTGTGTATTGTGTGTTTCATTGAGAGTGCACAAGTCGAGGTGACTTCTTTGGAGATTTGTAGCAAATACTGAGCAATGTACAATTGGCTGGAGCTTAACTTACTTCACATAATTGTTGCCTACCAATGCATTGCCAACGTCACAGGGTTTAAGCCCCTGATATGCTTAACAGGAGAAAGGAGTTAGAGGATGACAGAGATGAAGAGGCAATCACAGGTCACATGGGGAGAGAGTTAGATAAATTAGAGAGCAAGAGTCAGTTTGTGTCAAACACAACTGTTGAGTTTGTGAGCAATGTTTGTGAGCAATGTTTAATACATTTTTTTCTGATTTTAATATACAGTAAACTGTATATCTTGGGGACTCGAAAACAAATCTTAAAGAGCCAAAATATTTATTTTAATGAGTAACATGTGTATTTATTGGGGTTGTTCAGACTACATGTCCAGATTCAAAGCAAAATTCAAAACAAAATGTCATTTTCATTCAAAACAGCAACAAAAATACAAACTAAAACAGTGTGTCATGTCCATTTTGAAAAATTACAATTAATAATTGAATAAAACTAAGCGGTGATTTGCTTAATTGTACCTGTCATTTCTTCTTTTTGTTTGCATCAAACATTGTGTTCATCACTTTAGGCATGCATTCTTTTATTATCTCTGCATCCAAGAATTATTATTATTATTTTTGTTTGTGCTTACCCAAAATCTTGCTTTAGATGTGCCAAGGATACTGCTGTCAGTGTTACATGACAGTTTCAGTGGATTTATTTTTGTTGTTCTTATGTCTGAATTTTGTGGAACTGTACCTTCAAAAGTCCTATGCGTCTTATTAGAGTACCATTTCAAATTGGAAACCTTCATCACAGCTATAGTCTCCTGATAAATTAGTTGGATGGAGGGAGATTGAATACAAATTTTTCAGTCCATTCTTCTTTGAATTGCACTGTCCACTTTTATTTTAGCAGCGAAGTTGGAACACACTATATTTGCATACGAGAGGCTCCTAAAGCCCGCAAAGTGTCAACAATATGCACAGTTTACCCACTGCTCCAAAAACAAAAGTGAAAGTTATAATGTGCGCTTGCACCAGTGAACCCTGTAACAGGCTGTGTATCGTTGGTATGAAAAAAAGTCCCATGTATACAGTACATATTATGACGTAACCAAAATACATGTAACACGTGGTTGCCGCGGTGCCGACCTTGTGCCGTGGCAGCACATACAGTAAATGGGTTGGTTGACGGTGCAATGTATTGTGCTAAGTACAGTTTGAAAAGGCCCGAACAGTTCAGGGGCCACAAATAAGCAGACAGTTGGCCTAGTGAGTGCCACTGCTGTATATGCTTACAAAATTGAAATATATTTCAATATATCCAGTATAAACTGTAATTATGCGGCACGGTGAACGACTGGTTAGAGCGTCTGCCTCACAGTTCTGAGGACCGGAGTTCAATCCCCGGCCCCGCCTGTGTGGAGTTTGCAAGTTCTCCCCGTGCCTGCGTGAGTTTTCTCCGGATACTTCGGTTTCCTCCCACATCCCAAAAACATGCATGCTAGGTTAATTGACTACTCTAAATTGCCCTGAGGTGTGAATGTGAGTGCGGATGGTTGTTTGTTTGTATGTGCCCTGCGATTGGCTGGCAACCAGTTCAGGGTGTACCCCGCCTCCTGCCCGATGATAGCTGGGATAGGCTCCAGCCTGCCCGCAACCCTAGTGAGGAGAAGCGGCTCAGCAAATGAATGGATGGATGGATGGATGGATGGAAACTATAATTATGATATTTTTACATTTAAGGACATTTATGGGGAAAAATAAATCTAGTGTGAATGACCCATTTTAGGTCCCGGCGACAAGTTTGGTAAAGGCTATTTCAAAGTGCTGTCGGATAGGTTAAGCAGGTTTTATTATCAATTTCGCTATTACCCCCAGCAGAGGATCCTGCCATGACATGTGTGCTTTAATTAATAGACTCTTTGCTCTCCATTCTAAGGTGATGACATCAGCACAGTATTTGTGTCAATTAGTAGTAAAAGCTGTGCCACGAAGCCTTAGCCTTCCCATGGTGCCGAAAGGAGGATGATTGGTCATAGATATTCAATGCAACTTCTTACATCAAACTGAACTCTAATGCAATAAGGCCAGTGAACTTATTTTGACCTTTGGTGAATGCCATTAAAGACAATGTATGACCAGACTTAATAGAGATGCCTCCCTGCTCCTCGCACCTCCCACAATGATCGGATGTCAATTGTGAAACAGCAGCTTGCAGGGCACGAGCCTCTCAAGAGTCCATAAAGCCTAAGCCATTCTTGCACTATACATTCTCTCGGGTTGTTTCAGACTGCTGGTTGGTTCTCATCCAAAACTAACTGTTTTGTTGGCCAACTGTAAACTCATCAGTACAAGCAGCATTTCCTCCTCTGGCTGTTGTCCTTGTCCAAATCCCGACTGCTGCCTTGCTCCTGGCTTCAGCACAGGCCAGATAAGAGGATTTTCCCAAACCACATTTTTGTACCTCAGACGCCAGCTGCTGACAGCGCTGAGCTGGGTAAATGTAGTTTCACCACACTGTCATGTCTCATCAGGGGGTGCTGCTACTGTCACAGTTTTTTCATTGTGTGTGTTTGTGTGTGTGTGTGTAGCTTAAAATGCATCTGCTGGGTGCTTTTTAGTAAGACCAGAAAGAGTAAGCATCTTGCCATTTTTAGTTCTTCAAGTTTCCAAGAGCCAAATATACTTGTACGATGGAGACCAGTGTGGAGGATCAGAAACAATTAATGCTTTGATAAACCTTAAAACTTAGATCCATCCATCCATCCATTTTCTGAGCCGCTTATCCTCACAAGGGTCACGGGAGTGCTGGAGCCTCTCCCAGCTATCATCGGGCAGGAGGTGGGGTACACCCTGAACTGGTTGCCAGCCAATTGCAGGTGGATGTTAACTGTTAATGCAATGCTTTGATGACATTGCACTCTTTGTGGAAATGTTGTTGGACTTCTACTGCTACACAGTACAACCTGAGAAGAACAGGAAAATAATATTTTCAGCTCATAGGAGGCAATTTTTACCTTTACTTATATTGTCCAAATTTGGAAAATGACATTCCACACGTTTTTAAACATCCATCCATCCATTTTCTGAGCTGCTTATCCTCATAAGGGTCGCAGGACTGCCTGAGCCAATCCCAGCTATCATCGGGCAGGAGTGCCCGGAGAAAACCCACACAGGCACAGGGAGAACATGCAAACTCCACACAGGCGGGGCTGGGGATTGACCTCAGAACTGTGAGGCAGACGCTCTAACCAGTCATCACCATGCTGCCCGTTTTTAAACATTTCAAAAAAATAAATAACAAAGGGATGGCTCTGAAGCCAGTCGACAGTGAAACTGCAGATTACGAACGACCCGGTTACGTACAATTTGGGTTATGTCCCAAATGTTTGGAGAAAAATTACCTCAAATAACGTTATTTTCTGTTTGCGAACTGTGTTGGTATGGACGAACGGAATGATTTTTTGTGCTTCTACTCGTGCTGCGTGACGATCGTTTACAGACAGAGTTGCATAACGTTTTGATGTAAACTGAAAACTACCTCAGGTTAAGAACATTTTGGGTTACAAACAGGTTCATGGAACCAATTCAGTTTGTAACCTGAGGTTCCACTGTATTTGCTTTTCTGTACGAAAGTTCTCTGACAACATTTGAGATTTTCTTTAAATAATTATTACCTGTAAAACCATTTCATATTTCATTGGTTGAAAAAAAAAAAGGAAGTGTGACGATGTCAGTCCAATGACAGTTGTCACTATTTTCACCATATTCATCCAGCAGTTGTGTAATCCTGCCTCAGTCTTTTCATTGTATACAAGTACTGTATCTCATCAGAATCAAAATCAGAATCATCTTTATTTGCCAAGTATGTCCAAAACACACAAGGAATTTGTCTCCGGTAGTTGGAGACAAATTTGGGGACATAAAGACATTGACAAAAAACAATTGTGCAAAAAGATGCAGAGTCCTCTAGCACTTAGAGCAGTTCGAATGACTAATATTGCAATACTCCGGTGCAATGACCATTGTGCAAAGGGCGCTGAGACTTCAAGGAGTGTATGCGGTTTAAAGTGACGAGTAGTGCGATCATCTGGGACAATGTTGGTTGTGCAAATGTTACAGATACTCCTCAATCAGTGTGCAAATGGAGCAGATGCTACTCTGGCATGAGTGGCCAGTATATGCAAATAGTGCAGCATGGCGAGACAACTACAGTGAGTGCACGAGTAATACATAATTGGCCCCACAGAAATGTGACAACGAACTCAAGTCAAAAAAATAAAAAATAAAATAAAATTCCAGCTTGTTGTAATGGAATTATAGGTTAGGTGTTTAAGAAGTTGATCGCAAGAGGGAAGAAGCTGTTGGAATGTCTACTAGTTCTAGTTTGCGTTGATCGGTAGCGCCTACCTGAGGGAAGGAGCTGGAAGAGCTGGTGACCGGGGTGCAGACGGTCCGAGAGGATTTTGCACGCCCTTGACTTAGTTCTGGCAGCGTGCAAGTCCTCAATGGTGGGTAGGGGGGTACCGACAATCCTTTCAGCAGTTTTGATTGTCCGTTGCAGTCGGAGTTTGTCCTTTTTTCTAGCAGCACCAAACCAGACTGTGATGGAAGAACACAGGACTGATTCGATGACCGCTGTGTAGAACTGTCTCAGCAGCTCCGGTGGCAGGCCGTGCTTTCTCAGAAGCTGCACGAAGTACATCCTCTGCTGGGCCTTTTTGAGGACGGAGTTGATGTTGGTCGCCCACTTCAGGTCCTGAGAGATTGTAATTCCCAGGAAGGGTTAGGGTTAGGGTTAGGGTCTCGACGGTTGACACAAGGCAGCTGGACAACGTGAGGGGCAGCTGTGGCGAAGGATGCCTCCTGAAGTCCATGATCATCTCTACCGTCTTGAGCGTGTTCAGCTCCAGGTTGTGTCGGCCGCACCACAGCTCCAGCCGCTCTGCTTCCTGTCGATATGCAGACTCATCACCGTCCTTGACGAGTCTGATGACAGTGGTGTCATCTGCAAACTTCAGGAGCTTGACATATACCCATTATCGTATAAGGTCAGATGTTTTTTCTCCACGTATAGTCCATTTAGGTTGATGAAACTCAGCTAATTCACTCCCTGCACACGTAGAGACAGACAATCCCACTCATATTTGATATTGAGTGGGGATTCCACGCACGTTAACTACACGAATCCCATGACATCCCATTTTGTACGTCATCCTGTTGTGCTCTGCTGTAACCTACACATGGAGAAAATACCTGAGGACTAAATAATGTTAAAACATTTGGCGAGGCAGGAGATAATGTCGAGCTACTTTGTCCCATCGCAACGATTTTTAGTTCCATTGTTGTCATTATCATTTTTCTCTTTGGCTTATCATCACCAACCTCCTTGTGAACACACTAAAGAGCAAAGGACCATGCTAAAAACATAGACTGGGAGGTGACAGTGAGATCAGCTTCTGCTGAATTTTGGAATTTTCCACATTTTATTATGATACAGCCTCATTCCAAAATTGAATAAATGAATATTGTTTCCCTCAAAAATATCTATGCAACACCCCATAATAATAACAATAAAAAGTTGTTTTGATATTTTTGGAAATTTATTTAGCTTATCCTAAAAAGGGTCGCGGGAACGCTAGAGCCTGTCCCAGCTATCATCGGAGGCAGGAGGCGGGGTACACCCTGAAGTCGTTGCCAGCCAATCGCAGGGCACATATAAACAAACAACCATTTGCGCTCACATTCACACCTACGGACAATTTAGAGTCTTCCATTAACCTACCATACATGTTTTTGGGATGTGGGAGGAAACCAGAGTGTCCGGAGAAAACCCACACAGGCACGGGGAGAACATGCAAACTCCACACAGGCGGGGCCGGGGATTGAACCCCGGTCCTCAGAACTGTGAGGCAGACGCTCTAATCGGACGGCCACCGTCACCAACAAACAAATCAAACAAATCAAATATACATACAGTATTCTCAGCCTTTGCTCACAATTTGACTGCAATTACAGCCTGAAGTCTTTTAATATGATGCCACAAGCTTGGCACAGCTTTCTTTGGGCACTTTCACCCATTCCTCTCCGCAGCACCTCATAAACTCCATCAGTTTGGATAGGGCGCATCAGTGCACAGCTGTGTTCAGATCTCAACAGAGATGTTCAAATGGGTTCAAGTTGGGGCTCTGGCTGGTTCTCTCAAGGACATTCACAGAGTTGTCTTGAGGCCACTTTTTCATATCTTGGCCATGTGCTGAGGGCCATTGTTCTGGTGCCAGATCAGGTTTATCCAGGATGTCCCTGTGCTTTGCTCTTCTAACCATTCCCTCAATCCTGACTAATGTCCTAGGTCCTGTCATTGAAAAACATCCCAGCAGCACGATGCTGCAACAACCATGCTCTTCTGTCGAGATGGTATCAGCCAGATGACGAGTGGTACCTGGTTTCCTTCAAGCATGATGTCTGGCATTCATGCTTCAATCTGTGTCTCATCAGACCAGAGAATTTTGTCTCATGGCCTGAGAGTTCTTTAGGTGCCTTTGGGACAAATTCAGGCTGGCTACAATGTACCTTTTACAAAAGAGTGGCTTTAATCTGGCCAGTCTACCATACAGACGGGATTGGTGGATCCTGCTGGAGCATTCTCCTCTTTCCACAGAAGAATGCTGGAGCTCTGTCAGAATAACAAATCAGATTCTTGGTCACCTCCCTGACTAATAACATTCTCTCCCACTTGCTCAGTTAAGACGGGTAGCCAGCAATAGGAAACGTTTTGGTTGTTCTGAAATTCTTCTATTTACAGATGATGGAGGCCACTGTGCTCAGTGGGACCTACGAAGGAGAATAATTTTTTTCTGTACCCTTCCCCAGATCTGTGCCTCAAGGCAATCCTGTCTTACAGGGCAACAGACAATTCATTCGACTTATAAATGTTTTTGTTCTGATGTGCACTGTCAACAGTGGGACCTCATATAGACAGGTGTGTGCATTTCCAAATAATTTTAAATAAACTGAGTTTACCTCAGGTGGACTCCAATTAAACTGTAGAAACATCTCAATGATGATCAGTGAAAACAGAAGAAAACGTGATGCATCTCAGCCCAATTTTTAGCTTTATGCCAAAGGCTGTGAATACTTTCACTATATACAAGTGATTTCTTACTTTTATAAATTTGCAAAATCTAAAAAATAACTCATTTCATGTTGTCATTATGGGGTACTGTGTGTAGAATATTGAGGAAGAATAAATGTAATAAATTTTGGCACGGTGTTGACTGGTTAGAGCATCTGCCTCACAGTTCTGGGGACCGGGGTTCAATCCCCGGCCCCGCCTGTGTGGAGTTTGCATGTTTTCTCCAGGCAGATTTTCTTTCCACATCCCAAAAACATGCATGGTAGGTTAATTGACAACTCTAAATTGCCCGTAGGTGTGAATGTGAGTGCGAATGGTTGTTTGTTTGTATGTGCCCTGCGATTGGCTGGCAACCAGTTCGGGGTGTACCCCGCCTCCTGCCCGATGATAGCTGGGATAGGCTCCAGCACGCCCACGACCCTAGTGAGGAGAAGCGGCTCAAAAAATGGATGGATGGAATTCAGAGTGTTTCTCTTGCAGAAGCACATAGTGTTACTACACAACTGTGAGTGAATGCAAAATATGACCTCATAATACATTGCAAATGTACTTGTTTAAGTGGTACAAAACACACTATCAAACAAACTGAAAAAACAACAAATTAGTTCATTAAGGAAACAATTTGGAAGGTTTTAAACTTGTCTAGTCAGTCCTCAGACTTAAACCACATGCATTTTACATTTAAAAAGGAAACTGACAGAAGTAGCCCCCCAAAAATAAACAACTGAAAGAAGCTACTGTTAAAACCTGGAAAATAATTACCAACGAAAATAGAAAAATGCCATTTTTGGTGATCAATGAGACACTTGTTTGATAAAGTTTTTGCAACAGATTTGCACCCTTATGACGACTCAGGTTTCCCTTGCCCGGACGCGGGTCACCGGGACCCTCCACTGGAGCCAGGCCTGGAGGTGGGGCTCGAAGGCGAGCGCCTGGTGGCCGGGCCTGGCATACTTTTGGAGGGGAGAACATCTACAGGATATCTATAATATAATAATATATTGATACATGTAAGCAATCGGTTGCTCATCCAGACATTTAGTATTCCAAGTGATGGTTTTCTAGAGGGAAATATCCGGCTGTTTAGGTGCTAAATGAATGTTGAGCGGCTTCTGTTTGCTCGTAAGCAGGTGTTGCATACTGATACTTCTTACTTGTTTTTACTGACAGCTTAGGGGTCTCATTTCTAAAAGTGTACATAGGATTTCTATTCTATCACTTAAACGAAGATACGATATTGACCACAATGGTATTATTCAAGACTTTCCATGATTGATGATGATGATCCGGATGATCCGGATTTGATCGATTGACATAGAGATTGATGTTGGGAGTAAAGAGAGCTTGTCACAATTTGATTTCTATTTACAGGCTCGATCAGGGGCAGCCTGGGGTTAAAAAGTAGCCTGGGAATCATGGACAGATCGCCCCACTTCATCCACACTGTGGGCAGCCGGCTAGCCTACAACACAAACTTCATGGAACCTGATGATTTAAAAAAAAAAATAAAAATACATGAATTTGACACTCTTTTGGACCATAAGACCATAACATGGAGTAGTCAATAACCTCAAAAACCTAAAAATACAAATATAAACAAAGATGAAAGGAACAGAGTAAGAATTACATCTACACACCCAGGAAAATTAAGACATAAGCTGTGAGTACACACCTAAAATGCAATTTAAAACGATGAGCTGCTATCACGTGGCCGTAATTTGATTAGCTCAGCATAGACAGTCTTCTTCTTTTCCTTTCGGCTTGTCCCTTTAGGGGTCGCCACAGCGCGTCATCCTTTTCCATGTAAGCCTATCTCCTGCATCCTCCTCTCGAACACCAACTGCCCTCATGTCTTCCCTTACGACATCCATCAACCTTCTCTTTGGTCTTCCTCTAGCTCTCTTGCATGGCAGCTCCATCCTCATCATCCTTCAACACATATACTCACTATTTCTCCTCCGGACGTGTCCAAACCATTGAAGTCTGCTCTCTCTAACTTTGTCTCCAAAGCATCGAACCTCGGCTGTCCCTCTGATGAGCTCATTTCTAATTTTATCCAGCCTGGTGACTCCGAGAGTGAACCTCAACATCTTCATTTCCGCCACCTCCAGCTCTGCTTCCTATTGTCTCTTCAGTGCCACTGTCTCTAATCCGTAAATCATGGCTGGCCTCACTACTTTTTTATAAACTTTGCCCATCATCCGAGCAGAGACTCTTCTGTCACATGACGCACCTAATGTTTATGTGTTCACTGTGATGGGTAAAATGCAGAGAACAAGTTTCGTGTGCTTGCATGCATGTTCATGACAATAAAAGGTGATTCTTCTTCTTCTGACCACACTTACCATTGCTCTGGACGGTTGACCCCAAGTATTTAAAGTCCTCCACCCTTGCTATCTCTTCTCCTTGAAGCCTCACTCTGGCAGGTTCAAACAACCTAGAACATTTAATAAACAAAAAAAAGGAAGGAAGACAAGAGATGGTTTATATACTCGCGAGGAGAACGATGAGAGTTGTTCGCAGTTATATCCTCCCACCGCTCTGAACACACTGTCGATCCCTCTCTTTTTATTTTCTTAGGGCGGTTCCTAGTTACACAGCTGTTGCTGCTATAAAGTTGGGGGAGCACATAGCAGCAACGTGTAAATAGACTCACAGACAACTTCAATTGACATGATACAATCAACATTATACTCAATCAACATTATACTGCTAAATGCATGCTTTGAAATAGGATTAGAGTAAACATGAGATAACTTATATACTTTTATTCTGACATTTCCCTCCTGTTTATCACTAATTTACTCAAATTCTCACATCACCTTACATCAGTCACTTCAATTAGATTTTCGACTGTCGGATCATTTTTATGAAAACACATACTTTTATACTCAGAGGCAATGTTAATCTTTATTCATAGCCACCTGGAACTAGAAATAAATCCGGCAGGTCATAATGCACGTCATTATCTTCATTACTGTCATTATCTTCAGGATGAGGACCAAGTAAAGGATACATTTGAGCCATCTGGTTATCCATGGGTGAGATTGCTGTTGTTATCAATCATTGCTGTTGTTATCAAGATTCACACAAGGTCAAAATTGCTGTAAAAAAAGCGATTGATACCAAAATTGAGGACACCACGGCTTTGTATTTTCCAAAGGCATTCATCCAGGAGTTCCACATGGAGGTGTCAACACCAGAGTGTTCCTTCATTTTACCATTAAGGGTTCGGAGTCCCTCTATGGCCTCGATGAGACTGCCCTCCGTAGCTCTGTTGTTGGAAATGAATGTGCAGCATTGTTCTCCTGAACATAGCACATACGCCTCCTCTCAGCCAGCATGTCAACAGGTATCCTGTTTTGGAATGCCATTAGTGATGTGGCTGATAGATGTTCATGTACAGCTTCAAACCCACTCTGTGTCCAATTGCCCAATGTTTGCACGTTGTAATGGATGTATTTGATTCTGTCTACATTTTTGTTGGTTGTGCACCACCAACAGATCGAGGACTCAAATCCTGCAGCTATTTGATACTCAAATTTGTACTCACTTGAAACACCATGGGGAACACCAACGGCGTCAATGTATTTTGGATCATTTTGGCCCTGCCAATCTGCTACTCTTTTCTCTGACGTCGCCAATGTTCTGGCATAACAGTGGATAGACTAGCTGTTAATTCTTGTACAGACATGGGATGTGCTGATACTGGCAACAACAAAGTTACGAGAGCACAGAGACCTGTTACATTCTTTGGCAATTTATCAAATAGTCTAGTATCTCCACACCACCACCAGATGTCCCCTCTTGGCTACGGATGAAGTTAATTTGTACCACTATTGATACTGAAGGAACCTGAATTTTATAATCACCTATTGCTCTCGAGGTTCCATGCGTGTTCGTTTTCTTGAAAGAGTTACAATTATAACGACGTGTTAAAAGTCAGTTATACCTGACAGAGGAGTCTATACATTTTACAGAGCTCTGGGTCAGCAGCTACGCTTACCCTTGCCTCAGCAAAGACAGAGCAGACTGATCAAAGCTGTTCTTGCCCCAGACTTATACAATGTTTCAAAGAGGAAGTATAGAATCGTCGTCATCTGATTGGTCCATGTCCCATCTGACGTCCTCATTGTCCTGTAGAATGATGACCATTTGCTGCTGGCTCCAGGTGCGGTCTTGCATCTTATGTCCACAGTGGCTCCTCGCAGCCACCTCCTCTCCGACATCTGTTCTCCGTGGCCTCCACATGCACCCTGGTGGGATCTTTCCTGCAATAAACTCCTACACCCTTATCTGATTTACACTTTATACTATACTGCAATAAACACCCTTGTTTACTCCCAGACCTTTTGTGGAAAACATAGGTTTGTGCTTATCAACTCTAGTCACCGGAAACACGCTGTCAGAACTCATACATGTAATTCCAACTCAAATCTAATACATGTCCTGTAAAGTACCACCAATACGTCTCATAATCTTTTCCAGTTATCTCTTTGGTGTTTGCAAATCCCTTTAAATTAGTAATTTGGAGCCTCAATTTAGTCGTTGTGTTTGGTGCTATGGTTACCCTAATTGAATTATTATATGCCCATGAGACTATCCAGGGAATGACAGGAATTGGTGTTCCTGACTGTCCGCTAACCCTGTAGCGTCTAACCCTGTGTAAGAGTAAGGGTTGAGTGGTTACTTTATGGTCCGTTCGTTTAACCTTGGGTGATTCCCACAAATACCATACTAACAGAAAAATCAAAATAACAGATGGCGTTGACATCCAACACCCAATAGCTGATTTTAAACACTTAGGGGTCATTCTGGTTGAAATATCCCCTCTACTTTAGTTTGTTGTCTTATAAAATCTTCACTGACTTTCAGGTCTTCCCAGATTCTAAACGTCTGAGACCACCCTATTATCAGACTTTTGCTCACCTCCCTTGTCGGAGTTTTCAACCGAAATGACCTTTTTACAATGTGTCAAATGAATCCAAGTTGACCTCTCTGCTATCTTTATCGCTGTGGGGGTTGTCAAAAATACTTGAAATGGGCCTTAATTTAGTCATTGTTTTTCTAACATTTTCCGCATGTAGTCAGCTAAATTAGCTTCATCATTTGTTTCCCATTGCTTCTAAAGTTGAGGTAGTTTATAAGGCCTTCCAAACAATGTTTCATAGGGTGTTAGCCCTGAAATACTTGTTATGTTTATATACATCTTTACTAATTCCAAACACTGTGTCCACGGCCTTCCTGTTTCTTCAATGCACTTTTTAAGTCTGTTTTTTATTGTTCCATTCATCCCTTCCACTAATCCAGCGCTTTGAGGGTGGTAATAATTCTTTAGATCAATGTGAAACATTGCTCCTATCTTTTTCACAATTTGGTTAACAAAATGGGTACTGTTATCACTGTATATTTTTTCAGGAATACCATATCTTGGAATGATATCCTTACAAAGTGCTTTTTCCACTGTCAATGCATCTGGATATTTGGTTGGGAAGATTTCTATCAATTTTGAAAAGGCGTCTATGATGACCAAACATATTTTTTCCTCACTTTGGTTTAATTCAATAAAGTCCATATGGATAATTTGAAACGGGTATTGTGGTGTAGGGAAACGCCCTCTACGTAGTCTCAAATTACCTTGTGGATTGTGCCTTGCAGATGTCAAAAATGCCCTACAAATTTTTTTGAATAAGAATTAAAACCATAAGTTGTATAATATTGATGTATCTGCCCCACCATCCCTCTTGTTGAGACGTGTTACACCATGACTCAATATAGCAGCCCATTTGTATAGATTTTTTGGTAGGATAGTTTTTTAATTTTTTGTCATACATAGATGTCTTTTGTAATGTTGATAAGAGTTCTGCATGTGTAACCAATTTGTCTGTTGATGATATCATTCCTTGATTCTTCCAATATTGTGCAAAGGTGTGTACTGTGGAAAATGCATATTGACTATCTGTGTTAATAGTAACATCGTTTCCTCTCATTATTTTACACGCTTCTGTTAACGCTGCTAACTCTGCTGCCTGAGTTGAGTAATTTGATGGTAACCGCTCAGCTTTTATTACAGTGTCTTTCGTCACTACTGCATAACCTGTGTGTGTTTTCCCTAGTTCATTTTTCTTAGATGAGCCATCTACAAATAGGACCTCTCCTTTTTCTAAAGGCTGATCTTTCAGGTCACTTCTGCTTTTGGCTGTTGTTTCTGCTAACTCTTGACAATCATGTTTTATTTCACAAAAAGCTTTTTCTGCTTCATCAATTCACTTTAAGGGTGATGTTATTTTGAGGTCTTCCTCATACATCATTTTACTCAGGTGTGCAATGATTTCCGCATAATTTGGAACCCAGATTCTACAAAAAATTATCTTCTATTGCTCACACGTCTGTCCTGCAGCTGCTTCTTTTTATTAAGGCTTGAGTAGGTGGTATCACATTCCATAAGCTTTTAAGGATGTGGTCAATGCCTGGAGGTGTGGGGGCTTTATTGCCTTGTGGCAATCTAGTAAAAGTGTATCTTTATCCTCCAAATGTAAATGCAAGCCAAAACTGGCTATCCTTATCTATGGGTATAGAAAAGAATGCATTGCTGATATCTACTACAGTAAAGACTGTATCTTCTGGCCTGAGTGTATTCAACAAAGTGTATTCAACAAAGTGTAAGGGTCAGGCACACATGGAGCTGTTTGAATGACTGCATTATTTACTGCTTGTAAGTCTTGCACCATGCGGCATCCTACAGGTTGTGGCGCTTTCTTTAGTGGGAATATTGGAGTGTTGCATGGCGAGTTATCACATTTTACTATTACTCCAGCAGCAATCAAATCTGGTTTGATGCCTTTGTATGCATCCTGTTTCAATGGATATTATCTCACACATGGTCTGTATTCAGTTTTCGGCCTGATTTGTACTGGTAAGGTTCCTTTTATTAACCCAACATCCATAGGTCCTTGAGACCATAGCTTATCTGACACTTCCTTCAAAAAATCTTCCTCATCCTCAGTGAGCATTAAGTCTCATTTTTGCTGAGAATGTAGGTGTATCCCTTCTTTTGCCTGAGTTGTCCAAAATAGTGCCTTTCTTTCTAATCCTGTTGAGGCACTTATTTCTGTATTGGTTGAAAAGGTAACCCAATCAGTTGCTTTCTCACCTTGTTCAACTATTTTCCCAAAGTCTTTCCATTTTTTATGTCTATTTTTTGTACAAAAATATGTGGGGTGGAGTCCACATTCTAAACAATGCTTCCGTCTTTCCATTTAATGTCACTCCTGCAACTGCTGTACTATCTATATCAGTGTATAAATAAGTCACAGTGATTCTGGCTGGTGTAATTTTTGCCAATTTTCTCTCATATTCCACATCTGGACCAGGTGTACCTTTGTACCAGAGTGTAATATGCAAATTATTCTCTGACATTTTGTCTTGTAATTTGGAGATCACCTTTCTCCCTTCCGTCATTAATGCTGTTACTGTTTCTTTTTATCTTTTATTATTTTATTTATTTTTTCCAGCATGGAGGGCGTGATTTCCATACTCGTCCAAGGTGCCTGTAGGCAGGCCAATGTAATGTTTGTTAACCCAGCTGCGAATTGCGTCTTTTAAACTGGCAAGGAGAGCATTCTTCAACTGCTGTTGAAATGGCTCATTTACATCTCTATCCTCCTGCAGGCTGCAGTGAGTCTTGAATACAGTTGTCATTCTTACTCTGTATTCCTCAAAAGGCTCATCATCCTTTTGTTTTACTCTTGCTATTTCAATGTAATTTGCTCTCTGTCTGAAACGCTGGGTTGCTCTGTTAGTTAATCCTTGCGACTATCATGGGCCAAAATCCCATTTGCATCTCTTCGATTCCATGGTCCTCTAATATAATGCCAATCCGGACCTATGGCTGCCATCCAACACTTGTTGGACTTCTGCATCATTTAAGTTATATGATCGCCTTAAATTTTCCATTTCCTCAACAAACTGGTTTATGTCTGCTTTATGTGGTGTCAGTCCTTCTAATGTGGAGGTGATGGTAATTTAGGATAAGGAGGGGCAGTTACACCTCCCCCGTTTTCACTTACTCCTGCAACTCTCTCTTCTCCTCGACACTGACCCTGTTTGATCATCCTCCTTTCTATGGAACATTCATTGTTCTTTTTTCTTCTCTACACATTCTCTGTCTTTCTTTTCACATTCTTTTTCCTTTCTTATTTTGTCTACATTCTCTTTCCATTCTCTGGCTCCCTCTCAAATTCTCTTTAAGTATTCTGTTTCCTCAAAATCATTTTCCTTCATTTTTTTAAGGTTTTTCTTTTTTTTCTTTCTTTTTTTTTCTTTTCATGATTGATTCCTGCAACGCGGCTATTTTTTGTGGATTTAACTAACCATTAAAGCCGTGTTCAGTTATCCAGGTGTCTAAATATTGAATTTTATCAGGATCCTGTTTTTTTTTTTTTTTAAATGAACTTCCAATCTTTACACTGCAGTGTATCCATGGGTTTTATTTTACTACTTCCTTTCCCCATTATAGAGAATTTGGTCCAGTTTTTCAACACCTAGGATGTACTAAAAACTGGTTTCTTATCAGTAGGACAGCAACTCAAATTTTCTGTTGTGGTAATTCTCACTTCAACCTTTTCAGGTGGAGAATTCTTACCTTTGCATCCACACCAGTCTGCTGTTTACAATCCCACTGTTTTATATAAGATAAATACCTAGTGGTATTTTATCTCCATTCATTCACTTCTCAGTCACACAAGCACTTTATTACTGCGATTTGCCCAGAATTTAAGTGTACACTTTAAGTGTACACAGAATTTAAGTGTACACTTTAAGTGTACACTTTAAGTGTCTTTCTAACTGTTCCTCCACCTGCTCCCTGCTTTCACTGCAGATGTCATCTGCAAACATCATGGTCCACAGTGATTCCAGTCTAACCTCATCTGTCAGTCTATCCATCACGACTGCAAACAGGAAGGGGCTCAGGGCAGATCCCTGATGCAGTCCCACGTCCACCTTAAATTCGTCTGTCACACCTACAGCACACCTCACCACTGTTCTGCTGCCCTCGTACATGTCCTGTATTATTCCAACATACTTCTCTGCCATTCCAGACTTCCGCATGCAGTACCACAGTTCCTTTGTGGGTACTCTGCCATAGGCTTTCTCTAGATCTTCAAAGACACAATGTAGCTCCTTCTGACCTTCTCTGTACTTTTGCATCAACATCCGCAAGGCAAATAATGCATCTTTGGTACTCTTTCTAGGCATGAAACCATACTGTTGCTCGCAAATACTCACTTCTCTCCTGAGTTTAGCCACCACTACTCTTTTCCATAACTTCATTCTGTGGCTCATCAACTTTATTCCTCTATAGTTCCCACAGCTCTGCACATCACCCTTGTTCTTAAAAATGGGCACCAGCACACTTTTCCTCTATTCCTCAGGCATCTTCTCACCCGCTAGAATTCTATTGAACAAGCTGGTCAAAAACTCCACAGCCACCTCTCCTAGATGCTTCCATACCTCCACAGGAATGTCATCAGGACCAACTGCCTTTCCATTTTTCATTCTCTTTAATGCCTTTCTAACTTCCCCCTTACTAATCATTGCCACTTCCTGGTCCACCACACGTGTCTCTTCTACTCTCCCTTCTCTCTCATTTTACTCATTCATCAACTCCTCGAAGTATTCTTTCCATCTAGCTAGCACACTGCTGGCACCAGTCAACATATTTCCATCTCTATCCTTAATAACCCCAACCTGCTGGACATCCTTCCCATGTCTATCCCTCTGTCTGGCCAACCTGTATAGATCATTTTCTCCTTCTTTAGTGTCCAACCTGGCAAACATGTCATCATATGCCTCTTGTTTGGCCTTTTGCCACCACTATCTTTGCCCTATGTCGCATCTCAATGTATTCCTTTCGCCCCTCCTCTGTCCTCTCAGTGTCCCACTTAGCTAACCTTTTTTCCTTGCATGATTTCTTGTACTGTGAGGTTCCACCACCAAGTCTCTTTCTCTTCTTTCCTGCCAGAAGATACACCAAAACTCTCCTGCCTGCCGCTCTGATCACCTTGGCTGCAGTTGTACAGTCTTCTGGAAGCTCCTGCCATCCACCAAGAGCCTGTCTCACCTCTTCCCGAAAAGCTGCACAACAGTCGTCCTGTCTCTGCTTCCACCACATGGTTCTCTGCTCTGCCTTTGTCTTCCTAATCCTCCTCCCCACCACCAGAGTCATTTTACACACCACCATCCTATGCTGTCTAGCCACACTCTCCCTTACCACTACCTTACAGTCGGTAACCTCCTTCAGATTACATCGTCTGCACAAAATGTAATCCACCTGCGTGCTTCTACCTCCGCTCTTGTAGGTCACCCTATGTTCATGTCTCTTCTGGAAAAAAGTGTTCACTACAGCTATTTGCATCCTTGTTGCAAAGTCTACCACCATCTGTCCCTCCAGGTTCCTTTCCTGGATGCCATATTTACCCATCACTTCTTCATCACCCCTATTTCCTTCACCAACATGTCCATTACAATCTGCACCAATTAAGACTCTCTCTGTCTGGGATGCTCAGAACTACTTCGTCTAGCTCCTTCGAGAATTTCTCTTTCACCTCTAGGTCACATCCTACCTGTGGGGCATAGCCACTAATCACATTACACATAACACCCTCAAGTTCAAGTTTCAGCCTCATCACTCGATCTGATACTCTTTTCACCTCCAAGACATTCTTAGCCAACTCTTCTTTTAAAATAATCCCGACTCCATTTCTCTACCCATCTACACCATGGGAAAATAATTTAAACCCAGCCCCTAAACTTCTAGCCTTACTGCCTTTCCACCTGGTCTCCTGGACACACAATATATCAACCTTTCTCCTGATCATCATGTCAACCAACTCCCGAGATTTTCCTGTCATAGTCCCAACATTCAAAGTCCCCACATTCAGTTCTAGGCTCTGTGCTTTCCTCTTCTCTTTCTGCGAAGAACCCGCTTTCCAACTCTTCTTCTTCTTCGACTTCGACCCACAGTAGCTGAAAAAACCGGAGTGCCTGGAGAAAACCCATGCAGGCACGGGGAGAACATGCACACTCCACACAGGCGGGGTCGGGATTTGAAGCCCGGTCCTCAGAACTGTGAGGCAGCTGTGCTAACCAGTTGGTCACCATGCCGCCATTCACACAACAAATTAAAATTAATTAAGTAAATTAAATAAAGTGAACTGCATTTAACAATTTTCACAAAACATGACTGGTGACATTTGTTTTTGTTTTTTTCTGTACTACAAAACTTGTTAATTCATACCTTGGCAAAAAGACACACTAACAGAAACACAATCAACACTCTTTATAGTCACCCACTTAATTTGAATCCCATTTGGAGCAGATGCTTTGGGGGCATAATATATTCTGTATTGCTGTGGTTCAAGACTATTACATTTTTTACACCCTAATTCTCGTGCAGCGCACTCTGCCTAACACTATACCACTACTATGTTAAATTACAATGTAGTTTATTCAGTGTGGTTCTGATTTTCCGCCCCCAAAAAAATTATTATCCCATCTGCTCTTCCATCCCTTAGCTCTTTAGAGTGTTGTAGCACATTGCAACCCATTATTTAGGATTGGAAGTACTGTTTTAGTGCAATCACTATTGGGCTTGCATCCAAAATGAATGTTGTGACATTTGTGCAGACTGTGTATAAAGGCAGCTAAAACATTCATCATTCTCACTTGGTTAGATGATAAAACATCTTTGCTGTGTTCAGCTGGTTGCATCACCTCAGAGTGCTTAAAACATTTACTTAATGCAGTAAACAATGGGCCCTATCAGCAGTCCTTTCCGCAGCACATCCAAATCCAGCACATAGTCCGGATGATGATCATTACTATTATCTTTTAGATGTCATTTTGATGTATATTTAATTTCATTATCCTCTTGTAATACGTCCAAGGCAAGTCAGTCCAATCCCGCCTAAACTTACCTCTGTGAAACTCATTCCTTCCTGTCCTTACAAACTCCACTCCCCTTCTTTTTACAAAGCCCATCATTCAATGATTCAGCATTTTAGAGCCGTAGGGAGTCTAACAGTCTGCCTACCCCTTCATCACTGACCTTCCTTTCATTTTTCCTTCCTCCTTCACTGTCTTTTTCCCTTCTGCATCTCTATGCTCCATTCACTCATTTGCCTGCTGTCTCCTTATAACCTCTTACGTCTTCTTCCCCCTCTTTTTGTCACTTGTATTTATTTTCCATATCCTTTACCTCTCCCTCTGCTTGATGATGGTCTCTGTCCTCTTCCTCACACTCTCTTTGTAAGCTTGTGGATAAATGCTGTGTACGCCAGCACACCCCCGCACCTAAATGTCTAAGCATGGAAAGAGTGTTGGACGATTGTGAACGTTTTAACTGATTCCAAATATCAGTGAAACCTCCAAAGTCGAAATTTGTTCTATGTCACTGGTCGAGTTCCAATTTGTTCTTTTTTAAAAATATATTTATAAATATCTATATTTCCACTGATTTCAATTATAATTTCATAACTGATAAGACAATGGTGTTAGTAACATTCTTAACTGCCGTGCAAGTATAGTTAGAGGTTAAATGCTGTATAGTAAAAAAAAAAAAAAAAAAAGCTATAATAATAACCTTTGAAAGATGTGTGACCAAGGTGGAGAAAAGGCTGGTTAAAGAAAGTTGGCTCCAAAAAAATCTCCAAATGCTGTACAATAAAACTTCTACCCATCTATTTTCTTCTCATTATTCAGGGTCAGGTAAATGGGGAGCAGCTTAAGCAGGGAAGCCCAAACTTCTCCAGCCACTGCATCCAACACCTCCATGGGATGCCGAGGCGTTCCCAGGCCAGCCGAGAGAAAGTCACCTCAGCGTGTCCTGGGTCATCTCCGAGGCATCCTCCCAGTGGGACATGCCCGGAACACCTCACCGGGGAGGAGTTCAGATGTTGAGGTTCGCTCTCGGAGTGACCAGGTTGGATAAAATTGGAAATAAGCTCATCAGAGGGACAGCCAAGGTTCGATGTTTTGGAGACAAAGTTAGAGAGAGCAGACTTTGATGATTTGGACACGTCCAGAGGAGAAATAGTGAGTATATTGGTGGAAGGGTGATGAGGATGGAGCTGCCAGGCAGGAGAGCTCAAGGAAGACCAAAGAGAAGGTTGATGGATGTCGTGAGGGAAGACATGAGCGCAGCCAAAAGGAAAAGAAGGTTGGTGGGAACGTAGATTAACTGGTAAATCGAGAGCTTTGACTTTTAGCTCCGTTCATTCTTCACCATGACAGACCAGTGCAGAGTTTTGCATCTCCGCAGATGCTTCACCAATCTGCCTGTCGATGTCTCGCTCCATTCTTCCCTCACCGGTGAATCCAAACTAATTGACCTCCTCCATTTGCATTCTACCCTTTTCCAACTGAGGACCATGGTACCAGATTTAGCGGTGCTAATTCTCATCCCAGCCACTTCCCACTCGGCTGTGAACTACTGCAGCAAGAGTTGACTATCACAGCTTGATGAAGCCAATATAACTACATCGTCTGCATAAAGCAGAGACGTAATACTGAAGTCACCAAATCAGACTTCATGAAGGCCACAGCTGCGCCTAGATATTCTGTTCACTACCTACATGGAGCGATTTGGTAACAAAGGGCAGCATTGGTGGTGTCCAACCATCACTGGAAACGAATCCAACTTACTGCCGGAAATGTGGACCAAATTCTGATAGTGGTCGTTGAGTGACCGAACAGCCCAGTACCCCATTCTCGCAGAGCACCCCTCATCAGGTCAAACACCTTCTCCAAGTCCACAAAGCAGATCTATAGCCTTTACGAACTCAGGGCAGTGCCATCGAGAAGCTTTTTAATCATTTCAGTGACATGAACCCAAGAAATAGCAGAACCCTCCTCAGAGTCCCCAGACTTTGCTTCCTCATAGCAAGTTCTTCAAAGTGTTCTCCCTACAGAGTCACAACGATCCGAGTAGAGATCAGGGGCCTCAAAGCTGCGTACGCACAAAAACGTGGCGTACGTTCTTTTTCACGGCAAAGTTCAGATGTATCAAGAGTGAAATGACTGTGGAAATGTGCGGTGCCTCACGCCAACTTCATGGCTGGCGTATGCATGTTTCTACAGCCAGTGTTTTCTTTTTGGGCAGTTGAATGACGTACACACAAAAAATGTTGGCAGCCAACAACTGAACCCCTTGTCTATTTAGACAGAAACTGTCTGCCTTGTAAAGATGTCTATGCTTCCCAAAAAATAAAAAAATTGTCAATGAAACTCACGGGTAGTGCCGTACACACTTTTTTGAGCTACGAATTTAATTGACTGAGCCTAGAGAATCGTTCATCTCCACATCGTACAAGTGGGGGAGGTCCACTAATAAAAACCTCAGCATCCAAACATTGCACTTTTGTTAGGAGATCAATGAAATATCGCTTCAGTTCTTCTGATTGCTGCTTGAAAACATCCAGGGCCCCTGTGTGTATAATGACATATTTCACAGTCGGGTGCTGATTAGTGATCTCCAGGATTTTTTTTTCGCGATATCAGACACCATGTCATTGGTAAAACACAGTACTTTGGTGTTCTTCTTACTGCAAAAACGTTTCACATCCTTGACAGCTCCATCACCAACTATTAATGTTTGGGGTGCGATATTTTTATTGTATGATTTATTTTCATACCTTTCAGGGGTGGTGGGGGATGACCATTCTTGGCCAGGGTAAAAGTGGCTCAAATTTATCGTGATTGTCTTTACTCTCTCTTTTAGAATTACTTATTAACTCTCCAAATGATTATATTCCACAGTTTTTCAGTTGATGAAAGTCGTCAGAGTACTAATAAAAGTGGTTCACTCACTTTTGATATGAGATTTTGTCTATTTTGAGGGTGATGATGTTGGTTAGAAAAGTAATTAAAAAGGTATTGGCATTGTATGGCTATTTAATAATCATATTAATAATCAAACTTACATACTTTTAAATAATAGGTTTTTGTTAACAATTTCTGAAATATTTGAATTTGTACATTCACTGTTAAGCGGCACGGTGGACGACTGGTTAGAGCATCAGCCTTACAGTTCTGAGGACCGGGGTTCAATCCCCGGCCCCGCCTGTGTGGAGTTTGCATGTTCTCTCCGTGCCTGCGTGGGATTTCTCCGGGCACTCCGGT
This sequence comes from Phycodurus eques, assembly GCF_024500275.1. Lineage (NCBI taxonomy): Eukaryota > Metazoa > Chordata > Actinopteri > Syngnathiformes > Syngnathidae > Phycodurus > Phycodurus eques. Next base: position 2,358,547 of record NC_084533.1, read on the forward strand.
TTCCTCCCACATCCCAGAAACATGCGTGGTAGGTTAATTGACAACTCTAAATTGCCCGTAGGTGTGAATGTGAGTGCGAATGGTTGTTTGCTTCTATGTGGCCTGCGATTGGCTGGCAACCAGTTCAGGGTGTACCCCGCCTCCTGCCCGATGACAGCTGGGATAGGCTCCAGCACGCCCGCGACCCTAGTGAGGAGAAGTGGCTCAAAAAATGGATGGATGGATGGACATCAACTGTTACAAACAATTCTTTAATTATTAAAGAAACACATGTTGCTGCATACTGCATTTAGAAACCCTGCCAGATTCTGGGGTGAAATGTGCTTCGCAGTGTTATCCTTAGCCTTGCTTTCAAGGCTAAGGATAAGGGATAAGGACCTAAAACACACAGCTTTAATAGCCAAGAAAAAAAAGAATGGTTCAATTCTATCATAACAAGCCCGAATGAAATTCAGGCCCATGCAGAGTGTGTATGTGTGGGGTTGTACATGTGCGTGCGTGTGCGTCTGTGAGCGAGCGATAGGTTTTCTGTGTCATGCAATCCTTTCCCATGGATTATCATACAGTATCTGACAGAAAAGTTCTAACAGAGGGGGAAAGTATTAATCTAATCTTTCAGGCCATCCTACTAATACAGTTGGTTTAAATCAGCAAAGACCAAGTTACTTCGGTCTTTGCAGAACACAAACTTTGGTGTCCTCAAAAGTCACATAAACCAATTTAAATGGCTTTTGTGGAATTTTTCAGTTTTTAAATATGGTAGAACCTCTAAAGTCACACACAATACATTCTTGGATGTTTGTCAACCTCCAATTGATTTATATTTCTCCAGTAGATTATGTCAACTAAAACCTATGTTTTGAGATTCTTAATTATCACACAATAGGAAGACCTGTCCAAATTAATGCTGGATTTATACATTGTTCAAGAGTCATAATTCTGTTTTTTGACCTAAATACAACAAAAACCTTTTCCGGATTTTAAGCGGAAAGGAAAATGGTATGATGATATGAATGGTGTGATAAATGGTATGATGAATGGATAGACAGTCATTGTTGTGGTAACATCCGGTCCACAGCGCACGATAGCAGCAAGCCGCTGGCGGAACGGCATCCTCCATAGATGCACACAAGCGGTGCATTTGAGGGAAAGTCAACTATTTATTCCTGGTTTAAAGTACTCCGTTGCCGTGCTGGAAATTCGGACTCACCCTATGTATTGTATGTGTGTGTGTAAAAAAAAATTAAATAAATTAATGCTCACGTGAACGAGCGTGGTAGATACATGTGTAGGTGCGTTATAAAAATGTCTGCGTTATACTGTAATTGTTTGGTTATCTTCAATTTCCCTCTCACTGCTACTGAGGGGGAGTAAGTTCACTTGAATTTTTCACTCGAGTGGGGAGGCGGTGTCGCTTGCTTCAGGCTGGCAGCTTTCAGCTGCGGGGAGCAGAGCAGCCACAAGCCTCACAATCCATCGGTGAAGAGAAGCCTGCAGGTTGGGTGAGTCAGTCTATGCCTGGGCAGGCCACAGTGACCAGCCAGGTCCCCACTAGGTGTCAAAATGAAGCATATAACCGCAAGGAATGTTTGAATGAAGTGTAGCGCAGCTAGTGGGCTAGCTAGCTGGCTAGCTGCCTTCTTAATCAAAGCACAAGCAAGTGATCCACCATGCTGTCACATTTTGTGGGCTCGCCATCGCTGGCTAAGCACAGTGGCGAGGTTCAAGGCAAACCCAGTCGAACCGGGCCTTTCATATCCACTTGAAATCAGGTATTGTACGTAGTTCAGTTTTGACAAACAAAGGGAAAGTACTGTATATCGTTTAGCCCAAATTTTTCCTGCTTTTTAAATCTGTTACAATTATCTGACATCTTAAGTTATTGTACATAACCATTTCTATATTCTCCCCCTGTCAAGTGTTGTGTATTTTTATTAGCACTTGAACAGAGACATCTTCACAGTACAGCAGAATGCCTGTAAGAGAGTGATTGACTCAACTATCTTCTCTTTGAACTATCTACTTCATAGAGGGCAATTGCATTCTTGGGACCAAATGCTGATTAAGCAGGTCTCCCCTGCCGTTTACAGGACAAGACGTCCTCTGGGTAAGCTAGGAGGCGAAGCCATAAATGGGGACTGCCATTGTAATATCTAAAGGAACTATTAGCGGTTCGCATTGGGGAACATTTAAACTTCAGAATTTGAGGCACCAAATGAAGTCATAGGGCGTATGTTAGACTTTGAGGCACCAAATGAAATTCGCAGGGCGTATGGTTGATTCGATGACAAGAGGGCCACCTTTTGGACAAAAGTGACACCAACTATAGGTAAGAGGGAATAGCTTTACAATTCAAACCTACTCAGTGAACTAATCAGGCTTAGGGGCAGTACTTAAGAGTACGCCCACAGATTCAAGACTTTATAAGCTTGTGACCGAGATTTTCAGGGGCAGAGGATCTCATAGCGAATCTGAGTATGAAAACAGCTGTTATGACACATCGGCTTGTTCAATAAACCTGATTTTGCCCAAAACCCTCTGTCTCGAAGTATCTTTGCGTCTACCCAATGGAAACGCTTACTCAGACCCAGAAATTCACCTCAAAATGGCGTCACAAACAGGATTTCTTTGTTGTGGTGGCGAGTTCGTCCTCACCGTGGAACCGACGAGGTTCCAAGCCGCCTATAAGGTAAGGGTTTTCTCACGTGTACCTGGCAGCCGCGCGGTGTGGCCAAAAGCGTTAGCCATTTGCGGCAGAATGTGAAGAGTGCGGATGGGTCTGTATCAAGTGGAGCTTTGAATGCTTCGTCCAAATTTGTTATGGTTTCAGTTTAAAAATCATAGATGAAGAGTGAAAGAGGGGATGGGCCTCTGGGATGAATGTGAAGACATGCAATGAAGTGAAATGAGGGTTATGAGGCTATCAGTTACACGGTTGTAAATGGGAATAGAGCAGCTGCAAAATAACTCAAAATCAGGCACAAGAATATCCGGGAGAAGCATCTCTACAGTCACCATTCGACTGAAGGCAATAACGATAGCACAAGACATGAAGATCGAACACTTTTAAGGAAGTCCGTCTTGGTGCGTTCATTTTATATAAAGGCGCCATCTCGCCATCCGCGCAAGGACTACCGTGGCGCAGCAACTGCCAGCAAACTCCAACCGCTGGACATTGGTGTAAACATGGCGTTCAAAGAGAAGTTGTGAGCGGCGTGGGAGCGATTGATGAGAGACGGCGAACACACCTTTACTAAGACTGGGAGGCAGCGCCGGGCGAGTTACGCCACCATATGTGAATGGATTGTGAATGCCTGGGCTAAGGTATTGAAGGAACCTGTGTTTTAAAATCCCCTAATTTCCGTGGTTCCAAGCGTGTTCGTTTTCGTGAAAGAACGTCGTTCACAACAATGTATAAAAAGCAACCAATTTATTCCTGACAGAGGAGTCTATACATTTTGCAGAGCTCTGGGTTCGTAACTACCCTAACTTATTCTTAGCAGATACAGTAGTAGAACAAAACTATCTGACTCTCCCCCAGACTTATACAATGTTTAAAACAGGCCGGTGTGGAATCACTGTCGTCTGATTGGTCCGTAATCTGACGTCATCGTTGTTCGGCCAAATGATGACTATTTGATCTGGGTCCAGACGTCGCCTGCCGATGTCTCCTGCATTCAATGTTTATAGTGGCTCCCCGCAGTTCCTTTCTTCTTTGCCATCTGTCTCCAAATACCCCCTGATGGGGGGCCTTCCTGCAATATACTCCTATAATCCAATACACATTATCTTCCAAACTAGTTAGAATTACATATTAGAATATAAAGTATTCTATATTCCCTTCAGTATCTGCTTTGACTGTTGTCCGATCTTTCGCGAAAGCCAGCATCATTGCTGAACAGTCACCTAGCAACGAGACTGACTCCGAGAGGGATTGCGGCATGTTTGATGGCGAAATTCCATGCGAGCGTTCATGTGTCTTCGGAGAGGCTTCCGTCGGGCCACTCTGACATAAAGCCCCGACTGGAGGAGGGCTGCAATGATGGTTGACTTTCTAGAACTTTCTCCCATCTCCCGATGCATCTCTGGAGCTCAGCCACAGTGATCTTTGAATTCTTCTTTACCTCTCCCACCAAGGCTCTTCTCCCCGATTGCTCAGTTTGGCCGGACGGCCAGCTCTAGGAAGGGTTGTGGTCATCCCAAACGTTTTCCATTTAAGGATTATGGAGGCCACTGTGCTCTTAGGAACCTTAAGTGCAGCAGACTTTTTTTGTAACCTTGGCCAGATCTGTGCCTTGCCACAATACTGTTTCTGAGCTCTTCAGGCAGTTCCTTTGAACTCATGATTCTCATTTGCTCTGACATATCAATATTCCCCAGTGGCTTTCCTAATCAAGTCCAATCAGTATAATCAAACATAGCTGGACTCCAATAAAGCTGTAAAACCATTGCAAGAAATGGACAGCACCCGAGTTAAATATATGAGTGTCACAGGAAAGGGTCTGAATACTTATGGCTGTGTGATATTTTTAATCAATCTGCAAAGATTTCATCAATTAATTTTTTTTCTATCAATATGGGGTGATGTGTGTACATTAATGAGGAAAAAAATGAACTTAAATTATTTTTGCAAATGGCTTCAATATAACAAAAGAGTGAAAGATTTAAGGGGTCTGAATACTTTCCATACCCACTGTATGTAAATATCTATAAAGCACCTTGCTCTGAATCCACCTCTTGGTCCTGATTGGCCAGAACCAAGATTCCCTAAGATGGCATGGTTTCTAATTGTGTCACAGCAGGCTTGGTATCATATATTACGCAGAATGTTGGTTTATAATCGTGTCTCACTATCTTAATTGATATTTTTTAACATAACCAAGTCATGCAATATAACCACATGTATTTTAGTTTTTAATGGTGTCTGGTGTTTTCTGAAATATAACCAGTTACTAAGTGTTTTTTACTTTTTAATAGTGTCTTGAGGTTATGAGGCATTTATCTCCCTCTTGGGGGTGCTATTGGTTCATTCGGGTCCTGCTGGCGGGTGTCAATGGATATCTTCCAGTTGGCAGTCGTAAAACATCTGGGTGACAGGCTTGTGTCAAGTTGGGCCCACGTAATCGACCCACCAGCTACTTTCAGCTTCACAGTTGCTTCTTGACCTTCTAGAGTGTCAAAGTGTCACCTGAGTCAGCAAGGCCAATGAGGTGTTTTTTACTTCCCAAAAGTACCCTGTAAGAGGCCAGTATATTTTATTATTTGGTAAGATGATGATTACTCATAAAAACATAACATAATATTAATTAATTACAATGCTAATAATATTCCACAGTACCCATTGATTATATAACTGAATAATGCATATACTGTAAATTGTGTGTATATATACAGTGGGTATAGAAAGTATTCCAATCCCCTTAAATCTTTCACTCTGTTATATTGCAGCCATTTGCTAAAATCATTGAAGTTAATTTTTTTCCCTCATTAATGTACACACAGCTGTCATGATCTGTGCCCTGCAGTTCCTCCTTTGGAGCTTGGCTGGCACTTTGCGCTTCGCCTCTCTCTCTCTCTCCCCCATCAATAAACATCACCTTGGCCCCGCACCTGTCTTCAATCAGCACTCATCATTGCCTGTATATAAGCCTGTCAGTTTTGGGAAGCCATCGCCTGAGGATTGACACTTGTCTGTAACTCACTGGCCAACGCTCGTACTTCCAGGTTTCTGTGGTATGCAAGTAATTATCCGACGACCCGCATCTGTACTCACCCAATTTTGTTCTCTCCCATCGCCAGTGTTTCTTCCGTGCCTTCCCCACCTCGCTGTCTGCTCCAGCCACACCGCCAAGCCACACCACCTGCTCACGTTCCCGCTTCCTGCTCGCGCCTTGTCTCCGACGGCCCACCACCTCGCCTTGAATATCCTTATCCTGTGCCAACCTGCAGTAAACCATTCTAAAATCTTCTCCCTCCGTCTCGGTCTGCTCTTGGGTCCAATCCTACTCACATCCGACTTCGAACCATGATAGAATACTCAGGCCATAACGTACCCAGCGACTAACGAAGCTTTGAGGGAAGCGCTCGCCCATCAGGGCGAGAAGATCGGCAGACAAGACAAAGCTCACCGTGAGATCATGGACTCATTAAATGCCATTACACAACAAATATCCCTCCTGTGAGTATTCCTCCCGAGCCCACACCAACTAACCCCACCTCCCGTACAGAGCCACATGTTCCTCCTCCCAAACCTTACTCGGAAGGACCTCTGTTCATGTAATGAATTTTAATTAAACTGCACTCTCGTATTCGACCGACAACCGCTAAGCTATCCAACCGACAGATCTAAAGTTGCATACATTATCAACCTCCTCCGTGGCAGAGCTGGTAAATGGGCCACTGCAGAATGCCTCCCCGGTACTCACTTCACTAGATTCATTTATGTCCGAACTCACAAAAGTTTTCGATCACCCCGTTAAGGGTAGGGAAGCCACTCGTCGCCTTCTTGCTCTCACCCAAAGTTGAGTTCCGTAGCATCCTCCTCAATTGATTTCCACATACTCTCGAGTGAATGCGGGTGGGACTACGAAGCGCTAAGGGGAATTTTCTTTAAGGGGTTATCCGAACAACTGAAAGACGAGCTCGCAACCAGGGACGAACCCACCTCCCTCGAGAATTTAATTTCTTTAGCCATAAAACTAAAAAAATGCCTCCGTGAGAGAGCTCATGCTCACCAGTCGGGGTTTTATGGCAGAGTGGCCCGAGGGAAGCATCTCCTCAGTGGAGGACACATGAAAGCCTGCATGGAGTCTGCTAAAAAAAACACCTGAATGACTCCAAGATGGTAAGAAATAAAATTCTCTGGTCTGATGAGACCAAGATAAAAGATGTTGGCTTTAATTCTAAGCGGTATGTGTGGAGAAAACCAGTCACTGCTCATCACGTGTCCAATACATTCCCAACAGTCAATGGTGGTGACAGCATCATGCTGTGGGGGTGTTTTTCAGCTGCAGGGACAGGACGATGGTTGCAATCGAAGGAAAGATGAATACGGCCAAGTACGGGGATATCCTGAACGAAAACCTTCTCCAGGGTGCTCAGGACCTCAGACTGGGTCGATGGTTCACCTTCCAACAAGACAACGACCTGAAGCACACAGCTAAAATAATGAAGGAGTGGCTTCAGAAAAACTCTGTGACTGTTCTTGAATGGCCCAGCCAGAGTCCTGACTTAAACCTAATTGAGCATCTCTGGAGAGACCTGAAAATGGCTCTCCACCAACATTCACCATCCAACCTGACAAAACTGGAGAGGATCTACAAGGAGGAATGGCAGAGGATCCCCAAATCCAGGTATGAAAAACTTGTTGCATCATTCCCAAAAAGACTCATGGCTGTCTTCGCTCAAAAGGGTGTTTCTACTAAATACTGAGCGAAGGGTCTGAATATTTATGGCTGTGTGATATTTCAGTTTTTCCTTTTTAATAAATCTGCAAAAATTTCAACAATTCTGTTTTTTCTGTCAATATGGGGTGTTGCGTGTACGTTAATGAGGGAAAAAAAATACTGAAATGATTTTAGCAAATGGCTGTAATATAACAAAGAGTTAAAAATGTAAGGGGGTCTGAATACTTTCCGTACCCACTGTCGGTATAGGGGAAAATGGAAACAAACTTTCCCATTTTATAAATGTATGCCGCCATTTAGAGGTTATGAAAAAGCGGTACACATTCATTTCAATATGCCACCACCACCTTGTGGTGATGAGAAAGGTGTACACTTTCATTCTAATATGCCAGTACCACCTCGAGGCTATGAAAAAGGTGTAGTTTACACTTTCATCCCAACATGACAGGGTACGTACGTAATCAGTTTAATTTGAACCCATTAAAATAAAACTAAATGCGTTTCGCCTGGCCCTTCATGTTTTCTTTAAAGAATTGTACCCATCTTACATATTCTGCCCGGGTAATCAAACATATGAGCACAACTGTGTGTTTTCTCATTTACGAAATAAAAGTAGGGCTGTGAATACTTCATGTTTGGATCATATGGGTAGAAAAAAAAGCATGCATTGTAAAAATGCATTATACAGTGGTAGAAGGGTTTTCCAGAATTTTGAGGTCAACTTTGGGGGTGTGTATAATACATGTGTGCGCATTATACACGAAAAATTACGGTATTTGTTTTTCAGAATGACTAATTTTAGGATGAGTATTAATCTGTCTGATTGCCTGCCCAGATTCGACACTAGAGGCAAGGAGGATGAAAAGAACTGTTCCATTTGTCAAGTAAACATTAAGAGTGGGGTTTTATTGATTTGCATTGTCTCATATATTCAGGTTAGTTGGGATAATTTGTGGGCAATTGAAGAATTTAGTTTTGATTGAAGGTTAGAAATTTTATTAGCGTTCATATTTTGAAGGTTCACAAAGCTTAAGTCACCTGCCGTTAGGGTTGGGCATGTTTGAATTTAAGCGATTCCGATTCTTTTATGGAGCTGGGTCAATGAAGTTTGCATGGTTTAAATAAAGGGAGTCCATTTTCTGAACATGATTTGCTTAGCAGCTCGCAGGATAGACTCAAATGAATATTTGACTCGGGAGGGGGTTTGGGGGGGGTTTATACTCCGTAGCACTATCAAACCTATTAACTACAAGGCAAGGCGTGTGGAACTAACCCAATTGACTTAATGATCATTCATTAATGTATCGGCTAAAAGTTAAATATAGTATTGTTAAAATAGTTATTTGGGAATGTTTTACCACATCAAAAGGCTTATATGTGCAAATTTAACTTGACTTCCTGTTTAATCTTGTAGCCTTTTATTTTGAAGGGTACGACCGGGACTCAGCATTTTGGCCCGAACAGTAACTTCACACGGCACCGGTGAACTTTGAAATTGGAAGGAGACCAAGAAGGTAAGAAGAAGAGTAATAAAATGAATTAACTGCTCTAAAACGTTGATTCCTTTACCTCCGCAGAAGCCCAAGTTTCGTGTTTGTGATACTGTGAGATAACATTTATGTGAATTTTGTCCCAATTTATTGTGATGTAAAGTTGCTAGTTTGACCTTTTGAAGTTTTAGCTCAACGTTCAGTTTTTTTTTTAATCATCGGCTCTTCACGCTAGTGTGAGGACTAAAAGAAACGCTAAAAAACATCAGCACAACAGTGCAAACTGTTTACTTTGTTAGAAGCCTCAATGTTGTCATAGACCCAATTTATTGTTTCACTCACCCAATTTGACTTGACTGAAGTCCATGCGGCGTAGGCTGAGGCGCGGAGTGGGAGAGAGTGTCAGACTTCTACACATCCTCCTTTTGCACAATATAATCTTATTTCAAGTGTTGCACTGCGGCGACTGGTCATTAATTTTTAACAAAATTAAGACACATTTGTTCCCCGCCGCCGTTTGGCACAAGCACGTCTTCATGCGCGTTCTTCCTCGGTGGTTTTCGCCACTCTCTTCTTCGGGGTCAGCAGACGGGAACCGACATTTTAAATTTGAACAATTCCAGGAGAACCTGAACGTTAGTCCGGGTTCCAATCGGTTCCCGATTCTTGGTAACCAACACTACCTGTCGTGCAGATTGAGACAGACAGCAGCATTTGCATTGCCAACATTGTACAGTGGTATTCTATCTTGCGTGAACATTATTCCAGTAGTCTTTGGATTCTGATACGAGGATCCATTGGGAGAGTGCTTTAATCCCAGACATATAGATTTCGTGCCTTGTTACAACCTATTTGAACAGTTGATGGGAGAGCGAATTGTAAAATGAGAGGGAGTTCTTCTTTTGAACAAAGTGAAGGAGTACGATCTGAGTTAAAGAAGGAGTTTTTCGGAGGTATAGTCATTTTTAGGAGAGTTTTGAGGTAAATCCAGACAACAGAGGCTTGAAGGTAATAAACATCGGAGAGAGAAGTCTAAGCCGGAGTGATTTAAAAGAGTAGGACAATACTGGATATATAATACTTAGGAATTGTCAGTGTAAGGATGTTTAAGTTTTGCTTCGAGCGAGTCAAACTCCTCTCTTGGCAGCGGGAGTTTATAGAGTCACTCGGAGAGATTGTGGGAGATATTATGGCAAGAAACCTTTAACATTATGAGAGTCACTTTATAAAGGAATGTAGTGGGAGTAACTGCTTAGGAGGTGAACACTGAATTCAGGAAAGAAACTTGGATTTAGAAGTTGTTGATTTATTGTGGATGTTATTTTTCCCACAGTGTGTCAGAGCTCTCTTACCCCAGGCTCCCCTACAACCTGAGGCACTAAGGGATTCCTGGCCCCGCTCTCTGTTTAAAGCTATGTTGGTAAAGTGTTATTAAAGGTCAGATGACTAAGATGTTAAACATTTTATTGATAACTCTAGGACCCCTTTACAAACCACATCTGCCATTTCGAAGTGATTATATAGCAGTCGTCGCTGTCGTCTGATTGGTCCGTAATCTGACGTCATCGTTGTTCGGCCAAATGATGACTATTTGATCTGGGTCCAGACGTCGCCTGCCGATGTCTCCTGCATTCAATGTTTATAGTGGCTCCCCGCAGTTCCTTTCTTCTTTGCCATCTGTCTCCAAATACCCCTTGATGAAGGCCCGCTGGGGGCCTTCCTGCAGTATACTCCTATACTCCAATACACATTCTCTTCCAAACTAGTTAGAATTACATATTAGAATATAAAGTATTCTATATTCCCTTCAATCCCCCAAGTTGATCTTCTGATAATCAGAAGATCAACAACCCCCATACCTACTAACTATTTCACTACAATACTCATTATTCTATTCTAAGCACATCAAAACTAAACAATTCAGAGGATATACCGGTATCGTTCAATGGAGCGAGCGATTCCATGGCCACCCTGTCCTCGTCCAGGCACAGCAGCTGATATTGGCCGTAGGGGTCCTTACCCACAAAGGTCTTGAGGACAATTCTGAGAACCAGGTTCCTGAGACAAGGGATAATACAACATCCACAAATAGCAAGCACAGCCATGACAATTATGGTTGTTGTTGCCAACGGCAGTATGAGACCTCTCCATTTACCAAACATCCTATTAAGCAGGCTGTAGAAGGGGTTGTCCTCCACTCCAGACATTGATTTAAGTTTAACAGACATGGCTTGCAAACCTTTCATGGCTCTGGTGATCTTTCCGTTCGGCGCCTTGTTATTGGGGATAATTGTACAGCAATGTCCTTTAATTCGAGAGCAGGCACCCCCTTCTTCCGGTAACATACTATCCAGGACCCACCTATTTTGGAATGCCATGAGAGATGTAGCTGATAGTTGCTCATGGATGCCCTCCGCTAGTTGGGAGGTGAAATTCACCAATCTTTGAATTTGGTAATGGTGGTAATTTATGAAATCAACATTTTTATTCGGAGTTACCCATATAAAAAAATACACTCAAGTCCTGCGGAAATTTGGCAGCGAGCTTTATACTCATCCGGGACACCTCTGGGAATTCCAATGGCATCCAGGTAGGTGGGGTCTTCACCTTCTTCCCAAGCATTTCCGCCCACATTAAAGCCACTGACCATACGGCGGAAACGGTTCAAGCTGCCCCACACCAGTCACGCTCCCATGTGAAATCCGCCATTTGAGTGAGTTCCTGCTCAGAGAGGGGCTTAATCACTGTGGGAGCTATCATAGAGACCAACGCACAAGTGCCTGTCCATTCCCCGGGTAGGAAGTCCCACAACAAACCACCTCCACACATCCACCACAAATCAGACTTCATCTTACTTAATCGGGCCGCATCATAATATTCAATGAAAGGCGTGAAATTACAAAACTGTGGATCTAGGTGGCCCATTGATTGGGAAAGTTTGTTATTTGGGCCCAAAGTTACCTTACTCTTATTTTGTGTGATACAGGGAAGGGAAGGGACCATATTGACATCATAGAGGGGAGCACCTTTCACCTTCGTCAGAGGATAAACCTGATCCCAGTGCTGGCACTCACCCTCCAGGTTGTCATTAGTCATCAGCTGGTAGGCACAGGTCAATTTGAACTTAGTTGCAGCAGTATAATTTTCCTGGACCACAGGGTTTACAATCCAATTGAGGTTATTCATCGTAGCACAAACAAGACAGTCTTTTTGATAGATTTTGACTGCGTCCCTACCTTCCATAGTAATTTCCTTAAACCAATAATTACCTAGATTAATTCATTATTCAGGTCATATCTCGTAACTTTGGAGGTTCGAAAAACCACTGGATCTGCATTTTTTTTTATACTACTTTTACTACTTTTTTTTTTACTTTCGCAAATTTTCTCATTATCGGACAAGATGAACTTTGTGTCGGACGTAGCCAATTAATAATAATCTGTCCTAGGGGATCGGCCCCCGAGACATCTATACCCAAGGTCAACAGTACGGGATGTCTGTCCCCCGGGGTAACCGAGTGCATACTACCCCTTTCCAATTTGATCCTGTCCTTCCACCGCCAATTTCTATTCTTCGTCGGCTCCCAGTATCCCGGTTTCGAGTGGGTAATCACCTGCTTGCAATTGTAACACAAATCCACCTGCTGGTTCGCTTTGAACCTACGGTTCACCGGATACCGGCCAGCTCCTGCATGTCCTGTACTCAAAGCGCACAAGTAAATATCGTATCCCGCCGGGTCGCCCCAGCGTGCACAATTTACCACCTTACACAATTCAAATTGGTATACCGTCTTTTCCCCCAATGTGTAATTCTAGGGCCCCTGTTGGCTTCACGGCCCTCTTTGTTACTTTTTCTCCTTGTATTGAAGGCATTCCAAAATAGATTCCTGTAACTATAATCAGGGAGATCACCAGAGTCATTATTATAACCTTTGACCAGACATACAGGATGTACATATTTCCCCCTATGTTAAATGACTAATTTAACACCAAAACACAGTATCCACACACAACCCCATACACAAATCAGCAGGTCGTCTCCTTCCGTCGGAGAGGCCCCTGACCAGACCTGCAAACATTAAATTAATCACTACTCTGCAAACGATACCCGTGCCAATTGACTACATAATTCCTGTATACATACTCCAGAGAAGGGACAAGTCGGCAATTGTCACCCAACATTGATATTATTCCCCAACCAATTGTTAATTTGTCTCACAAAAGTGTAAATGTCATTAAACCAAGAATCACATAAAATCAGCGTTAAGTCAGCACACCAACATCCTGCAATACAACAATTACACTATCAGGCTCCATCCTCCTGGGCGTCCTGTAAAATAATGTTATTTCAACAAATCAGTCATTCAACAGTCTGTAGACCGTATTCTCTAGTCAGTCACACGGTCCTTGGTAACTAAAGGTCTATAGTCTCTTTCACGTGATCACATCCTTCACTACTCCTGTCAGCCAGCTCAGTAGTGCTCCATTTCTGCTTTTAATTAAGACGACACAAACACAAATCATAAACAATTAACATGACATGACAAGCGAGACTTCACAGACAATAACATTAACCTGGACCCAGGAGTGAATGTCCTCTCACATACACCACACAGACAAAACTGAACACAGCACACTTATTGGTTGAACCATAACACCTAAACCACTACAGACCAGGCTTCTGTCCATATCATTAATTAAACGATCCTATTGTAAATCTCCTTGGCCTTTGCAATACCATAAACTCGTAAAACTCACACACGCCTGTCATAAAGCTGCCCCCATCCCCCAGCTGAGGACGCCTGTGTCCTGTCATAAACCATTTGGTGCACCCTCACTTCAAGTGCTCTTTTAAGCACTCATCCATTTTCCGAGCCGCTTCTCCTCACTAGGGTCGCGGGCGTGCTGGAGCCTATCCCAGCTGTCATCGGGCAGGAGGCGGGGTACACCCTGAACTGGTTGCTAGCCAATAGGGCACCTACAAACAAACAACCATTCGCACTCACATTCACACTTACGTGCAATGTAGAGTCTCCAATTAATCTACCATGCATGTTATTGGGATGTGGGAGGAAACCGGAGAAAAGCCACGCAGGCACTGGGAGAAAATGCAAACTCCACACAGGCGGGGCCGCTGATTGAACCTCAGTCCTCAGAACTGTGAGGCTGACGCTCTAACCAGTCGTACACCGTGCCGCCACTCTCTAAGCAATATATCAAATCCCATTCACCAGCTCAGATAGCAACTTGGACGTCATTTATTCAAACTCCGAAGCGTTTTCTTACACCAAAACCCTCCCGTACTGTTTTCAGGCTTTTATCCCAGGCACGCAGAGCCGCTCTGGTCCGCTCTGCTGACCCGGGAAAAGAAAGTCACGATGCTACTCTGGCTTGATCCCATCCGCCGGGTACACGCCTGAATTTATCTATGATTTAATTTATCTTCCAGAATATCATATGCATACCTATTTATACATACAATATGTATGCCTTATTTATTTAGTTAATAAATATAATGGGTACCCTTTGAAGCACTTTATAACTTTTTACATATATAGTCATATAATTTCATTCATCAAAGTTCTAAGGTTTACTTTATATTGTGTACACAATTTATAAAACGTATCGCACCGAATATTTATACCATTCACACTTAGTCCACGTTTTTTTTTTACAATAGAGGCCTGCGCAGGACATGTTTGGGACAAGTAGAATCACTTGTCCGATCTGATGACTAGTGGAAACTCATACGTCGAAATATAATGGTTAACCAGCGCTTTGTCGACAGACGGCACGTTTTCTTTTGCACAAGGATAGCCTTTGGGCCATCCGGAAAAAGTGCCGACAATTATTAATAGGTACCTTATGCTTTGGACTGGGACCACCATTGTCGGTTCGGTCCATTACCACCACATAAATTCGGGCCTTGGCCCATCTCAGTGTGTCAATTCCCTCTTTGTTGTAGGGCAAACACTGAAATCTTGACATATATCACAAAAAAACCACAAAAATCTTTTACCTTACACAGAAGATCAGGGTGCCACCAAAAGCGCAGCTTGTTCAGCATTGACACATAACTTTCCTGTAGGTAACATCAGTCTCCTAGGTTCTCCTTGTCATCATACAAACCACAGCTTCTCCTTGTCATCATACTCAGCACCTGTCTCTTGCCACTTACGCTTGTCTTCCTTTGGCGCCTCCTCCTTCATCATCCTTTCGATAGCCTGCTATTTCTTTCGCCGCTGCGTTGGGATCCCAAAGCGTTGGGATTTCAGAATTTGGGTTTCAGTGATATCTTCTATGGCCTCTTGCTTACAAAGATACTACGGCACGTTAACAAAAGCTGTTGGGTTTACCTCGAATGTTACCGGAGTCACGGATCTACACAGACCCCTCGGACCACAGTGAGTCCGGCAGCGAGCTCCACAGCTGTGCGGCGTCCTCATGGTCCGAGAGTTCTCTGCCATGGAATCGCGCTAAAGTCACATGCTCCAACACCCCTCCGTCCACCATGGTACCTTGAATGCAAAAACATTCAGTACTAGGAGAGTACAACACATTGGGTATTTGATCTTGTTGCCAATCATTTGCCAAATGGCATTTTCTCACCATGGGTCCCAGTTCTCTGGCTTTATGACCTAATGCTAGTGGCAAGTGATGTGTGGAAAAGATGTCAAGTTTATCATAAACCACTCACTCTGCTCTGGTGCCAAGGTGGACGCAGCCACCACACCTTGTTTCCCTATGTAAATTCCTGTACTATTGAGCCTCCAATTTTCTTCCTGTATCGACTCAAAAGCTTCCCTATAAACAAAATCGTCATTTTTATCATAAAACCGTGTGAGATGGAGTGGGTCACTTGGAGGACGATAGGGGGCAAGAGAGTCGATTCAGGGCTTCCACCGCAGGAAGGCCGAGTAAACTCCGCCTCCCTCCTTTGTTTCAGGTTTTAGTCGGGCGCAATATATGTCAACAGTTGCTTCCGGAAGTTCATGTTGTATCATGTTCCATCCGGAGGACAACTTCTGTCCACAGTTCATCATGGTCCCATCGGGGAACCGTATCGTCAGTCCATCCGGGCTACAAAGGATGGTAGCCCTGGTCTTGATAAGCAGATCTCTGCCCATCAGGTTCACTGGAGCCCTTTTTTCATGAGGACAAACTGATGTTCATGTGTCTGTCCAGCAATTTCAGTCTTTAATGGTGTCGTAATCGGCAGACTCATGGGCACCCCTGCACAGCTCATTCAGGTGGTTGTCTTCCCTTAACGGGTTCAGAGGCTCCGTCTTTCCTCCGTCCCCTGGCTCCAGGCTCATTGGGCATTCAGACCAGTCCTCATCGCAGTAGTACTGGCGAGATGGCTCTTGTTGCTGTGGAGCCTGCTGCGGACGCTGTTGCCGGGCCGCGCCCAACTCTCCCTCATGAAGCTTTGTAGCCTCCTCTTTGAGGTGTGGCCTCTCCGGGTTCCACTCAATTGAAGCACGCTTGGTCCGTTGGAGGTCGGCAAGGGCTTCCCCTGCCCCCTTTGGTGAATCCCCTGTCACGACTTTCGCCTCGTCTCCTCGTGGACCCCTGCGCCATCCACATCTGTTTCTCTGCTTCCATTTTTCTGTCCTTTTTTTCTTCTTGTTTGTTGTCGGTGGCCAATTTACGGGCTTTGGCTAATTGCAACTTCAAAAGTTGTTCCTGCATATCTTTTACCTTGTCTGATGATTTGTGTTGTCTGTCGACAAAATGTTTCAAATGGTGTGACACATGACGATTAAAATAACTATCTTCCCCTTCCATAAGGTCAGGATCTTTAATAAGTTCAGTCCTAACTTCCACCGGCAAGGTGTCAAGTAAAGCTATTCAATAAATAACATTTGCCTCCCTTAAACGGGAGGGATGTGACCCGGTCTCATCTGTCCAAATAGTTATACAATTTTCGAAGTGAGAACTGGGATCCATGAGAGGTTTGACATCCAGAAGCTTCGGCACCGTTGGGGAAGAGGACGGGAACATGTCTCGGATGACTGCAAACACTATAGGAGCAAAAGGGGCAAATAAAATTTCAGGTTCGACATTATTCAGACCCGACCGTGTCAAAATATCATCCGATTGGTGAACCGAAATGCAACAGGCGCCTATCAGTCTCACGATGTCACCACATGCCAGGCTCATGCCGTCCGTCAAACTTTTCAGCCCCTGGATCCAAATTACACCAACAGCAGCCAGTCCGGGAAGCCGCTTCTGTAAAAACTCAACATTTTTTAAATACAATTTGTATATTTACCCACCTCTTTGAATGCGGTGACGTTACTGGGGCCGTTTTCCTGCAGCATCCGACTTTTCCTTCATCTTTTTCCTTTCAGAATAACCTCTCTGTTACGTGAAACAACTTACATTCCTTTTTCTTTTCCACACACTTCTTAATCCTGTTTGTTTCTTTTTCTGCCTTTCTCTTTCAATCCACAAATCCGACACATATCACATTCATTACCTCGACACTCGACTGTCCAATTCACAACCCCGAGTTTTGGTGGCACACTCATCTTATTCTAAATCGGTTTTTGGGGGTCCCAAAATCTCCAACGTCTACCGAAACGTTACAATTTGAAACCGCGTCCGATTTCAAGTCAGTCTACGACGGGACAAGTAGGTACCTTGTTACCCTACTTCCAGGATTTTCTCTGATCCTGGTCTGTCAGGTCCCTTGTTACCCTGACGTCAGGTCCTCCGTTACCCTGACTTTAATTATGCAATTTTAACAACACAATGTCTTATTAACTATAGACAACAAAACAACTGTACCACAAGTCTCCCAAATTTCGTAATTTCCAATGCGCAGAATTCGTGATATACTCAAACAGGCTTCCGCTCACCTTTTTTATTTCGGTGCACCGGGGAGATTTGCCGTCCAACTGAATTCCTGTCCGCTCCTCTGTCTTTTTATCTATTGTTCCTTCAGGATCACGTCGCGGTCACCATTTGAAGGAACCTGTGTTTTAAAATCTTCTAACTTCCGTGGTTCCAAGCGTGTTCGTTTTTGTGAAAGAACGTCGTTCACAACAATGTATAAAAAGCAACCAATTTATTCCTGACAGAGGAGTCTATACATTTTGCAGAGCTCTGGGTTCGTAACTACCCTAACTTATTCTTAGCAGATACAGTAGTAGAACAAAACTATCTGACTCTCCCCCAGACTTATACAATGTTTCAAACAGGCCGGTGTGGAATCGCTGTCGTCTGATTGGTCCGTAATCTGACGTCATCGTTGTTCGGCCAAATGATGACTATTTGATCTGGGTCCAGACGTCGCCTGCCGATGTCTCTTGCATTCAATGTTTATAGTGGCTCCCCGCAGTTCCTTTCTTCTTTGCCATCTGTCTCCAAATACCCCCTGATGAGGGCCACATACCCCCCGCTGGGGGCCTTCCTGCAGTATACTCCTATACTCCAATACACATTCTCTTCCAAACTAGTTAGAATTACATATTAGATTATAAAGTATTCTATATTCCCTTCACTAACAAGTGTGTGTGTTCACTGTGATGGGTAAAAATGCAGAGAACAGATTTCGTGTGCATGCATGCATGTTCATGACAATAAAGGTGCTTCTTCTTCTTCTTCTTCATATATAGCAGTTAAATCGATAAATATGATTCCGAATGCGCCTTCTGCTTTTTGGATCCAGCGCCTTCCGGTCTTCAGCTCCAAACGGCGCTGTGACGTAATACGAGCCAAACAGCCTGTTCATTTTGCGTTATGTCCTTTTGTTCGATGCTGTTGTTCCTGTTGTTGTATATTTGTTGTCGTATGATTTTGTCATATACTGCCCTGCAGTACCGTTTTGGAGCCTGGATGGCGCTTTGCGCCCTCTCGTCCTCTCTCCGCCCTCCTCTCTTTGTTTCAGCTTCTCCTCAAGCCATGCACCTGTCTCCAATCAACCCTCATCACCACCTACATTTAAGCCTGTCTGTTCCCTGAAATCCTCGCCAAAGTATTGTAGCCTCTCCTAGCGGTACCATGGCCCACCGTACTCATGTAAGCTACTCAACTCCTCGTTCCCTTGTTAACTCTTGTCTCCTCGTTCCCAGTGTTCCTGACCCACGTCATTCCTGCCAGCCCCCTGTTCTGTCCACTGCCTGCCACCTGTCCACGCCGCCGCCTGTCAACACATCCAGGACCACTTCCATAACCTTTGCTCAATAAACTGTACATCATTTTACATCAGCCACCACCTGCTCTTGGGTTCAGCTACTTCCCATACCTGACATGATTTAGCGATATCACAATGGTTTATTGCGTGGCATTTGGTTGTACAAATGCTTCAGGCAGTGGCAAGAGTTTTTTTTGGCTTTCCAAGTGAAAAAGAATATGTGACAAGTTGATAGGCAAAGTCAATTGAAACGTGGTTAGCTATGGGTGCCTAGCAAGCGTTCCAAACTCTGTGCTGATCACTTCGAACCTGCATGTTTTGAGAAAGACTTAGCAGAAAGCATTGGATGTAGGTGTAGTTTGACAGAGGCTGAAACCGGCTGCGATGCCGACTATTTTTCCTACGGCCATTAGGCCCTCTACCGCAGGCAAGAGAACTAAATCTCGCAGCCGCCATGGTGCAGCAGCGAACCGGTGCAGAGAGAGGTGAGGATTTCCTTGTATATACCTACGACTCAAGTATGGTTATTATGCACTGGGCACTAGGAAAAAAAGACCCATGCAGTACTTTTCAGTACTGTCGTCTGTAATTTTGCCTGTATGACAAGTCAACAGACACGGCAAAAACTTTCCATGCCGTGTGTTATAAAGCTACTCAAGCGAGGGCCACACAATATAGAGGAATATTGCATACTATGTAAAAGCTTGTGCCGTGTCACTGAAACATATATGAATATATAATACATATACTCATGCTAAAAAATACTGGCGCCCCTGGGGTGCCATTATTTCTCACCACGACTGTATAGAAGGACAGGCTTTTAACATACGGTCAGATCAACCCAGTGGCCACTCTCTTTTTCTGTTGTACAGCTGCTACTTAGCTGCTCGTCGTCGTCACTGTCAGGTTCCGACCTCCTGATCGGCTCAAACGTATGGTTTGATGATGCCAAGTTCAGTTGGGTGCTCCTGTACGTCGAAATATTCCTCCTCATATTCCAACACGATGGTCGCAATGGCGTATAGAGTGTAGCGCACTGTTTGTCAATTGCAACGTCACTTCACGTCACTAGCCCTTGCGGTGGATAGAGTAACAATACCCTGGCGCTTCGGGTATGTTCGGGACGTGCTCCATATGCATAATAAAAACCACATTTTTAGCTAAACCAGAGTTGACATGACTTGCATGTATTGCATAACATATAAACAATGCAAATATGAATTTTAACTGACCCCATAAAATCTTTGTCCTCTGACCTTTAAGTCAAATAACATGGTTAACACTGTGCCTATCATTCTGAAAATAAAAGGAAGGGACATTTTTCTATCGTCACAAAAATCGCCTTTACTGAATAGAATTTTGCAAGGCCATTAGCGTTAAATAATAAAACAAAAGAAAAGAAATTTTCACAAAAAGTAACTCTATGTGAAACATCTACTCACTCACAACTCTGTTGAGATAAAATATTCCAAGCCGATTCTCTGAGATGAAAACCAAAACAGTCCAAAATGTGAAAAATTCAAAACATGACAAAAATAAAATCTAATTATAAAAGGAATATTTGATTGATCAGGTCGAGCGTTCCTCAAACGGGCTTCATGCTCCCCGGGCACTTCAGCTGCCCCCTGCTCCAGTGTGCTCAACTAACGTGTATGTTTTCACTGTCATGGGTAAAATGCAGAGAACGAATTTCGTGTGCATGCATGCATGTTCATGGCAATAAAAGGTCATTGTTCTTCTTCAAATTTTGTTTTACGTTCAGGTTGGGGTTTGAGGACAGAGGTCAAAAAGGAGCAAATCTCCTGTTTGATTTCACCTAATCTTTGTCACAGATTCTTTAAGCAGCCAAAAGCTACCTCTCTAATCATCCAGCGTCGCACACGTGAATAGATGGGAGGCCAAGAGCATCTACTCTACCTCTGTTGCTGGCCGACAAGGATTACTAAAAACAGAACTTGACGACTTATATAGAACTGCGGTACAAGGGGCTTTTGGGTTAACCCTCTTGGCTTAACTGTGGAGTAGGACAAAGTGGGATACAAGGTGTAGAATTGCGTAGGACTATGAGAGATTTATAAAGGGATTGATTATTTTAATAAAAATCTGATCGAGGTCTGGTTTGATATAGTTGATGTTGACTTGATTTTGATAATTCGCAAGATAGAATAGTGGGAATTGGGGGACTTAAGCAAGTAGTTAATTGCCACGTATTAGCAGAAGCTATGAAGGACATCTGTAGATTCACGAAGGTACTCGTAAAAACCTATTTGCAGTGACAGGTGTGGTTAAGTGAGTGACATCTAATCAAGCCATTTCTTTTACACTTGGGTAGTGATAAAAGTGAAACAATATTAGTCGGAGGTATTTCTAAATTGTCAATTGTCAATTGTCATGGTTGCAGTGTGTGAGTCAACCATTTGCCCAAACAGGAACGATGGAAGTTCGATGTTAGTTGCGTTAAAGAAGGCCTCAGGTGACTATACAAGTTTCATAACTCAAAATACAGATTTAGATCTCCTAATTAGGTCAGAACACAAAGGCGTTGCATGCTTAAAAAATAGGGTTGTTGGGAGTTACTGTTCAACCACTGAGTATTGTGTGTTCAGTTTTTGTCTGTGCAGTGTGTATGTGGGAGTGGACATCCACTTCTGGGTCCAGGTCAGTGTTATTGTCTGAGAAATCTTGTTTGTTTATTGTTTTGTGTTAATTCAAAGCAGAAATTGAGAACCAATGGAGCTGGCTAACGGAAGTGATTTTTGGAGATTTTATCACATGCATCTTCAGAATCAGAATCAGAATCAGAATCATCTTTATTTGCCAAGTATGTCCAAAACACACAAGGAATTTGTCTCCGGTAGTTGGAGCCGCTCTAGTACAACAGACAGTCAATTTACAGAACACTTTGGGGACATAAAGACATTGACAAAAAACAATTGTGCAAAAAGATGCAGAGTCCTCTAGCACTTAGAGCAGTTCGAACGACTAATATTGCAATAGTCCGGTGCAATGACCATTGTGCAAAGGGCGCTGAGACTTCAAGGAGTGTATGCGGTTTAAAGTGACGAGTAGTGCGATCATCTGGGACAATGTTGGTTGTGCAAATGTTACAGATACTCCTCAATCAGTCTGCAAATGGAGCAGATGCTACTCTGGCATGAGTGGCCAGTATATGCAAATAGTGCAGCATGGCGAGACAACTACAGTGAGTGCACGAGTAATACATAATTGGCCCCACATAAATGTGACTTTCACCCATATGTGACTTTCACCCATATTAAATAATTTAAGAATAATATTCCAAGATGTTGGGAACCTGAGTTCGAATCAAGCTACATTTGTGGCCATGACTCCTTATTGGAAGCTCTGACTTTTAGTTTGTGCGTGATTTGAAGCACCAATGGGTCAAATTCGCCCATGAGGAGAAGGCTTCTATGCACTTTGTGGGGTCACCTGAGATGACGGCGACATAAAGTATGTTCATGACGACCAGTGACGTTGTGATTGACAAGCCAGGATGGACTATACAGACTGTTGAACGACTGACTTCTGAGACTGTGTACATGATGAAGGGGGGAGGACTCTTGATTTGTGGAAATAACCAGATTTTTCAGGGCACCGTGGCGGATGCAGCTTGACAGTGATGATGTGTTCGTGATGCAGGTTGTTGGATTGCTGACTCAACGCTATTTCTTATGTGAGTTTTGTTCTATTGACATGAATGGTAGGAGCGTCGTTTGCAGGGGTATGATTGAAAGCATGATTGATTGCAGGACTTGTCAGGTCTGCCAAGGAAAATCTCAATTGGTTTAAAAGAAAAAAAAAATAAAGCTGCTAGAATGGCCCAACCAATCACCTGACTCGAATCCAATCGAAAATCTATGGAAAGAACAGAAACTCAAGTTCCATAAAAGAAGCCCACAGAACCTTCAAGATTTGAAGACTGCCTGTGTGGAGGAATGGGCCAAAATCACACCAAACCAATGCATGCAACTAGTTTCTCCATACAGGAGATGTCTTGAAGCTGTCATTGTAAACAAAGGCTTTTTTGCAAAGTATCAAATAAATACCAGTTGGCGCGTTCAATACTTTTTTCCTGTGTCATTTCACATTATTACACACAACTAAATTGAGCTTATTTGTTCTACTTTCTTTGTATGTATGGATTACTTGGGTTGTTCCCAACATCTGGTGAAACTTTCATGTCAATAGCACCTTAGGAAATTTATTTAATGAGGAAAATGGTGATGTTAAGTACTTATTTCAGCCGCTGTGTGTGTGTGTGTAGGTGTGTTTGTGTGAGTGTGTGTGTGTGTGTGTATGTATATATATAAAGAGAGAGAGAGAGAGAGTTTATTGCCTCGCGTCACTTATCGACACAATATTTTTGTAATGAACTCATAGGAGCTCATTAAGGGTGGTATGCAGTGTATTTTTAGTCGCACCTGAATAGAGACATTTTCACAGTACAGCAGAATGCCTGAAAGAGAAGGATTCCCTTAACTATCTTCTCTTTGAACCATCTACTTCAGAGATGGCAATTGCCTTCTTGGGACCAAATGCTTATCTAGCAGGTCTCCCCTGCCGTTTACAGGACAATACGTCCTCTGGGTAAGCTTGGAGGCAAAGCCATAAACGGGGACTTCCATTATAATATCTTAAGGAACTATAAGCATTTCACATTTGGGAAGGTTTACATGTCAGACTCACCAAATGAAGTCGCAATGGCATATGTTAGACTGAGGCACCAACTGGAATTCGCAGGGCGTACAGTTGATCCAATAGCAAGAGCGCCACCTTGTGGACAAACGTGACACCAACATAGGTAAGAGGGAGTAGCTTTACAATTCAAAACTACTCAGTGAACCAATCAGGCTTTGGGGCGGTACTTAAGAGTACACCCACAGATGTGAGACTTTATAAACTTATGAGTGAGATTTTCGGGGAGCCCTCTTAGCAAATCTGACTTTGAAAAAAGGCTGTTATGACACAAAGGCTTCTTCAATAAACCTCATTTTGCCCAAATGCCTGTGTCTCGAAGTATTATTTGCTTCTCCCCGACCTTCCTCAGACCTGGAAATTCACCTCACCAGTAAATAATATTTACCACCCAAAATTTTCATTTATCAACTAAAAAGTGTGACTTTGAGAAAATGTCACTATTTCTTGTTCTTGATCAAGTCATTTTGTGTAAAAGTATAAATAACCAGTTAATGTTTTCATCAGCAGTTAATATGTTCATAAATTAGATATTTATATGATAATAAATTGGTTATCCATTCATAAACTGATTATCTGTATGCAATAATCCCCCCTCCATCGGGGATGGAGGGTTAAATTGCAGTCCACCTGTGCAATAAGTGAAATTCATGAAATAGAAAAACCCTTTTTAAATACACTCAAGGCATGTTTTTGTTGCATTTACAGCACTTAAATTTTTTTTGAAAGGCCTATAAACACCTTAAAAAAAATACAAACACAACATATAGAGCGAGAGCAACAGTAATGGATATCACAAAAAAAATTTACAAACAGTATAAAAAATCTGCAATATAACAGGACCGCAAACCAAGAACTGTGATATAGCGAATGATTACTGTATCTGTATTCCGTGATGCTAAATTACAGGGAATCATTGTTTCCATGACATGTGCATCCTTGGACTCACATAGCTTCACTAATTGAATCAACAATTACATTTATAAATTAGGCTAGCTCTAGCATTGAGGTACAGCCAGGATGCCCGAAATGCTAGCAGATTTGATTAAACATTGCAGAGATTGACACGGAAATGGATGAGAAAGAAATCAGGCTGGTAAGAAATAAAATCATTAAACTGTTTTATCATGTGATGTTTTCAAAATTGGATGCACTGCCCGATTGATTGTGGACACACAATAGAGCAACAGATTGGTGAGAAATGGTGTCTCCAACCTTCGACAAGGCATCGTGAATACAAAGCTTCACAATGTTGGGGCACGCATACAGTATCATTACCTCTACAGTTGACTTGAAGCCAAACGAGAAAGACATGACACAAACTCGCCAAACCATTATGGAAGCTCATTAACAGTTACAGCAGAAGCTCATTAAACAGTTACAGCAGTGAGCAGCTCAATCAAAAAGCAGCATATTTTGAATTGTGGGGGTCATCACAGTCTGCGGCTGCAAAGGATGGATCCCACATTTTCCCTCTTGGTCACGACAAAAACTCAATAGAATATAATAATAATTAATAATTAAAAAATGTATAATAATAACGGCAAGACGGTGAATGACTGGTTACCACATCTGCCTCACAGTTCTGAGGTGGATTCACACAGGCAAGGCCGGTTCAAATCCTGTGTGAAGTTTGCATCTTCTCCCCACTCCTGCGTGGGTTTTCTCCAGGTACTCCGGTTTCCTCCCACATCCCAAATACATGCATGATATGTTCATTGCGATGGCACGGTGGAACTGGTTAGCTCATCTACCTCACAGTTCTGGGGACCGGGGTTCAAATCCCGGCCCCACCTGTGTGGAGTTTGCATGTTCTCCCCATGCCTGGGTGGATTTTCCCCTGGCACTCCGGTTTCCTCCCACATCCCAAAAAACATGCATGGTAGGTTAATTGGAAACTCTAAATTGCACGTAGGTATGAATGTGAGCGTGAATGATAGTTTGTTCCTATGTGCCCTGCGATTGGCTCGCAACCGGTTCAGGGTGTACCCTGCCTCTCGCCCGAAGATAGCTGGGATAGGCGCCAGCAGCCCGCAACCCTTGTGAGGATAAGCGGTGAAGAAAATGGATGGATAGATGGATATGTTCATTGAAGACTCTAAATTGTCTATAGGTGTGAATGTGAGTGTAAATGGTTGTTTGTTTATATGTGCCCTGCGATTGGCTGGCGACAAGTTCGGGTTGTACCCCACCTCTCGCCCAAAGATAGTTGGGATAGGTTCCAGCACGCCCGTAACCCTAGTGAGGATAAGCGGTATGGAAGATGAATGAATGAATGAATAACAATAACAAGGCTGGATTGTATTGTCCTGCTGGCAGTGATGGATTGAAGAGGACTGTTTTGGATTGTTTTTATTGTAGCAGCAGGGAGTCTGCAAGGTGCCAGAGTGCTCGATTTGTCCAGATTATGGGGTCTTGTAAACAGAGGTTTGCTACTCCCAAGTGAAACCCAAAACATTTATGGACATGATGGTATTTTATTATGTCCTTGGCTATGCTGCCTATCCACTGTAAAACCGACTGATGAAACCTTTTGCAGACAATGGACAAGTTGTACATCAGCAGCTTGTGTACAAACAGAAAGCCAGCATTGTCAGGGCAGGGCAATCATTTGTCAGACAAAGAGGGCAAGTGGAGGTGCATAAAAACATGTAATGACTGCAATGTAGATAGTTCAAATCTATGGTAATAACATGTTGTGTTTTGCATAACCTTTGTGAAATGAATGGTGATGAGTTGATCAAGGAATGGGGTTCTATGCCCTTAACCCAGCCTTAGGTGGTGCCTGATGTATTCAGTGTATCCCTCAATAACTATCTGCATAATGTGGTCATAGAGTTTATGGCTTTGATGCTGTGCGCATTTGTCTCTCATCCATTTGAGAGTTGAGGTGATTGTCCCGTTTTCTCTTTCCTTAAAATAAGACAAACTCCACAATGAATAAGTAATGATTTTGTTATTTTGTAGAATGCAAATTTAACACGGCCTCCATTGGAGAGGATTGGCCAGGAATGTTTTTTCTCTGAGTATGCAGTTTAGCTCATCCTTTTAAAGGTTAGCATTAGAATTTAGGGTAAAAATAGCATGGTGAATTGTAGAAATAACACATGAACGTTACTCTTACATCTTTTAACAAACTATATGAGCATATTGCGACAAATATATATTAAGACTTGCTATTTATCTTAAGACACCAGTCCAGTATTTGCTAATTTACTTTCTTGTTGACCTGTTTCAGTTTGAGTTTCTCACTATCGTGGCTGTGTGGGGTATCCCAGGCTCAACAAATAGTTTTTATTAGGAAACCATGTACGTTTTACAGATTGTAGATTTTGTTGTGCCAATTGCAGATTGAACACATTGGTTCAAGGATATATTTTCTATCTCCAATTTGTTCTGAAACAATTGCTTACCTTGCAAAATTAAGTTCTCTTAGTCTTTTTGTTCTCTACAATAAGACTAACATAGTTATACTGTATATGTTGGTGTATCGACAAACAATGCATCACACTGAAAGCCATTAGTGATTTTTTTTTTCACCCCTTTACGCAAATTTAATTGGCACTGGTCTGCTGTTTAATTTCAACATAGTGTTGGGCAATATTTTATACATTACTGTACTATAATAAACACAGGCCTGGCCGTTTAGAGTTTCTATAGGCATGACTATGAGTGTGATTGGTTGGTGACCAGTCAAGGGCGTATGCCGCCTCTTGTCCAAAATGAGTTGGGTTAGACTTTAATGCTGGGATTTAAGTCTGGCTATTTTGAACATGTTTTACATTGTGCAGTGTGACATTGTGTTGTCGTATCCACTACTGATGCTACTAAATACACTACAGTGGAACCTAGGGTCACTAACTTAATTTGTACTGAGGCTTTGTTCGTGAACCGAAATCTTCACGGACCAAAAATCTTTCCATTAAAATGCATGTAAATAGGATGAATCCTTTTCAAGACCTAGATTCATGTCGGCTGTGTGCGCAGCCGGCGCAGACCCACATCAAGGAGAGGACGGCATGATCTTGCTACATCAAGACGCCAAGACAGGAGCCTTCCACCGAGACACCGGATTTGAACCATGAACCCAGCCCTGCCAGCAAGAGGTCACCGGACACCGCCGGAACTACTACACTTTCCAGGGCTTCCCTAATAGCACAATCACTCGCAGTTTTTACTTTTGTAGGAGCCATATTGAGGGCCAATTTACAGCTAAAACCAAAGATAAATGAACTAAGCGACACATGGAATGAACAGCGTTCACGCTGTGTGAGAGAAAGCACAACTATTCCACGTGGATGCTATGACTGATCACGAATTTAAGTGACATGAACTGTAGTTTGTCAAATGAAGCAATATTTGTCTGACAATTTGGTTTGTCTGTGAACAGGGACGTTCATGAACCGAGGTTCCATTGTCTATGATTTCAGCTTCTACTTCCTGTAGTAGTACAATTCACGTCTAGTTTATGTGCCCATCAACATATCCAACAAGAGTATTTTAACACCAAAACTGCATTATTCAGTTCACATTTGAATGGAAAAGGACAAACAATAATACATCTATCTATCATGTAAATAAAAACAAAATGTAAAAGTCTTGAACTGTGGCTCTCTTTACCCTTATTGGGCCTCGATGTGATGCCTAAATAATTCAGTTTTAAGTTTCTCTCGGGACAGCACAAGTGACACTTTTAGCTTATTTTTACTGCAGTCCACTCCATTCCAGTATCTCTCACTTCCTCCCTTCGTCCTTCAGCCCCCTTTCTCAAACACAGTGGATGAGAGCAGTTTGGGAATAGGTCCCACATTGTTCCTCCAACGACTTTGATACAGCAATTCTTTCATCATAATATTGTGCCTTCTTTGTCTAATTAGAATATATGATATCACTTTGTTTTGTCTTTTACCTTTCATCTACAAAGAAGGGGCAAAAAGATGGTAATTTGTCAAATTATTCACACTGACAGTAAAAAGCTTCTTTCATTAATCATTAGCCTGGCCTATGCTGCACTGTAATGAGGTGACGTATGAAGCCACAATTGGTGTCTTGCGTTTTTTTAAATCACTTAATTGTTGCAATTAAAGGGACGTATAAGTTCAACAAGCTCAGATAGTTTTTAAAAAAATACTTTCTCTCTAGTTGCATCTTTAAAAATAGAATATATTCATTCCTGTGCTCCCATGAAGACAATAAGTCTTCCACCTGCATGCGTTGCTAATACAAGCCCATAACACGACATCCATTCATCCATCCACTTTCTGAGCCACTTCACGGGCATGCTGGAGCCTATCCCAGCTATCATCGGGCAGGAGATGGGTTATATCCTGAACTGGTTGCCAGCCAATCGCAGGGCACATAGAAACAAACAACCATTCGCACTCACATTCACACCTATGGGCAATTTAGAGTCTTCACCATTTTTCGTTGATATGGAGGCATATCCCGCCGCCCTTCGTTTTCCCCGATGATTCCATGTCGCGGTCCGCTCGATGAGTGTTGAAACCGGGAAGCATGACGGCGCCATCGGCTACAGCGTCGCAAAGCCAGGTCTCCGTGAAGCACATGGCCGCAGAACGTCCGAAGTCTTTACTGGTCTTTAACAGAAGATGAAGCTTGTCCATTTTGTTGGGTAGGGAGCGTACATTCGCGAGGTGGATCGACAGGAACACCAATCTGTGTCCTCTCTTGCGGAGTTTCACCTGAACGCCGGCTCGTTTTCCTCTGTGGCGCCGCTTCCGCCTCCATGCACCGACAACCGCGGACGCCGCTCCGGTGAGTAACTCGGGGAAAAAACTGAGCGGATTTTCGAAAGTTGGTGACAGAAAGTCCGGAGTAGCCTCCTTGATGGTCAGCAGGTCTCCCCTTGTGTAAGTGAGTCGTGTAAGGTCTCCAAAGACGGACGAAAAACACAAAAACATAGACAATACTAGAGAGCGCGTTACCGAGGCGACCACACTGGTAGGCGCCATCTTGATCAATCTACCCTTTTCCGACTGAGGACCATGGTCTCAGATTTGGAGGGGCTGATTTTCATCCCAGCCGCTTCACACTCTGCCACTGCGAACCAATCGAGTGAGAGTTGGAGATCACGGCTTGATGAAGCCAACAAAACCACATCATCTGCAAAAAGCAGAGATGCAATGCTGAGACCACCAAACCAGACACCCTCTGGCTGCGCCTAGAAATTCTGTCCATAAAATTAATGAACAGAATCAGTGACAAAGGGCAGCCTTTGGAAATGTGTAACTATCTAACTAGTTAACTAACTGGTTAACTAACTAAGGAATTAACCCATCCTGGAGCCGTCACCTTATAGTGGTGGAGGGGTTTGTGTGTCCCAATGATCCTAGGAGCTAAGTTGTCTGGGGCTTCATGCCCCTGGTAGGGTCACCCATGGCAAGCAGGTCCTAGGTGAGGGACAAAGGGACAAAGCAGACTCAAAGACCCCTTTGAGAGTACGAATATTGGATCTTGTTTTGTCTCGCCCGGATGCGGGTCACCAGAGCCCCCCTCTGGCGCCAAAACTGGAGGTGGGGAACAAAGGCAAGCACCTGGCACCCATAGGGCCCGGCCGGGCACAGCTCGAAAGGGTCATATGGGTCCCCCTTCCCATGGGTTTACCACAGGTGGGATGGGCCATAGGGTTCGGGTGCAGTGTGAGCTGGGCGGTGGCCCAAGGCAAGGGCCTTGGCAATCCGATCCCCGGCGACAGAAGCTGGCTCTAGGGACGTGGAATGTCACCTCTCTGGCAGGGAAGGAGCTGGTGTGTGAGGTTGAGAAGTTTCACCTGGGCTCTGGTACCAGTCCCTTTGTGATCGGTTGGACTCTCATCCACCCTGGAGTTGCCCATGGTGAGAGGCGCTGAGCAGATGTGGGTATACTTATTGCCCCCCCGGGAATGGCTTCACCCTGGTGGACGAGAGGGTAGCCTTCCTCCGCCTTCAGGTAGGCGGATAGGTCCTGACTGTTGTTTGTGCCATTGCACCAAACACCAGTTCAGAGTACCCACCCTTTTTGGAGTCCTTGGAGGGGGTGCTGGAGAGCGCTCCCGATCGGGACTTCATTGTTCTGCTGGGGGACTTCACTGCTCATGTGGGTAATGACAGTGAGACCTAGAAGGGTGTAATTAGGAGGAATGACCCCCCCCCCCCCACACCCCCATCCCACCGATCAGAACCTGAGTGGTGTTCTGTTGTTGGACTTCTGTGCTCATCACGGCTTGTCCATAACGAACACCATGTTCAACCATAAGGGTGTCCACATGTGCACTTGGCACCAGGACACTCTAGGTCGCAGTTCGATGATCGACTTTGTGGTTGTGTCATCGACTTGCGGCCGCATGTCTTGGACACTCAGGTGAAGAGAGGTGCGGAGCTGTCAACTGATCATCACTTGATGATGAATTGGCTCCGATGGTGGCAGAAGATGCCGGTCTGACCTGGCAGGCCCAAACCTATTGTGAGGGTCTGCTGTGAACGTCTGGCAGAATCTCCTGTCAGAAGGAGTTTCAATTCCCACATCCCACAGAACTTCACCTATGTTCTGGGGGAGACGGGTGACATTGAGTCCGAGTGGACCATGTTTAGTGCCTCCATTGCTGAGGGAGCCGACTGGAGCTGTGACCGTAAGGTGGTCGGTGCCTGTCGTGGCGGCACTCCCCGAGCCCATTGGTGGACACCAGCGATGAGGGATGCAGTCAAGTTGAAGGAATCCTATCAGGCCTTTTTGGACTGTGGGACTCCTGAGGCAGCTGATGGGTACACGCTGGTCAAGGCAAAAACTTTGGCATCGGAGAGGTTCGGTGAGGCCATGGAGAGCAACTTCTGGACGGCATCGAGGAAATTCTGGTCCACCTTCCGGCATCTCAGGAGGGGGAAACAGTGCACCATCAAAACTGTGTATAGTGGGGATGGGGTGCTGCTGACCTCGACTCGGGACGTTGTGAGTCGGTGTGGAAAATACTTCGAAGACATCCTCAATTCCACCGACACACCTTCCCATGAGGAACTAGAGTCTGGGATCTTTGAGGTGGGCTCCCCTATCTATGGGGTCGAGGTCACCAAGGTCGTTAAAAAGCTCCTTGGTGGCAAGGTCCCGGGGGTGGATGAGATTCGCCTGGAGTTCCTAAAAGCTCTGGATGTTGTGGGGCTGTCCTGGTGGACACACCTCTGCAACGTCACGTGGACATTGATTGGCAGACTGGGGTGGTGGTCCCCCTTTTTAAGAAGGGGGACCGGCGGTTATGTTCCAACTACAGGGGATCACACTCCTCAGCCTCCCTGGTAAGGTCTATTAAGAGTGCTGGAAAGGAGGGTCTATCGGGAAGTCTAATCTCAGATTCAAGAAGAGCAGTGTGGTTTTCGTCCTGGCCGTGGAACAGTGGACCAGCTCTGCACCCTTGGCAGCTTCCTCGAGGGTCCATGGGAGTTCACCAACCAATCTACATGTGTTTTGTGGACTTGGAGATATGGGGTGTTTGGTCCCTGTACGACCAATGTCAGAGTTTGGTCCGCATTGCTGGCAGTAAATGTTCATGTATTAAAAACACATACATGTTTTGTTTTTTTAAAAATACATCAATATATACATAGTATTGGAAAGTAAAAGTGCATTAAATGAGTTCCTCTGCGGTGTGTCTGGGCTCTCCCTGAGAGATAGGGTGAGTAGCATGGTCACCTTGGTGTCCCCTGGTCACTTCCCAAGAGTTCTGGACACGCTGAAGAGACAATGTCTCCCAGCTGGCCTGGGGACATGTCGGGTTCCCCCTAAGGAGCTGGACAAAGTGGCTGGGCAGAGGGAAGTCTGGCCTTTCCTGCTTGGGCTGCTGCCCTCACAATTGACAGATAAGCAAAAGAAAAGGGATGAAAGTCCATCCATCCTTTTTCCATAATGCTCATCCTCTTCAGGGTCGCAGTGAGCTGGCTGGCGCCTATCCCAGCTGACTTGTCACCAATCAATCAATGTATTAAAAAAGCATAACAGAAAAAAAACCAAACATTAATTTCAAGCATTTATTTACAACAATATTTGTCGCTTATTATGTGGTCATTTATAAATAGTGGTAATAATTTTTTGTTCAGCAGGAGTGGTGTTTTTACTCTCACTTTCTCCATACACATGCTCTCTCTCTTGCTCTCTCTCTCTCTCTCTCTCTCTCTCTCACACACACACACAAACACACACACACACGCACACACACACACACACACATACACGTACATATGAGAAACACAGCAGAGTGTTCCTCTGCCGCATTGTGCTCCTGATTGGCTCCAAACGCTGACACCAACAAGTTCGAGCCAGTCAGAGACAGAGTAGGTCTGTTGTTAAAAGCAAGGCAGACACATTTAAAGCTGGGAAAGTCAAGGGATTCCAGAAAGTTTGTTTTGCTTCTTGCTGAATTATTCTGGGTCAAACTTGATGGGATATGGTAAATGGAAAAAAGTAATAATAATGATAATAATAATAATAAGACTCTAAATTGCCCATATGTGTAAAAGTGAGTGCAAATGGTTGTTTGTATGTGCCCTGCGATTGGCTGGCAACCAGTTCAGGGTGTACTCCGCCTCTTGCCCAGAGTCAGCTGGGATAGGCTCCAGCACGCCTGCGACCCTTGTGAGGATAAGCGGTATGAAGAATGAATGAATGAATAAAGAAGAAGAAGAAGAAGAAGAGGAAAAAGAAAAGAAGAAGAATGAATTGCCAAAAGAGACTGTGAGGAAGAGAAAATATTTTAAAAAATTGTATAATACCTGCAGAGGTCAACGACTCAAAAGTAGTCTGCGGATTGGGTGAGATTGCACAAGCGTAAAATACTTTCACATAATACATATCTTATGCATCATGGTAGCACTGATAAAAAGAGAAGTGCAGCACTATTTTAATCAATGAAGCTAACAGACATTGGATTCAGTCTCCACACGAAATGAGTCAACAGAGAAGTGAGGTGTTGGTACGTTTCTTGTATTGGGAAATTGATAGGCTCCATTCAACACTTCCAAACAAACTAAACCAAAGCACAGCATTTAATGAAGATAATTGCTCTGTGTATTAGAGAAGAATCGTCTTTATTGTCATAATTACACATTCGTTTACTTGCATATTCATGAACATACCATTCGTCGTCTGTATTTACTGATCACAGTAATGAACACAGAATAATCAACACGCACTCATGGAGTAGTTGAGGGTTTTCAATGCCTTGTTCTAGGGCACAACAGCTGTGGATTTAAACCAGAATGCCAATAGTGGCAGGCACCATTAACTACTCAGCCACATCCTAAACAACAATGGTATTATTCTTCATATAAGACTCAAGCTTAGCATATGCTACAGTTATAAGAGTATTAATTTTAAATTCCAACTTACACTGTATGAGTATATTGCCTACAACAGAAAGTCAAAGCAAATAATTAAAATGCTCACTCCATATGAACATACTACGAGCCACGAGACTGCTTACAAACAGCACGGTAAAGTGTTTGGGAAAAGGTTGATAAAATAAAAACTGCTCCAGCAAGAGGTGAAGCTCACGGCTTAATGATGCCAACAGAACCACATCATCTGCAAAAGGCAGATATGCAATGATGAGGTCACCAAACTTGGAGATAATGAACAGAATCGGTGAAAATTGGCAGCCTTGGTGGAGTCCAACCCTCACTGGAAACAAATTTGACTTAGTGCCGGAAGGGACAGTCTTAGTTAAGGGGTCCAATACTCCATACTTCCGGAGCACCCTCCACAGGAACCCCGAGAGTATATGGTCGGACGCCTTCTCCAACTCCACAAAGCACATGTAAACTGGTTGTGGGAACTCCCTATGCAGCCTCGAGGACCCTGTGGAGGGTGTAGAGCTGGTCCACTATTCCACGGCCAGGACAAAACCCACACTGCTCCCCCTAAATCTGAGATTCAACTTCCAGACGGACTCTCCACCCCAGAACCCCTGAATAGACCTTACCAGGGAGGCTGAGGAGTGTGATCCCTCTGTAGTTGGAACACGTCCAGTGACCCTTCTTTTTTTTTTTAACCTGTCCTGTTCAGCTACATGGCCATGCAGATTGTTGGATCTTTATGCCTTTTGCGCTGAAACAGTTTTGCTGTGCCGCAGGGGAGTTTTAAATACTCCCTCAGCTTATTTTTTTTATTTTTTTTTTATTATTTAGGGGTCAGACAGAGGGACAGAACGGACAAGGGGAATAGGGGTGCAAACCACAGAAGAACAATAGTTAGACAATTTACATACAGGAAGTCCTCGAGTTACGATGCACTCGACCTACGTTAAAGTTAAAGGATTCAGATTTAATTGAGATAAATATCAAATGTCTGGAAATGGGGTTGACTTAGATTTAGATGCAGATGTAGATATAGACAGAAGCTTTCTGACAAAAACTACATGTAAGACAATTTACTGATGACTGTGTATCGCCTGTGGTCTAATCTGTCTGAGTTGGCTTGGGGGAGGATGTCAGGTTGTGGTCGCAAGCTGGGTTCCACAGTGAACTCCACAAATCAACCACCCTATGAAAAAGATCAAGGAGAGTGCAATCTTGAAGAAGATCAACAACACAACTGCCTCCTGCAACCCAAAGCCTGGGCAGCTCTCGCAGCTCTTCTGCGGTCCACTCCTCTCCTGCTGCAGTACTTCATAAGAGCAGCCGCCTCCCTCCCACACCCGCTGACCCTGCGGAATGCACTCGACGAGAGCCTCGTGGACAGTAAAGCATCAGTGAACCAGATTTCAGGAGGTCGAGGCCGTGTACTAGACAAGTAAGAGGACACAGAGGGTGAAGAGGGTGTATTTTTCTGGAATTAAGACGCGCTTATGAGTGTTCAGGTAAAGAATTCCATACCGGATTGGTCATGGCCCGGGTTAACAACGTCCGCCCCCAGCACCGGTAGCCTGCATCGCGCCGGTGGAAATTCAGCGACTGTGGGTCGAAGACGAAGGAGAGGTGGAAAGTGCGTTCTTAGGCAGAAATAGAAGAGGAAAGCACAGAGCATAGAATTGAATGTGGGGACTTTGCATGTTGGGACTATGACAGGAAAATCTCGGGAGTTGGTTGACATGATGATTAGGAGAAAGGTTGATATATTGTGTGTCCAGGAGAGCAGGTGGAAAGGCAGTAAGGCTTTAGGGGCAGGGTTGAAAATATTTTACCATGGTGTAGATGGGAAGACAAATGGAGTAGGGGTTATTTTAAAAGACGAGTTAGCTAAGCATGTCTTGGAGGTGAAAAGTGTATCAGATCGAGTGATGAGGCTGAAACTTGAAATTGAGGGTCTTATGTATAATGTGATTAGCGGCTATGCCCCACAGGTAGAATGTGACCTAGAGGTGAAAGAGAAATTCTGGAAGGAGCTAGACGAAGTAGTTCTGAGCATCCCAGACAGAGAGAGAGTCGTGATTGGTGCAGATTGTAATGGACATGTTGGTGAAGGAAACAGGGGTGATGAAGAAGTGATGGCATCCAGGAAAGGAACTTGGAGGGACAGATGGTAGGAGACTGCAAAAAGGATGGAAATGGCTATAGTCCATCCATCCATTTTCTACCGCTTATCCGGGTCGGGTCGCGGGGGCAGTAGCTTTAGCAGGGATGCCCAGACTTCCCTCTCCCCAGCCACTTCATCCAGCTCTTCCGGAGGGATCCCGAGGCGTTCGCAGGCCAGCCAAAGGACGTAGTCTCTCCAGCGTGTCCTGGGTCGTCCCCGGGGTCTCCTCCCGGTGGGACGTGCCCGGAACACTTCACCAGGGAGGCGTCCTGGAGGCATCCGAATCAGATGCCCCAGCCACCTCGTCTGGCTCCTCTCAATGCGGAGGAGCAGCGGCTCTACTCTGAGATCCTCCCGGATGACCGAGCTTCTCACCCTCTCTCTAAGGGAGAGCCCGGACACCCTGCGGAGGAAACTCATTTCGACCGCTTGTATCCGGGATCTCGTTCTTTCGGTCACGATCCACAGCTCATGACCATAGGTGAGGGTAGGAACGAAGATCGACCGGTAAATTGAGAGCTTTGCTTTTCGGCTCAGCTCCTTCTTTACCACAACGGACCGATACAAAGTCCGCATCACTGCAGACGCTGCACCGATCCGTCTGTCGATCTCCCGTTCCATTCTTCCCTCACTCGTGAACAAGACCCCAAGATACTTGAACTCCTCCACTTGGGGCAGGATCTCATCCCCGACCCGGAGAGGGCATGCCACCCTTTTCCGACTGAGGACCATGGTCTCAGATTTGGAGGTGCTGATTCTCATCCCAGCCGCTTCACACTCGGCTGCGAACTGCTCCAGTAAGAGTTGGAGCTCACGGCTTGATGAAGCCAACAGAACCACATCATCAGCAAAAAGCAGAGATGCAATACTGAGGCCACCAAACCGGACCCCCTCTTCGCCTTGGCTGCGCCTAGAAATTCTGTCCATAAAAGTTATGAACAGAATCGGCGACAAAGGGCAGCCTTGGCGGAGTCCAACCCTCACCGGGAACGAGTCTGACTTACTGCCGGATATGCAGACCAAACTCTGCCTCAGAGAACCCACACTCTGCTTCCTCATGGGAAGGCGTGTCGGTGGAATTGAGGAGGTCTTCGAAGTATTCTCCCCACCGACTCACAACGTCCCGAGTCGAGGTCAGCAGCGCCCCATCCCCACTATACACAGTGTTGGTGGTGCACTGCTTTCCCCTCCCGAGACGTCGGATGGTGGACCAGAATTTCTTCGAAGCCGTCCGGAAGTCTTTCTCCATGGCCTCACCGAACTCCTCCCATACCTGAGTTTTTGCTTCAGCGACCACCAGATCTGCATTCCGCTTGGCCACCCGGTACCCATCAGCTGCCTCAGGAGTCCCACAGGCCAAAAAGGCCCAATAGGACTCCTTCTTCAGCTTGACGGCATCCCTCACCGTTGGTGTCCACCAACGGGTTCGGGGATTGCCGCCACGACAGGCACCGACCACCTTACGGCCACAGCTCCGGTCGGCCGCCTCAGCAATGGAGGCGTGGAACATGGTCCACTCGGACTCGATGTCCCCAGCCTCCCCCGGAACATGAGCAAAGTTCTGTCGGAGGTGGGAGTTGAAACTCCTTCTGACAGGGGATTCTGCCAGACGTTCCCAGCAGACCCTCACAATACGTTTGGGCCTGCCACGTCGGACCGGCATCTTCCCCCACCATCGGAGCCAACTCACCACCTGGTGGTGATCAGTTGACAGCTCCGCCCCGCTTTTCACCCGAGTGTCCAAGACATGTGGCCGCAAGTCCGATGACACGACCACAAAGTCGATCATCGAACTGCGACCTAGGGTGTCCTGGTGCCAAGTGCACATGTGGACACCCTTATGCTTGAACATGGTGTTCGTTATGGACAATCCATGACGAGCACAAAAGTCCAATAACAGTACACCGCTCGGGTTCTGATCGGGGGGGCCGTTCCTCCCAATCACGCCCTTCCAGGTCTCACTGTCATTGCCCATGTGAGCATTGAAGTCCCCCAACAGAACAATGGAGTCCCCAGCGGGGGCGCTCTCCAGCACCCCCTCCAAGGACTCCAAAAAGGGTGGGTACTCTGAACTGCTGTTTGGTGCATGGGCACAAACAACAGTCAGGACCCGTCCCCCCACCCGAAGGCGGAGGAAGGCTACCCTCTCGTCCACCGGGGTGAACCCCAACGTACAGGCGCCGAGCCGGGGGGCAATAAGTATACCCACACCTGCTCGGCGCCTCTCACCGTGGGAAACTCCAGAGTGGAAGAGAGTCCAACCCCTCTCGAGAGGACTGGTACCAGAGCCCAAGCTGTGTGTGGAGGCGAGTCCGACAATATCTAGTCGGAACTTCTCGACCTCACACACCAGCTCGGGCTCCTTCTCTGCCAGAGAGGTGACATTCCACGTCCCTAGAGCCAGCTTCTGTAGCCGGGGATCGGATTGCCAAGGTCCCCGCCTTTGGCCACCGCCCAGCTCACACTGCACCCGACCCCTATGGCCCCTCCCACAGGTGGTGAGCCCATGGGAAGGGGGACCCACGTTGCCCTTTCGGGCTGTGCCCGGCCGGGCCCCATGGGTGCAGGCCCGGCCACCAGGCGCTCGCCTTCGAGCCCCACCGCCAGGCCTGGCTCCAGTGGGGGGCCCCGGTGACCCGCGTCCGGGCAAGGGAAAACGAAGTCCATTGGTTGTCGTCATCATTAGGGGTCTTTGAGCCGTGCTTTGTCTGGTCCCTCACCTAGGACCTGTTTGTCATGGGTGACACTGCCAGGGGCATAAAGCCCCAGACAACTTAGCTCCTAGGATCACTGGGACACACAAACCCCTCCACCACGACAAGGTGACGGCTCAAGGAGGGGATGGCTATAGTGAACACTTTTTTTTTCACAAGAGGTAGGAACATAGGGTGACCTGCAAGAGTGGCGGTTGAAGCACACAGCTGGATTACATTTTGTGCAGACGATGTAATCTGAAGGAGTTTACTGACTGTATGGTCGTGGTAGTGGAGACTGTTGCTAGACAGCATAGGATGGTGGTGTATAAGATGACTCTGGTGGTGGGGAGGAAGATTAAGAAGACAAATTCAGAGCACAGAACCATATGGTGGAAGCTGAGAAAGCAAGAGTGTTGTGCGGCTTTTCGGGAAGAGGTGAGACAGGCTCTTGGTGGACAGGAGGAGCTTCCAGAAGACTGGACCACTACAGCCAAGGTGATCAGGAGAGTAGTTGGTGTATCTTCTGGCAGGAAAGGCGAGAAGGAGACTTGGTGGTGGAACCTTAAAGTACAGGAAATTATACAAGGAAAGAGGTTAGCTAAGAAGAAGTGGGACACTGAGAGGACCGAGGAGAGGAGAAAGGAATACACTGATATGCAATGTAGGGCAAAGATAGAGGTAGCAAAGGCCAAACAAGAGGCATATTATGGCATGTATGCCAGGTTGGAGGCAAAAGAATGAGAAAAAGATCTATACAGTTTGGCCAGACAGAGGGATAGCGATGAGAAGGATGTGCAGCAGGTTAGGGTGCTGAGGGGTTCAAATCCAGCCTCGCCTGTGTGGAGAATGCATGTTCTCCCCGTGCCTGTGTGGGTTTTCTCTGGGTACTCTCGTTTCCTCCTACGTCCCCAAAACATCCATGGTAGGTTAATTGAAAACTATAAATTGCTCGTAGTTGTGAATGTGAGTGTGAATGCTTGTTTGTTTATATGTGCCCTGCGATTGGCTGGTGACCAGTTCAGGGTGTACCCCTTTCTTAATTGTTTTGTTTAAATTATGTTGATCCATCTTTCAAAAGCAATTTTAAAAACTCACATGGTTCATCCATTTTCAGTTCTCACTTAAATGCATCCATTATGACAACTAATGGGTTGTGTTTATTTAATTTATTTCACATTTAAGGAGAGTGACGTGTTTTCTTGGGTAGACAGTCAGGCTTTGTTGAAGGCAAAACATAAACAGTGCTTCACTTTGAGAAAATATCACTGTTCCCTTCAAAAATTATGATAATATATATTTACACTTGTCATGCAACTTGAAATGCCCCTTATTTAGTAATTGTGTGCACATCAAGCAGTGTTTAGATCATTAAATCTGTTTGCAAGAAAGAAAAAAAATACCACTTTTCATGTCATGTCGAAGTCTGGAGCATCAAACTTTTCTTTATCTTGACCCATTTCAGTCATATGGTTCCCCTCAGAGGGTCATGTGCAAATGCATGAGTGGGTACATCTAAATCCTTTATTACATAAATGCAGCTGCATTCAATCATAATTTTATCAAAAAATAAATGTTAAAAACAAGTGAAGACGAAGTGAAGTGAAGAACAGGGAAGTTCGGAGGTAGGAACATGATGGTGTGGGGCTGCTTTTCAGAAAATGGTACTGGTAAATTTCACATTATTGAAGGAAGGATGAATGGGCAAATGTACCTACAAGGAGGATGAAAATGAAACGAGGGTAGAGATTTCATCAGGATAATGATCCAAAACATACTGCCAAGGAAATTCTTAATTGGTTTCAAAGAAAAAAATAAAGATCCTAGAATGGCCCAACCAATCACCTGACTTGAATCCAATCGAATATTTATGGTAAGAACTGAAACTCAAGGTCCATTAAAAAAAACCATGGAACCTTCAAGATTTGAAGACTGCCTGTGTGGAGGATGTGCCAAAAATCACACCAGAGCAATACATTTGACTAGTTTCTCCATACAGGAGGCGTCTTGAACCTGTCATTGCAAATGAAGGCTTTTGTGCAACGTAAATAAATACCCCTTGGCGTGTTCAACACTTCTTCCCTATGTCATTTCACATTATTACACATAACTTAATTTATGATCTTATCCTACTTTCCTTGTATGTATGGATAACTTGGGTTGTTCCCAACATCTGGTGAAATTCTCATGTCAATAGCACCTTTGGAAATACTGTATATTTAGTGAGAGGTGAATGAAACTAGCAGACAATCTTCCATCTAGCTGTTTCATGCTCTGTTGGCTTACGTAAATAAAAATGACGTGAAGGAGGCTGGGGGATTATACTTCACGTTTTTTTGCCCTTTGTTATGTCTCTAAACTGTTGGTATACTGATATGTTTTTTAAAAGCTTTAAAACGGACACCGCAACAGTGTCAAGTGTTGCTGTTGCATTTTTTTCTCTTCTATGCAGCATCTTATTTCATGCATAATGTACTGCACAACAGGCGAGCTAAAAACACATTTAAGACAAATTAGTGGAGTGCTTTCAATGACAACTTGAGGAGTTGAGGGCATCACAAAAGTGCTGTAAATGAGCATCAAGTGTAACTTGTTTAAAAATTACAAATACTGTAATTCAAGTGATATCTGCCTTTATATTTCAGAGTTTTGAGTTCTGAAATTTCACAAGTATCACCAGTGTAGCTTGTTTAAAATATGTATAGCCTACCTGTAATTCATATGAATTCTGCCTTTTTATTTAAGTATTTTGTCTGTTTTATTTTATTATTTGATTCAAGAAGTCTTCCTTGTCAACTACAAAAAAAAAGAAGTCTAACTTTTTATTTACCGTATTTTCTGGACGACAGAGCGCATCGGATTATAACCCATGGCCACTTTGTGTAGAATAAATCAAAAAATGTTTTTTACATATATTAGCCGCACCGTACTATACGCCCCGGATATATATGTTGTGAAATTAGATATTTTCACATAAAGATTTTGTAAATGTTTATTTACATACCTTGTTTCCAAACAGTGCCTGTAACACAGCAGTAACATGGCAGAAAGCAGCTCAAACATAACATAACATAAGTCA
The DNA here is from genome assembly GCF_024500275.1 of Phycodurus eques. Classification (NCBI taxonomy): domain Eukaryota; kingdom Metazoa; phylum Chordata; class Actinopteri; order Syngnathiformes; family Syngnathidae; genus Phycodurus; species Phycodurus eques. The sequence goes on from NC_084533.1 coordinate 2,400,566, forward strand.
TTGTTTTTATTTATCCTCCTCCTGTTCACTGAAACCACTGAAATCGTCTTCTTCAGTGTCGGTGTTGAAGAGCCTCTGAACGTTTTCGTCACACACCATTTCAGTCTGTCTGTCGCTCTCAATGTCATTTTCTTCTCGAGACACAGTTACTGCTGAAGTTGGACTGTTCTCCTCACGTAGCAGTCCAGCCTTTGGTGATCATAGATTCTTTCACACTGCTCCATGCTTTTAAGATCCACTGGCAGACCTCAGATAAGGATGATCTTCGCATGCGGCCAGTTTTTGTGAAAGATTTCTTGCCGCTGCTCATCCAAGCCTCCCTCTCACCTCGGAGCGTCGCTTTAAAAGCACAATTCTCACTGATGTCCAGTGGCTGCAAAAACTTTGTTGTACCTCCAGGAATCACAGCTGGAATTGAGTTTGATCTCTTGATGATTCATCCATCCATCCATCCATCCATTTTCTGAGCCGCTTCTCCTCACTAGGGTCGCGGGCGTGCTGGACCCTATCCCAGCTATCATCGGGCAGGAGGCGGGGTACACCCTGAACTGGTTCTCAGCCAATCGCAGGGCACATACAAACAAACAACCATTCGCACTCACATTCAGATCTACAGGGAATTTAGAGTTGTCAATTAACCTACCATGCATGTTTTTGGGATGTGGGAGGAAACCGGAGTGCCTGAAGAAAACCCACGGGGAGAACATGTAAACTCCACACAGGCGGGGCCGGGGATTGAACCCCGGTCCTCAGAACTATGAGGCAGACGCTCGAACCAGTCAGCCACCGTGCCGCCAATTGAGTTCAATTAGATGTATTTTTTATTTTTGTCCCAGAGTCTTTTGTGCATTCTACCAGACATGAGCAGATCTGTCTCAAATGCTTGGGGGCCAATTTCAAAGTCAAGATCAGTGTACAACAGCAGTTAACAAGTCGATAACAACAGCAGTTTCCGACATTTCATAACTTTACTATTGCTCGATAGCAAACTTCTGGCTCACGCAAATACGGCCAAACAAATATTCAAATCAAAGTCAATCCTTTGGCCCGTGTTTTTATTTTAGATCTTTTTATCGGAGCAAAAAAAAAATGTTTTTTAATTTTAGATTGCCAGTTGAAAATACATGGATTTGACTAATTTTTATTAACTTGATTTTTATTCAAATGATGCACAACTGGCGGCACGGTGGCCGACTAGTTAGAGCGTCAGCCTCACACTTCTGAGGAGTGGGGTTCAATCCCCGGCCCCGCCTGTGTGGAGTTTGCATTTTCTCCCCGTGCCTGCGTGGGTTTTCTCCTGGCACTCCGGTTTCCTCCCACATCCCAAAAACATGCATTAATTGGAGACTCTAGATTGCCCGTTGGCATGACTGTGAGTGCGAATGGTTGTTTGTTTCCATGTGCCCTGCGATTGGCTGGCAACCAGTTCAGGGTGTATCCCGCCTCCTGCCCGATGACAGCTGGGATAGGCTCCAGCATGCCCGCGACCCTCGTGAGGAGAAGCGGCTCAGAAAATGGATGGATGGATGATGCACAACTCCAATTCTCTCGTTAGATGTATGGTTCCAATTTTTTAAATTGTTTATTTCTGTTGAGTGTTCTCTATTCATTGGGTTTTGGGGGTTATTATTGTTAGACAATGGTTTTAATTAAATTAACATCAGAATCAGAATCATCTTTATTTGCCAAGTATGTCCAAACAAAAAACACACAAGGAATTTATCTCCGGTAGTTGGAGCCGTTCTAGTACGACAACAGACAATCACTTGACAGAGAACACTTTTGTGACGTAAAGACATTGACAAAAAAAAAAAAACAGTCACTGAGCAATAAAGTGTTGCTTGTTGTCTGGTAATCCCGTTACATTTAAAAAAAAAATTTTTTTTGACTATTGTGAAAAAGATGCAGAGTCCTGCAAACATGTAGTACAATGTACCATTGTACTTTCTATTGTAGAATTCCTTTAGGTAGAGAAAGTTAAGTTGACTTCAGTTTTCCTCATCCACCATGCCAAGAATAAAGCATTCGCAGATCATGAATATTAAATTTTATTTATTTTCAAAATAGTTCAGAACCCAACATATTTGAGTTCAGAAAGCATGCAATAAATAAATTATTGTAATTTAATTAAGTTAATTTGAATACTGTACACTTACACTTAATACATTATTGAAATCTAATTTACAAAGTCACATTTTTGGGGGGAAAAGAGTTGGATACTTTTTTAAAGGTCCCTCTCCATCGATATCCAATTTTTTTTTTTTACAATTTTATGCATAACATAAGTCAAAATCAGTCTGTGACATGATTGCAGTTTGACATTGATGCAGTTTGTTGAATGCATGTAATTTCCTTTGAAAACCAAACCACTTGCAAAACGGGTGGATTTGAAATCAGCAATCTTGTGACGGAGACTGGTCAATTAATATTCAAGTAACCTGCCCACTGAACTCAAATTGGCGTAATACTGCATCACGACGGCCAATCAATTGTAGTCACGATTTTTGGGCACCCGTCACTCCAGCTGAAAAATGAGCCAGCCTGAGGAATAGTGAGTGAGGAAATTGACGTATCTGCTAAGTACTATGTGTTTACAGATGTCAGTCGTAGAAGTGAATACACGTGTGTATGCTACTTCCACGGTCATACACCATATTTAAATTAAGGTAGACAGCGATCCAATCAGTGCAAAGCTTATACACGTATTGAATACGAATGAGACGTCTCATCTGCCAGGCGTCAAAAGAATAGCTTTAAAAACAGCATCCTGGAATTTCAAACCCAAATTATCTTGCAAATCTGATAAAAGCACATCAAAGATTATAAAAAATAAATACAAATGATGGCATGGGACCTTTAAGTACTAAATGCAACTTATTGTATTTTACAGTGTAGTAATCGGACCACACACAAAATAGATTTTTTTGGGTGTGTTAGATATATTGTTGAAGTTATCATTTATTTGCTTAGCTTGCATTAGTATTATGGACAATGTTTAGAAAGAAAGATGTCTCGCCTTCAAGAAGATGACTCAGCAGGAATCATCTGAGAGAAGGACGTGGCCGGGACGTGGCAGGTGCCATGTTTTCACCTTGAAACCCTACCCTTAGTGTGTTGTGTCTTGTAGCTTAGTACGTTATGTCTTGTAAACTTAGAAACCTCCCTATTTTCAAATAAATGCAGGAGCGACGGGAGAGATTGTTTAGAGCGTGTTGAGAGGCTGTAACCTGAACAATCTCCCATGCGCCCTCCTCATGAGTAAAATGACCAACGTCTTCATTCCTTTTGTGTTTATTCATTATAATGTTTGGTGAGATAAATCCAACATTAAATTGGTCCTTCGAGCCGGATGTCAACACACCCGAGGATTCCAGTTGTGGAGCCGACATCCAGTTAAGAGACCGTGGCCACGGCAATTGAGACCCTTTCCGGGACTGGTCTTCGTTCTTCTCAACTGGGATCTGAAGGTTGACGACAATCCACAGGATTGAAGACGACTGGTGAGTTAAATTTTTTAAAAAATCTTTTAAAGAGTGAATGTATCGCGCGACAAAGAAGTCTGCGGCGAAATAAACCTTGTGTAATACTAGTCACTGGCAAGTAACTGATGGACGGCGGAGTCCGACAAATTCCGCATGGACGGCGGAGTCCTATACGTGCTAAAATTCCGTGTTAAAATAAAAAAAAAAATTCAAAAAATAAAGGACGGCGGAGTCCTAGACGTACTTAAAATTCCGTGCCTTTGTGTTTCCATGTTTCCATGTTTTTGTGTGTTTGTTAAAACGTTACTCATTTCGTGTGTGTGTGTGTAAAAGTATGGATGTAAGAGACTGGATTGTAAGTGACAACTGAGTTTGGAAGCAGAGGCAAGAATCCTCCGCCCCATTTGGGGTAGAAGGTTGAGGTTTACCATAACTCAGACATTCATTGTCACCCAGTCATTGTTTGAATAAAGTCAGTATTAGGTCACTCTAGGTGCGAATAAACTGACTTCCAAATTCACAAAAATGGGAAACAATAACAATAAAACGAATCCAACAGAAAGCCTGACGTGTAAAGATTGGAAATGTGTACAACTTCAAAACCCTTCCAAAATAAAACATTTAAACACGCGGATAACCAAATACGGTTTCGCTCGCTAGCTAAATTCGCAAAAATTAGTTCAACTTCGAAACAAAATAGAGGGTCGACAAAAAAAATAATATATCACAAATGGAAAAAGATGGATTTGACGACTTACTTTTTGGCTAAACATGGCGTCTAAAAGAGAAAAAGGATAGGAGAAAAAGAAATACTATCGAGGCAAAGAGGGAGATAATTTTAGAGGACGCAGCAGAGTAAGATATGGTCGAAAATGTTATGATAATACCATCTGTTGGTGCTGTGGAGATAAAGGCCACATCGCACGTAACTGCCCTAAGAAAAATAACAGAGAATACGGACAAACAACCGCATGACTAAGCCAACCTGATTCCCAACTCAACAAATCCTCTTGTTTAATTATTACAGAGAATGAGGAAGTGGATTTCAATTTACAGGACATTCTGAGTTTGGACACAAAAAAAAAAAAACCTGAAATAACCTTGTCAATAAATGGGAAAGAAATGAAATTTCCTTGCGATACAAAAGCATGTAGGGAAATGATCCCAGGTTCCAAACTATCGGGACATAAGGCAATAGTTAAATCTGCAAATACGCAAATTACTTTTGCCATGGAACTTGAACTTGAGCCTGTGTGGATTAGAGAGAGTTCTCCCTCAGGGGAGAACTTGTAAAATGCCAATTTTCAAAGTCCCGGAGTGCCCTGTGAATTTGTTGGGAAGAGATGGCTTATTCCAACTAGGACTTATACTCATTCCATCTTCAAATAAAAATATTGTAGTGAAACGAAAACATGAATTAAAGAGAGACAACCTCTATATGACACTAGAAAACAGAGAGAGTACATTCTATTATACAATCGATATCCCAGACAAACCACCGTTAAACATGGGAGAGGCCCTGTTGTCTGCAGCCTTGCAGCTTATCACACAAATAGAAGATAAAAAAGAAGATATTTCATTGTGCAAAGATTATGGGTCACAATGGAAACATGTGGGAACATTACTGAAACAAGGATAGGAGACAAATGATTGGCGACAAATAGAAAACAAACTGGAATACAGTACGTCAACTGGTCTAATCAGGAATGCGATGTTTTGGACAACGCAGGCTGATGAAGGGAGACACATGCATCCTGTATGATTGGACCAAATGATCCTCACTGAAATTGATGAAGAAATATTGACATAAGCAATGCTTTCGTTTCTATACCAATAGAAAAGAACAGTCAAATTTGGTTTGCATTTAAATTTGAGGGAGAAAATATATATTTACTAGATTACCACAAGGTTACTGTGAAAGTCCAACCATTTATTCACAAGTAATAATAACAAGCATGTCTAAATTCACTCCCCCAGGAGGGCGCGACATGCAAAGATTCATTAGCCTTACTGTGTCATCTAGCAGAGGAGGGACATAAAGTTAACAAGAATAAATTGCAATGGTGTAAAAAACAAGTCAAATATCTGGTACATAATCTAAGTGTAGGAGGAAGGACTATATTAGAAGACAGAAAAGCTACAGTTTTAAAAAACCCTAAACCACAAACAAAGAAACATATGATGTCATTTTTAGGTCTGACAAATTAAGGGAGAACATGGATTCAAAACTATGCAGAAATTATTGCACCATTGTCAAAATTTATGTATGAAGCAAACCTTAAAATGACATCACCTGTTCTATGGAATACAGAGGCGGAAAAGACCTTCTGTGACATTAAACAACATTTGGTGTCCAGTGCTGCGCTCGGCCTTCCAAATTTAATGATAAAACATTCATTCAAATTGTAGATTGTAAAAGCTATGGCATGACCTCCGTACTTACACAACAATACGGTGATATACTAAGAAAAATGGGCTTATTTTTTGACTAAATTGGACAACGTGACGTGTGCATTACTGCATTGTGTCAGAGCAGTTGTGGCAGCTTCAATGGCAGTAGAGAGCAGTTCCACGATTGTGTTATTTCATCCATTAACTCTTAAGGACCCACATACAGGGTCTGCTCTCCTATTGCAAACCAATATGGCGTTTTTAACACCTGCAAAATATTTATCTTGCATGGCCATCTTGCTGTCACAACCACATTTGACTGTTGAGCGATGCACAACCTTAAATCCAGCCACGCTAACACCCTTACCTGATGAAGGCACGCAGCATGATTGTCAGGAATTGGCCGAACAAACTGCTGAATTAGTAGCATTAACCGAGGCATGCAAACTAAAAATAAATAAAGATGGTACAATCTATACTGATAGCCAGTAAGAGGGTTCCACAACAAGAACGCAATTCAAAGTGCAAAACTACAAAATGAAATTTACATTAGCAAAGAGAAAAAAAAAAAAAAAAAACTATTCAAATGGGCTGCTATATTGAGCCATGCTGTGTCACATGTCTCAACAGGAGGGATGGTAAGACAGATAAATCAATATTATACAACTTATGGTTTTAATTCCTATTAAAATAATAATAATAATAATAATAATAATTTGTAGAGCATGTATGATTTGTGCTAGGTATAATCCACAAGGCAATTTGAGGCCCAGGAGAGGAATATTGAATTAAACCAAAGTGAAGGAAAAAAGTATTGTTTGGTTATCATAGATGCATTTTCTAAATGGATCGAATTATTCTCAACAAAATCACCTGTAAGCCTCAGATGCGCCTAGAAATTCTGTCCATAAAAGTTATGAACAGAATCGGTGACAAAGGGCATCCTTGACGGAGTCAAACCCTCACTGGAAACGAGTCCGACTTACTGCCAGCAAAGTGGACCAAACTCTGACACTGGTCGCACAGGGACCGAACAGCCCATATAACGGGGTTCGCTACCCCATACTCCCGAAGTACCCAACACAGGACTCCCCGAGGAATATGGTCGAACGCCTTCTCCAAGTTCACAAAACACATGTAGACTGGTTGGATGAACTCCCATTCACCCTCAAGGACCCTGCCGAGGTTGTAGAGCTGGTCCACTGTTCCACGGTTCAATATTGAAGAGGCATGTCAACCAGGACAGCCCCACAATAGAGCCTTTAGGAAATCCGGGCAAATCTCTTCTACCCCTGGGACCTTGCCACCGACCAGCTTTTTAACCACCACCACATGTGTTTTGTGAACTTGGAGAAGAGCTCACCACGAGGTGGACAGCTCACCTCAGAGATCCCAGACTCTGCTTGCTCATGGGAATGTGTGTCAGTAGAATTGACAAGGTCTTCGAACCATTCTCCCCAACGATTCACAACGTCCCGAGTTGAGGTCAGCAGCGTCCCATCCTCACTATACAGAGTGTTGATGTTGGACTGGTCCCCTCTTCTGAGACGCCGAATGGTGTAACAGAATTTCCTCGAAGCTGTTCTCCAAGGCCTCACCGAACCCCTCCCACGCCCGGGTTTTTGCGTCAGCGACCACCAAAGCTGCATTCTGCTTGGCCAGCCGGTACCCATCAGCTGCCTCAGGAGTCCCACAGGGTAAATATGCCTGATAGGACTCCTTTTTCACCAACGGGTTTGGGGGTTGCCGCCACGACAGGAAATATAAGGAAACCACCCTCTCGTCCACCGGGGTGAACCCAACTGTACAGGCGCTGAGCCAGGGGGTAATAAGTATACACACACCTGCTCTGCCTCTCACCGTGGCCAATTCAAGAGTGGAAGAGGGTCCAACCCCTCTCGAGAGGACTGGTATCAGAGCCCAAGCCGTGTGTGGAGGCAAGCCCCGGTGACCCGCGTCCAGGCAAGGGAAAATGTGATTCCATCAATTTATTCGTCATTGGGGGTCTTTTAGCCGTGCTTTGTTTGGTCCTTCACCTAGGACCTGTTTTTTATGGGTGACCCTGCCAGGGGCATCAAGACCCAGACAACTTAGCTCCGAGGATCACTGGGAAACACAAACCCCTCCAACAAGGTGACGGCTCATGGAGGGGATATAATGTATGTATATATATATATATACATATATATATATATAGTCCCCTCCAAATGTATTGGGATGGGAAGGTTGATTCCTTTGTTTTTGTTGTATACTGAAGAAATTTGAGTTTCAGATCAAAAGATTAATGTGAGACAAAAGTTGATAATTTCAGCTATTATTTCATGGTATTTACATCTAGATGTGTTAAACAACTCAGGACAGAGCACTTTTTGGTTGAAGCCACCCACTTTTCAAGTGAACAAAATTATTGGAATAAACATGATTAACGTAAAAATGAATAACATTTAATATTTGGTGGCATAACCCTTACTTGCAATAACTGCACCAAGGCTGCGACCCATTGACTTCACCAGACTGTTGCATTCTTCATTTGAAATCCTTTTCCAGGCCTTTACTGCAGCTTCTTTTAGTTGGTTTGTTTCTGGGGGTTTCTCCCTTCAGTCTCATTTTCAGGAGGTAAAATGCATGCTAGATTGGGTTAAGGTCTGGTGATTGACTTGGACCTTCCATTTTTATTCCCTGATGAAGTCCTTTGTTGGGTTGGCAGTGTGTTTTGGGTCATTGTCTTGTTGCATGATGAAGCTTCTTCCAAAAAAAAAGGTATCACAATCCACTGTTCGAAGAAGACTTCAAGAGAAGAAATATACAGGCCATACCACAAGATGAAAAGCACTCATTAGCAAAAATAACTTGAAGGCCAGATTGGATTTTGCAAAGAAGTTACAGAGATGAGCCACAAAGATTTTGGAACAAACTTTTCTGGACTGATGAGATCAAGATTAACCTCTACCAAAGTGTTGGAAAGGCCAAAGTATGGAGAAAGAAAGGACCTACTTAAGATCAAAAACACACAAGCCTGTGCGGTGGACCACCCTGGATCCCTTAGTGTGGGAGGTGTCCCCCTCCACCGGGCCTCTCTTGGGTGGACTCCTGGGCCCAACCCCGCCTCTCGATTGGGTGGGGTGGGATCCTCAGTCCCCGCGGTGCAGGCACAGCAATTACAGGACACTTCTGATGCTTACTGTACATGCGAAATGGTGTCTATTCACTTGCACATGTCAGCAGACACACACCCCTGGGATTTATTCACTGGGTGTGGGGACACTCAGTCATTGTGACAAATAACCTATAACGATACAAATGTATTGGATATCCCCTCACTCACAACTGTGGTCCTACAGTTTTTTCATAATTTACATAGCCACTCCCACCACACTTCACTTGTATAGCCGGGTCCGCGACCCCTGTCCTGCATGCTTCTCTTCCTGTCCCTGTCCTGTCCAATCCTGGCCTATATTGTCCTTCCCTCACAGGGTGTAGCTCTACTGACCCATACAACACTCAAATCCAATGTGTCATTGTCCTAGTTATTTAATGCTTTACTTTTCTCATTGATTACACCAAGTGCGTTGTTCTTTTGTTGTCTTCTTTTCCTGTATTTACTTACCTTTTCACTCTCCTTTGTTTTTTTTTCTGTCACTCCCCTTTAAGAACTTTATTCTGTTCGACTGAACGACTGTAAATTCTCAATAAGTATCCATTAGAATACAAAGAAACCATAGTGGAAGCTTAAAATGTCCACTGTGACACAGTAAAACTGTTCTGGCATAAAAGGGATATACATCTTCCTTTCTACTTGACCTAACAGCCAAACAGGACAAAAATAAAATACAATAAAATAAAATTAAAATCTGCCCTGCAATTGACAGGCGACCAGTTCAGGGTGTAGTCCGCCTTTCGCCCGAAGTCAGCCGGAATAGGCTCCAGTGCCCCGCGACCCTAACCAGGATAAGCGGTGTTGAAAATGGATGGAAGGATGGATAAAATAAAATAAAAAAATTAAATGTGGTTCACTGTCAAGGACGACTCTGCCTCAGTAAATATGAGGTACAGTCTGTCTGTGACCTGTTCAGAGACCATATCAGTCATACAGTGTTGGGTTGGTTCACCATCTGAGCGCTCTTTCGCCTCATTGCCTCTCGGTGCAGAGGAGCAGCAGGGCAGTGGCCTGTCAGCAGATTGTCACTCACCTATGAATTTAATTTATTTCTTCTGTGGTTCTCGGCAAGTATCTCCACAAATCAAACCCTTTTGTTTGATGCCGTGGCTTCGCTTTGATTATCTGCTGCTACATGTTATGGTCAACACTATATTTCAGCTTGTGTTGAGGTTATACAATGGAGAGCTGTGTGCGTTGCTTGCTGACACACACTGAGTGACGATGACTATTTCATGCTCTCCATATATTATTAGCCATTACTAAAGGATAAAAAAATATCTTGTTATAGCTTTTACGTTTTCCCTTGGTGTAGTCTGTAGCAGATTTAATCAGATGTTCCAGAAGTCTAGTTGTCTGTCTGTCTGTCTGTGTCATGAATCATTTTTGTGGAAAATCCTGACAGCAGTGGAAATCCCTCACTAAAAATGCGATATCTCTGTTATACAGCAAACACCGATTGTTGTCAAGCAGCAGGTTGCTAGAAAGAAAAACTTTCTACTTCATTTGTCACAAATGAAGGTTTGTGTGGGGGAGGTGTGGATACAAAGTTGGACCGAAATGCAGGGTAGCAGGTGAAGCGAGGCAGGGGAATTATTTATTTACAAAAAGGCAAACAAGGCACGTGGTAGTCCAAAAACAAGATTCAAAGTGACAAAGAAACACAGGGAAAACACTCACCACAATTTAGACTACTGGCAGCATGACATGATAAAGGACACAGGATGTATGACAATGAATCGACACAGACAGAACGAAACCTGAGAACTAAATAAAAGACAAACTGATGGACAAGGCACACCTGGACATCACACTAGTGGCTGAAAGGAGGTGATTGGTCGACACAAGTAACAGGGCAGACGAGAATAGGTGGAGATTAAAACCTAACGAGCAGACAAGGAAGAAATGTATAAAGGACACAGAAAAACAAGACATGAAGATAAGATTAAACAAAACTAAATCTAATCAAAACAATGCAAAAGTTAACACTGATAACGACATCATTAACTCGGTTGTTCTTTCCTTGCCTACACTGTCATCAGTGTCAAACAGTGCTTGCCTCTTTTTCCACTCGTAGGAGGATTGATTTTTGTTTTGTTTTATAAAATGGAGATACTATATTTCTAATATGCACATATTGGGGAAGCTCGTAAGATCAATTTACTGGTCAAGAGTTCCACCCTCATCTGCGGTCACAAGCTTTGGGCTGTGAACAAAAGTACAAGGTCACAAATCGAAGCAGCAGAAAATAGTTTCCTTCATAGGGTATCTGGCCTGACAGGACAGTCATTCGGGACTCTCAGAAGGGATACTTCTTTTCCAGTCTAGTAAACTCAAGTGTGAGAGCTGGGCTAGTTCACGTGTTGAGCCAAAGGCCGTTCAAAGCCCGTTAGCCACAAACCTACCTTACAACACGTTGTAGGGTAACATTATCATTCTGTCACGGGTTATGCCTCGGAGGTGTAACCAATTAAGAAACAACAACTCGAGATCAGTGTGAGCCACACAATTCTTTTCCACAAAAACAATGCCAGGATGGAATTATTGATACTGCTTTCCTTGAAATTGACACTAAATTTAGAGTGAAATTGACGGAAATTTAGAGTCTTCAATTAACCTACCATGTTTTTGTTATATGGAAGGCAACCGGAGAAAACCCACGCAGGCACGGGGAGAACATGCAAACTCCGGATTGAACCCCGGTCCTGATGACTGTGAGGCAGATGCTCTAACCAGTCTTGCACTGTGCTGCCAGCAATCACAATCCATTAAATTATAAAGTGATTTTAATTACAGCTGAAATAAAATAAATACATTTTACAGCATATTTTGCTTTGTTGTAGTATATATATATATATATATATATATATATATATATATATATATATATATATATATATATATATATATATGTAGTATATATATATATATATATATATATATATATATATATATATATATATATATATATATAGGGTCAGTGATGGTGTAGTGGTACACTTGCCTGAGTTTGGGTTCAGTTCCCACTCAGTGACGGTGCGAATGGTTGTCCGTGTCTATATGTGCCAGGTAACTGACTGGCGACCAGTACAGGGTGTAGTCCGCCTTTCGCCCGAAGTCAGCTCAGATAGGCTCCAGCACCCCCGTGACCCTAACCAGGTTAAGCGGTGTTGAAAATGGATGGATGGATATATATTTAATGTATTCACTTAATTTTTAGTCACCAAAATCTTAAAACAATATTTTATATAAAAAAATAATAAAAAATACATAACTGATTACATCACTACCACATTGCTTAAATTTTGGGCTGGGCAGACTAATGTGATTAATTTATTGTACTTTTGTACATTGTGTGTGTGGGTGTGTGTTGTCTTTGTGCATCATGATGATATATCGGTTTACAGAGTCAACAATACTTGTAATGTGTCTTGGTTGTCAGCATCTTGATTAGCGAGCATGTTCACAAGTTTGATTTTGGAAAGCAATGTTAAGGCTCTCACACTCTTCTGCATGTCATACATCCTATGTCCTACGTCAACGTCCCTCCAGAGAAGCATAATTGTTTTAATGAGTTCGTACACATTTAAAAGTCTGTATAAACAGACTTGAATGAGTATACAGTAGATGTTTTGTTATTCTTAATGGGCTATGTCGGTTTGCTACGAAGTATTGTAAAATTTTCACTGAAGAGCAAAAGGAAATATCGCAAGTATATCCATTCATCAATCCTTTTTTTTTACACTACTTGTCCTCATTAGGCTGGCAGGTGAGCAACAGGCTGAATTTGTGCAAGAGATGCGGCAAACCCTGTACTGTTTGCCAGCCAATCGCAGCTCACATATAGAGTGGTGCCTTGAGATACGAGTTTAATTTGTTTTAGTGTTGGGAGTAACTAATTACATGTAACTGGATTATGTAATTTAATTACAAAGTGTATATAATTGTAATCCATTAAATTACTGTGTAGTTAAATTACATTTGATTCTTGAAATTTCCATGTTTACAATTTAGTTACATTTGAAAAATTGCCGCAAAACCTTAATTTTTTTTCCATATCACTTCCTCCTTCTCCAGCTGATGCTTATGATTGCCACTCTTTGGTCATGCGACAAAAAGCTTTAGTTTACACTAGTTACACTGTTGAATACACAAAAGAACATTGACTTTTGATCAGTTTCACCATAATGGTTTTGGCCTTTTTTTAAGGAACATTCACTAATCTGGTTTGTCATGCGAAGCAATATTTTCTAAATTGTGCACGTTTGTCATTAGGTCAACATGATATCATGTTTTCCACATACTGTTCACATAATTCAACAAACACATTTTTACTATACATTTACATTTCATCATGTTTTTAATCAGTTTATTATTTATGTAAAGAACAAATAAGTGTTCAATTCCAGAATAATGAACAATGGTTTTAATCCACTTTTTGAGAACAAAAACATCCAAGGGTCCTGTTGATGCATTTATTATGAATTGAGAAAAGTAATCAAAATGTAATCAAATGTAATTAGTTATATTACCATGAAAGAGTAATTAAAATATTTACACTACTAATTGATCTTCAAAAGGGTAACTTATAATTGTAACTGACTACATTTTCAAAGCAATCTTTCAACAACTGCTTGTAACTCAAAACACTATCTGCATTGAAATAAATGGAGACGCCATTAATATGTTCAAGCCTCTCCCCCAATAAAACTATTTTTGTCGTGTTTAATAAGAAGGAAAATGGCATTTTATAATATTGTACTTTATAAAACAACATAGTAATAACATAATTAAATAGGAAATAATTGTGCATCATGATTTCATGCTTAGTCACTGATGGTGTAGTGGTACACTCACCTGACTTTGGTGCGGGCAGCGTGGGTTCAGTTCCCACTCAGTGACAGTGTGAATGTGTGTGTGAATGTTTGTCCATGTCTATATGCACCCTGTGACTGACTGGCGACCAGTTCAGGGCATAGTCTGCCTTTCACTCGAAGTCAGCTGGGATGGGCTCCAGCGTCCCACGATCATGAACAAGATAAGCCGTGTTGAGAATGGATGGATGGATTTCATACTTCAATTCAATTAATTGTATTGCCACCAGGGGTCAGTATAAAACAGTCATACAGATCCAAACGAGAAAGAGTCACCAACCCTCTCAGAGACTCCATCCATCCATCCATTTTCTCCAACGCTTATCCTCAATAGGGTATGCTGGAGACTATCCCAGCTAACTGCGGGTGAGAGGCAAGGTACACCCTCAACTGGTTGCCAGCCAATCGTAGGCACAAATAAACAAACAATATTTCACACTCACATTCACACCTATGGGCAATTTAGACTCTTAAATTCACCTACCATGCATGTTTTGGAGATGTGGGAGGAAACCGAAGTACCCGGAGAAAACACACGCAGGCACAGGGAGAACATGCAAGCTCCACACAGGCAAGGCCAGATTTGAACCCAGATCTTCAGAATTGTGAGGCGTTTTTGATTAAGTGTTAGCATTCGGCTAGCGGGGGCTATCCTAAGCCCAAGTTTGTTTGGTTGTTTTACAACCCCAATTCCAATGAAGTTCCTATATTTATATTTAATATTATTATATTATTATATTATAATATTTATATTTAATTGAATACACTACAAAGATAATATATTTAAAGCTCAAACTGATAAACTTTATTGTTTTTAGCAAATAATCATTAACTTAGAATTTTATGGCTGCAAAACGTTCCAAAAAAGCTGGGACAGGGTCATGTTTACCACTGGGTTACATCACCTTTTCTTTTAATAACATTCAATAAGCGTTTGGGAACTGAGGACACTAATTGTTGAAGCTTTGTAGGTGGAATTCTTTCCCATTCTTGCTCGATGTACAGCTTCAGCTGTTCAACAGTCCGGCGTCTCCGTTGTCGTATTTTACGCTTCATAATGCCCCACGCATTTTCAATTGGAGACAGGTCTGGACTGCAGGCAGTCTTGTACCCGCACTCTTTTACTACGAAGCCACGCTGTTTTAACATGTGCAAAATGTGGTTTGGCATTGTCTTGCTGAAATCAGCAGGGGCGTCCATGAAAAAGACGTTGCTTGGATGGCAGCATATGTTTCTCCAAAACCTGCATGTACCTTTCAGCATTAATGGTGCCCTCGCAGATGTGTAAATTACTCAAGCCATTGGAACTAACACAGACCCATACCATCACAGATGCTGGCTTTTGAACTTTGCGTCCATAACAGTCCGGATGGTTCTTCTCTCTTTGGCCCGGAGGACATGACGGCCACAATTTCCAAAAACAATTTGAAAAGTGGACTCATCGGACCAGAACACTTTTCCACTTTGCATCAGTCCATCTTAGATGAGCTCGGGCCCAGTGAAGCCGGCGGCGTTTCTGGGTGTTGTCGATAAATGGCTTTTGCCTTGCAATGGAGAGTTTTAAATGGCACTTACGGATGTAGCGCTGAACTGTATTTACTGACATTGGTTTTCTGTTCCTGAGCCCATGTGGTGATATCCTTTACACATTGATGTCGGTTTTTGATGCAGTGCCGCCTGAGGGATCGAAGGTCACGGGCATTCAATGTTGGTTTTCGGCCTTCCCGCTTACATGCAGTGATTTCTCCAGCTTATGGACCGTAGATGATGAAATCCTTAAATTCCTTGCAATTGTACGTTGAGGAACATTGTCCTTAAACTGTTCGACTATTTTCTCACGCACTTGTTCACATAAGAGGTGAACCTCACCCCATCTTTGCTTGTGAATGACTGAGCAATTCAGGGAAGCTCCTTTCATACCCAATCATGACACCCACTTGTTCCCAATTAGCCTGTTCACCTGTGGGATGTTCCAAACAGGTGTTTGATGAGCATTCCTCAAATTTCTGTCTTTTTTGCCATCTGTCACAGCTTTTTCGGAACGTGTTGCAGCCATAAAATTCTATGCATCCATTCATTTTCTGCGCCGCTTCTCCTCACTAGTGTCACGGGCGTGCAGGAGCCTATCCCAGCTATCATCGGGCAGGAGGCGGGGTACACCCTGAACTGGTTGCCAGCCAATCGCAAGGCACAACAAACAAACAACCATTCACACTCACATTCACACCTACGGGCAATTTAGAGTTGTCAATTAACCTACCATGCATGTTTATGGGATGTGGGAGGAAACCGGAGTGCCCGGAGAAAACCCACGCAGACACGGGGAGAACATACAAACGCCACACAGGCGGGGCCGGGGATTGAACCCCGAACCTCAGAACTGTGAGGCAGACGCTCGAACCAGTCGGTCACCGTGCCTCCATAAAATTCTAAGTTAATGATTATTTGCGAAAAACAATAAAGTATATCAGTTTGAACATTAAATATATTTTCTTTGTAGTGTATTAAATTAAATATAGGTTGAACATGATTTGCAAATCATTGTTTTCTGTTTTTATTTATGTTTAACACAACATCCCAACTTCATTGGAATTGGGGTTGTAAATACACAACATGTAATCATTTTTGTTTTTTGTTTAGTTTGACAGTAAACTTCAACTTGGAGTGCCATTAAAGATCTTGAAGCCTCTTTTTTGAAGAATTGTTCTGCCAAATTGCTTCTTAATGTGAAGTTAGTTGATTTGAGTTCACTCCCGCCATACAGCCCTCGCATCTCAAGTATGAACTTGCAAGTCAAAATAAAATTGTCATGATCCTTCTTTCTATTACTAATATTGAATTTTTCCAGGCTCTATACCTGCTGAGTCTCAGTATCTTTCCATTCCCTGGCCATGGTGGATGGGCAGAGTCTTCAGCGCACACCTGCTTGTCATCATGATTAATTAGGTTCTTAAACCGCCGGATAGAGGGGAACTTGTTCCTGGAATGTTGTTGCTTATTGCGATTTGATCATGTGTTTTGCGTCCATGTTTTGCCTCGCACTTGTTTTCCCTCGTAAGTATTTTGGGTTTTCTGAAGTCCTAGAATGATCTTTTATTGTGTATATTAGACTTTTGTTATCTTGTTTCTGTTAAGTTCTCTGGACTTGTCGTCCAGCAACTGCTCCCTTAGTTTGTGTGATCGTGTTAAAGCTATAGGCCAAATGACTGCTTGTATCACGAAAAACTTTTAAGTCGAGTCGCTCATATTTCAAGGCACCTTTGTAGATACAAACAACCATTAACACTCACATTCACACATTTGTAACATAGGGTCTTCAATTAAGCTAACATGCATGTTTTTGGAATGAGGGAGGAAGAGAAAGTACCTGGAGAAAACGTGAGCATGCAAAGTCCTGGGGCCTTATGTACAAAAGGTGCGTACGCACAAAAACGTGGCGTACGTTCTTTTTCACGGCAAAGTTCAAATGTATCAAGAGTGAAATGACCGTGGAAATGTGCGGTGCCTCACATCAACTTCATGGCTGGCGTACATGCGTTTCTACAGCTTTTGGTGCTTTGGCAACACTTCGAAGTGATGCTGGTGTGACCAGTGGTCTTCTGCGTTGTGTCGGTTCGAAGAATGGTGTGACACCGGGACATTTTTGGAGATGATCTCCTTTTATTCTGACAGAATAAACAACAGCAGAACCTCTGTATAAATTTTACTGTCCACTCGAGCTCTCTCCCACAGGACGATTGTACAAAAGGGCAGAGGCGGGGCCGAAGAAAACATTTATAGTGGGGAGCACAGAAGAATAAATTACAGGAGGAGGAGCACCGAGCTACATACACAGTTTACACTGGATCGGGAGGCATTTTCCTGTCAGGCAGCAACCGATTATGTGTAATTATACATAAACTACATTAACACACAGATTGACCGGGTTACATTCACCCCTCCAGAATTACACAAAATTCCAAAACATCAGTAAAACAAAACCTTCCAAAAACCACAAATAAATAAGGCCCAGAGCAAACTCACCCCTTCAATGAGTAAAATCAGCAATATCAGCTATCCTACAAAAAAAAAGGGTTAAGAGACCAGAGACCTACTCGGCGCCAAGCAGAATCCCAGAATACTCCAAAGACAAAATGAGGTGCCTTTTACACCACACAAATAGTCTATACAAAACTTGGGCATCGACAAGTTAAATACCCCCCCCCCCCCAAAAAAAATGATGTGGTTCAACATACATCACATAGGAACTCTCATAAAAACAATTGAATACAGTAACCAGAATCACACATGTATGACAGAGGAATGAAATTTCTTAACACCAAGATGCGCTTCAACTTGCTTCATCGACTCAATTAAACGACTAACAACTCTACCAAAACGTGAAAGAAGTCTCCGCTCAATATCATATTCCCCAAGGCCAGTAGTGTCAACAGGTGGAGGCTGTGAGCGTATGGAGTGAGGGGAGGCACTGTCACCATCCAACCCACCGAGGACAGGAAAGGATGGCACAGGTGGAGGTGGAAGATCTGTGATAAGGACTGAGCCGGTGGGAGACTGTCGGACCCATGATGCTGTACGATCCTCATCACACTCACTCAAACAGGCCAGGGGATCAGCAAGAGAAGTCACAACTGTTGCAGCTCCAGTGTCCACGGCTGACACTTGAGGCTCATGTACAGAACAGATTGAGGGGCCATTGGTCATGCTGACAGCACGGTGGGTAGCATTATCATCCAAACACACATTCAAAGGCAAAAGGTTCACCTGAAGGAGCAAGTTGCGGTGCACCACACGCTCACGCCCATCCCAATCCCTGATCCGGAAGATATGAAGAGCAGGTTTAGAGTCCACAACTCTGTAGGCTCCCATTTTTCAGAAAGCTTCCGCTTGCCACGGATTCCCTTGTTTGCCACCAGAACCTGGTCACCCAGTGTAAGAGGCACACCTTTAGTTTTTGCCCCACTGCGCTGTTCTCCTGACCCAGGAGCATGGCGGTGCGCAGATAATCCACAAGTGTCTTCACATAGGCATTATAGTTACAAACAGTGTTGTCACGAAGGACATTCCAGAACATGAGGTCAACGGGCAGTCTGGGAACCTGCCCGAACATCAAATAGAAAGGCGCAAACCCCATGGTTTCATGGACAGTGCAGTTGTATACAAAAGTCATGGACTGGATCAT
Organism: Phycodurus eques; assembly: GCF_024500275.1. Lineage (NCBI taxonomy): Eukaryota > Metazoa > Chordata > Actinopteri > Syngnathiformes > Syngnathidae > Phycodurus > Phycodurus eques. The sequence goes on from NC_084533.1 coordinate 2,419,652, forward strand.
CTGTGGCCATTTATGCTTCGCCCTTGGGGGGAGGGCTCTTAACATGTTTCCAAGGGTACGATTAAATCTCTCTGTTGTCCCATTCCCCATAGGATGGTAGGGTGACGTCTGAGATTTTCCAACACCGCTCAACTCCAGGAGCTCAGCAACCAACTTGCTCTCAAAGTTTGCTCCCTGGTCTCAGTGTATACGTTGAGCAAAGCCATACACACAGAAGAATTCATCCCAAAGCTTCTTAGCTACTTTCTTAGCGGTCTGGTCTTGGCACGGGAATGCAAGCGCCAACTTCGTGAAATGATCAGTGATCACAAGAACATCCACATACTTGTTATTTCTGACCTCAGCTGACCAGAATTCAATGCACACCAGATCCAGTGGCGCACTAGTCCTGATGTTCTCTAAGGGGGCTCTTGCAGTTGGCTCTGGTGTTTTGCTGAGTATACATCTATCGCAGGTCCTCACATGGTTGCGCACGTCCTTCTCCATGTCATACCAAAAGAAACACTGACGAGCCTTGGAGAGAGTGTGCGGTTGACCTTGATGGCCAACATGGTCTTGAACACCAGCCAGCACCTCCGATTTCAGGGAATTAGGAACGACAAACTGAAATCTCTTGTGTCTCGTCAACGGATCTTTCACCACCCTGTAGAGGACGCCATCAAGGAAGGTTAGCTTGTCCCACTGTTTCAGAATCCTCAGTGTTTGCTGACTCTCGTGATAGTGCTCAGGCCTGGAAGGTCTGCGCTTCAGCTCAACATAATGAGCAGCCCAGGAGATGAAAGGGTCCAGCCTCTGCTGAGACAGGAGATCCACCTGAGACAGAGCAGGCAAAACATCATGGCCAGGTGTTGGCAGCGTCGCCAGGTGATCTCTCGGGGCACAATCCCAGTCGCTAAGAGATGACAAGAGAGACAAGACATTGTCATATGTCAAAGAAACCGCAACAGCATCTGTGACAGGTGGGCCGTCCAATGACTGAGGCAGGCAGGTCAAATGGAAAGCGTCCTGGACACTGCTATCTTTTACATCACAGATCTGTTCCAGCAGTTCAGAATACGGCTCAGACAAGAGCCGCTGAGCTACAGGCTTCACAAATGGGTCCCAACTCAGGGCATCTGCCACAACATTCAGTTTACCAGGAACATACTTTAACTCGAAAGAGTATGGGGCTAGCTTGGAGACCCATTGTTGTTCACAGGCATCAAGCTTTGGCTTGGTCAGGATGTATGTGAGGGGATTGTTGTCAGTCCAAACTGTGAATTTATGACCCTTGAGCCAATGGCTGAATTTATCACATACAGCCCACTTCAGAGCCAAAAATTCAAGCCTGTGTGCAGGATATCTACTTTGGCTGCAGCAGAGCGACTTGTTAGCAAAGGCTATGGGTCTTGTGCTCTCTTCACCAGGTGGAACCTGTGACAGCACAGCACCTAGGCCATCCACGGAAGCGTCGGTGGAAAGACCAAATGGCCTCTCAAAATCAGGGTGTGCCAGCACCACACAGTCAAGGAGAGCACTTTTGAGTCCCTCAAAAGCTTCTTCACAAGCAGGATGGGGTAAAGGATGGGCATCTTTCACAGTTTTGGCATTAAGCCAGCAGAAGTCAGTGGAGATCCTCAAGTCCCCCAATTTTTTTCCAAACCATCACCAATGGTGAAGCATAGTCACTGATGGACTTGCTGACGATGCCCTTCATCTCCATTTCTGACAACACCTCTCTCAACTTATGATAGTGTGCTGGGGGAATACGTCAGAAGGGTAGCCGAAATGGGCGGTCATCAGTGAGGTGAATACGATGAACAAACCCCTTGGCTTCACCACAGTCCAGCTTGTCCTTAGAGAAGACATCTTGATAGACCAACACCAACTCAGCCAACTTCCTCTTTCACTCATCTGACACCTCACAGCCACTGATGTTCAGGTCACTCAACCCACAGTCTTTAAGCTGCTGTGACAGGTCAGGTGCCGCACCAAATGATGGAGTAGGTCTGATCAGATGGTCATTCTGAGATTTGCACAGCCCTTGAGCAATGGGAATATCCTGAACAGCAACACAGGTGAACACATCAGCAATCTTGGCATTGCGCCACAGTGTCAATGGGCACGGTGTGGGGTTGAGAACCTTCATGGGGATCAAGCGATCCCACCACATGGGCGTAATGACTCGCCCCACCATTATGTTCTTAGGAGTGGAACGGGCGGATGAAGGCTCAACCATGACAGTGCTCCCAGCCGACACTAGAGCAGATGGTGGCAGTTTCCCCCACACAACATACTCTGTCTGTGGCTGCAAGGTGACAGCCTGTTGCAATTTTACTGTGCCAACCTTGTCTGGCATGTCGGGGCCTGACCAAAGGGAGATACAGGACAGTAGATGGAGAAATTGTTCATATTCCCGGTCAGTGTTGCTTGAGGAAACAAGCGCACAGTACTTTTTGTCTGATTTCATATTTTGAATGAGGGGCCGGAGTACATTGGTCCCTATGAAGAGTTTGTCTCTCTGCCCTGGCACTACAAATGTTGGAACCAAAAACCTGGAACCATAGATGTCAATGTCCAAATCATAGATACATTTAGGGCGAGTGAGAAGGCCCACACATCTGATGAGCACCACACTTTCAGGTACAGGCTGAGGAGGCAAGGCAACGCCAGCAGCTCGAAGCTTAGACTCTGTTTCTTCACTAAGTGTGCATGACATGCTCCCTGAATCGAGCATCCCTCTCAGATTGAACCAGCTGCTGACGGTGACTGGAGCATAAAACAACTCACTTGCTCCTTCAACTCTATGTGACCCCACCAGGATTACTGTCTTGTCAGCAGGGTACACATTGCAACAATTCATGTACACAGACCGAAGATCTGGTGCACTGGTGAGGGTGTCTTGAACGCTGCCCACGCTGCCCCTCTCGTCACATGGGCTGGCTAGTTTAAAGTGGGTGTGGAGGAAGGGGCCGTTGGTGTGGCTGGATTTCTTGAAGTCTGTGAGCACTCACGCCTCACATGGCCAGGACTGTAACAATTGAGACACAGCCTGTACAGTCTACAGTGTGAATTGGTTGAGTGTTCTCCCGAGCCGCAAACTTTGCATGATGCATGTTGAGCACCCCGCTGGCCATGGGAAGAACTGGGCCAATTGGCGCGCCTTTGACCAGTAGAAAGGGAAGCAGTGCACAAGGACAGAACTTTGTCAAACATAGCCACCATCTGTTGAGAGCAAGGATCGGCTGCTGAGGGACCGGAAGCAACAGGAGACTGGTGAGCATATGTGGCAAGGAGCAAGAAGCAGAAGGTACACGCAGATTCACAGCTCCATCAGGTGACTGAGGTTGGCCAATGGCTGCAGTGGATGAGAGGGCAGGCACAGGGTGAGATGTTGTCTCACACATCACTGAGACAGGCACTGGAACAGCTGTGTGGCCGGTGACATCAACAGGGCCCTGACCAGGGGCAGGGACACATCTTGCATTTTGCAAGTGAACTACATTCACCCTTGTTTTCCTCACCTGACTATCCAGCTGGTCCTGGACCTCAGTTGCAGTCCATTTCTCGGGAGCCATCAGTTGAAAAGACAAGGCGAGACTAGGATCAGGACAGTGGTTAATAAACATCATGACAACTTCTGCACTGGGGTCCTCCACCAGTTTGCCCCACCTGCGAAGGCACTCATCCGCAACAGCAATAGACTTGTTGAGGCGGATCCAGTTATCCATGGCATCATCACCAGCTCGCGGAACTGTGCCGTAAAAGTCTTTCATGGGCAGGCTGGAGAAAGTCAGCGCACTGAAGTTGCACCTTAGTATGTCAAACACAGCAGTCAACATCTCAGTCCCACTCAATGCAGGGTGGCTGTTTAGCGACACCCTGACCACATCTCTAGCTTTGCAAGTCAACCTGGACATCGTCAGGTCAAACATTTCTGTAGGTGTTTTACAGTCCATTCTTGATAGGTAACACCTCATCATATCCTCCCATTCATGAATGGAGAATGCATCTGTGTGGTCACCCTTAAAGTACGGCGGCGCCTTAATGTCTGATTGAACAACAACTTTCAGCTGTGACTGATCCTGCCAAGGGGAAGGCTGGCCGACAGGAGACTGTGGCTGGCTGTAACTGGGTTGGTACATGGTGCTGAGATTTGCCATGATACTATCACCAATCTGTTTTGCAAAATTGGTAATTATGTTACCCAGTGACTCAGTAGTGATAACATGGGTTTGCTGGGGATCCGTCTGAACAATTGGAGTGGAGCTAGCTGCAGGGATTAATGGCTGGCGTATCATTGACTGCTCTGCTATGCAGTTATTACGAGGTTGCCTTGCCCTACCCTTTCTAAAACATAATGAGGCAACTTGCTGAGCCCTACCCACACCATTTAATTCAGACATTGCAATATTAGTGTTCTTCTTTCCTGTAATTTTAAGATAAATAAAACTGAACAGCCCAAGTCAACTTATCCAAAAAGCAAAAACACATCACAAAGAAAAATGGAAAAGGATATTACCAGGGGTCATCAACCCAGCAATGCTCAGGAAGCAAGCAAAACACAGCAAACAAACAAAGATTCACAGTTTCCTATCATAAGGCAAAATACCCTGGCAAATACTAGGCATCAAATCACCTGAACGGAGAAACTGAGCAAAATATTAAGTAACAGGACAAGTATAATAATACAAATGCAGTGAAATCCGTACACAATATAGCAACAATCCTGCACTACTAAATTTACCAGATGACGACACGACAAAACAACAACACAAAAAAAATACAAATAAAATAAAATAACACCTGCAAGTCAAAACACAGGGCTCTGTTTCAATGACGTTGTCAGCAAGAGGGAGCAGAAGAGAAGAGCAGATCAGTCAGCTGCGTAGGCGATCGCTGGTCCGCGATTTTACGGGCCTAACGGCGCCAAGTGTGACCGGTGGTCTTCTGTGTTGTGTCGGTTCGAAAAATGGTGTGACACCGGGACCTTTTGGGAGATGATCTCCTTTTATTCTGACAGAATAAACAACAGCAGAACCTCTGTATAAATTTCACTGTCCACTCGAGCTCCTCTCCCACAGGACGATTGTACAAAAGGGCAGAGGTGGGGCCGCAGAAAACATTTATAGTGGGGAGCACGGAAGAAGAAATTACAGGAGGAGGAGCACCGAGCTACATACACAGTTTACACTGGATCGGGAGGCATTTTCCTGTCCATTTTTCCATGGTTTCTCACGCTAAGTTAATTCACTTTTACCCCCAGCCGGTCTAAAAGACTCTCACCAACAAAGACTTGTATCTGTTCACCAACTGAAGACCATTTGCCCTTTTTGGTCTGGGAGGAATGATGGAGCACAAGCACAAGCAACACCCACTGGCGATTGAGAGGTACTGCAATATGTTTTCACCAAACTTTTCTGCTTTAATATTTTAAGAACCTTCCATGAATGCTCCCAGCGTTTACCACCACACCAATGTCACTAGTGATTGTATGTCTCCGAATTTAATGTTCCCAGAATCTCGAGATTCTGGGAACATTAAGCCGTTCATCACGCAGTGTGAACTCCACTTTGAGCTGCAGGCAGCTGCCTTCCCCACCGAGCGGGCAAAAATCGCTTTCGTCATTTCCCACCTGACTGGTCGTGCGGAGGCGTGGGCTACTGCTGAATGGAGCCGCAATTCCGCCACATGTCATTCATGGGCTTTTTTCGTAAAGACTATGGAGCAAATTTTTAAATTTTCCACACCAGATCGTGTGGCAGCTCGCTCCCTTGTCACTTTACAACAAGGCAAGCGCAGGGTGTCAGATTACGTGATTGAGTTTCTCATTCGAGCAGCTGAGAGTCATTGGAATAATCGGGCGCTACTCGATGCCTTTTTTCAAGGACTATCCCCCGCCGCCAAGGATCATTTAGTCCCGCTAGACCTGCCGACCGACTTGGACACTCTCATCGCTCTCGCCGTAAAAATCGACAAGAGGCTTTTGGATCGCGAGCTGGATGAAGACCGGCTGCGTCACCGCGCACTATAGAACCCCTCTGGTTCCGCCTTCCAGGCCCCCTCCTCCCCCCCGGTTTGTGGATGGGGTCCTGTCTTCTCTGTGAAGCGGCTGTTGTCGTCTCGTCGGAGGGGGAGGGTGTTTCAATATCTGGTGGACTGGGAGGCCTCTTTGCCTCATGTTTTTGGATACTGTTGCCTTTCTTGGATTGCCTGCCTGTGTACCGACCTATGCCCGTATATTAAACCTCTCTTTTTGGAAACTGTCCATTTGTTTTGGAGTCGTGCATTTTTGGGTCCTATCCTCTGTTCCGTTCATGACACTTTGGCTCTTGCTCTCTCTCAATCTTGCACTCTCTCGTTGTTCAACCTGCCGAAGAGCTGACTCAGCCCGGGAGCCCCACCTCTCACCATGAGGTGGCCGAGGCTCACCGAACTTGCCCGCCTCGCCGCCAAGCGTGGACCGCAGGAAGCATCTGCCAACTCCCTGAAGCTACCCTTTTATGTGTGGGGCAGTTTACGGACAAAACTCCGTTGGGAAGCAAGTACGGTGTGAGTTTTTCCCGTGACCGCATGCCGAACAATGCCACTGCAAGCGCTCCGGCCATCCTGCACCTGAAGTCTCTTCCTTTTCTTTTCTTCCTTTTTATTTTTCAAGCTGGGATAGGCTCCAGCAGCCCGCGACCCTAGTGAGGATAAGCGGTTCAGAAAATGGATGGATGGACTATCCCTTGTGAGCGCTCTTGCCAACCACCCGGAAGGTCGACCCACCTGCTGAAATTGGTCTACGCAATGTAAGTCCAACATGCTGGTACGAAATACAAATTAGTGCATATTTGAGGAAAAGAAATAACAGCCACAGAGATTCACAACTCTCGCACTGTCACCGCGCATGCTCATTCCACCCTCACATCACGAGTTCAGCCTCCTTTACCAATGTTTGTCTGTCCTTTGTTATGGAGTTAGACCCCACTGTATTGTTTCCTGTAGATTCCCCTGTTTCATTTAATTAAATTGTCAATCAAAATCCACTACCTGTATCATTTGAGTTTGGCTGCGACAAGAGACCTCTGCGATCGAGGACTCATATTTCATTACTGTAGCAACCTTCAGACTGATAAGACTTTGACAGACTGACAGACTTTTTCGTCACTTTGTCCGAATTTTTTCACATATAAAAAAGAGACGTGGTGCCCTTTTCAAGACAAAAATAGTTTGATTGTGATTGTGAACCCTGGAAGTGAACGCAGGAATTTACCTTCGACTTACTTATTTCTTAAATAAATTACATTTTGGCGGCCCGGTGAGCGACTGGTTAGAGCGTCTGTCTCACAGTTCTGAGGACTGGGTTCAATACCCGGGCCCGCCTGTGTCGAGTTTACATGCTCTCCCTGTGCCTGCATGGTTTTTCTCCGGGCACTTCAGTTTCCTCCCATATATATGTGCCCTGTGATTGGCTGGCGACCAATTCAGGGTGTACCCCGCCTCCTGCCCGATGATAGTTGGGATAGGCTCAAGCACACCCGACCCTTGTGAGGATAAGCGGCTCAGAAAATGGATGGATGGAAATATATACGCTAGACTGTAAACATCCTGCTTGTTTACAGAATTAAAAACAATGAAATAAGACGACAAATATTACAGTGGTGGCGGCTTGGTTAACATATCTGGCTCACAGTCCAGAGGTCTTGGGTTCAAATCCGGGCTCCAGCGTTCCGTTGTGGATTTTGCGTGCTACACCCATGCCTGTGTGAGTTTTCTCCAGAACTCCTGGTTCCTCCCATATTCCAAAAACATGCATGGTAGGTTAATTGAAGACTTAATAGTTCGTCGGTGTGTATGTGAGTGTGAATGGTTGTTTGTCTATATGTGCCCTGTAATTGACTGGCGACCAGTTCACAGTGTACATTCATTTTTGTACCCCGCCTCTTGCCCAAAGTCAGCTGACTTTAGCACAACCGCGACCCGTCAGTAGGTTAAGCAGTCAAAAGAATGGATGGATTGGTAGATGTAATGGTGGCCTCAAACCTTTACACATAGTATTGTATCTTTTTAAAATCCATTGAAAAACAATTTCTCAGTCTTATATTTAACTGTTTATGAAGTTTGTGCTCGTGTGCTACGTTTGCTCATATCCTGTGCATCTCCTGTGGGCTAAGCCCCTGATGAAACCCAGTTACACCCCTGCCATCAGCCACCCATGCTCCCACCAACTTTGACTCCTAATTGTCAGAGCAACAGTCGGTATACACGTGTGTGTGTGTGTGTGTGTGTGTGTGTGTGTCTGTGTGTGTATGTATACACACATACATATATAAGTACATATACTTATAAAGAAGCAAGATTTGTGTAACCAAAGAATCTTTGTGGCTGTCAACCTGTTACCATGGTAACTGTGGTTGCACAAGATTTGTTTTATCGTTTCATAACAGGCATGCTGGCAAATGTAACCAGGCCCATCAAAAGTACAAGAAGAAAAAGTACAAGAGGATAACATCTCAGCTGCAGCTCAGTGACACTGATGTGAAAGTATGAGGTGGAATATTATGGTTTCAAATGATCATTTATTCCCAGGAAAGTATCAGAGAAAAACAATTCCCTCATTCCATTGTTAGTGTCGTTCAGAAAATTGTCTGACATATAACCAGGGTTAAGATGTTGTTGCTCTAGTTGTTTTTAACCAGTTAACTAAATTGGCCAGCATAAAATTGTGAAGCAGCCAACCTCGCCAAGATGGCGCCTACCAGTGTGGTCGCCTCGGTAACGCGCTCTCTAGTATTGTCTTTGTTTTTGTGTTTTTCGTCCGTCTTTGGAGACCTTACACGACTCACTTACACAAGGGGAGACCTGCTAACCATCAAGGAGGCTACTCCGGACTTTCTGTCACCAACTTTCGAAAATCCGCTCAGTTTTTTCCCCGAGTTACTCACCGGAGCGGCGTCCGCGGTTTGCGGCGCATGGAGGCGGAAGCGGCGCCACAGAGGGAAACGAGCCGGCATTCAGGTGAAACTCCGCAAGAGAGGACACAGATTGGCGTTCCCGTCGATCCACCTCGCGAATGTACGCTCCCTACCCAACAAAATGGACGAGCTTCATCTTCTGTTAAAGACCAGTAAAGACTTCGGACGTTCCGCGGCTATGTGCTTCACGGAGACCTGGCTTTGCGACGCTGTACCCAATGGCGCCGTCATGCTTCCCGGCTTCAACATTCATTGAGCGGACCGCGACATGGAATCATCGGGGAAAACAAAGGGCGGCGGGATATGCCTCCATATCAACGAAAAATGGTGTACGGACGTCACGGTGCTCAGCACACACTGCAGCCCGCATTTGGAGTCGCTGTTTTTGAACTAAACCATTCTACTCGCACGTGAGTTTGCATCGTTTATACTGGCTGGAGTCTATATTACACCTCAAGCTAACACGAACGCCGCATTGCTAACGCTCGCCGAACAAGTCAACGAAATTGAAAAAAAAACACCCGGACTCACCCCTCATTATTCTTGGGGACTTTAACAAAGCTAAACTCAACCACGAACTCCCTAAATACAAGCAGCACATCGACTGTCCTACCAGGGAAAATAATACTTTAGACCACTGCTACACTACGGTAAAAAAACGCATACCGTGCTATACCTCGTGCAGCCCTGGGCTCGTCTGATCACTGCTTAATTCACTTAATACCGACGTACAGGCAAGAACTTAAATGTGCGAAGCCTACAGTGAAAACAGTCAAAAAGTGGACCAATGAAGCCAAGATGGAACTTCAAAGCTGTTTAGACTGCACAGACTGGAGTGTCTTTGAAAATTCAGCTGGCAGCCTGGATGAATATACGGACACTGTCACATCCTATATCAGTTTCTGTCAAGAGGTTTGTGTACCAACAAAATCATTTCGGACATTCACCAACAACAAGCCGTGGTTCACTGCTAAACTTAAGCAGCTTCGCCAAGCTAAGGAAGATGCATATCAGAGCGGGGACAGGGCCCTGTATAATCGAGCTAGAAACCAGCTAACTAAAGAAATTAACATTATCTATGCAGCAAAGTTGGAAAAACAGTTTAGCGCGAACGACTCTAAATCAGTCTGGCATGTATTCCAATCGCTGACTAATTACAAGCGACGATCCCCCCAAGCTGAGAACAATAGCACACTAGCCAACGACTTGAATACTTTCTACTGCAGATTTGAAAAGGACAGTTTCATTCCACACACCCAAATGGCCGCACCCGCGACCACAACCACACCTCTGACTTCTGCGTTAACCATCCATGAACAGGATGTGAGACGCATCTTCAAACAACAGAAGATTAACAAAGCGGCAGGACCGGACCATGTGTCCCCATCCTGCCTCAAAGTCTGCGCGGACCAGCTCGCTCCAGTCTTCACTCAGATCTTCAACAGATCTTTGGAAATGTGCGAAGTTCCATCCTGTTTCAAACGCTCCACCATCATTCCAGTCCCCAAGAAACCTGCAATCTCTGGTCTGAATGACTACAGGCCTGTCGCTTTGACATCTGTGGTCATGAAGTCCTTTGAACGTCTCGTGCTGGACCACCTCAAGAGTGTCACAGGTCCCCTGCTGGACCCCCTGCAGTTTGCCTACCAAGCGAACAGGTCTGCGGATGATGCAGTCAACATGGGACTGCACTTCATCCTAGAACACCTCGACAGTGCAGGGACCTACGCGAGGATCCTGTTCGTGTACTTCAGCTCAGCGTTCAACACCATCATCCCTGAACTCCTTTCAACCAAGCTTCTCCAGCTCAGCGTCTCACCTGCCATCTGCCAGTGGATTTACAGCTTTCTGACGGGCAGGATACAGCAGGTCAGGCTGGGGGAGGCCGCCTCATCCACACGCAGCATCAGCACTGGGGCGCCCCAAGGTTGTGTCCTCTCTCCGCTGCTCTTCTCTCTCTACATGAACGACTGCACCTCAGCGAACCCGACTGTCAAGCTCCTGAAGTTTGCAGATGACACCACTGTCATCGGCCTCATCAAGGACGGTGACGAGTCTGCATATCGACAGGAAGCGGAGCGGCTGGAGCTGTGGTGCGGCCGACACAACCTGGAGCTGAACACGCTCAAGACTGTAGAGATGATCGTGGACTTCAGGAGGCATCCTTCGCCACAGCTGCCCCTCACGTTGTGCAGCTGCCTTGTGTCAACCGTCGAGGCCTTCAAGTTCCTGGGAATTACAATCTCTCAGGACCTGAAGTGGGCGACCAACATCAACTCCGTCCTCAAAAAGGCCCAGCAGAGGATGTGCTTCCTGCGGCTTCTGAGAAAGCACGGCCTGCCACCGGAGCTGCTGAGACAGTTCTACACAGCGGTCATCGAATCAGTCCTGTGTTCTTCCATCACAGTCTGGTTTGGTGCTGCTACAAAAAAGGACAAACTCCGACTGCAACGGACAATCAAAACTGCTGAAAGGATTGTCGGTACCCCCCTACCCACCATTGAGGACTTGCACGCTGCCAGAACTAAGACAAGGGTGTGCAAAATCCTCTCAGACCGTCTGCACCACGGTCACCAGCTCTTCCAGCTCCTCCCCTCAGGTAGGCGCTACCGATCAACGCAAACTAGAACTAGTAGACATTCCAACAGCTTCTTCCCTCTTGCGATCAACTTCTTAAACACCTAACCTATAATTCCATTACAACAAGCTGGACATTTTTTGACTTGAGTTCGTTGTCACATTTCTGTGGGGCCAATTATGTATTACTCGTGCAGTCACTGTAGTTGTCTCGCCATGCTGCACTATTTGCATATACTGGCCACTCATGCCAGAGTAGTATCTGCTCCATTTGCACACTGATTGAGGAGTATCTGTAACATTTGCACAACCATGATTGTCCCATATGATCACACTACTCGTCACTTTAAACCGCATACACTCCTTGAAGTCTCAGCGCCCTTTGCACAATGGTCATTGCACCGGACTATTGCAATATTAGTCATTCAAACTGCTCTAAGTGCTAGAGGACTCTGCATCTTTTTGCACAATTGTTTTTTGTCAATGTCTTTATGTCCCCAAAGTGTTCTGTAAATTGACTGTCTGTTGTACTAGAGCGGCTCCAACTACCGGAGACAAATTCCTTGTGTGTTTTGGACATACTTGGCAAATAAAGATGATTCTGATTCTGATTCTGATTCTGAAGTAACTCGGGTGTATATTGACCACAGACCTGTGTCAATTGTTTTAGGTCCGTCCATCCCTCCATCCATCCATTTTCTTCCACTTACCCGAGGGATGCCCAGACTTCCCTCTCCCAAGCCACTTTCTCCAACTCTTCCGGGGGGATCTTGAGGGGTGTCCTGGGTCGTCCCCGGGGTCTCCTCCCAATGGAACGCGCCCGGAACACCGCACCAAGGAGGCGTCCGAATCAGATGCCCCAGCCACCTCATATGGGTCCTCCCGGATGACCAAGCTTCTCACCCTATCTCTAAAGGAGAGCCCGGACACCCTGTGGAGGAAACTCATTTCGGCCGCTTGTATCCGGGATCTTGTTCTTTCGGTAATGACCCACAGCTCGTGACCATAGGTGAGCGTAGGAATGTAGATCGACCGCTAAATTGAGAGCTTCGCCTTTCGGCGTAGCTCATTCTTCACCACAACAGACCAATACAAAGTCTGCATCACTGCAGACGCTGCACCGATCTGCCTGTCAATCTTCCGTTCCATTTTTCCCTCACTTGTGAACAATACCCCAAGATACTTGAACTCCTCCACTTGGGACAGGATCTCATCCCCGACATGGAGAGGGCACGCCACCCTTTTTTGACTGAGGACCATGGTCTCAGATTTGGAGGTGCTGATTTTCACTCACAGTGAAACACTCCAAGTTGGAGATCATGGCTTGATGAAAGCTCAGCAATTGAGGCGTGTAACATTGCCTACTCTGACTCAATGTTCCCCGCCTCCCCCGGAACATGAGGAAAGTTCTGGTGGGAGTTGAAAGTCCTTCTGACAGGGGATTCTGCCAGACGTTCCCAGCAGACCCCTCACAATACGTTTGCAACTGCCAGATCGGACCGGCATCTTCCCCCACCATCGGAGCCAACTCACCACCAGGTGGTGATCAGTTGACAGCTCCGCCCCTCGCTCGAGTTTCCAAGACATGCGGCTGAAAGTCAGATGACACGACCACAAAGTCGATCATCAAACTGCGACCTTGGGTGTCCTGGTGCCAAGTGCACGTGTGGACACCCTTATGCTTGAACTTGGTGTTCGTTATTGACAATCCTTGATGAGCACATAAATCCATAAACAGAACACCGCTTGGGTTCTGATCGGTGGGCGTTCCTCCCAATCACGCCCTTTCAGGTCTCACTGTCATTGCCCACATGAGTATTGAAGTCCCCCAGCCGAATGACGGAGTCGCCAGCGGGAGCACTATCCAGCACCCCCCTCCAAGGACTCCAAAAAGGGTGGGTACTCTGAACTCTGTTTGATGCACAGGCACAAACAATAGTCAGGACCCGTCCCCCCACCTGAATTTGGAGCGAGGCTACCCTCTCGTCCACTGGGGTGAACCCCAATGTACAGGCACCAAGCCAGGAGGCAATAAGTATACCCACCCCTGCTCGGCGCCTCTCACCGTGGGCAACTCCAGTGTGAAAGAGAGTCCAACCCCTCTCAAGAAGACTGGTACCAGAGCCCAAGCCTTGTGTGGAGGGGAGCCTGACTATCTCGTCGGAACTTCTCGACCTTACACACCAGCTCGGGGTCGTTCGCTGCCACAGAGGTGACATTCCACGTGCCTAGATCCAGCTTCTGTAGTCGGGAATTGGATCGCCAAGGTCCCTGCCTTCGGCAACCACCCAACTCACACTGCACCTGACCCCTATGGCCCCTACAACAGGTGGTGAGCCCATGGGAAGGGGGACCCAGGTTACCCTTTCGGACTGTGCCCGGCAGGGCCCCATGGGTGCAGGCCACCAGGCCTGGCTCCAGAGGGGGGCCCCAGAGACCCACGTCCGGGCAAGGGAAACCTTAATCCATATATATTTTTCATCATAGGGATCTTTTAGTCATGCTTTGTCTGGTCCCTCACCTAGAAACTGTTTGCCATGGGTGACCCTACCAGGGTCGTGAAGCCCCAGACAACTTACCTCCTAGGATCATTGTGACATACAAACCCCTCCACCACGATAAGGTGACGGCTGGGTTGTTTTACATCTATTTCCTAAAATGAGATAATTTTTTCATTGTGCTACTGAAACACTGACTAAAGCGGTGTACGGGAAAACAGTGGAATACCGCTATTCGCTGGAGATAGGAAACTGAGCCGAAAATCTGCGAATAATTGACGCCCATTAAAATTGCATTGGGTAAAGAAAAGAAAATCCCCCAAAATTCTTTAAATAACCGGAGTTATGCCACCAAGCACTCACTCCCCAAAAATGAAATATATATTGAAAAAAAGAAAATCTGTTAATAGGAGAATACGGAGCTGCCGAAACACGAATATGCGGGGTCCACTGTCCATCTTTTTGCTCTTCAGTATGCCACTCTTTTTGAACAATTGAATGGTTCCTCTCAAATAATTCAGCTGCTCAAAAGATTTGTTCCAAAATACTCCCAACTATCATCAGTGATCGCGCATGAAATACCACTTTTCATGGCACTTTAATACTTCATGTATGACCTGGATGTTGATACATTTATAAGGAAAATAGAAAGATTTTTACAAAGCTAATGTAGGCAAAGTGCTGAGTGCGGGCAGGCAGGGCCAGGTGAAGTCAGGTTCCTCTCCCATTTTCTGCATCCAACACCTTGTTTAAGACTTTTGAGAAAACCAAGTACAAACCGGTATTTTCCTTGTTAAACTTAAATAGCAATATTTTAAATAGGAAATTGAAGTTTACTGCAGGAGGCTCATCAACACGGCTACGCCACGTGTTCCATGCCATAAGTCTGAGCATACATTCTTGTTTTTCTTCTTCTTCTACAGTATTATTCTTTTTTTTTTCACTCTTCATATTTTCCAACAGTCTAGGTCAGGGGTGTCATACTCATTTTAGTTTAGGGCTAGGGTTGGACATCAACAATCGAGAACCAATTGGAACTGGGACTAACATTCCGGTTCTTCCGGAATCGTTCAAATTTAAAAATTTCAGTTCGCAGTTTCGATAACTACAGTCCGCCGACCCTGAAGAAGAGAGTGGCGAAAACGAACAAAGAAGAACATGCACGAAGAAGTGCTTGTGCCCAATGGCGGCGGCAAACAAAATGTGTCTTAACTTTTTAAAATAAATGACCAGTCACCTCAGTGCAACACTTGGAATAAGATTATATTTTGCAAAGGAGACTTTCACGATGTGTAGAAGTCTTACGCACTCCCTCCCACTCCGGGCCTTAGCCTACGCGGTGTAGGCTAAGGCCCGGAGTCAAATTGGGTGAGTGAAACAATAAAATACATTTATGCCAACACTGAGGCAGCTAATAAGTTAAACGGTGGGTTGCACTTATGCTCTGATGGTTTTTCGTGTTTATTTTAGTCTTCAAACCAACGTAAGAGTTGATGACACAAACAAAAAAAGCTTAACCTTGAGCTAAAACGTCACCAAAGGTCAAACTTGCAACTGAAGCAGCATCACAATGAATTGGGACAAGATTCGCATAAATATTGTCGCACAGTATCATAAACACTAAGCTTGTGCATCATTGGTGGGTAGGTAAAGGAATCAACATTTTAGAGCATTTGGTTCCATCCAACTTTTGTTTTCAAAATTCACCGGTGTCGTGTGAAGTTAATTTTTGTGCCGAAATGCTGAGTTCCAGTGCGTACCCTTCAAAATAAATGGCTACATGCATAAAACAAGAAGTCAAGTTAAAACTTGCACATATAAACCATTTGACAAGATAAAACTGACAAATAACTATTTTAACAATGCTATATTTAACTTTTAGCTGAAACTTTAATTTCTGAATATTAAGTCAATTGGGTTAGTTCCATACACATTGCATTTTTCGTTCATAGGTTTGATATTGATACTGGTTATAAAGAACCCTGAGTCAAATGTTAATTTTAGTCTATGCGGCATGCTGCTAAGAAAATCGATGTTCCTAATTTGGACACCCTTTATTAAAACCATGCAAACTTTTTGACCCAGCCCCCTAAAATAATCGAAATCAAGCATCGTTTGGAGCGGAATCGCTTTAATTCGAATGATTCACCCCAATTTGAAGTGGCCTGGACCAGTATGTTTGTGGCCTAATGAGGTATAAAGAATGACAATTGCAATTTTTTTTCTAGCAATGATTAGGTGCAAGAATTAAAATTGCATTGTGAAAATATTGACATTGATTATAGTTTTGTTTGAAGTCATATGAGCAATTTGAAATTTTACAAAAATGGGTGCAACAACCATGCACATGAACAAAACACAATTTCCACCAAATCAACCTCTTTTGAACTGAGACTGTATACAGCAATATTCAGTGTCATAAAGGCTTACTTCGCTCATTGCATCAGTATAAAGAGTCAAATCTTGAGTAGCAGCAAATTTCAGAATGTCATTTAAATGATTGTGTCTGAGCCTTGAGCGTAGCTCTGTTCTATTGATGTTCATTACAGGAAAAAACTCACAAAGGTACAATCGATAGTTCCAGACAGGCACAAAACCTTTGCAGCCAGGGCTGTCAATTTGGCGTAACCTGGCAAAGGATTCAGATAAAATAAATCCTTCAAATGTGAATCACACTTTTAATTATTTCAACTGGGATCTCGACAGGCAGCTCAATGGCATTGACTCTGAATGGTGAGCAAAAAAACTGTGAATTCTGTCCCAAGCTTACCAAAGACATGCAACAGTTCAAACGCTAACACCAAATGTGTTATCTTGTATTTGTAGCGATCCAAGTCACCAGTATCTCCTATCACACGTACATCTCTCAGACAAGGAAAATGAGCAACATCCTCACTTGACAACTGAGCCTCACAAAGCCAGCTTCAACTTGAATGCGTATATGCTGTCAGAATACTGTGTGACAACTTTGTTGAGGCCTTACAACATTTTGTTCAAATGATTCAAGTGCTCTGTAATATCCACCATGCATGTCTTTCAGTCATTCTTGCACTTGAAATTCCAACACCGATTTGCCCTTTTTCTCCATGAAATGTCCAATTTCCTCTTGTAAATCAAAGAAATACTTCAGCACAGCACCTTGGCTTAACCACCTGACTTGGGTGTGGTATGGCAGGCCAAAGGGAATATCTTTATCATTATCATAAGGCTTACAAAATGCAGGTGATTCAGAACTGTGGATCGGATTAAATTAGCGGTCCGTACAACCACTTTCATGATGATTTAGTGATCACTAATCCCGCCAACACGAAGAACTCCTTGGTGAGGGTCAAAGTCTCATCAACGCCACGTATAAAAATATGGCCGGCCAGTGGCAATGTCAGGCCTATTTTAGTGGGGGTTCAGCTCCCCTAAAATGTTCGTAAGCCCCCCGAAATTATTTGGTTGTTTAATTTTTTTTACTTATTTTTTCTTACAATTTACTTGAAACCCAAAAAAAATCTTCAATAAACGGGGCCTTCTCGTGATTGGTTCCCCCGCCAAAAAGAAAAAACGAAAATAAAAATGGGGGAAAAAATTGGGAAAATAAAGGAAAACAAAAAGGACCAATACATTGAAAAAAGTCCTCACAAAGATCAATCTGTGGATGACAAACTGCAAGTATGCGAAAATTAAAGTCCACTTTAATTAAAAAGCTACTTTGTAGTAGCTGCCTGTTGACAAAATGATGGAGGTTATAAAGTGAACTTTATGCATGAATTTACATCATAAAACAGAAGCTGACCTCATTCACTTATAGTTGCCATCAGTGGATAACAATAACAATAATAATAATAATGAATAATAATAACTCCTCCACCCATATTGAACTGTAGGAATTGGGATGGTGGAGTACAGCAAGTAATAAGGGAGTGACATCTACTGGAAATGTGAATCAATAGGATTTCACAGAATAAAGCCATTTGCGATGCAGTCAAGGAATAATATGGAAATTTTTGGGAAATGAAATATGAAACATTTCAGTCAAGGTACATCATATCAGACTTCTTCAACTTGACTTTTTTCTTAGAAGAGTAATGTTTAGAAAGTGCAGAGCCAAGACATAAATACAATCCAAATTAACCTATCCCATATATTTTCAAGACTACTTTAATATTACTTTATTCTTCTTCTTTTCCTTTCGGCTTGTCCCATTAGGGGTCGCCACAGCGCGTCATCCTTTTCCATGTAAGCCTATCTCCTGCATCCTCCTCTCCAATACCAACTGCCATCATTGTCTTCCCTCACGACATCCATCAACCTTCTCTTTGGTCTTCCTCGAGCTCTCTTACCTGGCAGCTCCATCCTCATCATCCTTCTTCCAATATACTCACTATTTCTCCTCTGGACGTGTCCAAACCATTGAAGTCTGCGCTCTCTAACTTTGTCTCCAAAACATCGAACCTTGGCTGTCCCTCTGATGAGCTCATTTCTAATTTTATCCAACCTGGTCACTCCAAGAGCGAACCTCAACATCTTCATTTCCGCCACCTCCAGCTCTGCTTCCTGTTGTCTCTTCAGTGCCACTGTCTCTAATCCATACATCATGGCTGGCCTCACTACTGTTTTATAAACTTTGCCCTTCATCCTAGCAGAGACTCTTCTGTCACATAACACACCTGACACCTTCCTCCACCCGTTCCAACCTGCTTTGAACCGTTTCTTCACTTCCTGACCACAATCACCATTGCTCTGGACGGTTGACCCCAAGTATTTAAAGTCCTCCACCCTTGCTATCGCTTCTCCCTGTAGCCTCATTCTTCCCCCACCAGCCCTCTCATTCATGCACATATATTCTGTTTTACTTCGGCTAATCTTCATTCCTCTTCTTTCCAGTACATGCCTCCATCTTTCTAACTGTTCCTCCAGCTGCTCCCTGCTTTCACTGCAGATCACAATGTCATCTGCAAACATCATGGTCCACGGGGATTCCAGTCTAACCTCATCTGTTTCTAACCTTTGCCACCTCTACCTTTGCCCTGTGTCGCATCTCAATGTATTCCTTTCGCCTCTCCTCGGTCCTCTCAGTGTCCCACTTCTTCTTAGCTAACCTTTTTCCTTGTATGATTTCCTGTACTGTGAGGTTCCACCACCAAGTCTCCTTCTCTCCTTTCCTGCCAGAAGATACACCAAGTACTCTCCTGCCTGCTTCTCTGATCACCTTGGCTGCAGTAGTCCAGTCTTCTGGAAGCTCCTGCCGTCCACCGAGAGCCTGTATCACCTCTTCCCGAAAAGCTGCACAACACCCGTCCTGTCTCAGCTTCCACCACATGTTTCTCTTCTCTGCCTTTGTCTTCCTAATTGTCCTCCCCACCACCAGAGTCATTTTACACACCACCATCCTATGCTGTCTAGCCACACTCTCCCCTACCACTACCTTACAGTTGGTAACCTCCTTCAGATTACATCGTCTGCACAAGATGTAATCCACCTGTGTGCTTCTACCTCCGCTCTTGTAGGTCACTCTATGTTCGTGCCTCTTCTGAAAAAAAGTGTTCACTACAGCCATTTGCATCCTTGTTGCAAAGTCTACCACCATCTGTCCCTCCAAGTTCCTTTCCTGGATGCCGTACTTACCCATCACTTCTTCATCACCCCTATTACCTTCACCAACATGTCCATTACAATCCGCACCAATTACGACTCTCTCTCTGTCTGGGATGCTCAGAACTACATCATCTAGCTCCTTCCAGAATTTCTCTTTCACCTCTAGGTCACATCCTACCTGTGGGACATAGCCACTAATCACATTACACATAATAGATCCAAGATGGCGCCTACCAGTGTGGTCGCCTCGGTAACGCGCTCTCTAGTATTTTCTTTGTTTTTGTGTTTTTCGTCCGTGTCTTTGGAGACCTTACACGACTCACTTACACAAGGGGAGACCTGCTAACCATCAAGGAGGCTACTCCGGACTTTCTGTCACCAACTTTCGAAAATCCGCTCAGTTTTTTCCCCGAGTTACTCACCGGAGCGGCGTCCGCGGTTTTCGGCGCATGGATGCGGAAGCGGCGCCACAGAGGAAAACGAGCCGGCATTCAGGTGAAACTCCGCATGAGAGGACACAGATTGGCGTTCCCGTCGATCCACCTTGCGAATGTACGCTCCCTACCCAACAAAATGGACGAGCTTCATCTTCTGTTAAAGACCAGTAATGACTTCGGACGTTCCGCGGCCATGTGCTTCACGGAGACCTGGCTTTGCGACGCTGTACCCGATGGCGCCGTCATGCTTCCCGGCTTCAACATTCATCGAGCGGACCGCGACATGGAATCATCGGGAAAAACGAAGGGCGGCGGGATATGCCTCCATATCAACGAAAAATGGTGTACGGACGTCACGGTGCTCAGCACACACTGCAGCCCGCATTTGGAGTCGCTGTTTTTGAACTGTAAACCATTTTACTCGCCACGTGAGCTTGCATCGTTTATACTGGCTGGAGTCTATATTACACCGCAAGCTAACACGAACGCCGCATTGCTAATGCTCGCCGAACAAGTCAACGAAATTGAAAAAAAACACCCTGACTCACCCCTCATTATTCTCGGGGACTTTAACAAAGCTAAACTCAACCACGAACTCCCTAAATACAAGCAGCACATCGACTGTCCTACCAGGGAAAATAATACTTTAGACCACTGCTACACTACGGTAAAAAAAACGCATACCGTGCTATACCTCGTGCAGCCCTGGGCTCGTCTGATCACTGCTTAATTCACTTAATACCGACGTACAAGCAAGAACTTAAATGTGCAAAGCCTACAGTGTAAACAGTCAAAAAGTGGACCAATGAAGCCAAGATGGAACTTCAAAGCTGTTTAGACTGCACAGACTGGAGTGTCCTTGAAAATTCAGCTGGCAGCCTGGATGAATATACGGACACTGTCACATCCTATATCAGTTTCTGTCAAGAGGTTTGTGTACCAACAAAATCATTTCGGACATTCAACAACAACAAGCCGTGGTTCACTGCTAAACTTAAGCAGCTTCGCCAAGCTAAGGAAGATGCATATCAGAGCGGGGACATGGCCCTGTATAATCGAGCTAGAAACCAGCTTACTAAAGAAATTAACATTGCAAAGAGGATCTATGCAGCAAAGTTGGAAAAACAGTTTAGCGCGAACGACTCGAAATCAGTCTGGCGTGCATTCCAATCGCTGACTAATTACAAGCGACGATCCCCCCAAGCTGAGAACAATAGCACACTAGCCAACGACTTGAATACCTTCTATTGCAGATTTGAAAAGGACAGTTTCACTCCACACACCCACCCGGCCGCACCTGCGACCACAACCACACCTCTGACTTCTGCGTTAACCATCCATGAACAGGATGTGAGACGCATCTTCAAACAACAGAAGATTAACAAAGCAACAGGACCGGACCATGTGTCCCCATCCTGCCTCAAAGTCTGCGCGGACCAGCTCGCTCCAGTCTTCACTCAGATCTTTAACAGATCTTTGGAAATGTGCGAAGTTCCATCCTGCTTCAAACGCTCCACCATCATTCCAGTCCCCAAGAAACCTGCAATCTCTGGTCTGAATGACTACAGGCCTGTCGTTTTGACATCTGTGGACATGAAGTCCTTTGAACGTCTCGTGCTGGACCACCTCAAGAGTGTCACAGGTCCCCTGCTGGACCCCCTGCAGTTTGCCTACCAAGCGAACAGGTCTGCGGATGATGCAGTCAACATGGGACTGCACTTCATCCTAGAACACCTCGACAGTGCAGGGACCTACGCGAGGATCCTGTTCGTGCACTTCAGCTCAGCGTTCAACACCATCATCCCTGAACTCCTTTCAACCAAGCTTCTCCAGCTCAGCGTCTCACTTGCCATCTGCCAGTGGATTTACAGCTTTCTGACGGGCAGGACACAGCAGGTCAGGCTGGGGGAGGCCACCTCATCCACACGCAGCATCAGCACTGGGGCGCCCCAAGGTTGTGTCCTCTCTCCGCTGCTCTTCTCTCTCTACACGAACGACTGCACCTCAGCGAACCCGACTGTCAAGCTCCTGAAGTTTGCAGATGACACCACTGTCATCGGCCTCATCAAGGACGGTGACGAGTCTCCATATCGACAGGAAGCGGAGCGGCTGGAGCTGTGGTGCAGACGACACAACCTGGAGCTGAACACGCTCAAGACGGTAGAGATGATCGTGGACTTCAGGAGGCATCCTTCGCCACAGCTGCCCCTCACGTTGTCCAGCTGCCTTGTGTCAACTGTCGAGACCTTCAAGTTCCTGGGAATTACAATCTCTCAGGACCTGAAGTGGGCGCACAACATCCACTCCGTCCTCAAAAAGGCCCAGCAGAGGATGTACTTCCTGCGGCTTCTGAGAAAGCACGGCCTGCCACCGGAGCTGCTGAGACAGTTCTACACAGCGGTCATCGAATCGGTCCTGTGTTCTTCCATCACAGTCTGGTTTGGTGCTGCTACAAAAAAGGACAAACTCCGACTGCAACGGACAATCAAAACTGCTGAAAGGATTGTCGGTACCCCCCTACCCACCATTGAGGACTTGCACGCTGCCAGAACTAAGACAAGGGCATGCAAAATCCTCTCGGACCGTCTGCACCCCGGTCACCAGCTCTTCCAGCTCCTTCCCTCAGGTAGGCGCTACCGATCAACGTAAACTAGAACTAGTAGACATTCCAACAGCTTCTTCCCTCTTGCGATCAACTTCTTAAACACATAACCTATAATTCCATTACAACAAGCTGGAAATTCTTTGACTTGAGTTCGTTGTCACATTTCTGTGGGGCCAATTATGTATTACTCGTGCACTCACTGTAGTTGTCTCGCCATGCTGCACTATTTGCATATACTGGCCACTCATGCCAGAGTAGCATCTGCTCCATTTGCACACTGATTGAGGAGTATCTGTAACATTTGCACAACAAACATTGTCCCAGATGATCGCACTACTCGTCACTTTAAACCGCATACACTCCTTGAAGTCTCAGCGCCCTTTGCACAATGGTCATTGCACCGGACTATTGCAATATTAGTCATTCGAACTGCTCTAAGTGCTAGAGGACTCTGCATCTTTTTGCACAATTGTTTTTTGTCAATGTCTTTATGTCCCCAAAGTGTTCTGTAAATTGACTGTTTGTTGTACTAGAGCGGCTCCAACTACCGGAGACAAATTCCTTGTGTGTTTTGGACATACTTGGCAAATAAAGATGATTCTGATTCTGATTCTGATTCTGATTCTGATAACACCCTCAATTTCAAATTTCAGCCTCATCACTCGATCTGATACTCTTTTCACCTCCAAGACATTCTTAGCCAACTCTTCTTTAATATTACTTTATTATTTAATGTAAAATAAATGAGTAATATTTTCCCCCAACCACTTTTGACACATATGCATCTTCAAAAGTATCTGGGAACAAACACTTATTGTATTGTGACCTAAATCATGTCATTCATCTTTATATTGATCAGTTATTGCTTCAATGTATCTTGAAGGGGAAGGATTCAGTCTTACACTAATGTCAATTGAAAAAGACACTTCAGCATTTGAGTCACAACAGAGTGATAGACAGATTTGCCACCCTTAAAAACAGACAGCATGCATTGATGCTATCATCCACCAAGTAGCTGGGGATAGCAGCTGTCTGATTTTGATTATATTGTTAACTCCTCAAAGGGAAATTCCATCCATCCATCCATTTTCTGAGCCGCTTCTCCTCACTAGGGTCGCGGGCGTGCTGGAGCCTATCCCAGCTGTCATCGGGCAGGAAGCGGGGTACACCCTGAACTGGTTGCCAGCCAATCGCAGGGCACATACAAACACACAACCACTTGCACTCACATTCACACCTACGGGCAATTTTAGAGTCTCCAATTAACGCATGTTTTTGGGATGTGGGAGGAAACTGGAGTGCCTGGAGAAAACCCACGCAGGCACGGGGAGAACATGCAAACTCCCCACAGGCGGAGCCGGGGATTGAACCCGGGCCCGTAGAACTGTGAGGCTGACGCTCTAACAAGTCGTCCACCGTGCCGCCCAAAGGGAAATTATTGTGTAATTCTTTTGTCAATTGAAAGTCATGGGCTTGGCTGACGTTTGTGACCTTTTTTTGCGTAGTTTTTCATGCACTGTAACAATGGGTAAATGTTGTTCTTTTTTGTGGTTCATGCTATAAATATACTTCCTGTGTTTGTGTACTGTATTGAAATACAGACTGAAATAACTACAAATCTAACGGTAAATTGTAACTTTTACTCAGTATTGTATTGTTTTTAAATCGGTCCATAAATGTTAAAAAGCAATTTCTGAGTCTTTGACGCTCCTGTGGCCAGCAGAGCCGCATCTATAATGTCAGCGCTTGGCTTCATTTCACAGGCCATGCCACATCAGTGCATCCAGTGGACAAAATTAGCAAGTTACTTTCATTGGAAATTGCAGTTTTATGTTCTATAAGTTTTTTGATTAGCGGAAATCATGCCCATGTGCCGGACTGGCCCCCCGATTGTCCCATTATGGCCTGCGATCCATACACAAGGCTGTCATGACAGACATGTCGATGACAGACATCTGGTTTGGGAAAGCAGACTCATGATTCTGGTGGCGAATCAGTATAAGAGCAGAAAGCAACATGAATTCCCCCCCCCCCCCCTCCACCCTCTATCATTTATGGGGTGAACGACTGGTTAGCACGTCTGCCTCACAGTTCTGGGTACCTGTCCCCGCGTGTGTGGCGTTTGCATGTTCTCCCCATGCCTGGGTGGGTTTTCTCCGGGCACTCCGGTTTCCTCCCACATCCCAAAAACATGCATGAATTGGAGACTCTAAATTGCCCGTAGGTGTGAATGTGAGTTCGGATGATTGTTTGTTTGTATGTGCCCTGCGATTGGCTGGCAACCAGTTCAGGGTGTACCCCGCCTCCTGTCCAATGACAGCTGGGATAGGCTCCAGCACGCCTCCGACCCAAGTGAGGAGAAGCGGCTTGGAAAATAGATGGATGGATGGATAAATAAGGCAATGAAGCCATCAAATCTGCTTCAGGACATGGAGCCAAAGCAACGGTCATTAAAGGACAGGCCATTGCAGTTTTTTGAAAGATGAAAAGATGACCCAAAAACAGGACCATCTAGTGGAAGAGAAACAAGCGCAGGGCTCCCACTATTTACAACTTCATTCAGCGTAATGGTGAGCCGAATGTGTGAATGTGAGTGCGAATGGTTGTTTGTTCCTATGTGCCCTGCGATTGGCTGACGACCAGTTCAGGGTGTACCCTGCTTCCCGCCCGAAGATAGCTGGGATAGGCTCCAGCAGCCCGCGACCCTAGTGAGGATAAGCGGTAAAGAAAATGGATGGATGCATGGGTTTTCGCAGATTTAAAAAAATGGTTGAAAAAAAATGTTCATCTTTACTGAACCCCTTTTTCTTTTTCAAGACAAATTGTACACCACAACTGGAAATGAAGCATGATGTGGAAAATAATGGAGTACAACCTCCCATCAAGCAATGACTCCACACTCATTGGCCTCATTGGCCTCTTATAGTTTCAAATATGCATTCGTGTGCATTCATGTTCCAAAGAGAACTATTTACTAATGACATTCCACAATGACGAGGACAACCAATAATCACTTATTTTCTTCTGAGCCTGTTTTTTTGTTCCTGCCTTAATGTAGTTTATTTGTGCCTTGTGTTGTATGCAGCTGTGATATTTTTGTCCCCCTCATTTTGCTGCCAGATTATCACCACATGCTTATCCAATTTCTGTATTTTAGTCCATGTAATTCAAATTTGTGACTGATATGTCAGTGACTATTTGGGGATTGTTGTCCACTCTGTGCTCGGATTTTAGCTTTCATAACTAGATGACTTACTTGTCATTGCTTTTGTCTTGTTTCTTCACTTTATCAGACTGTTAACTTCTGCATTGTATTAAATGATTTTACCTCACATTTTTCAGAACATTAAAAGAAGAAGATATGCACCCACAAACTCAGTCCTCATTATCCTCATTAGGGTCACAACAAGGTCAGCTGAAGCCTATCCCAGCTGAGGTTGGTTTCCAGACAATCACAGATTACATATAGACATACAAGCTTTCACAACTACAAAGTAATAACTAATACAAATGTAGTAGTAATAAAACAAAACTATTAAAAAAAACACAAACTCACACTTACTTGCGATTCAATAAGTAAAATTTTATAATACTGACTTCCAAACAGATGATCTCTGTCCTGCCAATTTGAGAATCAGTTCAATACTGTGACAATTAGACAGATGACAAATACAAAAACACAAACTCTGAAGGAAGTCTGGGTCTCTCTGCTTCGGCTGCTGCCAATGTGACCTGACAAAGATAAGCAGAAGGAAATGGATGGTGGGATGGTTATGGGTGGGGTTTGTAAATGAATCATACCGAGCAGTTTGTGACATTTGACTTACTGTACTTTCTCATAAAAATGCACACCCACATACAATAACCATCCCTAAAGTTGACCTCAAAATTCTGGAAAAACCTACCGATGTATTATGCAGTCTTACAATACGTGATGCGGCACGGTGGATGACTGGTTAGAGTGTCAACCTCACAGTTCTGAGGACCCGGGTTCAATCCCCGGCCCCGCCTGTGTGGAGTTTGCATGTTCTCCTCGTGCATGTGTGGGTTTTGTCCGGGCACTCCACTTTCCTCCCACATCCCAAAAACATGCATTAATTGGAGACTCTAAATTGCCCGTAGGCGTGACTGTGAGTGGGAATGGTTGTTTGTTTGTATGTGCCCTGCAATTGGTTGGCAACCAGTTCAGGGTGTACCCCGCCTCCTGCCCGATGACAGCTGGGATAGGCTCCAGCACGCCTGCGACCCTAGTGGGGAGAAGCGGCTCAGAAAATGGATGGACAATGCATGATTTTGCTTCTACCCATATGATCAGAACAACGTTTTTTATTAGTTTTTCCTCAAAGAATTATTCTGAAGCACTTTATTTGAACACGTAATAGTCTCTTTTTTATTTACTTGCTCTTATTTTGAAATTCACAGCCATACTTTGAGTTAGTAAATTAGAAAACACAGTTGTGCTCATATGTTTGATTACCCAGGCAGAATTAGTAAGAAAACATGAAGGGCCAGGCAAAACACATTTCATTTTATTTTAATTGGATTCAAATTAAAAGGTCAAGCATTATCATTGAAAAAAAACCCATAACCATAAAGAAATGAATGATTGCTGTTGTTCAGTCATCATATTTCACAAATTCTGCCAGGCTATTTAAACTTATGAGCACAACTGTACATATACGCAGTCATACGTACCCCTGTCATATTGGAATGAAAGTGTAGGCTACACCTTTTTCATAACCACTAGGTGGCGGTGGCATATTACAATGAAAGTCTATACCTTTCTCATAACCTCTTGGTGGCGGTGACATTGGAATGACAGTGTACAGCTTTTTCATAACCTATAGATGGCAGCATACATTTATAAAATGTGAAAGTTTCTTTCCATTTTCCCCTATAATCTATGTATAATGCGCATGATTGACTTTTGACAATTTTTTGTGGAACAAAAATGCATATTATCCACAAAATTACGGTACCTTATTTAGCTACAGGAGAGCGTCACAACTTTAAGACACATTGCATTACTTAGGCTTATCTTGACCATTGATCAGGAAGCAAACTAGCATTCTCCAACAAGTCCAGCCACTGAGCTTCCCAACTGAGAGGAAATTGGGAGAGGACGCTGGGACGGTCTGTTCACTGCTTTTCTATCCATCCATCCATTTTCTTTTTTTACATAGAAACAAACAACCATTTGCACTCACAGTCATGCCTACGGGCAATTTAGAGTCTCCAATTAATGCATGTTTTTGGGATGTGGGAGGAAACCGGAGTGCCCGGAGAAAACCCACGCAGGCACGGGGAGAACACGCAAACTCCACACAGGCGGGGCCGGGGATTGAACCCGGGTCCTCAGAACTGTGAGGTTGACGCTCTAACCAGTCGGTCACTGTGCCGCCCACTGCTTTTCCATCGAGATTTAATTTGAGAACTAACTTTAGAGGCTTGTTAACTGCGCGCCTTTGTGCCCCCGCTTTTTTTTCAGTTTTGCCATCTTAAATCAGTTTCTGCCTGCCCATTTTTTTTTTTTTAGCCTTGCAATTGGTCCTGAAACTTTGTGGCTACTACCCATGGAAAGTACCCGTGTGGCACTTACCTGCTACCAGCCTCGAACTATCACCGGATCCGTTCACCGTTGCTGGACTCTGTGTGAAGCCATATGTCCTTAGACTCCTCAATCGGACCTTTTAACATCTTTAGCCTTCGTGCTAACATCACTGCAAGTTCTAGCTAGCGTAGACTGTGTAGCTGACTGCCAACTAGCTACTTTTATGCTCTAGATTTTTCTTCCCTCTCTGAGAACACTGCCTGATGTCAACTGCTAAAAACATTAGTCAACCGGTCATGCTGGCACGAGCAGTAGCAGGGCCAACCTGCAGCTGCTAATGGCTACCATTTTTTGACTAGTGGCTAACAGAGAGCAGATTACTCTCCCCCCAGATGAAAGGTCACTTAAATATACCGCCTCAGAACTCCTTATCATAATTCCTGCAATCAGTCCTGGAACTGATTGCCTTTCTACCATCAAGGAGCATTGATTACTGCACCGTCCCCGATATATCCACAGAGGTAGAGGACGAAAGTGTGTTTACGCCACTGGAAAATCTTTCCCCTCCCTGTGGTCCAATCAGTGTGCTGCTGTAGTGCAACGTCATCAATAACAACTCCCACGTGCACACTGACAATCTGCCGTCCCTAGTCTGTGTAGACAGTGTCGCTCCTTCACCCATCCATCCCTCTGCATCTACGTGCTCACTGACAATCTGCAGTCCCTCGTCTGTGTAGACAGTGTCTCTTTTATCCATCCATCCCACTGCATCTACAAAAACCCTACAAAATCTTTGCTGTTAAATACCTGCTCCCTGAAAAATAAAACTCACTCTTTCAAGGCACTATTACTAAGGAAGGCATTGATATCGCTTGCTTGACTAAGATGTGGCAAAATCCGCAGGACGTCTTGGCACGCAAATAAGCCACAAACCCTGGCTGTTTACATAAAAAAAAAAAAAAAAAAAAAAAAAACATGCTCCATGGGTCGTGGGGGTGGGCAGGCAGTTATCCATCGTGCTGACAAGTAAAAGAACTACCTGCACTCAATACCAGCTCAATTTTTACAAAGACTGGGTCAGTTCCACTCCGATTTGTTGTTATTGTCGTGAATTTCCAGGTCTGAGAAAGCGTTCACGTCGAGTGGAAACAAAGAATACTTCAAGACACAGGCAATAGGGCTAAATCAGATTTATTGAACGAGCCTTTGTGTCTTAGTAGCTGTTTTCATGGTCAGGTTCGCTATGAGCCCCTCCCATAAAATCTCGATAACAAGCCTATAAAGTCTCGCATCTGTGGGTGTACTCTAAGTACTGCCCCTAAGCCTGATTGGTACACTGAGGTTTGAATTGCAAAGCTACTCCCTCTTACCTATAGTTGGTGTCACTTTTGTCCACAAGAAAGAGACTTCTTTGAAGACCCAAACCCCTGTTGTAAACCAAGGACAGGTTATTGTCTGCAAAGAGAACGATAGCCCTAATAAACCCACAAATGGCCGCAAGAATTCTTTTGCTGTAGAAATACAAAGAAAAGATGGTTGGCTTGTTTGCTGTCCTTGAAGCACTCAGCATGCTCAAAAGAATTCTGACTTCAGTGATGTTGCGATATACTACAGAAGCAATCGCTCTTACAGACAAATGCTGTACTGTGAAAATGTCTCTGTTCAGGTGCTTAATAAAAACACACTACATTATCTACCGCCACACAAACCTTCCACTACTTTCATATTAGATTTTTATGAGTTAGTCACTTCCATCTGCTTCTTGTCTCCATCTCCACTCTTGCTTAGTGATTTTAACATCCATGTGGACTCCAACAGCTGCGAGTTCGCCACTGAGTTCCTGTCGCTACTGGAGTGCTTCAACATCATGCAACATGTCCAAGGTCCTACCCACACTAAAGCTCACACCTTGGAACTGGTATGTTCCACAGGTTCACTACCATCTCATCTGCAGTGCATTGACATGTCTCTGACCATGAGGGGTGGACTGGCCATTAGAAACACAGGGCACTTGCTCTATCCCGTAGCCTGTGGTCCTCGAGCATGGGTCTGCTCACCGTCCCCTGCACTCGCTGATGAACTTTTGGGGACAGAGCCACCAGTGTAGCAGCCCCTACCATCTGGAACACCCTCCCCTCCGGTATACAGAACGCCTCAACCCTGGACAAATTGAAATCAGCCCTCAAAACATACCCGTTTGCCCAGACCTTTGGCCCATAGTTATCTACCTGTAAATTAGTCACCTGTAAAGTTAATCCTGTCCTTTGGTTTTTGTATTGTCTGATCTGTAATGTGTCCTTGGGTGACCTGAAAGGCGCTGTATGAATCTAATTTATTATTATTGAGCTACTTCCACCCCAAAAACAAATAAATAATACAAAAATAAATTGTTCTTGCGCTGCCCATATTGACAAGGTTGCTTTGGGTTTTGACTTGTGTGAACTTTGGTTTGCTTTCTGTCACAGAAGGCATTTCCTACTTGTATTACATGATGTCTAAATTACCATGTGTTCTGCTGCTGTCAAACATCATTTTATCAATGTAATCATGCCAAGTTTGTTCCAATTAGTGCCCAATAGAATTATAAAGTAATAAATGTAACAATAACAAAATAGAACAATTTCTAATCCCTACTCTTCAATGAAACATTGATTAAACAATGTTCCAACATAAAGTATCTGATGTTCCATGAAAGTTCACTGCTTAGGTTTGTTCTGCCTCAATTACATCATAATTTTTTGCTAACAAATTACTGAATGAGATAACATCAGGTCAGATGTTAGACATGTTGCTCAAAGGTGTACCAGACAATTGTAATGTGAAACCAAACAAAGAAAACCTTTCCATTCCTCTCTGCACAGAAAATAAATCAGATTTTAAGTAGGTACATAAAATATTGTGGCAAAAGTTAATATGATGACAAAGCATGCATTTTGAATTGACTGGGCTCTAAGAGGTTATGCACTCAGGGCGATATTCTCCTGTGCAGAAAAGGCACGCAGCTGCACACTTTTCTGGCTGTGTGCATTTTTTTGTCCACTTAAATTAATTTATGCAACCTCATGCCAGATATGCACTTTGACTCGAGCAATCCTAAAATGTGGGAGAGTTCTCTGTCAAATCTGGCCTTGCAATACGTGACACAGCACTTTTTCCTCATACACACTCCAGAGGCTGTAGTATCTCAAGTGCCCCATGGAGGTGAAACATAATATTGCACTTGAGGTTTGGTTTCAGTTTTAACATACACAATGTGGCCACGTTGCAAGTCACTTCCAGAAAGCTATCAATGTGTGACTGAACAAAAGATATTTTACTGCGTTGATCAAAGAGGCTATTATACAGCTGTCATGTATAACCTTAGGCCAGTGAATGGACGACCACGCAGAAGGTAAAGTTTGAAACAGTTTTCACAAGTTTTAGTTAACTGTAAACTCCAGGAGACAACAACTACTGCCATCACGGAAAAACTAACTCTATACTACAAAACAAAACAGCCCCCGAATGCGGGAGTAATCTAAAGTAAAGCAGAAAGAAACGAAGGAAAAAGTGCAAATGCGAGAGTATAGTATCCGAGACGAATAAAAACAAAATCCTACCAAAAAGTGGTGGACGGAGCCACAGCTGGAGGAAGGTACTAAAACGTGGAAAAACAAAAGTCTAGCAATACAATAATGGCGAACTCAAAATCACTTAAATACTTAAACACAAAACCAATTTAAGTACTTCTGGTGAACAGAATATACTTCACAAAACTGAAACCCAAAATAACAGTACTTACATAAGCCTTAAGTACCACCGGAAACACCAAGACTAGACATGACAGGAACAGAGCAAGAGACTTGAGTATGGCAGATAAGCAAAATGACAGCACAAGTAATACTTCAGTATCTTCTTCCAGCATGACCCACCCTTAAATACACCCAAGAGCAAACTGCCGGCAGGTGCGACTCGGTGGCTCTGCCCACACGTTCATGGCACCACTGCAGTCAGAGAGAGGAAGGTATTACCCAACAGACAACCAAATCACAGCACATGACAATAGCACATGACTTCCTGATCTATCCCTTTTTTTTTATTATTATTATTATTGATGGACCTCCAAAATTGTGTTTAGTCAAAAGCATAGGATTCTAATTAAATTACCTTTACTGGATTAATTTCCTCCAGAATAAAAACATATTGTCTTTCGAAGTGTTAGCACGTATCAACTGCCGACGAAACATCCGATATGTAAGGCAAGGGTATAAAACTCTGTGTAGTTCAGGGGCCACATAAAGCCAAATTTGATGACAATGGGACAGGGCAACTAAAATCTTACCATAACTGATGTAATAAATAAGTTATTCCTTTTGTTTGAATGCAAGACAAATCAAATAATTACAAAAATCTTTATAATTATTGATTTTTTAATAATTATTTCTCAAAACAACCTCACATTTCTTGACTATTTTGCTTCAGTTTGTAATCTACAATGTGTGCATGATAACCGATCACAGTGATTGTTTCATGGTCTGTGCCCTGCAGTTCCTTTTTGGGAACTTGCCTCGCCTTTCTCTCTCTCTCTCACGCTCTCTCTCTCTCTCTCTCTCTCTCTCCCCAGCAATCATCACATCCACACCCTCACACCTGTTATGAATCAGCACCTGTTATGAATCAGCACAATCGCTCACCTGCTTTGACTCATCATCACTGCCTGCATTTATACCTGCCAGATCCAGGAATCTACCGCCAGAGTATTGACGCCCGTCCGTGGTATACAGGCTAACTCTTGAGATTCGATCTCATGTTTTTGATTGATTACTTGGCTACCCGCAATTGTGCTGATCCTCTTTTCTTCTTCTCTGTCTCCAGTGTTCCTTCGCTGTCCGCTCCAGCCACACCATCAAGCTCTTCCACCTGTCCATACTCTCGTTTCCTGCACATTCCCTGTTCCGATGGACCATCATCACTCTTCGAATATCCTATCCCTGAGTTACCCTCTAATAAACCATTCTCATCTACTTCCTCCGCCTGCTTTTGGGTCCAGTCCAATATCATACGATTACCCACCATGACAGATTGTATTTTAAGGCACAGGTCTTTGGAATGGAAAAATATAGTATTGCACTTTAAAATTTAATCAACATAAGAAGACCTAGGAATTATGACATTCCATTTTTTACAAGAGCATAACAATTCTCAAAATTATGCTTAGTCCCCACCACCACAATGTCTTTTATATATTTTCACTTTCAAATTCATCCTGTGGGCCAGAATTTGGCCTGTTCTGACCCGTGGGCCGTATCTTTGACACCACTGAATTAAGGTATTTTCATATTTAAAGTGTGCTTTCTTCTGGATTTCAATTACATTCACAAGTCTCAGGAAAACTCCATGATTTACAGCTAACCTCAGAATTCAATGAATCCTCCTTGGTAATTGTGCAGTCATTCCCTGGTTCTGCGTAGTGGGTGTGTCAG
Source organism: Phycodurus eques (assembly GCF_024500275.1). Classification (NCBI taxonomy): domain Eukaryota; kingdom Metazoa; phylum Chordata; class Actinopteri; order Syngnathiformes; family Syngnathidae; genus Phycodurus; species Phycodurus eques. The sequence goes on from NC_084533.1 coordinate 2,453,307, forward strand.
ATGTCTGGAAGGGAGAATGTAAGTAAGTAAAAAGTGTGCAAGCTCAAAAAAGACAAACGGGAGAATATAGTCCTAAGAGTGATGAAAATACAAGCATGCAAGAAAAAAAAGCTACAAGAGTAAATAATAATAATACAAATAATAATAATAATTCATTTAAATTATAGGCGTCTTTCAAGCCACTCAAGGTCACCTATAGTATGGTCATACGGCAAAGAGTTTCAACAATGCAGGTCATGAGACTGAAATAACTACCAGTGTGGAACTACTGTGAAGAGATTTATAGCAGAATGTATTAAGAGTATATGGCACATTGGGAAAAAAAACTATCAAAGATTAAATTTGGAGACTTTTACTCATGCATTATGCAAAAATAATTTCAAGTGAAATTGCAACAGGTTGAACAAACATGGATAATTAGCCCAAACAGAGCCCAGTATGCTGTGAATTATAAAAAAAACTGTATGGAAAAGAAAGCATTAACAGTCTCTAAAATGGTTACACTGTGGAATAACTATTGGATTTAAAATCAACGCACATCTGCTTAATAGCTCTTTAGGGCCACTATGAAGAAGGAAAAATTATGAGGCAGACTGAGGAGGCTTAAATGATTAAATGAGAGGGTATGTCCTGCCTGTTGCAAAAATAGATGTGGGTCAGTCATCACATTAGGCTCTTTTACACAGATGGTGTCCACATTTGGCTGTCAGGTACATTAAAGTTGTGTCTGTGTGTCTGTGGGTGGGTGTGTGTGGGCGTGTGTGAGTTAGTCCACTCTCAGGAACGAACGGTCAACAACTCAAAGTGTTCTAATAGCTTTGCCTTTTTTGCATTCAGTGGTACCTTAATTTACAAGTTCATGCTCCATGACAAGTGTTGGGAATATACCATTTGAACAAAATCAGCATTACTATTGCCGTTTTTGTTTTCAGTAATGGTAATATAATTAATTATGATTTCAAAAGTATAAGCTGTTACCAAGAGTGAAATGTGGCGTGTTTCTATGCACACAGCTGTTGGGATGAGTGAAGGTAGGCACATACAGAGGCTGCAAATTAAAGTTTTTTTTTCTTGTTGTTCTTTGGTGAGGGGGGAGGAGAGGGTAACAGACACATAGGTAAGAAGTGATAATTGGCCGTAGGTGATTGTGAGTGGGAATGACATGTATATATATATATATATTGTATACAGCGGCACGGTGGATGACCGGTTAGAACATCTGACTCACACTTCTGAGAACCTGGGTTCAATCCCCGGCCCCATCTGTGTGGAGTTTGCATGTTCTCCCCGTGCCTGTGTGGGTTTTCTCCGGGCACTCCGTTTTCCTCCCACATCCCAAAAACATGCATGGTAGGTTAACTGACAACTCTAAATTGCCCGTAGGTGTGAGTGTGAATGGTTGGTTGTTTGTATGTGCCCTGCGATTGGCTGGCAACCAGTTCAGGGTGTATCCCGCCTCCTGCCCGATGATAGCTGGGATAGGCTCCAGCACTCCCGCGACCCTTGTGACGATAAGCGGCTCAGAAAATGGATGCATGGATACTGTATACACACACACACAGCGGCTGAAATAAGTATTAACACATCACCATTTATCTCACAAAAAATATTTACAAAGGTACTATTGACATGAAAAGTTCACCAGATGTTGGGAACAACCCACGTAATCCATACGTACAAAGAAGGTAGAAAATATAAGATCAGAAATTAACCTTTGTAATGTGAAATGACAGGGGAAAAGTACTGAACACACCAGCTGGTATTTATTTAATACTTTGTAAAAAAAAAAAAAAAAAAACTCTGTTTGCATTGGCAGCTTCAAGACACCTCCTTTATGGAGGAACGAGTCGCATGCATTGCTCTGGTGTGAGTTTGGTCCATTCCTCCACACAAACAGTCTTCAAATCTTGAAGGTTCCGTGGGCTTCTTTTATGGACCTTGAGTTTCAGTTCTTTCCATAGATTTTCGATTAGATTCAAGTCAGGTGATTGGCTGAGACATTCTAGCAGCATTATTTTTTTCTTTGAAACCAATTAAGAGTTCCCTTGGCAGCATGTTTTGGATCATTACCCTGCTGAAATGTCCACTCTCGTTTCATTTTCATCATCCAAGTAGATGGCCGCAGATATTTGTCAAGAATGTCTCAGTAGATTTGCCCATTCATCCTTCCTTCAATAATGTGAAGTTTACCAGTACCATTTGCTGAAAAGCAGCCCCACACCATCATGTCCCCACCTCCAAACTTCACTGTTGGTATGGTTTTTAGTGCCATTTCTCCTCCAAACTTGTTGTGCATTATGGAATTCTAACAGTTAAATTTTGTCCAAATGTTGTTCAGCAAATGTTGTTCAGCAAACTTTAAACAAGCTTTGACATGTTTTTTTTTTTTTTTTTTCAGCAATGGGGTGTTGCGTGGTGAGCGTGCATACAGGCCATGGCGTCGGAGCACATTACTCACTGTTTTTCCTTGTGACAACAGTACCTGCTAATTGTTTTTTAAGCTCTCCACAGATGGTCTTTGGCTTTTGGACAACTCTTCTGATTATTCTTTGCACTCCTCTGTCAGAAATCTTGCGAGGAGCACATGATCAAGGCAAATTTATGGTGGTATGATTGGCTTTCCACTTACGTATAATGACCCCAACCGTGCTCAATGGAACAGAAGCTTAGATATGCACCTGTAACCAATGCCATTGTTATGTTTTGTAACAATTACTTTGTGATGGTCTTGAGACAGCTCCTTGCTGTTACCCATCATAAGATGTGTTTTGACTAACATCTTGGCAATGAGAATTTTTTGTAGCCCATAAATGAGGACTGAACCAGCGGATATTTATTTGCACTGACAAGGGGCTGGATTTCTGTTTGATTATTGATAGATTTTAGGTGTTGTCTTGGCTTTCCATGCCTTTTTGCACCTCCCTTTCTTTGTGTTCAATACTTTTTCCCTGTGTCATTTCACATTTTTACACAGAATTTCTGAGCTTATTTTTTCTACTTTCTTTTTACGTATGGATTATTTGGGATGTTCCCAACTTCTGGTGAAATTTTCAGGTCAATAGCACCTTTGGAAGTATATTTAGTGAGAAAATGGTGACGTGTTAAATGACTCAGATATGAATTTAAGTGACAGTGCATTCTTAATCCATAGGGTTTAATATGATATCGCTCCACCCTCTGCAATTTTAACATGTTAAGCTCTTCTGGAAAGGCTTTCCACAAGGTTTCATAGGAATTTATAACCATTTTTCTGTGAGGTCACACACTGATGTTGGAAAAGAAGGCCTGGCTCTCAGTCTCCGCTCTAATTTATCCAAAGGTTTTCTATAGGGTTAGATCAGGATTGTGCAGGCCAGTCAAGTTCATCTACATCAAACTCTCTCATCCATGTCTTTATGAAGCTTGATTTTTGCTCTGATGCACAGTGATATTGGAACAGCAAGGGGGCATCTCCAAACTGTTCCCACAAAGTTGGAAATGTACAAAATATTAGCCCCTGAGCTCCAGTGAAACGAACTCTGAATGCTTCAGCATACCATGAGATTTTAGGGGATTGGGGATTGCCTTTTCCTGTTTCAACCTGTCTGTGCACCAGAGCACAAAGCAAGGTCCATAAAGACAGGGATGATAGAATTTGGACCGCATGAACTTGACTGGCCTGCACAGAGCCCTGCCCTCAACCCGATGGAACACCTTTGGGTTGATTTGGAGTGGACAGTGAGTCGGGCCTTCTTGTCCAACATCAGTGTGTGACCTCACATATATGTCCAACATCAGTGTGTGACCTCACATATATGCTCCTATATGCACCTTGTTGAAAGCCTTCCCACCTGAGTTGAAGCTGTTATAGCTGTAAAGTGTTGACCAACATCATATTAAACCATATTGATTTAGAATGCGATATCACTTAAAATAATATGTGAGTCAAGGCAGGTGAGCGAATACTTTTCGCAATGTATTACAAGTCCAAGTTAGTAACTCTATAGAGGTCTACATAGCCGAAATATGGAACCTTAAAGTAGAAATCTTAGGTATCGCTACTTTAATGGAGTGGGTATTTTATTTTTTTCCCCAGACAACATTTTTATTCTACTCCTTACATTTTCATGGAAATATCAGAACTTTCTTAATCTTTAAAAAAGTCGTGCTGTATTTCATTTTGGATTGTGTTCATTCTGGCCTGTCATTGTTCAAAAAACACATAACAAAAAAATTATAATAATGATCGTGCCAGGATAATAATTTTGATTGTGGTTGGATAAAAAGTTTTAACATACCATTCCGACACCCTATTGGTTTTTATGCAATCCATCACACCTGCACATGGCACAAGTCAAGTAACAAATCAAAGACAAATGCTCACACTATGACATAGTGAGCAGACATATAGCCTATCCTTAAAGATGTCCATGGCAGAGAACTCAAACTGAAAGTCCCAACTGAGTACCAGCAGCGAGGAGGTTGATAGCCAGAAAGTCCAGCCAACTCTTACATTTTTCCTTTATATTACTTTTACTTTGGTACTTTAAGTAGTTTTGAAACCATTACTTTTAGAAGCTAAAGTTGATAATTGAACATCAAGAGAAGTCTTCTTAAAGCCAAATATCTATACCACTACTTGAGTAATGAACGTGAATACTTTTGACACCTTTGGAAGGAACTTACACAACCACAGGAGGAATGTGTCCCATTGATGCCCTCCAACAAAGTTTACAACTCACAATGTGATGTCAAAGTCTATTTCCCAAAATGAGACCCCTGTTGTTTTTGAGCAGCAAGGCCAGGTGAGCTCACCAGAAGGTTTGTCAGGCAGGTTAAAGCATTCACTCCCAGAGTCAAACTAAGTATTTAACTAACAATGTGACCCTGGTTTGTTGGCCATACGGTTTTCAAAATCAGTTAGTTGTCACCTGTCAGGGAATGGTGCACCTGCTAGGGCAGCATCTGGCTCTGTGACAAACACACACCCACGCAGACCAGCGGGGTGCCACTACTCTGGTGCATGAGTATATCTAATTGATGTTCTCGCGCCTATAAGGGGGGGATTTTAAAAAAAATGGGATAGCGAACATCCTTAACTAATAAAGGGTAGGAAAAAGATGGCCAGTTGAAAACAAACTTTTAAAGGACTTCACTCCGATTATAACCTTCAAAACCTTTCTGAGAGGCATTATGTTGTGTAACTTACCGTTTTCAGGAACCAGACGAGTAAGATAATGCATGATATAGCCATGAAAAAAAATGAGATGTTCAACAGTACCTGGAACAAATCATATTTAATATTTCCCTGACCTTGCAGGGCCTTGGGGATGACGGATTTGCAAAAATTTGATGGAGCCATCAATTTCATTATTTTTTTTTTTTCTACATGTAATTTACATTCAAGATGACCTAGAAGGTGGTTCAAAATCACTGAACCTTGATGGTGTTTTTTTTGCTGTTGTTGTTGTTGCCTTTATTAGTCCAAGAAATAGACAAGAACAATGAAAACCAACAGCCTTTAAAATCAGACCACGCGGTACCTCCTGCACCAACAGATGAAATGAGAAAATTGCTGATGATAAATGAGGCAAGGATAATACTGATAATTAAAAACACAGCTTATATTGCTTTTCATGATGACACTTTACAAGTTGGTCGGGAAAAAAGAAGAGAAGTACAGTAATCCCTCATTTATCATGTGGGGTATGTTCCAGAAAACCCCAGGAATTGACAAAATACACAAAGTAGCCACTAATTATGTATTGTACTATTTAAACAAATTTTAAAGCAATAACATAAAATTCAATGTCAGTGATACTTTTAGGGGCGCAGGTATTATATTTGTCCATTTAAGGTCGCCATCGACATGCTCTACATGAGCACAAGGCAATAAGTCTGAAATCTGTTTGAATGATGTTAACAACAGCCCATGTGAACATGGTGTAAGGGCAATTTCATGCCTAAAGCATTAGGCACTGTGCTCCACAGTGACAGTCCTGGCATGTAGGTAGCACAAAGCATCATGATAAGTAGAGCTCACAGACCCTGCTGTTTTCCAGAATTCTTTGTGGTGCTCTTTTAATTGCAGTACTTTATTTGGGGAAAATCAAAATGTTGCTCTTGCATTTGTTCCTGTCCCTATTGTTATGAGTGTGTGTCTTTGTTATAGATCTGGCTCATTTGGTACTAGTGAATTTTTCTCAGCGAACTAATCTGTGGTTTGTTTGTTAAACTGGCATTGTGGTCATGTTCACTGACTCACAAAGCAACTTGGTGACTTACAAATATGTGAGTTGAAGTTACTCAGTAAGGTTTCTTTTTCTGCAAAGTAAAAGAGCCCATTTGCCCTTATGTGAGTCATTGCAGTCGCATTATAGAAAATACTGTAATGCTAACTGTACCAGCGATGTGCAGGTGAGCAATTGCAACATTGATTAATAAAATATATCTTCGATGCACTGAATCCACAATAACTAAACCGCGATATAGAAAGGGATAACTGCACAAGAAACTGTCTGTGCTGAACTGCTGATGAGAGTGGACAGGTGATTAGATCAGCAGAGCGCATGGTGCATCAATGGAGGAGTTCAGTCACAGTTCAGATTTTTGAAGGTAGATGAGACTGTTGCTAAAAATGTTTCGATGGACTTCTGGAGTAGGGTTGGGCATCGAGAACCGATTGAAACCGGGACTAACATTTCGGTTCTCTCAGAATCATTCAAATTAAATATTTGTAGTTCCCAGTTTCGATGACCACAGTCCGCCGAGCTCAAATAATAAAGTGACGTAAACCAACGAAGAAGAACGTGCACGAAGATGTGCTTGTGCCCAACGGTGGTGGCAAACAAAAGTGTTTCTTAACTTTGTCAAAATTAATGACTTGTTAAAAGTGCAACACTTGTGCAACACTTGGAATAAGATTATATTGTGCAAAGGAGACTTTCGCATTATGTAGAAGTCTGACGTGCTCCCTCCCGCTCCGAGCCTCAGCCTACACTAACCTTGAGCCTCATCGGTGGGTAAGTAAAAGGAATCAACGTTTTACAGAGCATTTGGTTCCATTCATTCCTCTTTTTCATGCCGTCTCGTTTTACTTTCGTTTTCATCGGTGTCGTGTGAAGTTACCTTTTGTGCCAAAATGGTGAGTTCTGGTGCATACCCTTTACAATAAAAGGCTACATGCTTAAAAGAGGAAGTCAAGTTAAAACATGTTCATATAAACCATTTGACGTTATAAAACTGTTGAAAATAACTGTTTTAACAATGCTATATTTAACTTTTAGCAGAAACATTAATGAATGAATATGAAGTCAATTGGGTTAGTTACACACGTTTCCTTTAGGTTCATAGGTTTGATATTGATACTGGTTATAAAGAACCCTCAGTCAAAATGTTCATTTTGGTCTATGCTGTGGGCTGCTAAGAAAATGGATCTTCATAATTTGGACACCCCATGCAAAACTTTTTTGACCCAGCCACCTAAAAGAATCACAATCGAGAATCATTTGGAACTGGAATTGAAATGAGGAACCAGAAAAGGGATTCAAACGATGCTCAACCCTATTCTGGAGTTCATTTCACAGCTGCCGTGATGTTGTTTATCAGTGAAGATTAATGGTCTTATAAAAGAAGATTTTTTTTAAGGTTGTGACTGGTGTTACTAACAGTTTGGGGACTTTACCTTACCTTTTTACACCTCTCACAAATGTTTCTGTCATCTACTGCTGTTGTTTTCCTTGGTCTACACATTTGATGTATAAGCTACTTTAGTACACAACTGGTTTGTTTCCACAAATTGTCAAATGTTTGTTGAGCAGAAGCCATCTGTGTGTTTGAAAATGCCACACAACATTTCTATGAATCAATTTGAGAATTTTAGCTCTTCATGACACCTCGGCTGGTTAAAAGCAAAAACATATATAAAATTCAGGATTGCAACACAGTAGACAGAATTATTGTTATCAAGTATGAGTTTTGTCAAATTAAATGTCATAAAAACTGTCCGATTGGGTTATGAATGTGTGCATTTTTTTTTTTTTTAACTGGCTAGCCTTTGGTCAAATGCCAGTGCAAAAAAAAAAAAAAAAAAGAAATGGGGTCGGGGAGAAAAATCTGCAAATAGGTCAATCCACGGGTGCCGAACTGTGAATACGCAAGAGTTCACTGTATTCTGAAGTGTTTTGATATAAATACTATTGGACTACTGTGAAAGAAGCTGAAACATCTGGAGAAGGTACCCGTTAAACCAGAGAAGGTTGACGACCAGTAGTACTTGCATGCTGCCAAATACCGGAGTCAAATTCCTTGTGTGTTTTAACATACTTGGTCAGTAAAGATGATTCTGACATTAATGGGCCAAAATACCTGTCAAGTTACAAAGATTGTTTGATTGCAGTTATTCCCTCAATAAGTTGTGCAGTAAAATACTAAGTATGCCATCATTTTTGTCAAGGCCATTTTGATTGGTTTGTTTTTTAAGGCAATTCTGTTGACCTACAAATAATAAACAATGCCTTATTTTTATTGGTTAATTTTCAATATTATCTATTTATTTATTATTACTTTTTCAGTGTCAAGTTATTTTAGTGATCATTGTTGTTTTTTCGTTTGTCTGCAATTACATCACTTTCTTTTCCAGAGATACTGGAAATAAAACCAAGTTTAGCCATCGATCTATGAAGATTTCTTAATGAATAACTTAATTATCTAATGTATGTCATGTTTTTCTTTCTGTATCTATGTCTACTTTTAATAAATATTGGCTTTATCGGTGGTATGTTATACAGTAATCCCTAATTTACTGTAACACGGGAGTTACATTCCAGACCACCCCTGCAATAGATGAAATCCATAAAGGAGCAAACGCATATTTATTTTATTATTCATATATGTTTTTAAAGCTTCACGCATATAATATCAAAATATATGCAGGTTAGGTGCAAGTATTATTTTTGTCTACTTGTGTTCACCAGCCTCACATTCTACACGAGTACCTGTGATGTTGAATGTGTTTTTCTTTAAAAGTTAGGCTTGGCCTGTTGAACGACGTGGAAGTCAGTGAATGAGAATGTAGAGTTGGCTGGCTGTTAACTGGCTAAAGCGTTAGCCACTATACATGTTGAGTGACGGTGTCAGTTGAGGCCATCGTCAGGTCGGCTAAGAATGTGCTTGTATTTATTGTATTTTGTTACCGTTTGTTCGATAAAGGGTGGCACGGTGAACGACTGCTTAGCACATCTGCCTTGCAGTTCTGAGGACCGGGGTTAAAAGCCTGTGTGGAGTTTGCATGTTCTCCCTGTGCCTGTGTGGGTTTTCTCCGGGCACTCCGGTTTCCTCCCACATCCCAAAAACATGCAGGGTAGGTTAATTGAAGACTCTAAATTGCCCGTCGGTGTGAATGTGAGTGTGAATGGTTGTTTGTTCATATGTGCCCTGTGATTGTCTGGCGAACAGTTCAGGGTGTACCCCGCCTCTCACCCAAAGATAGCGGGGATAGGCTCCAGCACGCCCGTGACCCTAGTGAGGATAAGCGGTACGGAATATGAATGAATAAATGAATGATCTCAAATTTGTACCATTCACTGTCTTTTATGCACGATTTCCTCCTGACTTGTTATGTGAATCTGCAGTAACATTCCATGTGAGAAAATAATCACTCCAAAATCCTGCGATAGAGCGGATAATCCACGACATACGATAAAAAAAAAAAAATCTCCAATGCAGCGACTTTGTCCTTCTTCGTCCAGAAGTTCACATCTGTAAAACAGTGTTTCCCAAACTGTTTTTGCGCCACAGAGAGGTTCCACATCAAAGTATATTTTGACAGACCAGCACAGAAACATCCATCCATTTTATTCCGCTTATCTGGGGTCAGGTGGCGGGGGCAGCAGCTTTAGCACAGAAACAAATGAAAACAAATCATTTAACATACGACTCACCATTACGCTGAATGAAGTTGTTGTAATTAGTGGGAGCCCTGCGCTTGTTTTTCTTCCACGAGATGGACCTGTTTTTGGGTCATCTTTTCATCTTTCAAAAAACTGCAATGGCCTGTCCTTTAATGACCGTTGCTTTGGCTCCATGTCCTGAAGCAGATTTGATGGCTTCATTGCCTTATTTATCTATCCATCCATCCATTTTCCGAGCCGCTTCTCCTCACTTGGGTCGCAGGCGTGCTGGAGCCTATCCCAGCTGTCATTGGGCAGGAGGCGGGGTACACCCTGAACTGGTTGCCAGCCAAACTAACAATCATCCGCACTCATATTCACACCTATGGGCAATTTAGAGTCTCCAATTCATGCATGTTTTTGGGATGTGGGAGGAAACCGGTGAGCCCGGAGAAAACCCACGCAGACACAGGGAGAACATGCAAACTCCACACAGGCGGGGCCGGGGATTGAACCCGGGTCCTCAGAACTGTGAGGCTGACGCTCTAACCAGTCGTCCACCGTGCCGCCGCCTTATTTTTCTTACATAAATTTTTTACTCATGTTTTCCCATATTTATGTGACAAAAATTAACATTTTTACAGAGGCACACCTGATTTTCGAAGATAAAACCAATTTCAGACTGTGATGATCATTCAAATATTTTTTGTTCAGTATGGTTTATACTAAATGCCCAGTGGCCCAGTAGTTGAGGGACCCCTGGTGTAAAACGCACTTATTGAGAGTGAACGAAAAGGAAGACATCTAGCAATTAGACCTTGTTACCCTGGTACCACAGGCATAGAAAGCATAGGCCCAGAGATAAATAAAGACTCCTCCTAAATTGAAAAGAAGACTGAAGGAAGCATGGCCTAATTAGATTGAAAAGTGGTTAGTCTGATATGTGCTAAACACTGGAGCACTACTGTCAGTCACTGAAACTCACTCTTAAGCCACAAAGGCCATTAAGTTCAGCGGTTTACAAAAATATATTACATCAAATGCATTAGTAAATAAAATTGGTTTGTCTTACGAGTAATTTTATCAAAAAGTATAGTAGAGTTGAACCTCTAAAGGCAAATCCCCTGAACTTGTACAGTTGTAAATTTGAACAGATTATTTGAGAAAAAAAGTGACGCAAAACTTTGAAATGCTGTTAAGCATGATGTAAAACAAAATCTCAGTTCAGAATTAACTCTAGATCAGGGGTGTCAAACTCATTTTTGTCACGGGCCACATTGCAGTTATGACTTCCCTCAGAGGGCCGCTACGACTGTGGACCCATATAAATGAAAGATTACTTCATTTACTGTAATTACAGTATACACAAAGCATTGATGAATAACCAGTTTTGAATTCAGAAGCCTATTAAAACATGTTTTTCAATTATTAAATTTCTTTTCAAAGGGGGATTGGTAATAAAAACATGTTTGTAAATATCTCAATGGTATTAGAACATAATTCGCGGGCCACAAAATTATGTGGCTGGCCGGATCTGGCCCCCAGGCCACCAGGTTGACACCTGTGGTATAGATGTTTTGCTTCATTTGATATTTGATATATATATGCATTTATTTTCAGTAGTTTTTGTAGCATACACAAAAGAATGGCTGGCCTCAACTAGAGTTTTAAGAGAATAAGATGCATTTGACAGAGAATATAATTTTGTGTTGTCAGTGACTTGTTATGAAAGGTTAAGGCTGTTTGGAACATCCCACAGGTGAACAGGCTATTTGGAAACAGGTGGGTGCCATGATTAGGTATAAAAGGAGCGTCCCTGAATAGCTCAGTCATGCACAAGAAAAGACGGGGCGAGGTTCACCTCTTTGTGAACAAGTGCATGAGAAAATAGTCGAACAGTTTAAGGACAATGCTCCTCGACGTACAATTGCAAGGAATTTAGGGATTTCATCATCTACGGTCCATAATATCATCAAAAGGTTTAGAGAATCTGGAGAAATCACTGCATGTAAGGGGCAAGGCTGAAAACCAACATTGAATGCCCGTGATCTTCGATCCCTCAGGCAGCACTGCATCAAAAACCGACATCAATGTGTAAAGGATATCACCACATGTGCTCAGGAACACTTCAGAAAACCAATGTCAGTAAATACAGTTCGGGGCTACATCCGTAAGTGCAACTTGAAACTCTACTATGCAAAGCAAAAGCCATTTATTAACAACACAGAGAAACGCCCAGCCGGCTTCTCTGGGCCCGAGCTCATCTAAGATGGACTGATGCAAAGTGGTCCGACGAGTCCACATTTCAAATTGTTCTTGGAAATTGTGGACGTCGTGTCCTCCGGGCCAAAGAAGAAAATAACCATCTGGACTGTTATGGACACAAAGTTCAAAAGCCAGCATCTGTGATGGTATGGGGCTGTGTTAGTGCCAATGGCATGGGTAACTTCCACATCTGTGAAGGCACCATTAATGCTGAAAGGTAAATACAGGTTTTGGAGAAACATATGCTGCCATCCAAGCAATGTCTTTTTCATGGATGCCCCTGCTTATTTCAGCAAGACAATGCCAAACCACATTCTGCACGTGTTACAACAGCATGGCTTCATTGTAAAAGAGTGCGGGTACTAGACTGGCCTGCCTGCAGTCCAGACCTGTCTCCCATTAAAATATGTGGCGCATTATGAAGCATAAAATATGACAACAGAGACTCTGGACTGTTGAACAGCTGAAGCTGTAGATCAAGCAAGAATGGGAAAGAATTCCACCTACAAAGCTTCAACAATTAGTGTCCTCAGTTCTGAAAGGTTTATTGAATGTTGAAAGAAAAGGTGATGTAACACAATGGTGAACATGACCCTGTCCCAGCTTTTTTGGAATGTGTTGCAGCCATAAAATATTATGGATATTTATGTTGATTTATTTGAAAGTGTAATACTATATCTAAGATTGGCTAGCGATTCGTCCATGCTGTACCCTGCCTCTTGCCAAAAGTCAGCTGCAATAGGCTTCACCTCAACCACGATCCTAATAAGGATAAGGATAACATAAATAAAAAAATGAGTGGATAGATCCATCCATTTTCTCATTGCTTATCCTAACTAGGGTTGCAGGCATGCTGGAGCCTATCCCTGCTGACTCTGTGCTAGAGGCGCGGTATACCATGAACTGGTTGCCATCCACACCCACGGACAATTTAGAGTTTTCATTTAACCTTCCCTGCATGTTTTTGGGATGTGGGAGGAAACCGGAGTACCCAGAGAAAATCCACGCAGGTACGGGAGAGCAATCAAACTCCAAACAGGCAAGGCCGGATTTGAACCTCAGAACTGTGAGGCAGACGTGCTCACCAGTCATCAACGTGCTGCCTGAGTGGATGGATGCAATACTAATCAGTTATAAGTACCTGTGAGTTCATTATAAAGCACACACATGGGGAGGGGCCCGAGAGCTCGACTATGTGAGATGTGTTTTGTGGTGGCTCTTCGGGGATGAACAAAAAATATATTTTTTAACACTCCCTAGCTTTGTCTATTGCAATATTTTGGTGTTAGAATTTGTCTCTATGAGTTTTTTTCATGTCACCGTCTCGGGCCCAGGAGGATTCTACCAAACTAACTCATCAAAAGCCTCATCAAACGCCAAATCTCCGGTGAAGCTAGATGTTAATGCTGCAATGTTGTGTAGCATTAAAGCAATGACGGAGGAAATACGGGCTGGCATTGTCACCAAGTTTGAGACTATCATTTTGGTGACTGTTAAAATTAATTACAAAATATATATAAAAAATGTATTCTGTGCTGAAGTCTTTTGAGGAGCAAATTGAAGCACAAAACAGTACCATCGGCAAACTAGAGGAGGCAGCTATCGAGGAGGCCAGCCAGCTAACTGAGCTAAAAGCTAATGTAGCTTCACTAACAACGGTAGCGGAATCTTTGAGGAAAAAATGAGGACATGGAATCTCGCTCGAGATGGAACATAAGGCTTGTTGGCTTACCTGAAGGGAAGGAGAGTACTCACACAACTGAATTTGTCGCCGGGCTACTTCAGGACCTGCTTGGTCTGGAGGCCAGGCTGGTGCTTGACCAGGCCCACCGCACGTTACGTGCGAAACCCAAAACAAGATGATCCTCCTTGTCCGCTACTCATCAGGATGAACCAATTTCAAGAGAGGAACCTCATTCTACAACGTGCAAGTAAAGCTTCACTTCTGATGTATAACAGGAGAAGGATTCATATATTCCCGGACTTTACGCCTGCGGTGGCCAAACAACGGGCAGCCTTCTCCTCTGTGAAGATGGAGCTCCGTGGTCATCCAGATGTAGGGTTTGGCCTGCCTGTACCCATTCATTTACATATCACGTTATCACGATAGAGTGAGGAAGTTTAATGACTCAAATTCTGCTATTAACTTCGTCAAGAAAGATCTTGGGCGGGCTGTAACTCTGAGGCCAGGCTCTTCAGCTGTTAGCGGTTGCCACTTCAAATTTGACTTTCTTCGTTCTTACGATGAATGTTTTCATACACAAGTTTGTGTATAGTTGAACATTGATTGGCTCTTGGTGTGAAGAGTGTTGTTATATTCTACCTCCCGAGTCTGCACACTGGTTTGCACAGTTTTCCCACATATTGCACTTTCCATTTTCTTCTTTACATTTCTCTTTTGGGAGTTTGGAAAATGGAGCACTTTGCCTGGACGCAACATTTTTTTATTTTTTTGGGACAACACAGTCTGAGACTTATATGCCTTTTTTGATCGTGTTACTAGGAGTCTCTCCACTATTCAACCGGTGACCTTGGGCTTACTTAAGCTTACTAGTCTAAATTGTCAGGGGTTTAACAACCCAATAAAACGTAGCAAGGTTTTGCACTATTTACAACACTTGAATACTCAGATCATATATTTACAAAAAACTTATCTGAAAAGCTCAGATGTGCCCAAATTGAGGAGGGTCTGGGTGGGGCAGGTTTATCTTTCAGCTTTTTCGAGCAGAGCTAGAGGTGTAGCAATAATGTATTCCTTTTATTCACACTAAAATTATTACAGATCCTTCCGGCAGGTATTTGATTATTGTAGGGTAGATTTATGATATGAAACTCAGTCATTCATTCATCTTCCGTTCCGCTTATCCTCACTAGGGTCATGGGTATGCTGGAGCCTATCCCAGCTAACTGCGTGCAGGAGAATATGTACACCCTGAACTGGTTGCCAGCCAATCGCTGGGCACATATAGACAAACAACCATTCACACTCACATTCATACCTATGGGCAATTTAGAGTCTTCAATTAACCTACTATGCATGTTTTTGGGATGTGGGAGGAAATTGGAGTACCAGGAGAAAACCCACGCAGGCACGGGGAGAACATGCAAACTCCACACAGGCAGGGCCATGATTTGAACCTCGGTCCTCAGAACTGTGAGGCAAATGTGCTAAACAGTCGGTCACCGTGCCACCTAATATGAAACTAATACTGGCAAATGTTTATGCGCCTAATTTTTTTTTACATTTCTTCCCATTATTTCCTGATCTTAATGAGTTCAACTTGCTATTAGGGGTGGGCGCTTTAATTTATGGATAACCGGAAGAAAATGGATGGATGCTCCTGTGCTGGTCTGTCAAAATATACTTTGATGTGGAACCTCTCTGTGGCGCAGAAACAGGTTGGGAAACATTGTTTTAAAGATGTGAACTTCTGGACGAAGAAGGGCAAAGTCGCTGCATTGAAATATATATTTGTTTATCTTATGTCGTGGATTATCCACTCTATCGCAGGATTTTGCAGTGATTATTTTCCCGCATGGACTGTTACTGTTCGGGTGAGAGGCGGGGTACACCCTGAACTGGTCGCCAGCCAATCGCCACATATGAACAAACAACCATTCACACTCACACTCACACCGACGGGCAATTTAGAGTCTTCAATTAACCTACCCTGCATGCTTTTGGGATGTGGGAGGAAACCGTATCTGGAGAAACCCACGCAGACACAGGGAGACATGCAAACTCCACACAGACGGGGCTGTGATTTGAACCCTGGTCCTCAGAACTGAGAGGCAAATGTGCTAAACAGTCAGTCACTGTGCCGCCTGATATGAAATTAATACTGGCAATGTTTATGCGCCTAATTGGGACGATGATTTTTTTATTTTTTATTTACATTTCTTCTCATTATTTCCTGATCTTAATGAGTTCAACTTGTTATTAAGGGGGGGGGGGGGGGGGGCTTTAATTGTTGGATTAATCCCCATCTGGATACATCATCTTCCGCTCCAAACACATTGTCTAAATCAGCCAAGGTAACATAGAAAATAGAACATAGAAAATAGAAAATAGATGGATGGATGGATGGATGGATGGAGGAATTTGGAATGGTTGATCCCTGGTGGACCTTCAATCCTTCAAAAAAACAATGTTTTTTTTTTCATCAGTCCGTCATACATATACCCGTATAGATTTTTCATTAGTATATAAGCGACTCTTAAATTTAATCTCTGTGTGTAAATACGATCCCATTGTTCTATTTGATCACGCATCTGTGTCTATGGACATACAGTATATATTTTTTTAAAAAAGGCTGAAGACATATGTACCCTGGCATTTAAATTATCGGTTGCTTGTGGAGGCAGACTTTGTTAATCGTACACATGATCGCATGAATTTATTTCTGCAAACTAACAGGACCCCAGATATTTCTCCTTCCTTACTGTGGGAAACTATGAAAGCATACATTCGGGGGGAAATAATATCTTTTGAGTCGCACAAGAAACGGACATGGAGGAACAAATTAGACCAGCTGGCTCAGGATATTGCGGAAATAGATTTAAGATAAAATTGCTGGAAACATATAAGAAACGGTTAACGCTGCAAGCTGAACATGACTTGTTGATGACACAACACATTACAAAGCTACTGTTAAAGTCCAGGTCAAGGTTTTATGAACAAGGAGACAAGCAAAGCAAATTGTTAGCCAATAGACTGCATCAAATCACATCCTCCCAAATAATCGCGCAAGTACAGGCAAAATCTGGTTTAACCTCTGATCCGAAGGTGATTAATGGTTGCTTTAGATAATTTTATGAATCACTTTACACATCTGAAGTTAACCCCACAATGTCAGAACTAGATGATTTCTGCGATAAATTGAATAACCCTGTTTTAGACACAAACTTGGCCATGGTATTGGAGAAACCAATTACGATTGCGGAATTTAAGGATGCAGTAACATCTTTAAGGTTTCCAGTAAAAAGTCCGGGACCAGATGGTTTTTCGGCCGATTTTTATCAAGTATTTTGGGGGGAAATAGCATCATTGTTACTAGAGGTTTTCACAGAATCTTTTGATTGTGGATCTTCCACAAACTCTGTCCCAGGCCTGTATATCCTTGCTATTACAAAAAAGGCAAGGATCCATTACCCTGTGGCTCATACCAACCGATAAACCTGCTTAATGCTGATTTTAAAATTCTGTCTAAATTGCTTGCAAGGTGTCTGGAAACCTCACTACCATCTATCATCTCCATGGACCAAACAATTATTATTATTCAGGACAGGCATTCTTTAACCTCTCCAACTTCGCTGCATGACACAGTCCCATCCTGCTTCGTGGAGTAAACAATTTACCTGGATCAAATACACCCATAACTCCCTGCCCAGCGCCTCCTCTGGTCTGTCCCCTTTCCAATGCTCCCTGGTTTACCAACCCCCAGTTTTCCATCACAAGAGAATGGAAGTGTGCCCACTCCGCTCTGCTCAGAGCCTCCACAAGGTCTAAGGTACAAGCCGACCGTCACCGTACCCCCGCTCCCGCATATGGTTTTGGCCAAAAGGTGTGGCTCAATTCTAAGAATTTACCATTGAGGGTGGATTCCCGGAAGTTAACCCCCAGTTTTATTGGTCCCTATTTGATTGAGGCCCTCATTAATCCCTGCACTGTGTGCCGTAAACTCCCAACCTCCCTCCGGGTTCATTCCACATTTCATGTTTCACAGATAAAACCTGTTTCTTCAAGTTTATTGTCCACTCACTCCAGCTGCAGGTGAGGCGTGGTCAACAGTGTAAACAGGCGCGCCGTTCCAGTCCAAGTACAGAGTCCAATCATCGTCGATGTCCAGTCCGGAACTTGGGAGATTCGAAAGAATAAAAACCCACATAGATGAAAAAAGAAAACCACTTGAAATACAAATGGAACAAAGACAATATTCCTCTCTTTTTAAGTGCCGTGGCTGGCTCTGTAAAACAATGACAAACAGTGAAAGCACCAAGTGATTGTACCAATTCTGAAACTCAACAGATAAACTACATGAATGAAAGACACATTAGAAGCCCATTTTAACGGTTAAGTGCAACTTTTTTAGAAATTAAGAGAAAAACGACTGTCACCGGTATACTAATTGACTATGGTTTACTCTCAAATTTAGTGACAGTTGTGCCTCTAACTTGCTAACTCTGTCAGTTAGGTTTTGTGATCAGTGAGTGACTGTTTGATATGTAACTATAGACAAAGTTCCAATATACTTGACTGAGATCTGTGAATCTCTACCAATCTCCATGTCCTTCACCAAAGGCTTTTATCAGTCAGATGCCTTGGTTCTCACACATGTAATCCTAGCTATAAAATATGTCCTGTCGGCTTGTGTGACAGTTATCAGGTGCAATAATGAGAGCAATGAAAGATCAACCACACATGCATGACTCCTAGTGTCACACACAGTAACTGAGTGCACAACAACTGCCAATGCGGAGCCATGGTGTCATGACACCCCAAGTTTACACAGGCAGCTACTTGAATAGCTTTTTCTGCAAGTGTCACGTCAGCTATGGGTACTAGTAAGACACACATGCAGCAACACAATACACCTGCACATATATCTGATATAAAACTATAATGGAACTCAGTTGATGGATGACCTCTGTCAAGGTAAAAAATCCTATTGTGGATCAATGGCAATTATTAGCATATACAGACTGCCTCTGAAATAAACTTACGTTTTGTGATTAAGATTTATGCAATGTGCAATGAGATAAGCACAAAGCAGAAAGTCCAGTGACTGAAGATAATCAGAGATTTGAGGATGCATTCTCTTCTGATGGTGGTGTCCATATTGGACAAAGTGGAATTAAAATTACACAAACACAAAGACACAACTATTCAACTTTGAATCCCACTGATATCCAACTCATAAATATATACCTTATCTAAAACCTGCAAGGTCCTGGTGATCTACGCACATCCTCCCTTGCTGCTGATGACCTCCAGCGGTTTGTGGGAATTCTGTCATATTGTGCCAAGAACTTTGTCTCGAAGGGAATTTTTGCAACATTGCATGAACTCAGGCGGCACGGTTGAGCGACTGGTTAGAGCGTCAGCCTCACAGTTCTGAGGACCTGGGTTAATCCCCGGCCCCGCCTGTGTGGAGTTTGCATGCTCTCCCCGTGCCTGCGTGGGTTTTCTCCAGGCTCTCCGGTTTCCTCCCACATCCCAAAAACATGCATTAATTGGAGACTCTAAAATGAATGTGAGTGCGGATGGTTGTTTGTTTGTATGTGCCCTGCGATTGGCTGGCAACCAGTTCAGGGTGTACCTTATACAAGTTGCCATTCTTTCAGTGTCACCAGAGTTTCAGTTCTTACAGAATATTCTCAGGTGAACATGAGGATTCTGAGTGACAGAATGCTCCGGCGCTCATTTGAGATTCAAAGAACCGTGGTTACATTCGTAACTCTCGTTCATCCCTGCTGAAGGCGTTTCTGAAAGCAATGAATGACTTATGTCATCTTAGTCATGGAATCCTGGACCCAACCTTACTGAGAAGCCTCTGAAGATCCAAAGATGCTCAGTGGATGGAGAGTGGCGACATTTACATTGTACAACCTGGAAAATGTGCCAAATGTCGTCCATATGGCAGTAGTATATATATCCTCCAGGGGCACTCCCTTCAGGACAGCCGAAGATGTGGCAACACTCCTGGTAGAGTGACAACACACACCCGATGGTAGGGGGCGGTTTGACACCTGATATGAATGGTGAATGGGATCAAAGGTCCAGTGAGCTAAAGCGCTACTTGGAGAGAGCAGAGCCCTTGTTAGCGGCCCCATAACAAACAAAACGTTGTTCAGACATACGAAAGCCTCCAGTAGCTTCAATATAAAATCTTAGAGCTCTTACTGGACACAAGAGTTCCAGCCTGTCCCTGCCTTCTCCTAATGAAGGTACATAACGTGCAAGCCGTATTGGCTGATTAAAACATGAACGCGAAAGCAATATTTGGCCAAAGAGTAACACCGGTACCATTTGGGTGTCACTTCAAGCATGAAGGGCTGACTCACAATGCATGTAACTCGCTGACATGTTTTGCCAAGGTAATGGGGAGCAAGAACACAGTCTTACGTTGACACCCACTAAACCTCTGCTCTTGCCAGAGGCTCAAAGGGAGGCTGGCACAAGCCATCAAGCACTAAGTGCAGGACCCATGCCATGGCTTGTGGAGCTCTTTTGGGATGAAGCCTTAGAGACCCATGAGAAACAACGACACCAGGTTGTGGTACCATTGTCAACTCTGCCATGTTGAGCTGATACTCCTGCCAAATATAACCAACAGTAGGAATGAGAAAAACTGACTCATTTATTATTAACCAATGGGAGTTACATTAAGTAACTTTCAAGATAAGAATGTACTACAATTAGCATCTGCCTCACAGTTCTGAGGACTGGGGTTCAATCCCTGGCCCCACCTGTGTGGAGTTTGCATGTTCTCCCCGTGCCTGCGTGGGTTTTCTCCGGGCACTCCGGTTTCCTCCCACATCCCAAAAACATGTATGGTAGGTTGATTGACAAGTCTAAATTGCAGATGTGAATGTGAGTGCGAATGGTTGTTTGTTTATATGTGCGATTTGGCTGGCAACCAGTTCAGGGTGTATCCCGCCTCCTGCATGATGAACATAGCTGAGATGGGCTCCAGCACTCCCGTGACCCTTGTGAGGATAAGCTGCTCAGAAAATGGATGGATGGATTGTTCGTTGTGCAAAGCGGTAACATCCCCAGGTTTGAAAGTCCTTGTATCCCACCATCTTCCTCTTTTTTTTTCTTTTTCTTTTTTTATCCACATACAGTATATTCACAGTCTTGTACCCTCAATAAATGTCCACGGCACGAGGGAAAAAATATTGAAACGATCCTACCATATTGCCCGGATGTCATGAATCACCCAAGTTCGGCTTTGGGTTGGGTCGCTACCACAACTGTACCCCTTGTTTCCACGAGTTGAAGTTCTGGGGCACACCCCACCTCACTCCCCCCCCAAAAAACATTCAAAATCCAGCGCTGTCCTCAAGACGACATCCCACAAAGGGCCCAGCCAAAACAGGCCAAAAGCACATGAGCGTAACCAGAGGTGTGGACTTGAGTCACATGACTTGGATGATTGGATTCGATGACTTTATGATGATGAATTTGATGACATTATACTCTACTTGACAATATGTTGTAAGACTTGCAACTCGACTTGTACTTGTTGCTTCATGTGGACTTGAACCCATTGACTTGCTACTTTCAACAAAGCACTGAGAAACCAAATTTTGTAGCTTCTCTTTTTTTACGGCTATATGTGTCACTTAGAGTCACTGATGGTGTAGTGGTACACTCGCCTGACTTTGATGCGGGCAGCGTGGGTTCAGTTCCCACTCAGTGATGGTGTGAATGTGAGTGTGAATGTACCCTGTGACTGACTGGCGACCAGTTCAGGGTGTAGTCCGCCTATCGCCCGAAGTCAGCTGGGATAGGTCTACAGTGTCCCGCGACTGTAACCAGGATAAGCGGTGTTGAAAATGGATGGATGGATGTGTCACTTATGGTTATACTACATCAAAATATGAAAAGTGACAACATAATACTGCTAGAGATAGTTGTTTTTATTTTTTTCACAGTTAACAGCCTGATGGGCCCGATAGGACTCCTTCTTCAGCTTGATGGCATCCCTCACCGTTGGACCACTCTGACTCGATGTCCCCCGCCTCCCCCGGCACATGAGCAAAGTTTTGTCGGAGGTGGGAGTTGAAACGCCTTCTGACAGGGGATTCTGCCAGACGTTCCCAGCAGACCCTCACAATACGTTTTGGCCTGCCATGTCGGACCGGCATCTTCCCCCGCCATCGGAGCCAACTCAGCACCAGGTGGTGATCGGTTGACACCGGAGTGTCCAAGACATGCGGCCGCAAGTCTGATGACACGACCACAAAGTCGATCATCGAACTGCGACCTAGGGTGTCCTGGTGCCAAGTGTGAGCGTGTGGACACCCTTATGCTTGGTCATGGTGTTTGTTATGGACAATCCGTGATGAGCACAGAAGTCCAATAACAGAACACCGCTCGGTTCTGATCGTGGGGGGGGGGGGGGGCGGCACGTGAGCATTGAAGTCCCACGTGAGCATTGCCTGCGTGGGTTTTCTCCGGGTTTCCTCCCACATCCCAAAAACATGCATGATAGGTTAATTGAGGACTATAAATTGTCCATAGGTGTGAATGTGAGTGTGAATGGTTGTTTGTTTATATGTGCCCTGCGATTGCCTGGCGACCAGTTCAGGGTGTACCCCACCTCTTGCCCAAAGATAACTGGGATAGGCTCCAGCACGTCCGCAACCCTAGTGAGGATAAGTGGTACGGAAAATGAATGAATGACTGTAGTTCCAATACGTTTGAAGTTTTTTCGAAAGCTGATCCTGCATAATTTGTGCGTATGCATGGTCTGAGGCGGTTCTAAATTTGTTCGTAGAGTATGAACGGAAACAAGTATGAACATATTAATAAATCACAGATTTGTGCGTCAAATGTGTGTATGCACGATTTAAGACCAAATCTGTGTGTACGCACGACTAGTAAAGAGGCCCAATTCATCTGACATGTCACCCCTCCTACAGGTGATCAACCCATGGCAAGGGTTGTCTCTTCGGGCCTTGTCCAAATGGGCCTCATGGATGCAGGCCAGGCTACCAGACGCCTGCTATCAAGCCCCTCCTCCAGGTCTGGCTCCAAAGAAGGACCTCAATGACCCGCGTAAAGGCAAGGGGAAATATAGTCCCATGTTTTTGTTCGTCATAGGGCAGTGGTGTCAAACTCATATTTGTGCGGGCCACACAATAGTTTTGGTTTCTCTTAGAGCGCCGTTATGACTGAAACCAAACAAATGTATAATCGCTTCATCATATTGCATACAGTATACACAAAAAACATGTTGGATAAGTAGTTTTGAAATAAAAAGTCAAGGAAAACATAAATATTTTTTTAATTTCTTAATATTTATATATATATAAATATGTAACATAAAGTGTCTTGGTAAAAAATACATGCTTGGAAACTCAACATTTTTAAAAGTGACAACAATTTCCAATTTTGGAACAGATTTTACCTAGAAACATAGTAGTGATTTGCTTTCGTGGGCCACACCAAATCATGTGGCGGGCCGCATCTGGCCCCCGGGCCTTGAGTTTGATTATGTCATAGTGGGTTCAGAGCTGTGCCTGGTCCCTCATCTAGCACCTTTTTGCCCTAAGTGACCTTACCAGGGGCATAAAGCCCCGACAACTTAGCTCCTAGAATCACTGGGACACACAAACCTCAGGGAGAGGACTCACATTACTAACTATAGAAATTTGAATCTTCACTTGACCTAACACGCATACTTTTGGCATGTGGGAGGAAACCGCAGTAGCCAAAACCCACACAAATACATAGAGAACATGCAAATTGCACACACGAAGGCCGAAGCCGAGATTTTAACCAAAAACATCAGAACTTTGAGGTAGACATGGTAAGCACTGGCTCACTGTGCTGCCCTTACAGGAATATGGCATTAATTATTTTAATTGATTGTGGCCGACTGGTTAGAGCGTCAGCGTAACAGTTCTGAGGAGCGGGGTTCAATCCCCAGCCCCGCCTGTGTGGAGTTTGCATGTTCTCCCCGTGCCTCCGGTTTCCTCCCACATCCCAAAAACATGCACGTTAATTGAAAACTCTAACTTGCTCGTAGGTGTTAATGTGAGTGCGAATGGTTCTTTGTTTGTATGTGCCCTGCCCTGCGTGCCCTGTTTGTATGTTCAGGGTGTACCCTGCCTCCTGCCCGATGATAGCTGGGATAGGCTCCAGCACGCCCGCGATTCTAGTGAGGAGAAGCGGCTCAGAAAATGGATGGATGGATGGATGGATGACTGAAAGGGCACTAGTAGTGTACTGGGTCATGCGGTTGCCTACCATTTGTGCAAACGGTGCAGGTTTGATTTGCCAGTGGCCCAGTATCAATGATGGACATACTGTACACACCTTTACATACTGTAACACTAGCAAAAATACAGCATAGCATCAATTCAAGTTCCATGGGGGAACACAAATCTTGTGTGGCTAATCTTTCTCTCTCTCTCTCTCTCTCTCGCTCTCTCTCTCTCTCTCTCACGTGCTGTCAATAAGAGGCTTCACTGTAACAGACAGACATAGATTCTTTATTCAGCCCATGTGGGAAATATGATGGGTAACAGAGACTTTATGTTGCTCTTGGTTCAAATAAAAAGCCTTTTTTTCCATCTTGTGAGAAGAAGGAGACTTTTCAAAACCTGCTTTTCTATCTCTGCCAAAGAGCGACATTTTCATTGCTGGTTGTGCAATGAAAACGGGGTGAGACAGATGCCAAAAAAGAAGCCACAGTTTTTTGCACTTCTATCAATCTGTCTTATATACTGTTTATCCTTAGGTCCCAAAGGGTTTAGAGCCTATTTTAGCGAATTTATGGGGAGACAGAATATAGAGAAAGACTGACAGATTGCCAGTCAATCGCAGGGCTCACAAATGACAGACAACAATCAATCCATTCAACCATTGAATTAACCTGAGATACATGCTTTTGCATTGGGTGGAGGAATGTGGTGGAGGTCAGCACTCTGCACTGCCATTGCAGTTTTGTCATTTTTGAAAAGTGTTGACAAGTCATGGAACTCACATGTTCTATCAAGGACTATTTGGCAGTAATGGTTTGCACACACAACATTACATTCAGAAAGTGAAAAAATTTAAAAAAAATGGCAGAATATTTAATACAGTATGATGTGTTCTCACTCTTTGTAACAACACACGTTGATGGCCAGAACTGGGTCCATGATTGGAAATGTACTGTATAAGTGAACCATAACACTGTGACCTGGTGGTCCTCACTCCAATGAGTGCAGGTCTCCAACATATGTGAAATGTATCCTAAGCAATAGTATCATTGAACATATTTTTGGAATAAGCAATTAAGTATTGTCATGATCTGTAGCCAGAAAGGATACACATCTCGATTTTCCTGATATTACTTTGTCAATAGCAATATCTTGGTCTGTATAAAGGTCAGGTATCTGAGACACTTTATTACAGAACATTGTCATAATTAACATATTTATAGGTATTAGTGCATTTACAGATGTGTCCTTGTTCACAGCATATTGTACACTCTTCTTCTTTTCCTTTCGGGTTATCCAGTTAGGGGTCGCCAGAGCGTGTCATCCTTTTCCATGTAAGCTGATCTCCTGCATCCTCCTCTCTAACACCAACTGCCCTCATGTCTTCCCTCACTATATCTATCAACCTTCTCTTTGGTCTTCCTCTAGCTCTCTTGCCTAGCAGCTCCATCCTCTCCACCCTTCTACCAATATACTCACTATCTCTCCTCTGGACGTGTCCAAACCATCGAAGTCTGCTCTGTCTAACTTTGTCTCCAAAAAATCTAACCTTGGCTGTCCCTCTGATGAGCCCATTTCTAATTTTATCCAACCTGGTCATTCCTAGAGCGAACCTCAACATCTTCATTTCTGGCACCTCAAGCTCTGCTTCCTGTTGTCTCCTCAGTGCCACTGTCTCCAATCATCCACATCATGGCTGGCCTCACCACTGTTTTATAAACTTTGCCCTTCATCCAAGCAGAGACTCTTCTGTCTCATAACACACCTGACACCTTCCGCCACCCGTTCCAACCTGCTTGGACCCGTTTCTTCACTTCCTGGCCACACTCACAATTGCTCTGGACGATTGACCCAAAGTATTTAAAGTCCTCCCCCCTTGCTATCTCTTCTCCTTGTAGCCTCAGTCTTCCCCCTCCACCTCTCTCATTCATGCACATATAGTCCATCTTACTCCGGCAAATCTTTATTCCGCTCCTTTCCAGTGCATTCTTCCATCTTTCTAATTGTTCCTACACCTGCTCCCTGCTTTCACTGCAGATCACAATGTCATCTGCAAACATCATGGTCCACGGGGATTCCAGTCTAACCTCATCTGTCTCATTTAAAAAAAAAAAAAAGGTGATTAACTTTGCATTATATCACGGTGAGTTTGTAAATCTTGCTGTGGTTGGGGTCAGTTTACTTTCCTCCAAGACATTTTTAATTTTGAAATGCCAAAATGAAATGTTTTTCATTGAGCATTTTAACTGCTGAATCCACGCACCCTGGTGGAATAATAGATTATGACAAAAGTGATATCATTTCATCTTGCCCACCAAACATGACTTTTGGAAGTTTGATTGAATGTCATACAGTATGTATTTAATCCTTACCTGCCTGTCTAGATGGCCTCCACTGTTGGTATGGTGTTTTTAGGGTGATGTGCGGTGCCAATTGTCCTCCAAACGTGCAAAATGGCATCCAAACAGTTAAATTTTGTTCTTATCCGACCACACTAAATTCTCCCAGTATTTAACTGGCTTGTCCAAATGTTGTTCAGCAAACCTTAAACGAGCTTTGACATTTTTTTTTTCAGCAATGGGGTCTTGCGTGGTGAGCGTGCATACAGGTCATGGCGGTGGAGTACATTACTCAATGTTTTGCAGGTCTTTTTTAAGCTCTCCACAGTTGGTCCTTGGGTCTTGGACAACTCTTCTGATTATTCTTTGCACTCCACTGTCAGAACTTTTGCAAGGAACACCTGATCGAGGCAAATTTATGCTGGTATGATTGGCTTTCCACTTACGTATTATGGCCCCAACGTTCTGAAGCTTAGATATGCGACTGTAACAAATGCCATCATTATGTTTTGCAGCAATTAGTTTGCGATGATCTTGAGACAGCTCTCTGCTCTTACACATCATGAGCTGTGTCTTGACTCCCACCTTGGCAATTATACTTTTTTTAGGGCATCATTTGGGACTGAACCAGCTGATATTCATTTGCACTGACAAGGGGCTGGATTGCTGTTTTATTATTGATAGATTTTAGGTTTTGTCTTGGCTTTCCAAGCCTTTTTGTACCTCCCTTTCTTCATGTGTTTCATACTTTTCCCTGTGTCACTTCACATTTTTACACACATCTTAATTTCTGAGCTTATTTGTTCTACTTTCTTTGTATGCACAGACTACTTGGGTTGTTCCCAACATCTGGTGAAACGTTCATGTCAATAGCACCTTTGGAAGTATATCTAGTGAGAAAAATGGTGACGTGTGAAAAACTTTTTTCAGCTGCTGTATCTATCCTTGTGTAAGGCGCAGGATGAACAGAGAATCGGCTTTAGAAACAATTTGAACTGCCTATAGAGAATGGGTCAGAATAAAATAGAAGGATTTAGAATTAAGTATGGAGAATGAGCCCTCAAGCTCTCTCTTCTGAATCCATGTATATTCCAATATATCTAATATTTGTTTTCTTTTGAATTGAATTTTCTTTTTATTTTTATTGTACTTTGGATTTTCACACATTGGACTGTTTTTACTGACCATCTTTTGAAACTTTGAATGTAACCAAATGCTCTCCTTGAACTGATGTTTTTGGACTGTTTTGGTTTTCAGTTCAATGGGCCGGCTTGGAACATTTAATCTCATTTGTGAGTGAGTAGATGTTTCACACAGGGTTCCTATTTGTGAATGTTATTATTTTTATTTTTATTATTTGAAGCTTCCCCTCCTGGACCCTTCGGGTGGGGGGACGGGACCTGACTGTTGTTTGTGCCTATGCACCAAACAGCAGTTCAAAGTCCCCATCCTTTTTTCAGTCCTTGGAGGGGGTGCTGGAGAGCACTCCCGCTGGGGACTCCATCGTTCTCCTGGGGGACTTTAATGCTCACGTGGGAAATGACAGTGAGACATGGAAGGGCGTGACTGGGAGGAACGGCCCCCTGATCAGAACCCGAGCGGTGTTCTGTTACTGGTGCTCATCAACGTAATGTGGTCGGTGCCTGTCGTGGCAGAAATTCCCGAACCCATTGGTGAGCCCATTTTTGGGCTCTGGGACTCCTGAGGCAGCTGATGGGTACTAGTTGGCCAACCGGAATGCAACTCTGGTGGTCGCTGAAGCAAAAACTCGGGCGTGGGAGGAGTTCGGTGAGGCCAAGGAAAAAGACTTCTGGACGGCTTCGAGGAAATTCTTGTCCACCATCCAGCGTTTGGGAGAATTCCTGTCAGAAGGAGTTTCAACTCCAAACTTATGGCAGAACTTCACCCACGTCCCAGGGGAGGCGGGGGACATTGAGTCCGAGTGGACCATGTTTTGCGCCTCCATTGATGAGGTGGATGCCCAGAGCTGTGGCCGTAAAGTGGTCGGTGCCTGTCGTGGCGACAATCCCCGAACCCGTTGGTGGATGCAGTCAAGCTGAAGAAGGAGGCAGCTGATGGGTACCGGGTGGCCAAGCGGAATGCAGCTGTGGTGGTTGCTGAGGCAAAAACCCGGGCATGGGAGGAGCTCAGTGAGGCCATGGGGAACGACTTCCAGACGGCTTTGAGGAAATTCTGGTCCACCATCCAGCGTCTCGCAGGGGGGAAGCAGCGCACCATCAACACTGTGTATAGTGGGGATGGGGCGCTTCTGACCTCAACTCGAGACATCGTGAGTCGGTGGGGAAAATACTTTGAAGACCTCCTCAATTCCACTGACACGCCTTCCCAGGAAGAAACAGAGTCTGGGGTCTCTGAGGCAGGCTCTCCTGTCTCTGGGGTTGAGGTCACTGAGGTGGTTAAAAACGCCTCGGTGGCAAGGCCACACCATCAGACTCCTCAGCCTCCCTGGTAGGGTCTATTCAGGGGTGCGTGAGAGGAGGATCCGTCGGGAAGTCTAATCTCAGATTCAGGAGGAGCAGTGTGGTTTCCGTCCTGGCCGTGGAACAGTGGACCAGCTTAACACCCTCTGCAGGGTCCTCGAGGGTGTATGGGAGTTTGCCCAACCAGTCTATATGTTTTTTGTGGACTTGCAGAACGCGTTTGACCGTGTCCTGTGGGGGGTGCTTCGGGAGTATGGGGTACCGAACTCCCTGATACGGACTGTTCAGTCCTTGTACAACCAGTGTCATATTGTGGTCTGGATTGCTGGCAGTAAGTCGGACTCATTTCCGTACCCTCTCCAGGTCGGGGATGAGAGCCTGCCCCAAGTCGAGGAGTTCAAGTATCTTGGGCTCTTGTTCACGAGTGAGGAAATAATGGAATGGGTGTTTGGTAGGCAGATCGGTGCAGCGTCTGCAGTGATGCAAACTTTGTATCGGTCCATTGTGGTGAAGAAGGAGCTAAGCCGAAAGCCGAAGCTCTCAATTTACAGGTCGATCTACATTCCTACCCTCACCTATGATCATGAGCTGTAGGTTGGGACCGAAAGAACATGATTCCGGATACATCCATCCATCCATCCATCCATTTTCTGAGCCGCTTCTCCTCACTAGGGTCGCGGGCGTGCTGGAGCATATCCCAGCTGTCATCGGGCAGGAGGCGGGGTACACCCTGAACCGGTTGACAGCCAATCGCAGGGCATATACAAACAAACAACCATTCGCACTCACATTCACACCTACGGGCAATTTAGAGTCTCCAATTCATGCATGTTTTTGGGATGTGGGAGGAAACCGGAGTGCCCGGAGAAAACCCACGCAGGCACGGGGAGAACATGCAAACTCCACACAGGCGGGGCAGGGGATTGAACCGCGGTCCTCAGAACTGTGAGCCTGACGCTCTAACCAGTCGCTCACCGTGCCGCCGATTCCGGATACAAGTGGCTGAAATGAGTTTCCTCCGCAGGGTGTCCGGGATCTCCCTTACAGATAGGGTGAGAAGCTCCGTCATCCAAAAGGAGCTTAGAGTATAGCCGCTGCTCCTCCACATTGAGAGGAGCCAGATGAGGTGGCTGGAGCATTTGATTAGGATGCCTCCCGGACGCCTCCCTGGTGAAGTGTTCCGGGCATGTCCCACTGGGAGGAGACGCCGGGGATGACCCAGGACACACTGAAGAAACGATGTCTCTCAGCTGGCCTCAGAGCGCCTCCGGATGCCCCCGGAAGAGCTAGATGAAATGGCTGGGGAGAGGGAAGTCTGGGCGTGCTGCTAAAGTTACTGCCGCCGCGACCTGACCTCGGATAAGTGAAAGCAAATGGTGGGATGGATGGATGGATATTTTAAGCTTTGCCCTTGCTAAATGTTGTTTATTTAAGTACCTTTTTCTGGGCATAGAAAATTGTCCCTTCCTTTTCTTTCAAGAGTAATGAGTGCAGTGTTATCTATGTTAGCAGACCTAATAATATATCAACAAAGCCATTGATTGTTTTAGCTCTATTTTTAAAAGGTTATTTTGGCTATAATTTTAAACACAATAATAGGTCCTGGCTGTCGTATCCAGACCATCTAATTCTACCTAGGTCAATTTCAAGTGCCATAGACCATAAGGGGGAGAGCACCTTTAAAGAAGTGTGGTTAGAGTCTTACCTGATGTCTGCTAAGGTTACTCTGTCAAAGTAAAGCAGGGGCAGACGCTTTACAAGTGGTTTTGAGAAACTTGGCGAATCTCTCTCGGTACCGGCTTAAGGAAGCTCCAGTCTCCAGTCACGATTCACCATGGAATAAGCAGGAACAACGGGGAGCTTTAACGCTTTAACGGAGAGCCGATGTTTGTGTGATACTTATTTTACTGATCCTAGCCACTCATGAATCACCTAAATGGACCTTGGAAAACTGGGGTCCTAAGATTTATTAGAATTTTGAGCAACCTTAAAGTGATTTTAGTCATGCTTTTTTTGTAGTTGACAATTTTTTAACACATATGAGGCATGCCGAGAGATGCCAACCTTCAGCCCCGTGGTAGCTGACTTGAAGTGTTTTCTTGAAAGTACTTTATTTTATTGGATTCAGTGGAACTTCGGGTTACGAACTTCGTTCCGTGACCCCGTTTGTAATTCAAAACATTCTTAAACCGAGGTAAAGTTTCGCATTGAAATGAATGTAAATGCAATGAATCTGTTCCAGCCCCCAAATTAAGTTATGCTTACCTTTTTTAAATCAGTTTGGTTGAATATAAATATAGTTCTATATAGAAATAAGTGAAAACCCAGTATAAAAAATAAAATAAAACACTAAACAAACATGATAACAGTGTATTGCTTATTAAATTTAACTAAGGGGGGCAAAGGGGAAGAGGAATACAGCTCCTCATTAAAGAAGAATCTTCTGGAATAACACAGGGAAATTCTCATTTAGGTGTTTTTTTTCCTTTTGCCTGTTTCTTTCTGAATTCATTGGTTAATTTTGGTACAACAAACCCATCCAGGGAAATGTCTTTTTCGGTTCCGAAAAGAAATTAGATAAGGTCATTTCAAGATTAATTGGTCTCTTGGCCAATTTGCTCCACATTTATTTTGTTCATTGTCATCATTTGATTCATTTTATCATGTTTTTAATTGCCTCATTCACGCTATTATTTCACGAGCACTTTCTGATTTTTTGTCAGTCTAATAAAGAGCAAAAAACCAACAACAAAGATACAGTCGCTACCTTTTTAGTGGCATTTCGCGATGCACAGTCAATGAAGGTTGCACAAAGCGAGAAGAAACACAGCACAGATCTTTCTGCTCATCAAGTGCTTCCTCTTCGGAGTCATTCTAATTTCTGACTGTGTAGCCCTTTGGTTACTTCTTAAGAAAAAGTTTCGCCCAACGATATAGCACCTACTTCCATGTTCAATCATAAACGAAGTGGTTGCTGGTCGCATCATGATTAGTTCTAGTTTGCGTTGATCGGTAGCTCCTTCCCTCAGGTAGGCGCTACCGATCAACGCAAACTAGAACTAGTAGACATTCCAACAGCTTCTTCCCTCTTGCGATCAACTTCTTAAACACCTAACCTATAATTCCATTACAACAAGCTGGCAATTTTTTGACTTGAGTTCGTTGTCACATTTCTGTGGGGCCAATTATTTATTACTTGTGCACTCACTGTAGTTGTCTCGCCATGCTGCACTATTTGCATATACTGGCCACTCATGCCAGAGTAGCATCTGCTCCATTTGCACACTGATTGAGGAGTATCTGTAACATTTGCACAACCGACATTGTCCCAGATGATCGCACTACTCGTCACTTTAAACCGCATACACTCCTTGAAGTCTCAGCGCCCTTTGCACAATGGTCATTGCACCGGACTATTGCAATATTAGTCGTTCGAACTGCTCTAAGTGCTAGAGGACTCTGCATCTTTTTGCACAATTGTTTTTTGTCAATGTCTTTATGTCCCCAAAGTGTTCTGTAAATTGACTGTTTGTTGTACTAGAGCGGCTCCAACTACCGGAGACAAATTCCTTGTGTGTTTTGGACATACTTGGCAAATAAAGATGATTCTGATTCTGATTCTGATTCTGATGATTGGCTGAATGTTCGTGGACGGAGCTTCCGCCTTGCGAACGCTTGCGTGGTTATCATTTTGACTGTGACTATGCCGACATTAACCATTTGTTTTCTTAATTAGAGATTCATCCATCCATCCATCCATTTTTTACCGCTTATTCGAGGTCGGGTTGCAGGGGCAGTAGCCTTAGCAGGGACGCCCAGACTTCTCTCTCCCCAACCACTTCATCCAGCTCTTCCGGGGGGATCCCGAGGCGTTCCCAGACCAGCCGAAGGACGTAGTCTCTCCAGCGGGTCCTGATCGTGAAAATAAAATTGTTTTCTGACTTTTTTCACCACATCAATCACAAACGCTATGAGAGTTTTGATTGGATGATTGAAGATGCAGAAGCGGGACTTCTGCCTACAACTGAAACTGATTTCCGCCTTACGTTGCGGCGCAGACAACTAGTTTTCAGCCTACAGCAATGTATTGTGTATGGAGTCAATGATAGTCACGCAACGAAATCCTTCCATTCGTCCCATACCAAGACTGTTAGCAAACTGAAAATAATAATTAACTAGAGGTAGGTTTTCTATTAAAACTTTGGAAGTAAGATAAATTGTTCGTAACCTTTGTCATTCGTAACCCGACGTTCCAAAGTATTTTAGATTGTTGTTTATATAGCTGAATGATGATCAGAATCAGAATCAGAATCATCTTTATTTGCCAAGTATGTCCAAAAACACACAAGGAATTTGTCTCCGGTAGTTGGAGCCGCTCTAGTACGACAACAGACAGTCAATTGACAGAGAACACTTTGGAGACATAAAGACATTGACAAAAAACAGTCACTGGGCAGTAAAGGGTTGCTAGTTATCTGGTAATGCCGGTACATTTTTTTTTTTTTTTTTTGACAATTGTGCAAAAAGATGCAGAGTCCTCTAGCACTTAGAGCAGTTCGAATGACTAACATTGCAATAGTCTGGTGCAATGACCATTGTGCAAAGGGCGCCGAGACTTCAAGGAGTGTATGCGGTTTAAAGTGACGAGTAGTGCGATAATCTGGGACAATGTTGGTTGTGCAAATGTTACAGATACTCCTCAATCAGTGTGCAAATGGAGCAGATGCTACTCTGGCATGAGTGGCCAGTATATGCAAATAGTGCAGCATGGCGAGACAACTACAGTGAGTGAACGAGTTATACATAATTGGCCCCACAGAAATGTGACAACAAACTCAAGTAAAAAAAATGCCAGCTTGTTGCAATGGATTTGTAGGTTAACTGTTTAAGAAGTTGATTGCAAGAGAGAAGAAGCTGCTGGAATGTCTGCTAGTCCTAGTTTGCATTGATCGGTCGCGCCTACCTGAGGGAAGGCGTTGGAAGAGCTGGTGACTGGGATGCGGAGGGTCAGAGAGGATTTTGCACGCTCTTGTCTTAGTTCTGGCAGCGTGCAAGTCCTCAATGGTGGGTAGGGGGGTACCGACAATCCTGTCAGCAGTTATGATTGTCCGTTGCAGTCGGAGTTTGTCCTTTTTTGTGTTATGGAAGTACCATAAAAATGATTACCTTTTTATGTATTGTAGTAATCCATTCAAAATATTTTTTTACTTTGGATATGCTTAAGTAAAAGTATATTTTCTTCGTAATTTGAAACAGTAGTTCTTGTCACTTTGTTTTTCTCACTGTCATGGTGGAACATGATTGCTAATACTGTATATACAGGTTCATATACGTCCATCGATGTATTATTATTATTATTAAACATCAAAAGCTTTAATAATCACATTAGAGACAGAGGGGATGATGTCTATGTGTACATATATACATTTATTTTTAATTTACATTCACTTTATTTTTCTTGATTGACTCAACATTAGCTGTTAGCTTTGGCAAATGGATGCTAGTGAAACCTATCCCGGTAAGGACGAACGGTTAAAATCATTCATGAGTACGTTCACTGCATAATATGTCGTTCCTTGCGTCAACGAATCAATCATTGTACTAGTTCGCAGTGAACTTCTGCCTGAGTCACTCATGGCAGGACGGTACACTGCATACGTACTAGTACGTCTCTCCTTGGCGGATCGCAAACGAAGAAGTTGAACGAACGAATCACTTGTGGGTGACAGTACATTCAGTTCTTCAAGACATTCAGTTTAGTCCCTCCCCCGCCTGAGCGGCGCTGCCTAACGCTGGCTGCTCAATGGTCATTCGCCGGAAATTCAGAATGAGTAACAGTACTTTGGCGTAGCTTAGCTCAACTGAAAAACAAAAATCCTACTGTTGTGAATCACTTCCCTGTTTATGTATAATATTCATATATACAATTATATACAATTAATATAAGATGGTGTATTCCCTTGTTGGCCTGATCGACCTCAAACTGTCAAATCAGCAAATACAGTCAAGTGTATGTGTAAATGTTGTGAAACAAGCTTTGTTGCACTGAAATGCAAACAAAAAGAAAACAACACTCGACAAACAAGTTTTGATATAAAAGTACAATTTAATTGCAAATCAATATTACAGTGAAAATACGAAACAATACCAACTGTAGTCGACTGAGAGGATCAGAATCAGTTTCATCTTTATTTGCCATTTGACAGAAAATACTTTTGAGACATAAACAAAATAGTACAGAGAGTCACTGAGCAATGAAAGGTTACCGGTCATGTGGTAATGCCAACACATGTTTTTTTTCATTGACAATTGTGCAAATGATGCTGAGTGCTCTACGACAGTGTTCCCCAACCTTCTTTCCACTGCGGACCGGTTAGGAGTCGGCATTTTTCTCACGGACCAGGTGTGGTGGCGTGGGCGCATATATTATATACTAACACACACACACACACGCGCTTGACCTTGCTTCTGCTTCCTCCTTTGCTGTTCGTGGTGTATCCACTGTGGGCGTGATGTAGGAGTGGTGGTCATTTGGGGGAGTTATTTTAGGCAGGCAGACCAGACTGCATTTCCGTAGCTCCTCAATGAGAGTAAACTTTGAACTCCGTAAAAGTAGTTCTGCCTGTGTCGAGCAGCAACCTACGACTGTATCTGTATCAGAGCGGACTTGGTACGTGAGAGTTAACTGTTGCGATAAACCCGTATTTTAAGTAGGACTCCTGATATCGTGTTGTTTCGTTCGCGAACGTTTCTCTAAAAAGAACAAATAATTTCAATAAACGTAATGAGGGCGGCACGGTAGACGACTGGTTAGCGCGTCAGCCTCACAGTTCTGAGGATCCGGGTTCAATCCCCGGCCCCGACTTGAATACCTTCTACTGCAGATTTGAAAAGGACAGTTTCACACCACACACCCAGCCGGCCGCAGCCGCGACCACAACCACACCTCTGACTTCTGCGTTAACCATCCATGAACAGGATGTGAGACACATCTTCAAACAACAGAAGATTAACAAAGCGGCAGGACCGGACCATGTGTCCCCATCCTGCCTCAAAGTCTGCGCGGACCAGCTCGCTCCAGTCTTCACTCAGATCTTCAACAGATCTTTGGAAATGTGCGAAGTTCTATCCTGTTTCAAACGCTCCACCATCATTCCAGTCCCCAAGAAACCTGCAATCTTTGGTCTGAATGACTACAGGCCTGTCGCCTTGACATCTGTGGTCATGAAGTCCTTTGAACGTCTCGTGCTGGACCACCTCAAGAGTGTCACAGGTCCCCTGCTGGACCCCCTGCAGTTTGCCTACCATGCGAACAGGTCTGCGGATGATGCAGTCAACATGGGACTGCACATCATCCTAGAACACCTCGACAGTGCAGGGACCTACGCGAGGATCCTGTTCGTGGACTTCAGCTCAGCGTTCAACACCATCATCCCTGAACTCCTTTCAACCAAGCTTCTCCAGCTCAGCGTCTCACCTGCCATCTCCCAGTGGATTTACAACATTCTGACGGGCAGGACACAGCAGGTCAGGCTGGGGGAGGCCACCTCATCCACACGCAGTATCAGCACTGGGGCGCCCCAAGGTTGTGTCCTCTCTCCGCTGCTCTTCTCTCTCTACACGAACGACTGCACCTCAGCGAACCCGACTGTCAAGCTCCTGAAGTTTGCAGATGACACCACTGTCATCGGCC
The DNA here is from genome assembly GCF_024500275.1 of Phycodurus eques. NCBI lineage: Eukaryota > Metazoa > Chordata > Actinopteri > Syngnathiformes > Syngnathidae > Phycodurus > Phycodurus eques. The sequence continues at coordinate 2,489,851 of NC_084533.1, forward strand.
TCATCAAGGACGGTGACGAGTCTGCATATCGACAGGAAGCGGAGCGGCTGGAGCTGTGGTGCGGCCGACACAACCTGGAGCTGAACACGCTCAAGACTGTAGAGATGATTGTGGACTGCAGGAGGCATCCTTCGCCACAGCTGCCCCTCACGTTGTCCAGCTGCCTTGTGTCAACCGTCGAGACCTTCAAGTTCCTGGGAATTACAATCTCTCAGGACCTGAAGTGGGCGACCAACATCAACTCCGTCCTCAAAAAGGCCCAGCAGAGGATGTACTTCCAGCGTCTTCTGAGAAAGCACGGCCTGCCACCGGAGCTGCTGAGACAGTTCTACACAGCGGTCATCGAATCAGTCCTGTGTTCTTCCATCACAGTCTGGTTTGGTGCTGCTAGAAAAAAGGACAAACTCCGACTGCAACGGACAATCAAAATTGCTGAAAGGATTGTCGGTACCCCCTTACCCACCATTGAGGACTTGCACGCTGCCAGAACTAAGACAAGGGCGTGCAAAATCCTCTCGGACCGTCTGCACCCCGGTCACCAGCTCTTCCAGCTCCTTCCCTCAGGTAGGCGCTACCGATCAACGTAAACTAGAACTAGTAGACATTCCAACAGCTTCTTCCCTCTTGTGATCAACTTCTTAAACACCTAACCTATAATTCCATTACAACAAGCTGGAAATTTTTTGACTTGAGTTCGTTGTCACATTTCTGTGGGGCCAATTATGTATTACTCGTGCACTCACTGTAGTTGTCTCGCCATGCTGCACTATTTGCATATACTGGCCACTCATGCCAGAGTAGCATCTGCTCCATTTGCACACTGATTGAGGAATATCTGTAACATTTGCACAACCAACATTGTCCCAGATGATCGCACTACTCGTCACTTTAAACCGCATACACTCCTTGAAGTCTCAGCGCCCTTTGCACAATGGTCATTGCACCGGACTATTGCAATATTAGTCATTCGAACTGCTCTAAGTGCTAGAGGACTATGCATCTTTTTGCACAATTGTTTTTTGTCAATGTCTTTATGTCTCCAAAGTGTTCTGTAAATTGACTGTCTGTTGTACTGGAGCGGCTCCAACTACCGGAGACAAATTCCTTGTGTGTTTTGGACATACTTGGCAAATAAAGATGATTCTGATTCTGATTCTACCTTGGGGTGCCCCGGTGCTGATGGTGCATGTAGAGGAGGTGGCCTCTCCCAGCCTCACCTGCTGTGTCCTGCCCGTCAGTAAGCTGTAAATCCACTGGCAGATTGCAGGCAAGACGCTGCGCTGGAGAAGCATGGAGGAGAGGAGTGCGGGGATGATGGTGTTGAACACAGAGCTGAAGTCCACGAACAGGATCCTCGCGTAAGTCCCCGCGCTTTCAAGGTGTTCAAGGATGAAGCGCAGTCCCGTGTTGACTGCATCATCCGCAGACCTGTTTGCTTGGGAGGCAAACTGCAGGGAGTCCAGCAGGGGACCTGTGACGCTCTTGAGGTGGTCCAGCACGAGCCGTTCAAAGGATTTCATGACTACAGATGTGAATGACTACAGGCGAAAGGCCTGTAGTCATTCAGACCCGAGATTGCAGGTTTCTTGGGGATTGGGATGATGGTGGAGCATTTGAAACAGGATGGTACTTCGCACAGTTCCAGAGATCTGTTGAATATCTGTGTGAAAACTGGAGCGAGCTGGTCCATGCAGACTTTGAGGCAGGATGGGGACACAAGGTCTGGACCTGCCGCTTTGTTTATCTTTTTTTCATTTGTCTATTTCTTCCCTGTTTTCACCACAGGCTTTGCACATTTAAATTTTTGCCTCTATGTTGGTATTAAATGAATTAAGCAGTTATCAGACGAGCCCACTGCGATTGGCTGGCAACCAGTTCAGGGTGTACCCCGCCTCCTGCCCGATGACAGCTGGGATAGGCTCCAGCACGCCTGCGACCCTAGTGAGGAGAAGCAGCCCAGAAAATGGATGGATGGATCAGACAAGCCCAAAACTGCACGGGGAAGAGCAGGGTCATGTGTCATTTCGCGTGGTATAGCAGTGGTCTAGAATGTTGTTTTCCCTGGTGGGACAGTCAAATGTGTTGCTTGTATTTAGTGAATTCGTGGTTGAGTTTAGCCTTGTTAAACCATTGTCTCCAGCTATCTCTGCGCAACTAGCTCTTTTCAATATCAGGTCACTGGGTATTGAATCAATGTTGATTAATGACATCATTACAACTTATGATCTGGACTTTTTGTTACTAAATGAAATGTGGTTAACAGAAAGTAGCTGTAATATAATTTGAAATGAGGCAACACCAGCAAATTTTTATTTTATGAACAACTGTCGAATAGGTAAAGTAATTATTTCAGTGTCAATAAATTTTACTGGGTGATTTTAGCTCTTTTGAATAGCTCTGTTTTTTAGTTAAAGATGACCCAAAGGTTCTCATTTTGTTTATTTGTTTGATTGTTTTCATAATTTATAGACCTCCAAGATACAATACAAAATTTATGGAGGATTTTTCAGAACTGCAGTCAGTTATTTGGACTGACTACAACTATTTTGTCATCACGGGTGACTTTTACATTCATGTTGACAATAGCATGGGAAAATAAATCTATAGTTCACCAGTCGCTGCTATACTAGTCACATTGACCTCTCTCTCACATCTTAGACCTGGTCATCTCTACGGATGTTGAAATTCTATCAATTGAGATTAAGGCTATGGCTATTTCTGACCATTTTTTGGGTTTCCTTTGAATTACAGATTCTTCCAAAAGTTCAGACATCCTCTATGTCTATGAAGAAAAGTTACATAAATGAGAGTACCTACACTACATTTTCGGAGACCATAGCTGTGCCGTAAACTGTGAATGCTGAGACAGTTGATGAACTTTTGGATAATTTCACCTGGAAAAGATCAAATGTCATGAATGCTGTCGTTCCTGTCGTTAAAACTAAGACAATCTTGAGGCGACCTAGAACACATTGGAGGAGCACAATGATGGTAAAGACCTCTAAATCAAAGTGGAGGAAAGCAGAACTTAAGTGGAGAAAAACTAAACTCCAAATTGACTATGACCTCTACAGACAAAGTCTTTGTAATATTAACTCAAGAGTTAGTCAGGAATAGACAGCAACACTTTTCTGAAAACATCAGTACAAACTTCAACCAAACTTGCACTCTGTTTCCTGTGATTGACAAGCTCATAACCCCCCGAATCAGATAACTCCAGAACTCTTAACAGCAGATAAATGCAATGAATTTGCTTGTTATTTTTGTGGGAAAAAATACAATCTATCTGGTTAAATATCAGCACAGATCAGCAAAATGATAAAATGATACTACATCTGAAGCCACCCAAGAAAACCTCTACTACCATGTCGGAATTTGATACAGTTAACCAAAAAAAGTGAAGAGAAAACGGTTCAGCAGCTGAAACCATAAATGAGCTGTGTTGACTCAATACCATCTGACATTTTCAAAGCTATTGCTAAGTCTGTGCTAGCTGATTTTCAGCAAATAATCAATTGGTCACTTCAGTCAGGGGAGTTTCCTAAAGCTCTTAAAGTAGCTACCACTAAGCCTCTTCTAGAAAATAGAACGCTAGACGCTTCCATGTTAGCAAGCTATAGACCCATATCAAATCTCCTTTTCATAGCCAAGATTGTTGAGAAAGTTATTTTTAATCAAATCAGCAATTTTTTGAACTTAATGGACTTTTTGACAAATTTCAATCAGGTTTCCGAACTCATCACAGTACAGAATCTGCTCTTATCAAAGTGCTAAATTATATAAGGTTGAATACTGACTCAGGAAAGGTGTAAATTTTGATCTTGTTGGACCTCAGTGCGGCTTTTGATACGGCAGATCATAATATACTGCTGAACAGGTTGGAAACGTGGGTAGGACTAAATGGAACAGTCCTTAAATTGTTCAGGTCCTACCTGGAGGAAAGGAGTTATTTTGTAACCATTGGGAGTGTTCAATCTCATCGAATGGCTATGACCTTTGCGGTCCCTAAAGGGTCAGTTCTTGGACCCCTACTGTTCAGCCTGTAGATGCTACCCTTAGGTCAGATTCTTCAGAACTTAAATTTTGACTATCATAGTTATGCAGATGACGCACAGTTATATCTAGCAGTGTCTCCAGATGACTACAGTTCAATTGAGGTGTTGCGTCACTGTATAAAACAGATAAATAACAGGATGAGCCAAAATTTTCTTCAATTAAACCACAACAAAACTGAAATATTTGTTTTTGGCAATAAAAAGGATTTGCTGTTAGTAAATACCTGGAGTCACTCTCTTTAAAAACCAAAGACCAAGACCGTAACCTTGGTGTTCTGATAGATTCCGACCTGACTTTCATATCAACTCAATTACTAAAACTGCCTTCTACCATCTGAAGAACATATCCAGAGTGAGGGCTTGCATGTGTCAAGCAGACGAGGAGAAGCTCATCCATGCTTTTATCTTAAGTCGACTTGACTATTGTAATGGTCTTCTGACTGGACTCCCCAAAAAGAGCATTGAACATTAAACAACTCATTCAGAATCCTGCAGCTCGAGTTCTGACCAGAACAAAGAGGTCAGAGCATATTACTCCAATTCTAAAGTCGCTACACTGGCTTCCAGTCAGCCATAGAATAGATTTTAAAGTTCAGCTACTGTTCTATAAATCACTAAATTGTTTAGGTCCTGAATACAAGAAATAAATGCTAATACACCCAGTAGGGCTCTGAGATCGAAATACTCTGGTCAAATAGTGGAGCACAGAGTCCAAAGCAAACATGGTGAAGCAGCATTTATCTATTATGCTGCACACAAAAGGAATAAGTTGCCAACAGAAGTGACATCAGCCCCAAGTGTGAATTGATTTAAGTCCAGGTTAAAAACTCTCCAGGTTAAAAAAATGTCCATGCCTTTTAGAGCATTTCCACTTTTAAATGATATTTCTTGCACTGTATGCTGTTTTAATTGTGCTTTTATTTTTTTTTATCTTTGTTTTAAATGTTTATAAACTCTTTTTTTCTTTGATTTTGATTTTTTCTGTGGCATCGCCTGAGCCTCCATGCGCCATAGACCGCATCATACAACCGACTGTTAATTTATGTTGAAGAAGAAATATCTTTTAATATTATCCCAAACCCAATTCTAATTATTGTCGTAAGGTGTACATATGTTATGCACTATGTAAATGTAGTCTCACTTCTTTCTCCTCAACTTTTACCACAAAGGCTTTTTTAAATTATTAATGATTAAAATATGAAATAGATAGATAGATAGCTAGATAGCGAGATAGATAGATAGATAGATAGATAGATAGATAGATAGATAGATAGATAGATAGATAGATAGATAGATAGATAGATAGATAGATAGATAGATAGATAGATAGATAGATAGATAGATAGATAGATAGATAGATAGATAGATAGATAGATAGATGGAAAGAATACTTTTAGGAGTTGATTAATGAGAAAAATGAGAGAGGCAAGTGTCGTGAACCACGAAGTGGAAATGATTAGTAAGGGTGAAGTTAGAAAGGCACTAAAGAGGGTGAAAAATGGAAAGGCAGTTTGTCCTGATGACATACCCTTGGAGGTATGGAAGCATCTAGGAGAGGTACCTCTGGAGTTTTTGACTAGCTTGTTTAACAGAAATCTAGCAGGTGAGAAAATGCCTGAGGAATGGACGAAAAGTGTGCTTGTGCCCATTTGTAAGAAGAAGGGTTATGTGCAGAGCTGTGAGAACTATAGCGGAATAAAGTTGATGAGCCACACAATGAAATTATGGGAAAGAGTAGTGAAACTAGTGTTTGCTCACAACTGTATGGTTTCATGCCTAGAAAGAGTACCACAGATGCATTATTTGCCTTGAGGGTGTTGATGGAGAATTACAGAAAAGGTCAGAAGGAGCTACATTGTGTCTTTGTGGATCTCGACAAAGCCTTTGACAGAGTACCCTGAGATGAACTTTGGTATTGCATGCGGAAGTCTGAAGTGCCAGAGAAGTATGTTAGAATAATATAGGACATGTAAGAGGGCAGCAGAACAGTGGTGCGGTGTGCTGTCGGTGTGACAGACGAATTTAAGGTGGAGGTGGGACTGCATCAGGGATCAGCCCTGAGCCCCTTCCTGTTTGCAGTGGTGATGGATAGCTGGCAGATGAGGTTAGACTGGAATCCCCATGGACCATGATGTTCAAAGAGGACATTGTGATATGCAGTGAAAGCGTGGGGGATGAAGGATGGATGAAGGATGAAGGATAGGATGAAGACAGTGGTGAGGCCAGCCATGATGTACGGACTAGAAATAGTGGCACAGAAGAGACAACAGGAAGCAGAGCTGGAGGTGGCGGAAATTAAGGTTCACTCTCGGAGTGACCAGGTTGAATAGGATTATAAATGAGCTCATCAGAGGGACGGCCAGGGTTAGATGTTTTGGAGAGAAAGTTAGAGAGAGCAGACTTCGATGGTTTGGACATGTCCAGAGGAGAAATAGTGAGTATATTGGTAGAAGGATGATGACGATGGAGCTACCAGGCAAGAGAGCTAGAGGAAGACCAAAGAGAAGTTTGTCGGATGTAATGAGGAAAGACATGACGGCAGTTGGTTAGAAAGGATGCAGGAGATAGGCTTACATGGAAAAGAATGACACGCTGTGGCGATCCCTACCGGGATTAGCCGAAAGGCATAGTTGCCGACTAGTTAGCACATCTGCCCCGGGTTCAAATCCAGCCTTGCCTGTGTGGAGTTTGCATGTTCTCCCCGACAGTATCCATCCATCCATCCATTTTCTGAGCCGCTTCTCCTCACTCGGGTCGCGGGCGTGCTGGAGCCTATCCCAGCTGTCATCGGGCAGGAGGCGGGGTACACCCTGAACTGGTTGCCAGCCAATCGCAGTGGGCTCGTCTGATAACAAACAACCATTCACACTCACAGTCATGCCAACAGGCAATTTAGAGTCTCCAATTAATGCATGTTTTTGGGATGTGGGAGGAAACCGGAGTGCCCGGGGAAAACCCACGCAGGCACGGGGAGAACATGCAAACTCCACACAGGCGGGGCCAGGGATTGAACCCAGGTCCTAAGAACTGTGAGGCTGACGCTCTAACCAATCATCCACCGTGCCGCCCCCCGACAGTATTATACACTTAAAAACAATGTATTCTGGGATACTTTCTTGGTAGCTCACCGTTTCAATATTCAAGATGGTAATGTACCATTAAAAGTATTGCATTCTGGGATGGATTTAAAAATCAACAGTGTAGAGGCTGTGTAAATACTGAATTATCCCATATTTCTTGGGCACATGAACGCTGGGGCATGCTGTGCATGAGAGGTTGTCATCCATCCAAAACTACTCCATTGTGGCCAAATCAGATGGTAAGTTACAATATATTTTTATTTGTCGGGTGATGTTTCATTAATTGCATACTTTTATTTTACTGTCACTAATAAGCACACAGCTTCCTCCTTGTCTTCATTCTCCAAGACCAACACCACCTCCTCACTGCCACCATGGGGTCACAGTGTCCCTCAAGAACCCCTCTGTTAGTGACCTTTACACCTGATGCTGCTGCTGTTGCTAAAATTAAATAAAAACAATAATAATCATAAGAGTTATGTTCTTAATACACAAAGGCAATCCATGTCATAAAATGCACGCACACACACACACCTACACACGCACATACACACACACACACACACACACTTGGAGAGTTTACGCTTTCTTATATGAGAAAAATCCTGCTCATTTGTTCACATATCATATTATATGTAAGTATCCCTTAATTGCTTGAAGTGTCAATCAAACCGATCACAGTGACTTGATCACCTGATGGTGAGCAATAAGAATCAATGATGTTTGCAATACATAAGGGCTGAAGTATTTAACAATCTTGTGTACCAAAGCATTTGCATAACAAATGCATGGTCTGCTAGGTATAATATGTTGCCATTTTCCCACTGTGCCCACCTGTAGTCATGCTGCTGGATCCTTCTTGGCTTCCTCCACTAAAAACATCTTGTCAGTTTTGCACATTTTGGTTCACGTCGGGTCTGAGGGTAGGGGTGCGCAGATGACCCGCTTAGGGCTTGTCTGCTGCTTAAAGGTCAGAGGACAAAGATGTTATGGCGTCAGTTAAAATTCATATTTGCATTGTTTATATGTAATACATGCAAGTCACGTCCAACAATTTGTCAACTATAGCTAAAAATGAGGTTTTTATTACGCCTATTGAGTGGTCCCCGAACATACCGAAGTCTATGCACCACAAAATCTACCGGAAGTGACGTTGCAATTGACAAACACAGTGCGCTACACTCTCTACGCAATGGCAAGTAACTTGGAATATGAGGAGGAGGAGGATTTTGATGTACTGGAGCACCCAACTGAACTTGGCATCGTCAAACCGTACATATTTGAGCCGATCAGGAGGTCGGAACCTGACAGTGACGATGACGAGCAGCCAAGTAGCAGCTGTACACCAGTAAAAGAGAGTGGCCATTGGGTCGATGTGACGGTATGTAAATATATTGGCACCCCGGGGTGCCAATATTTTTTAGCTCGACTATACGTATAATATATTCATATATGTTTCAGTGACACGGCACAAGCTTTTACATTGTATGCATTTTTCCTATATATTGTGTGACCCTCGTGAAAAGTAGATTTATAACATGCCGCACAGAAAGACTTTGCCGTGTCTGTTGACTTGTCATATAGGCAAAAGTACAGACGACAGTACTGAAAAGTACTGTGTGGGTCTTTTTTTTCCTACTGACCAGTGCATAATAACCATATTAGAGTTGTAGGTATATATAAGGAAATCCTCACCTCTTTTCTGCTTCGCCAATGCACCATGGTGACTGCGATATTTAGTTCTCTTGCTGACGGTTGAGGTCCCGATGACCGTAGGAAAATTGGTTGGCACCGCAGCTGGTTTCAGGCTCTGCCAAACTACACCTGTATATCCAATGCTTTTTGCTAAGTCTTTCTCAAAACACACTGGTTCGAAATGATCAACACTGAGTTTTGAATGCTTGCTAGGCACCCATAGCTGACCACGTTTCTTTCCCTGTTGATTGACTTTCCCTATCAACTGGTCACATATTCCTTTTTCACTTGGAAAGCCAAAGAAACTCTTCCCAGTGCCTGAACAATTTGGACAACCAAATGCCACACAATAAACCATCGTGAAATCGGTAAATCATACAACAACAAATATACAAGGACAGAAACAATAGCACACAATGCCGAATGAAGGCTGTTTGGCTAGTGTTACGTCACAGCTTTTTGCTGCATGCAAAAAGCAGGAGGCACATTCTGAATCATATTTAACAATTTAACTGCTGTATATCTGCTATATAATCACTTCAAAATGGCAGATTTGGATTGTCAAGGGGTTCGAGTTATCAATAATTTTTTTAACATCTTTGTCGTTTGACCTTTAACAACAATTGTTGGTCACACCACACACGGCACAACAGCAAGGGTCTGACGAAGTCATGAATCAAAAACACATGCTGCAGCCTGCAGGTTATACTTGGCTTGATGTGCACAGCTTTGTTGACATAAGGCTACCGTTGTATTCACTGAATAGAAGTCTGCAATAATATTTTGTTAAAAGATGGCGGGCAGCACGGTGAACGACTGGTTAGCACATCTGCTTCACAGTTCGAAGGACCCGGGTTCAAATTCGGACTCGCATGTGTGGAGTTTGCGTATTCTCCCTGTGTCTGTGTGAGTTTTCTTCGGGTACTGCGGTTTCCTCTGTTAAAAATGGGGGGAAAAAGTTGCCAAAACTATTTATACCAACCAATTGTGACTTCTTTTATGTGAGGAAAGGCCAATGAAGTTCCAGGAGACCAAATGGACAGTTGTCTGTCGTTCATTGGCAAGAAGTAACAACGCGTTGGAGACAGATAGTTTCACGAATGGTGCAACCATGTGTCTGCTTAAACAAAGGGGTGCTATCTATCTTATTCTCTGTGTAGGGGGTAGGGTGGAAGGTGACAGAAAATTCCACTCCTTATAAGGCAAACAACAGATATTAAACGTTCAGAAATAAGCCCAGACAAATTACCTAGGCTTGCTATACTATATATACTATATATACTATACTATACAGTCAATCTTTTCTGTTCCTTCTCCCAGACTGCGCCTGTCTAGATCTCACACATCCTTCTTTATTTATCTCGATTTGCAGGCATTATATCTTTATAAAAATATATAAATTTCCTCCCACATCCCCAAAACATCCATGGAAGGTTAATTGAAGACTCTAAATTGCCCGTAGGTGTTAATGTGAGTGCGAATGGTGATTTGTTTATATGTGCTCTGCAATTCACTGGCGACCAGTTCAGGGTGTACCCCGCTCTCTCGCCCAGAGTCAGCTGGGATAGGCTCCATCATGCCCGCGACCCTAGTGAGGATAAGCGGTATGGAAGATGAATGAATAAATGAATAAAAGATAGTTGTTTTTTAAGACATCAGAAAGTTACTGTACATTACATATCGCATCTCAGCTCAGGCCTTGCAGTGTTGCGTTCATGTTTGCACTGTGCTTGCATTGTTAGTTTTTTTTAATTCACCCCGCGTTCTCCAGGTTCCTACTACCTTTCAAAAAATATGATACATTTTGGTTGTGGGGTTTTTGATGAATGTTGACTACAAATGCCAATTGTACCTATGTTGTGTCAGATGGAGTCCTCTGTGGGGCAATGTTTTTAACCAGGTGTCCAAGATGTCTCTCACACATCACTGGTTTTCTCATGCCTAGGTCTTTCAGCAGTTACAGTATCATTCCACCTTTTCACTAAGTCCCTCAGCTGTCTCCCACATGACTTCACTGAACACCGAGCTGAATCTGACCTCTATCTCTGCGTCTCACAAATCGAGAGAAGGATATCTGCTTTCCACAAAGACATCAATGTTAGTTGTGAGCACATCACCTTGAGCTCAGACTTGACAAGATATAGGTTTCTTTCCAGGGGTAAGTTATCCCTCGTATACATCTCTGCTGACAAGACCCCAATGCCACCTTGTGAGAATGCCAAGAGCCTTGACTCGAATGCCATTTATCCTGTTCTGCAGTGCTCATCTTGTTCTCTACAGCAGCTACAAAACTTGGCCATTTTTCACAAGAGAAGCTGCCCATCTTGTGTCATCTTTCATCTCGACATGTTCCATGTTCTTTTGGCAAGCCTCTTCCATCACACTTTCACATTTGTCACTTCTTCTTCATCACTCCCTTTTTTTTTTTTTTTAAATGTTGATGACACTGATACTATATTTGCCACAATGATGGGACCAAACTCCCTTTTGCCATATTTAGTGGCAATTTCAATAATCTCAACAATGACAATTATGATATATAATTCTCTCTATCAACATGGTCAAAGTTTAAACAAATCAACTTTTAATTTGCCCAAATAATGTTATCTTAGAAGTTTGAGAATGACCTTTGTCAACAGCTTGTTAAAATCTAAAAGTTAAAAAAGTTGTAAACTTTTTGTGTGGGAGACAAGAAACTATAACTTTACAGTAATGTATTCGTTAAATTATTGTACTGGATAGACATGAATTTTGTGTTAATGTGTGACACACTGGCACGGCGGACAACTGGTTAGCACATCTGCCTCACAGTTCTGAGGACCGGGGTTCAAATCCGGCTCCGCCTGTGTGGAGTTTGCATGTTCTGCCCGTGCTTGCGCGGGTTTTCTCCAGGTACTCTGGTTTTCCTCCCACATCCCAAAAACATGCATGGTAGGTTGATTATAAACTCTAAATTGAATGTGAATGGTTGTTTGTTCATATGTGCCCTGCGATTGCCTGGCGACCAGTTCAGGGTGTACCCCACCGGGTTCGCCCGAAGATAGCAGGGATAGCCTCCATCATGCCCGTGACCCTAGTGAGGATAAGCGGTAAAGAGAATGGATGGATGGACGTGTGACACTCTTTTTCACCCAAAGACAAGTTTCATTTTCTTGCTTGATGAGTGTGAGTGAGTGTGTGTGTGTGTGTGTGTGTGTGTGTGTGTGTGTGGTAGTTGGAACTAATAACAGAGATGTTGCTTTCAAAGTGTTTGGTCAGATAGTGTTTGAGTGTTTTCCATCCATCCATCCATCCATTTTCTGAGCCGCTTCTCCTCACTAGGGGTTTTCTCCGGGCACTCCGGTTTCCTCCCACATCCCAAAAACATGCATGGTAGGTTAACTGACAACTCTAAATTGCCCGTAGGTGTGCATGTGAGTGTGAATGGTTGTTTGTTTGTATGTGCCCTGCGATTGGCTGGAAACCAGTTCAGGGTGTACCCCGCCTCCTGCCCGATGATAGCTGGGATAGGCTCCAGCATGCCCACCACCCTAGTGAGGAGAAGCGGCTCAGAAAATGGATGGATGAATGGAAATAATATATAATATCTAGTTTCTCGCATGTATGGAAATATGTACAGAAATCTATGGCCAAACACGTATATATTTTACTGTAATTGATTACACTTGCACTAAAACTTAAAGTTAGTATTCATTTTAAGCTTTGACACAAGTAGGATATTAATGAAAAAATATATATTATTAAAATAGAAAAGGCAGTTGGTTTAAGAGTTGTTTCTTTGATACATTATGCCCCCTCTGCTTAACACCAGTTACACTCCGACACATCCTTACTGGATGAAAAGTAACCCTGTCCCAGGAATCATCACATCTGGAGACATAACCAAGCGCTGTAATGCAAACAGGCGACAGAACCCGCAACCCTAACCAGGATAAGCGGTGTTGACAATGGATGGATGGATTTAATGCAAACCCTGGAAAACAATTAGCACCACCACGAATGCCTTGCTACCAAAAAAAATAATCCAGAGTGTACCAATTGCTTTTTGTTCGAGGCCTGGAGCAAGGACATCAGACATTCCAACCAAGGATCATATTGGGTGCATTGGAAGCAGCACAGGATTGGCAGATGCTGGTGAATGTGGGCCAATGGCTCAAAGTTCCACCAGAGATAACAACAACCTATGTGAGTCCTGACCTGGTCCTCTGGTCCACCTCACAGCACGGGGCATACTTGGTCGAGCTCCCAGTTCCTTGGAGGATGCTGTGCAGGAGGCACAAAGCTCAGTTAAAACAAACTTGCATCAGAGGCTAAAAAGAGAGGCTGGAGGGTCAACGTCTGCCCAGAAGAAGTTGGATGTGGGGGATTTGTTGCAACAACTACTGCAAGACTGATGAGGGACGTGGGCATCAGTAGACAATCTCTATGCCATGTGATCAAGGAGATGTCGAGGGTGGGAAAAGAAGCATACCGCCCGTGGTTATGGCTGGAGAGGAGAGATCCTTGCTGATATCCCAGATGCGTTAGACTGATGCAGAGAGGGGAGGTTCCTGGGATGCCAAATTCCACTACTGAGCCTACTGAAGACATCTTGGGCAAATCAGTGAAATGTTAAAGTAGTAGCCAACTTGACAACCCCAGTGATGTGGCAGTACAGCCTTCCTCAACAACAACAAAGCACTGGAGTCTTCCACAACTAGGTATGCGGCCAGGCGTAAGTTGGTTCAGTGAGGAGCCCCTGCTGTACACAGTCCACATAAATTTGGGATGTTTTAACATCGCACCCTGTGCATTATTAATCTCAAAAAAAGTAAATGTACAAAAAGGAGGATAGGACATGTACATAATTAGAAAAACATGCAGTTTGTCTATATTTGCTGGGGCATACCTCATACCTCACCTTCACGGGGATAGCTTTCACGAGCATTAGTTTCTCCAAGCTAACGGCTAATGTTGAGTCAGTCAATAAAAAATAAAATAAATGTAAATTAATAATAAATGTATATATAGACCCTTTCCCAAAAAATAGAATAACATGGAAAGGTTTATTTATTTCCATAATTACATTGAAAAAATTAAACTTTCTTAGATGAGAGATTCAGGGCCAATAATTGAAACAATATCAAGTATTTATTTGTTTATTTTTAATTTGGGCTTCCAGCTCATAAAAACCCATGAAATCAGGAATTAAAAATTTTTTAATACTGTGAAGAAATCACCATTTACTTCTCAGTTCTTGGAGAGAGAGAAAAACAATAAATTAGGGTCACATTAAATCAATCAAAATATGGTAATTTCAAAACAATATGTTAATCTTCAGTTTGCATGTTCTCCCCGTGCCTGCGGTTTCCTCCCACATCCCAAAAACATGCATGAATTGGAGACTCTAAATTGCCCGTAGGCATGACTGTGAGTGCGAATGGTTGTTTGTTCCTATGTGCCCTGCGATTGGCTGCCAACCAGTTCAGGGTGTACCCCGCCTCCTGCCCGATGGCAGCTGGGATAGGCTCCAGCACCCCGGCGACCCTAGTGAGGAGAAGCGGCTCAGAAAATGGATGGATGGATGTTAATCTTCAATACTTGGTTGGGAATCCCTTTACTTTAATCACTCCCTCGACGCGCCATGGCATTGAGGCAATCACCCTGTGGCATTGCCTGGGAGTTATGGAAGCCTACATTTCCTTGATGCTCTCAGTTGTCATTAGCTCATTTCTAATTTTATCCAACCTGGTCACTCCGAGAGTGAACCTCAGCATCTTCATTTCCGCCACCACCAGCTCTGCTTCCTGTTGTCTCTTCAGTGCCACTGTCTCTAAATCCGTACATCATGGCTGGCCTCACCACTGTTTTATAAACTTTGCCTTTCATCCGAGCAGAGACTCTTCTGTCACATAACACACCTGACACCTTCCTCCACCCGTTCCAACCTGCTTGGACCCGTTTCTTCACTTCCGAACCACACTCCACATTGCTCTGGACGGTTGACCCCAAGTATTTAAAGTCCTCCACTCTTGCGATCTCTTCTCCCTGTAGCCTCACTCATGCACATATATTCTGTCTTACTTCGGCTAATCTTCATTCCTCTGCTTTCCAGTGCATGCCTCCATCTTTCTAACGGTTCCTCCACCAGCTCCCTGCTTTCACTGCAGATCACAATGTCATCTGCAAACATCATGGTCCACGGGGATTCCAGTCTAACCTCATCTGTCAGCCTATCCATCACCACTGCAAAAAGGAAGGGGCTCAGGGCTGATCCCTGATGCAGTCCCACGTCCACCTTAAATTCGTCTGTCACACCTACAGCACACCTCACCACTGTTCTGCTGCCCTCGTACATGTCCTGTATTATTCTAACATACTTCTCTGCCACTCCAGACTTCCGCATGCAGTACCACAGTTCCTCTCAGGGTACTCTCTCATAGGCTTTCTCTAGATCTACAAAGACACAATGTAGTTCCTTCTGACCTTCTCTGTACTTTTGCATCAACATCCTCAAGGCAAATAATGCATCTGTGGTACTCTTTCTAGGTATGAAACCATACTGTTGCTTGCAAATACTCACTTCTGTCCTGAGTCTAACCTCCACTACTCTTTCCCATAACTTCATTGTGTGGCTCATCAACTTTATTCCTCTATAGTCCCCACAGCTCTGCACATCACCTTTGTTCTTAAAAATGGGCACTAGTACACTTTTCCTCCATTCCTCAGGCATCTTCTCACACACTTGAATTCTATTGAACAACCTGGTCAAACACTCCACAGACACCTCTCCTCGATGCTTCCATACCTCCACAGGAATGTTATCAGGACCAACTGCCTTTCCATTTTTCATCTTCTTTAATGCCTTTTTAACTTCCCCCTTACGAATCATTGCCACTTCCTAGTCCACCACACTTGCCTCTTCTACTCTCCCTTCTCTATCATTTTCCTCATTCATCAACTCCTCGAAGTATTATTTCCATCTAGCAAGCACACTGCTGGCACCAGTCAACATATTTCCATCTCTATCCTTAATCACCCTAACCTGCTGCACATCCTTCCCATCTCTATCCCTCTGTCTGGCCAGCCTTTATAGATCCGTTTCTCCTTCTTTAGTGTCCAATCTGCCATACATGTCATCATAAGCCTCTTGTTTGGCCTTTGCCACCTCTCCCTTTGCCCTGTGTTGCATCTCAATGTATTCCTTTCGCCTCTCCTCGGTCCTCTCAGTGTCCCACTTCTTCTGAGCTAACCTTTTTCCTTGTATGATTTCCTGTACTGTGAGGTTCCACCACCAAGTCTCCTTCTCTCCTTTCCTGCCAGAAGATACACCAAGTACTCTCCTGCCTGCCTCTCTGATCACCTTGGCTGCAGTGGTTCAGTCTTCTGGAAGCTCCTCCCGTCCACCGAGAGCCTGTCTCACCTCTTCCCGAAAACCTGTAGAACACTCGTCCTGTCTCAGCTTCCATCACATGGTTCTCTTTTCTGCCTTTGTCTTCCTAATCTTCCTCCCCACCACCAGAGTCATTTTACATACCACCATCCTATGCTGTCTGGCCACACTCTCCCGTTCCACTACCATACAGTTGGTAACCTCCTTCAGATTACATCGTCTGCACAAAATGTAATCTTCTACCTCCGCTCTTGTAGGTCACCCTATGTTCGTGCCTCTTCTAGAAAAAAGTGTTCACTACAGCCATTTGCATCCTTGTTGCAAAGTCTACCACCATCTGTCCCTCCTAGTTCCTTTCCTGGATGCCGTACTTGCCCTTCCCTTCATCACCCCTATTACCTTCACCAACATGTCCATTACAATCTGCACCAATTACGACTCTCTCTCTGTCTGGGATGCTCAGAACTACTTCGTCTAGCTCCTTCCAGAATTTCTCTTTCACCTCTAGGTCACATCCTACCTGTGGGGCATAGCCAGTAATCACATTACACATAACACCTTAAATTTCAAATTTCAGCCTCATCACTCGATCTGATACTCTTTTCACCTCCAAGACATTCTTAGCCAACTCTTCTTTTAAAATAACCCCGACTCCATTTCTCTTCCCATCTACATCATTGTAAAATAATTTAAACCCTGCCCCTAAACTTCTAGCCTTACTGCCTTTCCACCTGGTCTCCTGGACACACAATATATCAACCTTTCTCCTAATCATCATGTCAACCAACTCCTGAGATTTTCCTCAGGAGTTGAGAAGTCCCCACATTCAGTTCTAGGCTCTGTGCTTTCCTCTTGTCTTTCTGCCGAAGAGCCCACTTTCCACCTCTTCTTCTTCTTTGACTTTGACCCACAGTAGCTGAATTTCCAACGGCGACCTGCAGGTTGACGGCGCCGGTGGCGGACGTTGTTAACCCGGGCCACGACCGATCCGGTATGGAATTCTTTGGATGGACGCTCATATTTGTTTGGCAAAGTTTTAAGCCGGATGCCCTTCCTGATGTAACCCTCTGCATTTATCCGGGCTTGGGACCGGCCTACAGTTTGCACTGACTTGTGCCCCCCATAGGGCTGCATTACCCCAAATCATGACTGATGGTGGATATTTCACACTGGACCTCAAGCAGCTTGGGTTCTGTTCTTCACCCATCTTCCTCCAAACCCTTGGACCTTCATTCCCGAATGAAAGGCACACTTTACTTTCATCGGAAAAGAGGACCTTGGATCACTGGCCAACACTCCAGTCCTTCTTCTCCTTGGCCCACCTGAGACGCTTCCTACATTGGCTCAGGGTCAGAAGTGGCTTGACCCGAGGAACCCGACAGTTATAGCCCATCTCCCGGATGTGTTGGAATGTGGTGGTTTTTGAAACTGTGACTCCCGCCTCATTCCATTCTGGATCTCTGCTAGATTCTAGAATCTTCTCTAATCATCCGTTGAAGCCCACGGTCATCTCTTTAGGTGGTGCATCTTCTCCTGCCACATTTTGTCCTTCCACTAGACTTTCCATTGATATGCTTAGACATAGCACTCTGTGAACAGCCAGCCTCTTTAGCTATGAACTTTAATGGCTTACACATCCTATGGAGGGTATCAATGATGGTCTTCTGGCCAGTTTTCAAGTCTGCAGTCTTCTCCATATTGAACCCAACTGAAGCAATTTAATGACACCTGGGGAAACCTGTGTAGGTTCTTTGAGTTTAGTAGATGATTAGTATGTGACACTCAGTTTCAATATGGCCTGCAAAATTTGGGCTAATTTCTTCACAGTATTGTATTTTTTTGAATTCCTGATTTTGTGGGTTTTATGAGCTCGAAGCCCAAATTATGTAAAAATAAACAACTTGAAATTGTTTAAATTGTGGAACCTGAATCTATAATCTATGAAAGTTTAACTTTTTGAATGTAATTATGGAAATAAACTTTTCCATGGTATTCTCTTTTTTTGAAAGGGTCTGTATGTACACATACATAGGATCCCCTCTCTGTCTCTAAAGCGATTATTAAAGCATTTTTTAAATTAATAATAATAATAATACATTCAACATATAGTGCTTCTCAAGACACTCAAAGACGCTTTACACTAGTCAGACGGCAATAACAGTAAGGTGGGTGAGCAGGTCTCTGTGACGCTGTCCACCGCGGTGGAATGCAGACAAGTTTCGCCAGAAAGCAGGAGCCTGTGTGGATGTAGAGAGGATCCGGAAGGATATGTGCAGTAGCTGAGCTCGCCGCACACATGTTCACAACTCACAACCGAAGCCGGGTGCTCAAGAGCATGCTGAGAGAGAGATAGGTAGGTGATAACTTAGTTTCTGTTTTTTTGTCTCATCTCCCCACCTTTCCTCGTTACAATTCGTGACAATAACAACGCATAGTCCTTCGGTGAACGTGTTGAGTGAACGTGAACCTCAGAGCTGAATCATTAACTGATTGAGGAAGCACTTGAATGATTCTGTAAAAAAGAACTGAACCCTAGCGCACTCAAAGCTAAGTTTTCTGACGGTGAGCCAGTAGCTCCACAGTTGCAGAAAGCTGAGCGGCATAAATGAAATTAGTTCCAAAGCTTAACGCCATGGCGACAATGTAGGAAGATTTTGATTTCAAGCAAGATGAACGTGGCCATCACGCTAACACCAATGAGCTGGTATGTCAAATTTATATGAAATCGCAACAACGACAACACAAACCTCAAAGTGACAAAATCAATTTTAAACACAACCATCCCACATAATTTCTTCAACCATCCCACCCAATCTCTTCAGCTAGGAACAAAAAACATGGTGGGACATTGCCCGTTTCCCATCATCTTCCAATTATGGAACCCTTTGCCCAACAATGCAAATATAAATGTGACAGCGTATGTGGCGCATGTATGCTCACATTATATACAGTAGAGTTACTCACTATTGTGAGAGATGCAGCCATTGAGGATATTAACAAAGGAGCAGATAAAGAAAGGCAGCAGACTTTTGAAAAGTAGGACAAATCTTGAATCCAAACAAGTTATTTTGATCTACTTGTTGTGCTTTTATTAATGTTGAACTTGAAACTTGATTGGCAGTATATTGCCTGTTAAGGCATTAATTTGTGTAATCTGTTCATCTGTGCCAAATGTTTAATACAGGAAGTCCTCGAATTACGACGCACTCGACCTGCGACGTTTCGACTTTACGACGCCCGTGCCTCGTCCACCATTTTGTCCCAGCACCATAGTGTTTCTGCTTAGCTAGTGCATAATGCTTGTCTGTGTTTGTGCGGCGGGAGTATCTTTGCCTTTTTCGCCCTTCTTTTTTCACACTCTCAGCAGTATTGGTAAGTACAGCATCTTATTTTTTTTATTTAAATTTCTTTGTACGAAGTGTTAACCTTTCCGTCTACGGTCACCTGACCGTGGTCGTGAGACGCAGGGGTTAACTCCCTTCTCTCGTTGCACAGCTGAGCTGGGTGGCGGCAACAATAAAGGCACGAAGCACCTATTTGCTGCTTTAATGGCTTTATTATCTCCTCTGCACGTCAACGGGTCCTCCGCTGATCGCTACTCTTCCCCGGTCGCCATCACTACACTTGCCACTGTACACACTCGCACCTGCGCGCACTCCTTCCTCCTTCGCAGTCCCGTCTCACTCACACATCGACGCACACTGAGCTTGCTGTCACAATCACGTGGGACAATACCCGTAACTGAAGTATTTCGCCGTACATTTCGACTTTAACGGTGAAATCCGACTTACGTGGAAATTTGTGTTGCGTCGCCAGCATAGGAACGGAACTCGTTCGTAAATCGAGGACTTCCTGTATTTGTTCAAGTCCAATTTTTGTGAACAGAGCCACAGTGTTTTATTTATATTTTCTATTGATCTAAGACATTTAATTTATTGTTTATATTACAATGCCAATGTTCATTCTTTGATTTAATTGTTCTTAAAAAGGATGTAATTTTTACTTTGCCGCCCTAAAATATCAAAAATTAAAAACACATAATACATTGAGAGAGAGCACAATGTATAAGTAACAAATATTGTACAAACAGTATTTTTATTAGTACAAACAACTAATAAAAATCTGAAATATAGCGGACAGTGATGCAAGAACCGTGATATAGCATAGGATTACTTTATCTGTATTCCATGATGATTACAGTGCAGGGACTCATTGTTCCAGGAATGGGACTCATTGTTTCCAGACATGTGGATTGAGGGACTCACATAGGTACAAGTGTAAAATGATCTATGATAATGAAACATTTTAGAAGGCTATTTTTGTCCTTGAAGAAAGAAGACAGCCACGTCGTTCCACATGAGGTAAGTCAGTGCTTGCAGAATCATTTCCGCATATATAAACGGGTTTTGTCAGGTCATTTTTGTATCCTCTCGGACCGTCTGCACCCCGGTCACCAGCTCTTCCAGCTCCTTCCCTCAGGTAGGCGCTACCGATCAACGTAAACTAGAACTAGTAGACATTCCAACAGCTTCTTCCCTCTTGTGATCAACTTCTTAAACACCTAACCTATAATTCCATTACAACAAGCTGGCAATTTTTTGACTTTTTTGACCAATTATGTATTACTCGTGCACTCACTGTAGTTGTCTCGCCATGCTACACTCTTTGCATATACTGGCCACTCATGCCAGAGTAGCATCTGCTCCATTTGCACACTGATTGAGGAGTATCTGTAACATTTGCACAACCAACATTGTCCCGATGATCGCAATACTCGTCACTTTAAACCGCATACACTCCTTGAAGTCTCAGCGCCCTTTGCACAATGGTCATTGCACCGGACTATTGCAATATTAGTCATTCGAACTGCTCTAAGTGCTAGAGGACTCTGCATCTTTGCACAATTGTTTTTTGTCAATGTCTTTATGTCTACAAAGTGTTCTGTAAATTTACTGTCTGTTGTACTAGAGCGGCTCCAACTACCGGAGACAAATTCCTTGTGTGTTTTGGACATACTTGGCAAATAAAGATGATTCTGATTCTGATGGACCATTATGACCAACAGTCCCTTTAAAGGACCTATGTGGTCTTCATGGTAAATATTTCACCAACAAGTTTTCTTTTTTTATATTTTCTGAAACTGGTAGTCATTTCCAATAATAATTTTTGGTTTTTGATAACAAATTGCATTTCAAACGCCCTTTTTTCATCTCTAAAATTGAGCTGACGAAAGCGTTGTATCGAAGAATACATACAGTAGAAGTACAATAAGGAAATGTCCTCACCTTCTGCCAGCTACCTCGATAGAACGTGCTAATAGGCGTGGGGTGTTGTCCGAAATAGCCAATTGTCTGTTACATTGAAGCTTTTTCTCGGCCATATGCACCCGTACAACTGTACAGTACAAAATTATTCTAAATAAATATTTTAAAACCGAGAAAATGTTTGAACGTTTCACATACAGTACTCATAATAGGTGAGTACCTTTTGAGAGGAATTAGTGTAATTCCTAGTTCCAAATCCGTTGCCTAAGGTAAACGGTTTGACAAAAAAAAAAAAAAAAAACTGTTACTGTACCAGAAATAGCAGGCCCCAAAGACTTGTTTTTGTATTCCTCAGAGCCATGCCGCTCTCTCTGCCAGCACACTATGCACAATATTCCCTTGCACTGCAGCACTAGTAAACAACAGAAAACAATTATGGAACTGACAGACTCTGTCAACGGCATTTTTAATGACAAATGGAAACTATACTGTGGGTATGGAAAGTATTCAGACCCCCTTAAATTTTTCACTCGTTATATTGCAGCCAATTTCTAAAATCATTTAAGTTAATTTTTTCCCTCATTAATGTACACACAGCACCCCCATATTGACAGAAAAAAACGGAATTGTTGAAATCTTTGCAGATTTATGAAAAAAGAAAAACCGAAATATCACACAGACATAAGTATTCAGACCCTTTGCTGTGACACTCGGGGGCTGTCCATTTCTTCTAATAATCCTTGAGATAGTTCTACAGCTTCATTGGAGTCCAGCTGTGGACTTCATTGGACTTGATTAGGGGGCGGAACGGTGGACGACTGGTTAGAGCGTCAGCCTCCCAGTTCTGAGGACCGGGGTTCAATCCCCAGCCCCGCCTGTGTGGAGTTTGCAAGTTCTCCCCGTGCCCGTGGGTTTTCTCCGGGCACACCGGTTTCCTCCCACATCCCAAAAACATGCTTTAATTGGAGACTCTAAATTGCCCGTGAGTGTGAATGTGAGTGCGAATGGTTGTTTGTTAGTATGTGCCCTACGATTGGCTGACAACCAGTTCAGGGTGTACCCCGACTCCTGCCTGATGATAGCTGTGATAGGCTCCAGCACGCACGCGATCCTAGTGAGGAGAAGCGGCTCGTAAAATGGATGGTGGATGGACTTGATTAGGAAAGCCACACATCAGCCAGAGCCCTGACTTAAACCCAATTGAGCATTCTGGAGAGATCTGAAAATGGCTGTCCACCAACGTTCACCATCCAACCTGAGAGAACTGGAGAGGATCTGCGAGGAGGAATGGCAGAGGATCCCCAAATCCAGGTGTGAAAACTCAAAAATAATCATTCCCAAAAATACTCATGGCTGTATTAGCTCAAAAGGGTGCATCTACTAAATACTGAACAAAGGGTGTGAATACATGTGGCTGTGTGATGTTTCAGTTTTTCTTTTTAAAAAAATCTGCAAAAATTTAAACAATTCCGTTTTTTTCTGTCAATATGGGGTGCTGTGTGTACATTAATGAGGGGGGGAATGAACTTAAATGATTTTAGCTAATGGCTGCAATATAACAAAGAGTGAAAAATTTAAGGTTCTCTGAATACTTTCCGTACTGTATTTGGACACATTGTTCAGTCCGGATGGTCTTTTTATCACCGATATCCGTTATATCGGGGGTCCATTTTATCGAGGTTCCACTGTACGTGTCTGGCTTTGGCAGACTGCTTCTTCCTCTTCTCTCCGTTACTTGCATCCTGCTGTGGTCGCCTTCTCCTCCTCTCGCGGGAGACCCCCCCCCCCCCCCCCCCCCCCCGCCCGTGTGGTGCCTGCTGTGAGGTTTTCATCATTGCCTGGTCTGGTCCCCTCCTATCTTGTCCTGTCCTTCCCTCACAGGGTGTAGCACTACTGCCCCATACAACACTCATATCTAATGTCATTGTTCTAGGTATATAATGATTTACTTCCCTCATCTTGTCTACAGCTAGTGCCTTGTCCTTTCTTGTTTTCCTTTCCTATATTATTTAGTTATCTTTTCACTCTCTTTTTTTGTCACTCCCCTCTCCGAACCTTGTTCGGTTCAACTGATCAACTTTGATTCTCAATAAATATCCATCAAAATACGAAGAAACCACAGCGACAGTTCACTGTGACACAATAAAACTCTTGCGGCATAAAAGGGATACAGAGCCTCCTTTCTGGTTGACCTAACATCCGAACAGGACAAACAAAATGGCTGTGACAGACTGACGTACAAAATGTAGGTGGGCCAAAATCTGGCTAAAAAATCAAATAGTTCATCAGAAAATGAGCAGAAAATAACTACGGAGTCAATTTTGCATGGATTTTTTTCCTGTAGACATAATTTTAAAGTCCAGAACTATCGAATAAGTGACAATGTTCTCACCACTAACTCGGTCCTTTAAGGTTCACTGCCTTGACCTTTCAGCACCAAATTACAAAACTACCCTGGATCCTTTTGCTGTTGTAAAAGGAATTTACTGTCTGCGGGGTAAAATCCTGGCTTTTAGAAATACAACTCCATACTTCTGTGCAGTGTATTTACTACTTATCCTGTTCAGGGTCATGGAAGGTGTTCTCCACCACAGCTACATCCCACACCCTACCTAAGAAGAGGACTACTTTCTTTGCTACCTCAACCGGTGCCCTTTAACAAGTCACTAAACCCCTCCCAATCCAAACACTGTTGCTGTGAGTGCTGGCCAAAGCATCACTGTATCGCCCACATTACAACTCAAAGTAATTAAACTACCACCGTCAAAACCTGATTAATAGTAATGAGTAGAAACATGAACCATGAATGTGAAAAATGTCTCGAGGGTGACCATTCTTATAACCACAAAGTCTTTGAGAAAATGCAAAAAAGCAAATAGACCCAGCAACCAGTGGGTGACTAGTAATTCCATGCAATCCATTCAATAAATCCAAAGATGCTTATACACAATTGAATGAACACAGGCTGCGCCATGACCATTACAAATCGTATTCATTCACAGACCCTAAACTGAGAGAGAGTGCCGTGAAGGGATCACATAGCATGAGAGCGTTTTTGGGTTGTCACCAGTGATAAACGGTTTTCTCTGTAGTTTGTAGTGGCTGAAGAGCATAACTGGGGGGCATTTTCTATCTTCCTCTTTCTAACAACCACCTAAAGTCAGAGAGACACTTAAACCCAGAAAAATCATTATATTTGCATGCTATAGTGCACAGCCATTGGATATTCACAAATATGAAAACAAGACATTATAGTGTACTGCTTGTCCTCATTTGAATCACGGGTGAGCTGGAGCCTATCCCAGCGGACTATATGGACAAGAGGTGGAGTATACCCTGGATTCTCAACCAGTGTGCCGGGGCACATTAGTGTGCCATGAGCGCTCTTCAGGTGTGCTGTGGGAAATTATAAAATTTTATGTAATTGCTCAAAGAAATATTTATTTACAAGAAATAATGTATCTTTGTTCATCTATTTATGCCAGTGATGTATAGTGACAGACAGAACAAATAAATGCTCTTCTATTAGATGGCAGGAAGTACATACAGAAATTAATGTATCCACTTTTTGTGAAATTTTTGTTTGTTGGTGTGCCGTGAGATTTTTCCATTGTAAAATAGGTGCCTTGGCTCTATAAAGGTTGGAAATCACTGGTCTAGACAAATAATTGTAGTATATTTCAACAGTACCGCAGTCAGAGTTCCTTTGCGAGGGCCAAATGTTTTGAGATCTGTATTCAAGCCAACCATCTTTTCTTTGAAGTTCTACATCAAAGGACTTTCTTCAACCATTTGGACGTTTATTAGGGTTTTCCTTCTCCGCCCAGTAACATGTCTTGGGTTCACATCAGGCGTCCCGGTCTGCAAAGAGGACTGTTTTGCATCTTATAAGATAAGGGTACCGGGTGTGAGCGTGGCTAGAATGTGAGGCACCAGCAGGCGAGTGTGATTCCAAATATGGTCATGAGGAACGACTATCTTCCCGGTGCACCCACAGAGGGGCAAATTCCACACCCAGAGAATTAAACCTTGATAAACTGAGATCCAGGGGATTTCGGGGGCTTTTTCGTTGTTCTGGCAATGTAAGCAGCTGTTGTTCAATAAATCGAATTAGCCCAAACGCCAAGTGTCTCAAAGTCTTCATTCATTCCTGCCCAAAGGAAGCCAGAGTTCTCCCAGGTGACCTCCGACTCGGAACCACATGCGAAAAAATCCACCTCACAATATTCACACTTGCAGCTGTGGTCTATTTAAAGTCTTTAATTACCATGCATGTTTTTTGAATGTGAACCAAACAACCATTTGCACACACATTCACTCCTATGGGCAATTTAGTCTTCAATCAACCTACCACGCATGTTTTTGGGATGTGGGAGGAAACTGGAGTGCCCGGATATCTTGTCTTTCTGGCCAAGAACAACTTTGCAGTGTTGGAGCAACTACTCTACTCACCCGACCTGGCTTTGTGTGATTTATTTTTTTTTTTTACTCTTTCCCTAACTTAAGGGGGTCATGTGGATGATATTGAGATGGTCGCGACAATGGAGCTGCGGAGAATCCCAGAAGAATCCTTCTGGGACTGTAGGCTGGGAAAATGCATAAGTCTCCAAGGGGATTACCTGTAATTTTGGTAGTATGTATTTTAAATATTCTGTATCTTTTGGGACACCAGTCCTTGAACCGTGTATATTTGTGTGTGGGTTTGTGCATGCATGCCTGTGTGTGTGTGTGTGTGTGTGTATCAGGGCACCTCCTAGTCCTAGAAGTCCAATAGTGTTAATACATGAAATAGTGTTCTAAAAATAGGTTTGGAGCTGAATATGGAAGTTTGAATTTACAATTTACACACAATTTTCAGTAACATCAACAATTTAAGAATACCCATGCATGTGTGGAAAGATGGTTGCTCTTGTTCCATGCGGGAGCCACGTGATCACTGTTTGAATGAGGCAGTATTTAATTTCTACCCTGAAGGTAGAACGGCAGCAATTTAATCTTCTTAAAGCTTGATTAAAGCCTTACAATGCATTGTGTTCTGAAAATGTAGATGATCAGAAAGGTTAATGTAAGGTCATTCTCTATGCATATATGCAAGGGGATTTTTCTCAGAAAAGATGACACAAGGTCAATACTTTTTTTGCACTCTGCACCTGCTCTGTGCGCCATGGCTGAGCAGCAGACTTTCAAACCACTTCACTGTCAAGTATTTCACCTAAATTATCCTGGATTGAATGACAACACGTCGATGTCTGAAAACCCTCCAACCCTCGCAATTCAGTCCCTGCGGCTGTGCCAGAAGGAAGAGAGATGGCATATTGAAAACAGAATGAAATTAAGTATTAATTTTAAGCATGAACACACAGATGTTATCTACCAAGGACCACATCAATATAGATGAAACATTTGTGTGTGTGTGTGTGTGCGTGGGTTCGTGCGGATGTTTGGGTAAGCGACCATTCCCAATGCAGCACAGCACTGCCCCAATACGCGTATACTGTATCTCTCAATCCATCTCTCTCAGCCTAATCTAAACCAGACATATTTACCCTCTCTCCTTGTCAGCCATTTGATATGGATGGCACCCGTTATGGATCTAGCCAATCACACATCATGAAAATATATAAGTTAGGAAGGAAATTACAATCAATAGTACTGAATGTGTGAATAACTGTGTGTGTGTGTGCGTGCATGTGTGCGTGTATGTGTTTTTAACATCTTCAAGGTTCAAGATGCACATAAGCGGACTAGCATGCACACAACTATATTAGGTTAATATTGAGCCTACACAATAGGGGGCTGTTGCAGCCGAGAACAATTCCTGATAACATCGGTACTCGGGTTCAAACCCACGACTGTGGTGCCCTCAAGCTCGGCACAGAAAATCCCCAAAAACCTATCAGTTGCTCCAGTGTGTGCATGCTATTTAAACTACTGTGATAGGTTAAATGCAGAGGACATGTTTCCTCAATTTGAAAATAAAAATTTGAAGTTATAATTTAACATTTTTGTTACATCTTCAAATTCATTTAAATTGCAAATGTCAACCCATGCCTGTTGAGCTGGGTTTATATCTATTGTTATTGTAATTTTCTTAATTGATTCTTATATGCCAATGTTAAATGACCCTTTGCATTTTTACAGATAATGCATTGAATTTTATGCATTTGTTATATTACATATATTTGTATATATGTACATACAGTATATTAGACTCCCACAAAGGTAAGTTATTTTCTTAGTTCAACTTCCCTCCTCTGCTCAGTTAATGAGTAACAACATTCGCTGAGCAAATGTTTAATGATTTAGTTTTACAACTACCCCTGTGGGTGGGGCTGGATCACAGTGTGAAGGATCCAAATTTTAATTTTGGATGGTATAAAGAAGACAAAGTAGTGTAGACCTGCTGCTGAGAATACCAAAAAATGAGGCACCGCTACTATAGCTTGCTGCGCTGACCCATCACCTGTTGATTTCAGCGAGCGGCCTGTAGTTGCCATAACGTGCCATACGTGATTGCCAATTTATCAAGCTCAAGCTATAACCGTCATTACAGAGTGGTAAAGCTGATGCTTTGTCTAGTTGACTAGTCGGTTCAACCCCTAATATATACTGTATAAATTGAACGGCTGGGGTGGCACTCCTGCAGTTGCTGGCCAGCAGAGTTTCACTTAAAACCTGGGAAAAAATTTTTTATGTGAAAGCTCATGTGCATTTTTGATTGGCTGTTACATCTGCGACGTTGTGACACAGAGGACTATTAATTTTGTAACAGTTGGCAACACTCTAAGAGCAGTGGCGCAGCCAGGGATTTTTCAATGGGCGACCCAGAAAATTTTAGGCACATTTGTGGGGTGGTCACGAAATCAAATCGTTGAGGGGGGGTTGTAACGGTATGAAACCAAACGGTTTTAGACTGGACCCAAATGCAGACTGAGACACAGGAATCAGTTGGTAGGGGTTTTATTGGCGTGTAGCGTGAGGTCTGGAATTCCAATGCATGTCGGTGGTCAGTAGGAGCAGGCAGCGTGCAGGAGGCTGGAGCGTAAGCAGGTGAGTGAGCTTGGCAGTGTGGTTGGGGCGAGTGCCGTGGCAGGAGACACAGGAAGGCACTGGAGGAGGAGGAGGAGGAGGTGGAGGAGGAAGACTCTGAACTCTGAGTACTCAAGAAAGATTGAAATTGGAAAATAAAATTAAAAACAAAAGAACAAAGCTGGTTCAACACAAGGACAGTCATGACTCTGAACAATTAAAGTGTCATTAATACAGTATAATATATATAAGAGATTCCCTGTGATTGGCTGGCGACCACTTCAGGGTGTACACCGCGTCTCGCCCGAAGACAGCTGGGATAGGCTCCAGCACGCCCGTGACCCTAGTGAGGATAAGTGGTACGGAAAATGAATGAATGAATATAGGAGCTAATATACCAAAACTAATTGCTTTGGGTTGAAATTTCACTTCATAAAAATTTTAATCAAACTTCCTTATGATTTGGTGTGTAGGTCCGATGTCATTTTACTGAAAATAACCTTACTTTCACCTTTTCTTCCACCAGATCAGGATTCAATATGTATGTGAAAAATATAACTATTAACTGAGTCATATTTTGTCCAAAGTCCACTAGATTCTCCACAGAAGCAGCAGTCACAATAAGAGGTACAGAACTTTAAGTATTCAAAACGTTACTGTTGATGATGTTATTTGTTCTATGTCGCTGCTGTAGTCTTTTTGTTTTCTGACCATCAAAAGTGGACCTATACCTCTGCTTAAATTGATTGTTGGAGAGGGTCCAATGCCGCAAACAACGATTTTGCATTTCTTTTCTTCATTCTCAGACTGGTATAATCATCTTTCCGTCTTACTTTCCAGCTCTTTGCCAGCTGCATCTAGGGTTTTTTAAGATCCCAGCACTCAGAGGGTGATTTCATCCTTCAGTGGGCCATGAAAGCTTTTTATAAGTACATTGCCACCGCCAGCACATTAATCCTCTCAGATATATTGATTTGGATGATCTGTTGTGTAAGGCAGCGTATGGAAGGGGAGACAGGAAGAGACAAAAGGACAGATATACAAGGAAAGGCCAATCGAGTGAGTGAAGAACCGGAACAGTAGAATATGGTAAATGGACTTCTATAAAGAGGTAGTTTGAATCTCACGCATGCATACTGCTGTCTTGGAAGAAAACGGGTAGTGTATAACATGTATGAATTAATCAAAAAAAGTGCTTTTTTTTCTTGTAAGACCACAGCAAGAAGTGAAGGTCATGAATTGAACTGGAAACATTAATCACTGTCAGCTATCATAAGGTAATGAAAAAAAAAAACCAGGTGGTAAAAGTGAAATTTGCTCTGACAAAATTCCTATTAATTTATACATGGACAGTGGATATAAATGGTTCAACACACCAACAAAAGAAGACAACAGTTGATTAATGGAAAGTGAAGCCACATGTCCACTAAGATTTGACAGCGGGGTACACTCATACCGATCATCTGACTGGATTTGACCCAAAACAGATAATGTATTCATTCTCACAAACAGGTGAATTGTGACAAAAAAATTGGCCCTGGCATTTTTGGCTTTGACCCGCCCCTCAAAATTAAAGGACTTCTAATTTATGTCGGTGTTCAGTTAAAAGACTGTAATTTGCTATTATCCCAAAACGGACTCAAATTTTTGGGACATATATCCATCCATCCATCCATTTTCTGTACCACTTCTCCTCACTAGGGTCGCAGGCGTGCTGGAGCCTATCCCAGCTATCTTCGGGCAAAGAGGTGGGGTACACCCTGAACTGGCCGCCAGCCAATCGCAGGGCACATATAAACAAGCAACCATTCGCACTCACATTCACACCTATGGGCAATTTAAAGTCTTCAACCAACCTACCACACGTCTTTGGGATGTGGGAGGAAACCGGAGTACCCGGCGAAAACCCACGCAGGCACGGGGAGAACATGCAAACTCCACACAGACGAGGCCAGGATTTGAACCCGGGTCCTCAGAACTGTGAGGCAGATGTGCTTACCAGTCGTGCCGTGCCGCCTGAGAGAGAGAGAGAGAGAGAGAGAGAGAGAGAGAGAGAGAGAGAGAGAGAGAGAGAGAGAGAGAGAGAGAGAGAGAGAGAGAGAGAGAGAGAGAGAGAGAGAGAGAGAGAGATGCATGCTATGTTTTGATATACAGTATACATATACAGTATTGTGGATACGGTTATGGCGGCACGGTGGCCGACTGGTTAGAGTGTCAGCCTCACAGTTCTGAGAACCCGGGTTCAATCCCCGGCCCCGCTTGTGTGGAGTTTGCATGTTCTCCCTGTGTCTGCGTGGGTTTTCTCCGGGCACTCCGGTTTCCTCCCACGTCCCAAAAACATGCATTAATTGGTGACTCTGAATTACCTGTAGGCATGACTGTGAGTGCGAATGGTTGTTTTTTTGTTTCTATGTGCGCTGCGATTGGCTGGCAACTAGTTCAGGGTGTACCCCGCCTCCTGCCCGATGACAGCTGGGATAGGCTCCAGCACACCCGCGACCCTAGTGAGGAGAAGCGGCTCAGAAAATGGATGGATGGATGGATATTGTTATACTCTCTTTTCTCTCTCAATTCCTATCGCAACACCCTGGCTTTACCAGACAGGAAGACAGGGAACGATTATTACAATTTATTAAGTAGTCAACTGAAAACATCGTTTAAAAGAATAAATTAAAAGTGAAGATAGTTGGAACTGCCTGGAAAAACTGTGCAACATCATAAACCATTGAAACACTAACATGGGACGACCCCACTATCCATTTTATTAGCCGCTTAACCTCACAAGGGTCACGGGAGTGCTGGAACTATCCCAGCTATCTTCGGGCAGGAGGCGGGGTACACCCTGAACTGGTTGCCAGCCAATCGCAGGGCACATACTAACAAACAACCATTCGCACTCACATTCACACCTACGGGCAATTTAGAGTCTTCAATTAACCCACCATGCATGTTATTGGGATGTGGGAGGAAAGCTGAGTGCCCGGGAAAACCCACGCAGGCACGAGGAGAACATGCAAACTCCACACAGGCGGGGCCAGGGATTGAACCCCGGTCCTCAGAACTGTGAGGCAGACGCTCTAACTAGTCGGCCACCATGCCACTTGCGACAAATCACTCGTAATATGCAAATTGCTTGGGTATCCCTCACTCACGCTCTCGTCCTATAGACTTTCATGATTTACATAGACAATCCCACCACACTTCAGTTGTACAGCCGGGTTCACGATCCTTGTCCTGCATGGTTGTTCTCCTATCGTTGTCCTGTTCTATCTTGTCCTGTCCTTCCCTCACATGGTGTAGCACTACAGCCCCATGCAACAATCATATCTAATGTTTCATTGTTGTAAATATGTAATGATTTACTTTTCTCATCCTGTTTACAATTAGTGCTTTGCCTTTTGTCTTCTTCTCATCTCTAGAAACTTTGTTCTGTTCGACTGATTGATTCTTCTTCTTTTCCTTTCGGCTTGTCCCGTTAGGGGTCGCCACAGCGCGTCATCCTTTTCCATGTAAGCCTATCTCCTGCATCCTCCTCTCGAACACCAACTGCCATCATGTCTTCCCTCACGACATCCATCAACCTTCTCTTTGGTCTTCCTCGAGCTCTCTTGCCTGGCAGCTTCATCCTCATCATCCTTCTTCCAATATACTCACTATTTCTCCTCTGGACGTGTCCAAACCATTGAAGTCTGCGCTCTCTAACTTTGTCTCCAAAACATCGAACCTTGGCTGTCCCTCTGATGAGCTCATTTCTAATTTTATCCAACCTGGTCACTCCAAGAGCGAACCTCAACATCTTCATTTCCGCCACCTCAAGCTCTGCTTCCTGTTGTCTCTTCAGTACCACTGTCTCTAATCCATACATCATGGCTGGCCTCACTACTGTTTTATAAACTTTGCCCTTCATCCTAGCAGAGACTCTTCTGTCACATAACACACCTGACACCTTCCTCCACCCGTTCCAACCTGCTTTGACCCGTTTCTTCACTTCCTGACCACACTCACCATTGCTCTGGACGGTTTACCCCAAGTATTTAAAGTCCTCCACCCTTGCTATCGCTTCTCCCTGTAGCCTCATTCTTCCCCCACCAGGCCTCTCATTCATGCACATATATTCTGTTTTACTTCGGCTAATCTTCATTCCTCTTCTTTCCAGTGCATGCCTCCATCTTTCTAACTGTTCCTCCATCTGCTCCCTGCTTTCACTGCAGATCACAATGTCATCTGCAAACATCATGGTCCATGGGGATTCCAGTCTAACCTCATCTGTCAGCCTATCCATCACCACTGCAAAAAGGAAGGGGCGCAGGGCTGATCCCTGATGCAGTCCCCCTTAAATTCTTCTGTCACACCTACAGCACACCTCACCGCTGTTCTGCTGCCCTCGTACATGTCCTGTATTATTCTAACATACGTCTCTGCTACTCCAGACTTCCACATGCAGTGCCACAGTTCCTCTCTGGGTACTCTGTCATAGGCTTTCTCTAGATCTACAAAGACACAATGTAGCTCCTTCTGACCTTCTCTGTACTTTTCCATCAACATCCTCAAGGCAAATAATGCATCTGTGGTACTCTTTCTAGGCATGAAACCATACTGTTGCTCGCAAATACTCACTTCTGTCCTGAGTCTAGCCTCCACTACTCTTTCCCATAACTTCGATGTGTGGCTCATCAACTTTATTCCTCTATAGTTGCCACAGCTCTGCACATCACCTTTGTTCTTAAAAAATGGGCACCAGTACACTTTTCCTCCATTCCTCAGGCATCTTCTCACGCACTAGAATTCTATTGAACAAGCTGGTCAAAAACTCCACAGCCACCTCTCCTAGATGCTTCCATACCTCCACAGGAATGTCATCAGGAACAACTGCCTTTCCATTTTTCATCCTCTTTAATGCCTTTCTAACTTCCCCCTTACTAATCATTGCCACTTCCTGGTCCACCACACTTGCCTCTTCTACTCTCCCTTCTCTATCATTTTCCTCATTCATCAACTCCTCGAAGTATTCTTTCCATCTAGCAAGCACACTGCTGGCACCAGTCAACATATTTCCATCTCTATCCTTAATCACCCTAACCTGCTGCACATCCTTCCCATCTCTATCCCTCTGTCTGGCCAGCCTGTATAGATCCTTTTCTCCTTCTTTAGTGTCCAACCTGCCATACATGTCATCATATGCCTCTTGTTTGGCCTTTGCCACCTCTACCTTTGCCCTGTGTCGCATCTCAATGTATTCCTTTCGCCTCTCCTCGGTCCTCTCAGTGTCCCACTTCTTCTTAGCTAACCTTTTTCCTTGTATGATTTCCTGTACTGTGAGGTTCCACCACCAAGTCTCCTTCTCTCCTTTCCTGCCAGAAGATACACCAAGTACTCTCCTGCCTGCTTCTCTGATCACCTCGGCTGCAGTGGTCCAGTCTTCTGGAAGCTCCTGCCGTCCACCGAGAGCCTGTATCACCTCTTCCCGAAAACCTGCACAACACTCGTCCTGTCTCAGCTTCCACCACATGGTTCTCTTCTCTGCCTTTGTCTTCCTAATTTTCATTCCCACCACCAGAGTCATCTTACACACCACCATCCTATGCTGTCTAGCCACACTCTCCCCTACCACTACCTTACAGTTGGTAACCTCCTTCAGATTAAATCGTCTGCACAAGATGTAATCCACCTGTGTGCTTCTACCTCCGCTCTTGTAGGTCACCCTATGTTCGTGCCTCTTCTGGAAAAAAGTGTTCACTACAGCCATTTGCATCCTTGTTGCAAAGTCTACCACCATCTGTCCCTCCAAGTTCCTTTCCTGGATGCCGTACTTACCCATCACTTCTTCATCACCCCTATTACCTTCACCAACATGTCCATTACAATCTGCACCAATTACGACTCTCTCTCTGTCTGGGATCCTCAGAACTACATCATCTAGCTCCTTCCAGAATTTCTCTTTCACCTCTAGGTCACATCCTACCTGTGGGGCATAGCCACTAATCACATTACACATAACACCCTCAATTTCAAATTTCAGCCTCATCACTCGATCTGATACTCTTTTCACCTCCAAGACATTCTTAGCCAACTCTTCTTTTAAAATAACCCCGACTCCATTTCTCTTCCCATCTACACCATGGTAAAATAATTTAAACCCTGCCCCTAAACTTCTAGCCTTACTGCCTTTCCACCTGGTCTCCTGGACACACAATATATCAACCTTTCTCCTAATCATCATGTCAACCAACTCCCGAGATTTTCCTGTCATAGTCCCAACATTCAAAGTCCCCACATTCAGTTCTAGGCTCTGTGCTTTCCTCTTCTCTTTCTGCCGAAGAACCCGCTTTCCACCTCCTCTTCTTCTTTGACTTCGACCCACAGTAGCTGAATTTCCAACGGCGCCCCGCAGGTTGACGGCGCCGGTGGCGGACGTTGTTAACCCGGGCCACGACCGATCCGGTATGGAATTCTTTGGATGAACGCTCATATTTGTTTGGCAAGGTTTTAAGCCGGATGCCTTTCCTGACGCAACCCTCTGCATTTATCCGGGCTTGGGACCGGCCTACAGTTTGCACTGACTTGTGCCACCCATAGGGCTGCATTGACTGATTGATTCTGATTCTCAATAAACATTTATAATGCTAAGAAACCACAGCGCCAGCTTGAAAACTCCATTGTGACACAGTAAAACTGTTCCGGCATAAAAGGGTTACAGATCATCCATTCTGCTTGACCTAACAGCCGTACAGGACAAAAAAAAAAAAGAACCAAACCAACAAAAGATGAATTTCACACAAAAAAACAAACAAAAAATTCAATTCAATGAAAATTTAATGTGAATGTGAATTTTGCTGTTGCCATTAC
Source organism: Phycodurus eques (assembly GCF_024500275.1). Lineage (NCBI taxonomy): Eukaryota > Metazoa > Chordata > Actinopteri > Syngnathiformes > Syngnathidae > Phycodurus > Phycodurus eques. The sequence continues at coordinate 2,525,192 of NC_084533.1, forward strand.
CCTTGGTAAGTGCCACTCTCAAATCAAAAGGAATTGACTTCGTTGTGAAAATTCAAAACAAAATATGTTCTTTTTCTTTGTTATTTCTACAATCCTCGAAAGAGTTCATAGGTAAGAGTAGTTTTTTTGGGCCTCTTTTCTGTTATTGTCTGACGCCACAGCAATACTATCAACTCAAGTGTATCATTGAAATGTTAAATAAAGAGTTTCAAAAAGAACAAAGCATTTCAACTCGAGGCGCAGCGCCGCAATGGTAAACGCCCACGTTTCGGCATTCAAAATCCAGTGTAAAAAGTTTTTTACGGATACATACATGCACGCACACACGGTGTGTGTCGAGTACTCCGTTGCACCCCAGCGGCTGCCTCACTGAACCCCTGGGGTTCGATTGAGCCCAGGTTAAGAACCACCGATCAATCCATTATCATTAGCTAAATATCAGAAGTTGTGCATCTAGTATTGTTAACTCCACCAATTTTGGTTGCCATGTTAAGTTTAATTAAATCTTTTATCTCTTTTATTTAAATTATCTGCAATATGTTCTGAATTTGCGTCACGGTGGCCGACTGGTTAGAGCGTCAGCCTCACAGTTCTGAGGACCCGGGTTCAATCCCCGGCCCCGACTGTGTGGAGTTTGCATGTTCTCCCCGTGCCTGCGTGGGTTTTCTCCGGGCACTCCAGTTTCCTCCCACATCCCAAAAACATGCATAAATTGGAGACTCTAAATTGCCCGTAGGTGTGCATGTGAGTGCGAATGGTTGTCTGTTTGTATGTGCCCTGCGATTGGCTGGCAACCAGTTCAGGGTGTACCCCGCCTCCTGCCCGATGACAGCTGGGATAGGCTCCAGCACGCCTGCGACCCTAGTGAGGAGAAGCGGCTCAGAAAATGGATGGATGGATGGATGTTCTGAATTTCTCTTACATAGCAGCTCAGGCTTCAGTTTGAGTATCGGACAAAAAAAAAAAAAAAATAGAGCTGCTTTGTGAAGTCATGCAAAGAAACTGTCTGAAAGCATTTGACACTTTGACACAAGGCTTTAGTCTTATTCAATGTGGGCATACCATCCATCAAGGCCTGCCACAATAAAACATTTTCTAAGACAATATATTTTCCAAAAAAACTATCATGATAAACGATAATGTTTTTGTAATGCCTCTGAACTCACTCAATAAGGCCCACCCTTATTATTTTTTTATTATATTTAATTTTTTGCTTTTAAATTATTATTTTTTCCTTCTTTGTTTCTCTATTAATTTTTTTTTTACTCTGTGATATGGATCCCCCTGGGTCTGAAATAAAGAATAAAGAGCTGTAAGACTAGCCTGTTTTACATGGAGCCTTCTATTCCGATTATAATGGCTTTAGAAGGCCAAACCAAATGGAAATGCTCCATATAAACACCTCAATCGGAAGAACCAGGCCGAATCCAAATGAAATTACATTCGGTTTCACAGGGGTGGAATATTCCTTTTGCCAAACTGATCAGAAGTAAATTTTTGCCGTGTAGATGTAATTCAGAATAGTCGGGAAAAGCTCTGTCTGTGCATGCTTCGTCTTGACATAAATACGGCCTCAATATGTGTGACTCCCGATGGAACTCGTATGTGACGGAGATCTTTTTTTTTTTTACTACCTTACAGTGAAGTTGTTTTTATCAAGCATTTTAAAAAAATAAAAGTATAAAAACAATCCCAACTACTGTGCTGAATAGCCGTCGGACCTCCATCTTTTTTTTTTTTAAACCTGTCCTGTTCAACTGCATTGCCTTGCAGACCTTGCGTTTATATATATATTTTTTAAATGATTCTGATGTATATTGAAAATGCAGCTGCACAGAAAAGGGTTTTAGGGGACAGACAGAGGGATAGTGGACAAGGGGACTAGGGGTGAGAAGCACAGCAGAACAATAGTGAGGCAGTCTAGATATGTGAACACAAGTAACATTACAACAGTCATTTGTTGATTGGGGTGGCACCCGGTGAGTGAGGGCATGCAATAACTAACCAAGAGAACAACATAAGAGAGGACAGAAAAGAGCAGGACAGGATGTGGGAAAATGAGTAAGGCAGTGCTATTGAGGAGTGGTGCGGTGGCATTCTTTTTTTAGTGTCTAAACACCTCTAATAACCTGTGAGTTGATATGTTAGTATAACCTGTGTTGTTGTTAGTGATCCCAGCACAAGTAATATATAGTGTGTCTATCGAACTTATTAGTGAATGAACAACATATCACATGCATGTTAGTCAACTGGTGTACGGAGTTGCTGAGCCGGCACATCGAGGAAGGCAGAGTCCCCCCCACCCACAAGAGGGGGGCGAGTCAGCGAGCCCGTCCAGTAGGGGACCGGACCAGGGGGACGCCACCGACCCCCCTGGACCCAGGGATGTCCCGAGCCCGACCGAAGCGCCCTGACCACTCCCAAAGAGAAGGGCACGAGTACCGGACCACCGCCCCCCACACTTCACCCCCCAACCCCCACAGGACCTCCATCTTCATAAATGACGTGACATTCACGACGACGTGCACGTGTCACGCGGCTGTTCCAATTAAATGTAGTGCAGATCATGTATACACCCGATCGGAATACATCACGTCACATGTAAATAGTTGACCAGAGCTCTTCAATCGGAATTATTTCAGTCGGAATGACAAAAAAAAGTGTAAAAATGCAAACCCAGTTACTGTGTGGTTGGTTTGCTGAAGACGAACCCTGTACCTGTGAAGAAAATATACGTAGATATTTGCTGTCTACGTATATCAACTACTGCCTGAATAACCTGTGTCACTGAGGTTATGCTTAATAAATAATGTTCCCGTGTTTGTGTTAATTGGGGAGAAATACACACAACAACTCGGCGAGGCACTGACATTTGACTGTTTACCTCCTTAACTCGCTAGCTCGTTAGCTCGCGGCCAGGCTAGCAAACACAACAAACAGTTAACTTTCCCTTAAGTGTCTGTTGGGTGAATTTACGTGGCAAGAGTGTACCGGTCCGGCGTTCTATGAGCCCACTAGCGGCTAATGACACAGCCGTCCAACTCTGTCGGCTCACTGTGTGATCCGCACGCCGGCTCACTTCAACAATGACCATTTATTAAGTTTGCAAAAACTATCGTTGTGCATCTTATTTATCGACTGTATATATATATATATATATATATATATATATATATATATATATATATATATATATATATATATATATATATATATATATAATTTATATATATATATTATATATATATATATATATATGTATGTATATATATATATATATATATATATATATATAGTAATTATTGAGACACGCCTACATCCATCCATTCTCTGTACCGCTTGTCCTCACCAGCGTCGCGGGTGTGCTGTACCCTGTCCCAGCAGACTTTGGGCTAGAGGCTGGGTACACCCTGAACTGGTCGCCAGCCAATCGCAGGGCGTGGGCATTTCATTTCCTCATAATAATGCTATCCTTTTTTTTTTAACTCTTACTTCAGTAGTATTAAATTGCAAAGCTTTAACTTATCATTAATTTTGCTTTAAAAACTGTTTAACTACAGCATTGAGGGTTGCTACTAATTCAAAATATTTTGCAGCTTTTCAACACATTTTTAAAATGGTCACTTGCTGCTCATCCAACACTTCTCAGCCTTGACCATACGCTATTTTATCTGAATATGGTGCCATGGCTGCCAGATTTCAAGTGTGCAATGCTACACGTCATTAGCAATGATGATGGATTGGTATAAATGTTCATTTGCAATAATAGTCAGTCAACATTGCTCAAGACATAATGGAGGCTAGCTAACGTTATCTCACTCAAAGTCCCTTTATTATCAAACATGAAAATTTGCTTACCGGCAGTTGACATTTCCCCTCTCACACGACTTTCAAAAGCCTGCATCTGTGCTGCTTTGCCTGCTGCCACTTGCGGGAGCATTGATATCACAGACGTGGAGCGGCTCCAGGCCCTCCAGCAAACATATTTGTGATTTTGGCACATTTTTCAGATTTAAAAGAAGATTATTAATTTTTTTTTGCATGCAATTTTAGTGCATCTACAGTTTTCGTTTTTGATCCTACACATTTCTTGCAAAACACCATCGTTGACTCACAGGGAAGGGGTGGTCCACTTTGGTCCTGGTTTGGTTAATTTTACTGTCTATATTAAAACTGGACCAGTGGGCCGCCTCTAAATTGTGGGTCAGTCTCTTAGATGTTTAGTCTAATTGCTAGGGAGAGTCTCGTGTATACCTTTATCACTAGTAACATGGATTGTGTCTCTAATGGCTTTTTAGAACAGGTTTTCTCCAAGAAGACCATTAAATAACCTCAGCTCATTCAGCTTCAGCTCTTGTTAAAGTCTAAGACCAATAAAATGACTGCAGTTTATTTGACATATTCTGAATCATCTTAGTTACTTAAGAAAATTGGTGCTTCTTCTGTAATTGTATGAGTAGTTTGTGAGGCGTACACGTTATCACAGAATCTCTTTGATGGAGATTTACAGAAGGTCCAGACAATATCATAAGATGCAGGATTTTATTAAATACAGTGTATTTTATAGTGTGACATCATGCTTAGTGCATCTGTCTCATTGTTTTTGTTTATATTTGCCCTGCAATTGGCTGTGACCAGCCAAGGGTGTACCCCACCTCCCGCCCAAAGTCAGCTGAGGTAGGCCGCAGATCACCCATGGACCCTGTCCAATGAGGACTAGCAGTATAGAAAATTAATGATGGATGGATGGAAATACAACCTGGGTGATCTTTAATATTCCTAGACATGCACATTGGTAGTGTAGTGGTCCACATACGGTAACTGTCTTTCACACAGCCCACCCAACCTTAATTTTCTGTCAATGTCCTTTTGACTCAGGCCTATGCTCAATCCCGGGTGTACTCCACTTTAAATCACCTAAGGCTCTAGCCTCGCTGTGAACAGGATAAGAGGTACATTACAGAAAAGGAATGGATGGCCTTTCTTTTTTTTTATCCCACCATCTTTCAACTACACTTTCAACCTTTTAGACATGTATTTATTGCCATCGAAAAGCTTTAAACTATATGTAACTCCCTGGAAAAGGGATTGGGCAAATCGATCAATTCAAATGATGTAACCCTTACAGCATATTAGAAGGAGTTGCAGCAGAGTGAAAATTAAGAGTTCACGTACTTGTTCACAACAAATCTTCCTGACATAATGGTGCCTGTCTTTAAAATGCAGTATTGTCAATTCAACAGCAGCTGTCAAAAAATCCATACATCAGAAAACGTGGAGAGTGTTAGTCAGAGATTTAACTGTTTTTTTTTTTTTCTTCTGATGTGGCATGAAAAAGCGAGGATTATCCCTGAAGAGAAATTCATTCGCTGCACGGTGGACGACAGGTTATAAAAAATAAAATAAAATAAAATAACAACAAAACATAAACACGTTTTGTACATAAAAGGTTTATTTCTGCCAAATATGTTTTTACAAATCTGTGTAAATCTGTGTTGGTGAGAAATTCTCCCTTGTCGATATAATCCATCCACCTCACAGGTTTGGCATATAAAGATGCTGATTAGAAAGCATGATTAGTGCACAGCTGTGCCTTAGTCTCCCCACAATAAAATGCCACTCTAAATTGTGCAGGTTTCCTGTATTGGGGTGGTCTGTTGAGTCAGAAAACCAGTCAGTGTATGTGTATGGTATGGCCACCATTTGTCATGTAGTACAACAAATCTTCACATAGAGTTGATAAGGTGTTGATTGTGGTCTGTGGAATGTTGATCCACTCCTTTTCAATGGCTGTGCAAAGTTGTTGGATATCGGCAGAAACTGGAGCATGCTGTTGTATACGCCGATTAAGAGCATTCCAGACATGCTCAATGGCTCAATGTCCAGTGAGTATGCCAGCCATGCAAGAACAGGGATGTTTTTGGTTTCCAGGGATTGTGTACAAATCCTTGCAACATGGGGCTGTGAATTTATCATGCAGTGAAAACAGGGATTCATCCGTGAAGAGAACACCTCTCCAAAGTGCCAGACGCCATTGAATGTGAGCTCAAATCAGTTATGATGTGAACTGCATTCACATCAAGACCCTGATGAGGACAGCAAGTATCCAGATGAGCTTGCCTGAGATGTCTGACTATTTTTGCAGAAATTATTTGGTTATGAAACACTTTTGGAGACGGATTATGGTAGCGAAATAAACAGCTCTTTTCCTCGGTGTCCTAATAATATGTCTTTGACATGCTTTTCATGAAAGTACCCCATGGACCAAGAACTATAGCCCACATCACACTTTATTTCTTGTCATGCTAGTGAGCGACTAGACACCCACCCTCATACACTGGTTGGCCAACCCCCAGAAACAATAAAGGCATTTTCATACATGGAGACAGCACTTAATCACCAATTTGCTGAACGACACTTGTCAACTGCTGTGCAGATCTGTGCATGTGGATGTCAAGGCGTTCTCGGCTGGCCTGGCCTATATTTACAACATAAATTGCATTATTTGTTCCGTAAAATTGTCTGAATTTATTCCCAACATCCTATTCCCTTCATTTCGTAGTGTTTCTCATGGTTACACTAGAACCTAAAAATCATGGTTACACATAGAACCTAAAAATATTGAACACATAAATATAGCCAAAAAGGCATTGGATATGTTCCAGTGCCCCAGACCCTACAAAAGATAAGCTCAGTAATGGACAAGAGACGAATGTTCCAGTCAATACTTTTGAAATATACAAATTGTTGATGTGAGGCTGCTGACGGCATCAGAATCAGAATACCGGTAATCTTTATTGGCCAAGTATGTTAAAACACACAAGGAATTTGTCTCGCATTGTTGGATCCCCTCGAATACTAGAGCAAGAAGCCACAAAACAAAATATAAATTTGCTGAATAAACAGAGACTCATTAGGCCAGACATGCCCAAAGTCCGGCCCCCGGGCCAAATCCGGCCCGTGTTCATATTTCCACTGGCCCGAAGCATCTGTCATAAAATCAATAATATGTGGCCCGGCAGTGCAAAATACAGGCGCAATTTTATATTTCACCACAGGATGGCAGTAAACTTGTGGCCGAACTGTCGCGGGGCCGTTTTGCGCATGATCTGTTTTTTGCCCATTTCTAAAATGGCAACTGGAAGTAAGAAAAGGAAAGTTGATAGCGAGGGCCGCCGTTTCCAGGACAAATGGAAGTCTGAATATTTTTTCACTGAATTTAGAAACAACTACATCTGCCTAATTTGCCAAGAGACTGTGGCTGTGTTCAAGGAGTTCAACATAAAGAGGCACTACCAGATGAAACATGTCAATTTTGACAAGCTAACTGTGAACGAACGCAGTGAAAAATTGAAGCAACTGGAAGCTGGTTTAACGGCACAGCAACACTTTTTCACAAGAGCCAATGAGTCGAATGAAAATGCAACAAAGGCAAGCTATGAGGTGCCAACGCTGATTGCCAAGCACTGCAAACCTTTTACTGAGGGTGAATTTATTAAAGACTGTGTGATGAAAATGGTGGTGAACATTTGTCCTGAGAAAAAGCAACAGTTCGCCAATGTTTGCCTGGCTCGAAGCACTGTGTCACGAAGGATCGAAGAAGTTTCTTCTGATATTAAGAGACAGTTGGACGCAAAAGGAGTGGAGTTAGAATTTTTTTCGTTAGCCTGTGACGAAAGCACGGATGCATCCGACACTGCTCAGTTACTGATTTTTTTGAGAGGAGTGGACAGTGAAATGAACATGCGTGAAGAGCTACTTGACCTCCAGAGCCTTAAGGACCAAACAAGAGGGAAAGATTTATTTGCTTCTGTTTGTTCCGCCGTAGATGACATAAAATTACAGTGGAATAAAATCACGGGGATTATTACGGATGGCGCACCTGCCATGGTTGGCGAGCACAGTGGATTATCAACCCTAGTGTGTAACAAAGTAAGCGAAGAAGGAGGTAAAGCTATAAAACTCTATTGTATTATTCACCAACAAGTTCTATGTGCCAAACATCTGAAATATGATCACGTTATGAAACCGGTGATAAAGGCTATTAATTATATTCGCTCCAAAGCCCTGTGCCACCGCCAGTTTCAACAATTTCTACTGGATATCCACGCTGAATACGGAGATGTGTATCACACCGATGTAAAATGGCTCAGTCGGGGGTCTGCACTGCAGCGTTTCTACTCACTCAAAGAGGAAATTGGACAATTCTTGGCAAACAAGGGACAACCGATGCCAGAACTAACCGATCCTGTTTGGCTGTCTGATTTTGGATTTTTAGTTGACATAACCTGACATCTGAACGCCCTGAACACGAGCCTTCAGGGGCAAAATGCATTGATAAGCCAACTGTATTCACATATTAAAGCCTTTCGGACCAAGCTGCTACTTTTCCAAACCCACCTGTCACAAACGCAGCCCAATACCACACATTTCCAATCTCTGCAAGAAATAATGACATGTTTTCCAGCACACAATATTAGTGCGCAAATGAGGAGGTATGCCGCTAGCATCTCATCTCTGACTGAGGAGTTTCAACAACGTTTCAGGGATTTTGCAACTATTGAAAAGGAGATCACGCTTTTTTCTTCTCCTGTTTCCGTGGAGGCGGCAGGGTGGCCAACTGGTTAGAGCGTCAAGCCTCACAGTTCTGAGGACCCGGGTTCAATCCCCGGCCCCGCCTGTGTGGAGTTTGCATGTTCTCCCCGTGCCTGCGTGGGTTTTCTCCGGGCACTCCGGTTTCCTCCCACATCCCAAAAACATGCATTAATTGGAGACTCTAAATTCCCCGTAGGTGTGACTGTGTGTGCGAATGGTTGTCTGTTTGTATGTGCCCTGCGATTGGCTGGCAACCAGTTCAGGGTGTACCCCGCCTCCTGCCCGATGACAGCTGGGATAGGCTCCAGCACGCCCGCGACCCTAGTGAGGAGAAGAGGTTCAGAAAATGGATGGACGGATGTTTCCGTGGATCTCAGTGACGTTCCAGTCCACCTGCAGTTGGAGCTCATTGAGCTGTAGTGTGACACGGAGTGTCGCATCTGGTACCAACAACTCCCTCTTGTTAACTTTTACCAGCAGCTGGATAAAGACTGGTTCCAAGAGATTCGTACATTTGCTAAGAAAATGTTGAGCTTGTTTGGCTCAACATACTTGTGCGAGAAGACATTCTCAGTCATGAACATGAATAAGAACCGCGTGAGGACAAGACAAAGTGACTCCCACCTGCGTGACATCTTGCGCATTAAAACCACCGCTTTTGAGCCAGACCTGGCCCATTTACTGCAGTCGAGATCTCAGTATCACCCTTCACATTAATGCAAACATGTTGTTTGTTGATTCTGATGGATAAAGTTTGAGTTTGAGTCAAATTCCATAAAAATACTTTATTTTGCATTTAATTAATTTTTATTTTAACCTTCATTTATCCAGGTCAGGCAGCTATCAGATCTACCTAGCAGCAGACAGCATTGTAAAACAAAGTAAAATAAAAATAAATACAAAAACGCATTCCCCTCGTCGGTAGCATGTAAAATTAATGCTGGGCACCCCTGCATTAGGCAATAGAGTCTAAAGTGTCCAGTAGTGTGGAAACACTGATCAGCAACAAATGAGCAAATCATGCAGAGGGTCGTTAAATAATACGTGTCCAGGTAATACTGGTGTTGGCCGAACCAGAGTACCAGCCGCTCCACCTCCTGACGATATGCAGACCCATCGCCGTCGTTTTACGGGATTGATGACTGTGGTGTCTTCTGCACACTTCAGGAGTTTGACAGCTATGTACCCTGAGTCACTTGTGTTGAGAGAGAAGAGCAGGGGAGAGAGGACAGATCCTTGGAGGCCCTTCTGCTGATGGTGCGTGTGGATGAGGCAGTTTCCCCCAGCCTCCCCTGTTGTGTCCTGCCTGTCTGGAAGCTGTAAATCCACGGCCAGATGGCAGAAGAAGTGCTGAGCTGGAGGAGCTTGGAGGAGATGATGGTGTTGAATGCAAAGCTCATGAACAGGATCCTCACATCATATTGTTCAGAAATGTGATCTGATCTTCATCTGCTACAAAAGACAAATTCACTTTTCATAAACTAACTATTAAAATGAATGAATGTGCTTAACAAAACTTAAAATGTTTCAATCTACGTTTTCCTCCCGCTTAATTTTGGTTAGCTCAGCTGCAGTACCTGTACTGTATCCAGTTAACAATGCAAAACAAGAAAAAGAGAAGCAAACCTTTGTTGGGCAGTGTAGGTACCAGACTGCCAATGTCTGTGAGGTGCATGGTTCTAATTAATGAAGAATATATTATCACAACTTCAGTCTTGTGAGTTCATTTGAATATTTGGAATGGCAACGTAAGGTAATTGCATGCTAATGTAGGCAAAGGTGTCTGGAGGGTAAATTAGTACACATGAGTGTCAGGAGGTGAGTTTGGGAATCAGCTCCCATCTGTGCAGCACTTCAGGCTGCAGATTTTCCACTGTAGGACAGGTGCTGGAGGATAGAGGACCAGTTTTATGTCAAAATAATGTGTGTGTGTGTTTGTGTGTGTGTGTGTGTGTGCGTGTGTGTGTGTGTGTGTGTGTGTGTGTGTGTGTGTGTGTGTGTGTGTGTGTGCATGCGTGCGTGCGTCAGACAGACAGATGCTGGCCTGGCAGGTGCACCATCCCCATGACAGGTGACCTCTTTAACTGCTTTTTGAAGCCATATGGCAAACAGACCAGGGTCACATTGTTAGTTAAGTACTTTGTAATTCTTCGAGGGTGCCCTGCTTTGACCTGTCTGACATGTGGACACAGTTAATTAGGTTCTTTAAAAAATGCTGGGAGCATTTGCACTCCTTCTGTTATTAACACAATTTTAAGGCTAAATAGCAGATCTCGGCTAAGTGAATATGTAAGATGTCTTCAAATCAAAGCTTATGTCCTTATATGAGTAGGAAATACCTTTGACTTAACCTGATTTATAACCCAAATGGTCAGACAATGAACTAACTGATTGTGTTGCCGCCTGGTCTCACATACAATATTCAGTGGGTACGGAAAGTATTCAGACCCCCTTAAATTTTTCACTCTTTGTTATATTGCAGCCATTTGCTAAAATAATTTAAGTTCATTTTCCCCCCTCATTAATGTACACACAGTACCCCATATTAACAGAAAAAAAACTGAATTGTTGACATTTTTGCTGATTTATTAAAAAAGAAAAACTGAAATATCACACAGCATTCAGTATTCAAATATTCAGACCGTTTGCTGTGACACGTGTATATTTAACTCGGGTGCTGTCCATTTCTTCTGATCATCCTTGAGATGGTTCTACACCTTTATTGCAGTCCAGCTGTGTTTGATTATACTGATTGGACTTGAAAGCCACACACCTGTCTATATAAGACCTTACAGCTGACAGTGAAGGTCAGAGCAAAATAGAATCATGAGGTCAAAGGAACTGCCTGAACAGTTCAGAGACACAATTGTGGCAAGACACAGATCTGGCCAAGGTTTCAAAAAATATTTCGCTGCACTTAAGGTTACTAAGAGCGCAGTGGCATCCATAATCCTTAAATGGAAGATGTTTGGGACAACCAGAACCCTTCCTCGAGCTACCGTCCGGCCAAACTGAGCTACCGGGGGCGAAGAGCCTTAGTGTGAGATGTAAAGAAGAACCCAAAGATCACTGTGGCTGAGCTCCAGATATGCAGTCGGGAAATGGGAGAAAGTTCTAGAAGGTAAACCATCACTGCAGCCCTCCACCAGTTGGGGCTTTATCGCAGAGTGGCCAGACGGGAGCCTCTCCTCAGTGCCAGATACATGAAAGCCCGCAGGGAGTTTGCTAAAAAAAAAAAACCTGAAGGACTCCAAGACGGTGAGAAATAAGATTCTCTGGTCTCATGACACCTTAATTCTAAGCAGTATGTGTGGAGAAAACCAGGCACTGTTAATCACCTGTCCAATACAGTCCCACAGTGGTGGCAGCATCATGCTGTGGAGATGTTTTTCAGCTGCAGAGACAGGATGACTGGTTGCAATCGGAGGAGAGATGAATGCGGCCAAGTACAGGGATATCCTGGACAAAAACCTTCTCCAGAGTGCTCAGGACCTCAGACTGGGCCGATTGTTCACCTTCCAACAAGATAATGACACTAAGCACACAGCTAAAATAACAAAGGAGTGGCTTCAGAAAAACTCCGTGACTGTTCTTGAATGGCCTAGCCAGAACCCTGACTTAAACCCAATTGAGCATCTCTGGAGAGACCTGAAAATGGCTATCCACCAATGTTCACCATCCAACCTGACAGAACTGGAGAGGATCTGCAAGGACGAATGGCAGAGGATCCCCAAATGCAGGTGTGAAAACTCAAAAATAATCAATCCCAAAAAGACTCATGGCATTATTAGCTCAAAAGGGTGCTTCTACTAAATACTGAGCAAAGGGTCTGAATACTTATGGCTGTGTGATATTTCAGTTTTTCTGTTTTAATCAATCTGCAAAAATGTCAACAATTCTGTTGTTTTCTGTCAATATGGTGTGCTGTGTGTACATTAATGAGGGGAGGGGAAGAACTTCAATGATTTTAGCAAATGGGTGCAATACAGGCGGCACGGTGGCCGACTGGTTAGAGCGTCAGCCTCACAGTTCTGAGGACCCGGGTTCATTCCCCGGTCCTGCCTGTGTGGAGTTTGCATGTTCTCCCCGTGCCTGTGTGGGTTTTCTCCGGGCACTCCGGTTTCCTCCCACATCCCCAAAACATGCATTAATTGGAGACTCTAAATTGCCCGTAGGTGTGACTGTGTGTGCGAATGGTTGTCTGTTTGTATGTGCCCTGCGATTGGCTGGCAACCAGTTCAGGGTGTACCCCGCCTCCTGCCCGATGACAGCTGGGATAGGCTCCAGCACGCCCGTGACCCTACTGAGGAGAAGCGGCTCAGAAAATGGATGGATGGATGGAGGGTGTAATACAACAAAGAGTGAAAATTTTAAGGGGGTCTGAATACTTTCCGTATCCACTGTATATTTGTATTTGACCCAAGCAATTAAATGTGATTTGTTTGTTGCTTTTGAATGACTCTCCAGATACAATAGGAACTTGTGGTAAGGACATACTATGAAGTGAAAAGTAAACCGCAATAAAGGGGGTTGACACAAAACCTGGTTGATCGCAGCACAAAGTGATGAAAGTTTAGTTTATTGCAGTTTGAACAATGTTTCCAAAGAACAGAAATATTTGCATTAAATGACTTGACATTTAAAAATAGCGGCACAGTGACTTGACTGGTTAGCACATCTGCCTCACAGTTCTGATGACCGGGGTTCAAATCCTGCCTGTGTGGAGTTTGCATGTTCTCCCCGTGCCTGCGTGGATTTTCTCTGGGCACTCTGGTTTCCTCCCACTTCCCAAAAACATGCATGGTAGGTTGATTGAAGATTCTAAATTGCCCTTTGGTGTGAATGTGTGCGCGAATGGTTTTGTCTATATGGGCCCTGCGATTGGCTGGCGACCAGTTCAGGGTGTACCCCGCCTCTCGCCTGAAGATTGCTGGGATATGCTCCAGCACGCCCGCGACCCTTGTGAGGATAAAGCGGTACAGGAAATGGATGGATGGATAACATTTAAAAATGTAAAAGAGAACACTATATTTCACTGCATTTTTCAAGGTTTGTCTTTCACGGGAATTAATAGTGTGGGAGCTCATTTCACAGATGGATGAGCAGGACAGACTAACATAAATTGGCTTTTAATCATTCTGTAAGATTTGGTGCAAGTCAAGAACCAGTCTCAAAATAAATTCCTTACCATATGTCTCATATGTCTCTTGTAATGATTCCGTACTTGCTCTGTGTTATACACTCTTCTGCCCCCGAGACTCAACGGCACACAAATGTTTCACCTCACTCAATGTTTTTATTTTTGTGCTGAATTATGATTTAGAGAGCCATAGTGCTGCGGTAATCTTAACATTCCAACTAAATGTAATTGGATAAATTCAATCTTTGGACTCCGTAAACCCGTAATTTTCTCAAAGTTACTTTGGCTAACAGATTTCTGAGCAACAGCAACAATTCGTAACAATTTGTGTATGTACACAGATGATTAATTTCCTTAACTCGGAAGCAGGCTGTTTCTGATCCCAATCAGAAGGAGCTGGCCTACTGTTGAGTTGGGCACAGGTGAACAAAATTCTACTATACACGTTTTCTCAAGAAACTTTGGAACAGTATATTTAGGAAGTAACTTACAAAAGTATTGGTGAATCAGGTCCAGTGTCTTACTGCAAGAGACATGCATAACCCAAATTAGGCTAGAGAGCTACAGTAACTCAGATCACCTTAAATCCCTCATTCGAGGGGTCCTCTGTTTATGACTGTCCCTACATCTGAGGTGTCGTGGTCTTTAACAGCACACAATGAAATATTTTACTAAGCGGGTTACAAATATATCACCATGGGGTACAAGACGGCACGCTCAGTTATTTCCTACTTAACGTTTTTTTGATTGTTTGATATTCATTGTCAAGTGTTTTTCACACAAATATTGACTGTAATTATGATTTTACTGTGGCTTTAGATTAGGTTAGTTATAGATGCATGCGATTTATGTTCGTCACTGTAGTAAGAACGGAACTGTTTTTTGTGAACCAAGGACCCCCTTAAAAGTCCCATATTTTGGCTATTTAGACCTCCATGGAGTGACTTTCTAACATTGACTGAGTATAAAAGTGTCCATTTCATTTAAAAAAACACCTTGGTGTGTCCAGAAAAGGCTCCTCTGACAACTACTTCGGTTTGACCCAGTTCTGTGTCCGCTTTTTCCATTTGGCTAAGACCACTCCCTTTCCGCTGATTGATAGCCTCCATGTAGAAGACCCACTTGTGAGAGCACACGATTGTTATGTTGACACCACTGGCTCTGGAGCGGAGAGGTAGTCGGAGATCTTCGCGATTGTAGAGGACACGGCATTAAAAGATGACACCCAGCACCCCAGTCTCCGGCGAGACTCTCTCTTCCCGCCGAGATAGACAACCGCGGACTGGCGAGACTTAACTTCACATACAGACGCTAAGTGAATCACCAGCCATAATCATCAGAAGCATGAAAGAGACATTTGCTTTGGCTTGTTGACGCTAAGTGAATTACCAGCACCCGGAGCGTCAAAGCGGAGACCAAAGATACCTAGTTCACACTAGAACGCAAAATTAATTAACTTCTACCCCGAGCAAGCCTGGAGAACCTCACCAACAAAGGCAATTCCTCCCTGGTGCGGGCCACAAGAGATTTGCCATTCAGGCTGGGAATTTGGACAGAGCAACAGCGACACCCATAGGCGACGGAACGGCACTGCAGACACGGGTTCATTAAACACAGTCTCTACCAGACTTGGCTGGGAGTTAATGTTTTAAGAACTTAAGATGAACGCTACTAGTGACTGTATTTCTGCAAATTTGAATGTCTGATGTCGTATCTGTTGTCAACTGAACCAGATGAATGGTTTTCACTCCACACCACATTGCAAATATTAGTGTTCTCAACAATCACCTAACATTTGAAACATTCATTGCAGGTATTAAAGAGGATGGGCGTGGGACAATGCAAAGCGGGAAAATGGTCTCGTTATCTTAAATCCAATAATTAATATTTTATTCCACTGGTTTTAAACCGGCGGCACGGTGGGCGACTGGTTAGAGCGTCTGCTTCACAGTTCTGAGGTCCGGAGTTCAAACCTCAGCCCCGCCTGTGTGGAATTTGCATGTTCTCCCCGTGCCTGCGTGGGTTTTCTCCGACATTCCTCCCACATCCCAAAAATATGCATGGTAGGTTAATTGAAGACTCTAAATTGCCCGTAGGTGTGAATGTGAGTGCGAATGGTTGTTTGTTAATATGTGCCCTGCGATTGGCTGGCAACCAGTTCAGAGTGTACCCCGCCTCCTACCAGATGATAGCTGGGATAGGCTAGAGCACTCCCACGACCCTTGTGAGGATAAGCAGCTCAGAAAATGGATGGATGGTTTTAAACCACGAAATAATCCCAAAATGGAAAATTAACACTCAAGAGGCAGTCCAGCTCCCCTTTTGGTCCGGAAGGTGGTGGGAAAGGCAGGAGGGAGGGGGTAACCCACCCCCTTTTGGCTCGCTTCGGCCATAAAAAGGCTTGAGCTATGCTCTCTGGGTCAGCCCTTGTCTCACCCAACCAACTTGCCGAAGACTGACCCAGGCAGGACGCCAACCTCACAACGAGGTGGCGAGCACACATTGGCTCATCCCCGGCTGCAGAGCATCCTGCAAGCGCTCCAAGTTACCCTTTTTGGGGGCTTGAGCTCACCCCGGGAGGACGGAAACAGGCACTATGTGGCGCTCCGAACCTCTTGTGAGCAGAGACTCCGGCCGTCCTGCCTGTACACTTTTTGGGCTCCTTTTTTCCTTTTTCTTCTTTTTTCTTCTTTTTTCCTTTTTCTTCTTCCTTTCCACCAAATCCACCTGTTCCCCGTGCAGACCAGGCCGGCCCAACACTCGGGAACTTGACCTGCCTGCCTCAATTGTGTTCAAGACACGTAAGTCTGACATTGAGGTCTACTAAAAGTACAAATTAGTGCATATTTGGGTTTAAATTAACGAGAACAGGAATCCCCAGCTATATGCTTTCACTACACACTTCTTCTTCTTCTTTTCCTTTCGGCTTGTCCCGTTAGGGGTCGCCACAGCGCGTCATCCTTTTCCATGTAAGCCTATCTCCTGCATCCTCCTCTCGAAACAACAACTGCCATCATGTCTTCCCTCACGACATCCATCAACCTTCTCTTTGGTTTCCTCTAGCTCTCTTGCCTGGCAGCTCCATCTTCATCATCCTTCTACCAATATAGTCACTATTTCTCCTCTGGACGTGTCCAAACCATTGAAGTCTGCTCTCTCTAACTGTCTCCAAAACATCGAACCTTGGCTGTCCCTCTGATGAGCTCATTTCTAATTTTATCCAACCTGGTCACTCCGAGAAAGAACCTCAATATCTTCATTTCCGCCACCTCCAACTCTGCTTCCTGTTGTCTCTTCAGTGGCACTGTCTCTAATCTGTACATCATGGCTGGCCTCACCACTGTTTTATAAACTTTGCCCTTCATCCTAGCAGAGACTCTTCTGTCACATAACACACCTGACATCTTCCTCCACCCGTTCCAACCTACTTGGACCCTCCACCCCTCTTATTCATGCACATATATTCTGTTTTACTTCGGCTAATCTTCATTCCTCTTCCCTTTGCACAATGGTCATTGCACCGGACTATTGCAATATTAGTCATTCAAACTGCTCTAAGTGCTAGAGGACTCTGCATCTTTTTGCACAATTGTTTTTTGTCAATGTCTTTATGTCTCCAAAGTGTTCTGTAAATTGACTGTCTGTTGTACTAGAGCGGCTCCAACTACCGGAGACAAATTCCTTGTGTGTTTTGGACATACTTGGCAAATAAAGATGATTCTGATTCTGATTCTGATTCTAATTCTCTTCTCTTCTGCATGCCTCCATCTGTCAAACTGTTCCTCCAGCTGCTCCCTGCTTTCACTGCAGATCACAATGTCATCTGCAAACATCATGGTCCACGGGGATTCCAGTCTAACCTCATCTGTCAGCCTATCCATCACCACTGCAAAAAGGAAGGGGCTCAGAGCTGATCCCTGATGCAGCCCCACGTCCACCTTAGATTTCTCTGTCAGACCTACAGCACACCTCACCACTGTTCTGCTCCCCTCGTACATGTACTGTATTATTCTAACCTACATCTCTGCCACTCCAGACTTCTGCATGCAGTACCACAGTTCCTCTCTGGGTACTCTGTCATACGCTTTCTATAGATCTACAAAGACACAATGTAGCTCCTTCTGACCTTCTCTGTAATTTTCCATCAACATCCTCAAGGCAAATAATGCATCTGTGGTACTCTTTCTAGGAATGAAACCATACTGTTGCTCGCAAATACTCACTTTTCTCCTGAGTCTAGCCTGCATTACTCTTTCCCATAACTTCATTGTGTGGCTTATCAACTTTATTCCTCTATATTTCCCACAGCTCTGCACATCACATTTTTTCTTAAAAATGGGCACCAGTACACTTTTCCTACATTCCTCAGGCATCTTCTCACCCACTAGAATTCTATTGAACAAGCTGGTCAGAGACTCCACAGCCACCTCTCCTAGATGCTTCCATATTTCCACAGGAATGTCATCAGGACCAACTGCCTTTCCATTTTTCATCCTCTTTAATGCCTTTCTAACTTCCCCCTTACTAATTATTGTCACTTCCTGGTCCACCACACTTGCCTCTTCTACTCTCCCTTCTCTATCATTTTCCTCATTCATCAACTCCTCGAAATATTCTTTCCATCTCGCTAGCACACTGCTGGCACCATTCAACATATTTCCATCTCTATCCTTAATCACCCTAACCTGCTGCACATCCTTCCCATCTCTATCTCTCTGTCTGACCAGCATGTATTGATCCTTTTCTCCTTCTTTAGTGTCCAACCTGGCATTTATGTCATAATATGCCTCTTGTTTGGCCTTTGCCACTTCTACCTTTGCCCTACGTCGTATCTCAGTGTATTCCTTTCGCCTCTCCTCGGTCCTCTCCGTGTCCCACTTCTTAGCTAACCTCTTCCCTTGTATGATTTCCTGTACTTTGAGGTTCCACTACCAAGTGTCCATCTCTCCTTTCCTGCCAGAAGATACACCAAGTACTCTCCTGCATGTCTCTCTGATCACCTTGGCTGTAGTTGTCCAGTCTTCTGGAAGCTCTTCCTGTCCACCGATAGCCTGTCTCACCTTTTCCCGAAAAGCCACTCAACACTCTTCATTTCTCAGCTTCCACCACATGGTTCTCTGCTCTGTCTTTGTCTTCTTCATCTTCCTCCCCACCACCAGAGTCATCTTACACACCACCATCCTATGCTCGCTAGCCACACTCTTCCCTACTACCACCACCTTACAGTAGGTCACCTCCTTTAGATTAGAACCTGCGTGGTTCTACCAGCCCTCTGGTAGGGCACCCTATGTTCCTGCCTCTTCTGGAAGCAAGTGTTCACTACAGCCATTTCCATCCTTTTTGCAAAGTCTACCACCATCTGTCCCTCCAAATTCCTTTCCTGGATGCCGTACTTACCCATTAATAATTCATCACACCTGTTTCCTTCACCAACATGTCCATTAGAATCTGCACGAGTCATGACTCTCTCTCTCTGTCTGGGATGCCCAGAACTACTTCGTCTAGCTCCTTCCGGAATTTCTCTTTCACCTCAAGGTCACATCCTACCTGTGGGGTATAGCCGCTCATCACATTATGCATACAGTGGGTATGGAAAGTATTCAGACCCCCTTACATTTTTCACTCTTTGTTATATTGCAGCCATTTGCTAAAATAATTTAAGTTCATTTTTTCCTCATTAATGTACACACAGCACCCCATATTGACAGAAAAAACAGAATTGTTGAAATTTCTGCAGATTTATTAAAAAAGGAAAACTGAAATATCACACACAATCAGAATCAGAATCATCTCTATTTGCCAAGTATGTCCAAAAAAAACACACAAGGAATTTGTCTCCGGTAGTCGGAGCCGCTCTAGTACGACAACAGACAGTCAATTGACAGAGAACACTTTTGAGACATAAAGACATTGACAAAAAAAAACAGTCACTGAGCAATAAAGGGTTGCTAGTTGTCTGGTAATGCCACAGCCACAAGTATTCAGACCCTTTGCTCTATATTTAGTAGAAGCACCCTTTTGAACTAATACAGCCATGAGTCTTTTTGGGAATGATGCAACAACATTTTCACACCTGGATTTGGGGATCCTCTGACATTCCTCTTTGCAGATCCTCTCCAGTCTCCAGAGATGCTCAATTGGGTTTAAGTCAGGGCTCTTGCTGGGCCATTCAAGAACAGTCACGGAGTTGTTCTGAAGCCACTCCTTCGTTACTTTAGCTGTGTGCTAAAGTAAGGAAGGGCTCTGGCTGGGCCATTCAAGAAGTCATGGAGTTGTTCTGAAGCCACTCCATTATTTTAGCTATGTGCTTAGGGTCATTGTCTTGTTGGAAGGTGAACCTTCGGCCCAGTCTGAGGTCCTGAGCACTATGGAGAAGGTTTTTGTCCAGGGTATCCCCTTGGCCGCATTCATCTTTCCTTCGATTGCAACCAGTCATCCAAAACACACCACAGCATGATGCTGCCATCATCATGTTTTACTGTTGGGACAGTACTGGACAGGTGATGAGCAGTGCCTGGTTTTCTCCACGCATACCGCTTAGAAATAACGCAAAAAAAGTTCTATCTTGGTCTCATCAGACCAGAGAATCTTATTTCTCACCATCTTGGAGTCCTTCATGTGTTTTTAGCAAACTCCATGTTTTTTTAGCAAACTCCATGTGGGCTGTCTTGCACTGAGGAGAGACTTCCGTCAGGCCACTCTGCCAGAAAGCCCCGACTGGTGGAGGGCTGCAGTGATGGTTGACTTTCTAGAACTTTATCCCATCTCCCGACTGCATCTCTGGAGCTCAGTCACAGTGATCTTTGGGTTCTTCTTTACCTCTCTCACCAATGCTCTTCTCCCCCGATTTATCAGTTTGGCCACATGGTCAGCTCTAGGAAGGGTTCTGGTCATCCCAAATGTCTTCTATTTAAGGATTATGGAGGCCACAGTCCTCTTAGAAACCTTCAGTGCAGCAGAGATTTTTTTTGTAATGTTGGCCAGATCTGTGCCTTTCCACAAATCTGTTTCTGAGCTCTTCAGGCAGTTCCTTTGACCTCATAATTCTCATTTTCTCTGACATGCACTGTGAGCTGTAAGGTCTTATATAAGACGGGTTTGTGGCTTTCCTAATCAAGTCCAATCAGTATAATC
This sequence comes from Phycodurus eques, assembly GCF_024500275.1. Taxonomy (NCBI): domain Eukaryota; kingdom Metazoa; phylum Chordata; class Actinopteri; order Syngnathiformes; family Syngnathidae; genus Phycodurus; species Phycodurus eques. The sequence goes on from NC_084533.1 coordinate 2,546,061, forward strand.
AAACACAGCTGGACTCCAATGAAAGTGTAAAACCATCTCAGAGATGATCAGAAGAAATGGACAACACCTGAGTTAAATATATGAGTGTCACAGCGAAGGGTCTGAATACTTATGGTTGTGTGATTTTACAGTTTTTCTTTTTTAATAAATCTGCAGAAATTTCAACAATTCCTTTTTTTATGTCAATATGGGGTGCTGTGTTTACATTAATGAGGAAAAAATGAACTTAAATGATTTTAGCAAATGGCTGTAATATAACAAAGAGTGAAACATTTCAGGGGTCTGAATACTTTCCGTACTCACTATAACACCCTCAATTTCAAGTTTCACCCTCATCACTCTATCTGATACTCTTTTCACGAGACAAGAAGACATTATTAGCTAACTCTTTCCTTTAAAATAACCCCTACTCTATTTCTCTGCCCATCTACACCATGGTAAAATAATTTAAACCCTGCCCCTAAACTTCCAGTCTTACTGCCTTTCCACCTGTTCTCCTGGACACACAATATCAACCTTTCTCCTAATCATCATGTCAACCAACTCCCGAGATTTTCCTCTCATAGTCCCAAAATTCAAAGTCCCCACATTCAATTCTGGGCTCTGTGCTTTCCGCTTCGCTTTCTGCCTAAGAACCCGCTTTCCACCTCTCCTTCGTCTTCGACCCACAGTTGCTGAATTTCCAATGGCGCCCCGCAGGTTAATGGTGCCGGGGGCGGATGTTGTTAACCCGGGCCACGACCCCATCCGGTATGGAATGCTTTCGATGAACGCTCATATTTGTTTGGCAAAGTTTTAAGCCGGATGCCCTTCCTACCGTCAACCCTCTGCATTTATCCGGGCTTGGGACCAGCCTACAGTTTGCACTGGCTTGTGCCCCCCATAGGGCAGCATTACCTAACCCATCCATCCATCCATTTTCTGTACCGCTTTATCCTCATGCTGGAGTCTATCCCAGCTATCCTCGGGTGAGAGGCGAGGTACACCCTGAGCTGGTCGGCAGCCAATCGCAGGGCACATATAAACAAATAACCAGTCACACACATATTCACACCTCCGGGCAATTTAGAGTCTTCAATCAACCTACCATGCAAGTTTTGATCGTGGACTTCAGGAGGCATCCTTCACCACAGCTGCTTTTTTTTTGTGGGAGGAAACCGGAGTGCCCGGAGAAAACCCACGCAGAAACAGGGAGAACATGCAAACTCTACACAGGCGGGGCCAGGATTTGAACCCCGTTTCTCAGAACTGTGAGGCAGATGTGCTAACCAGTCTACCACCCTGCCGCCTTAACTAACCCAATTGGCTTAATATTTATTATTAATGTTTCAGCTAAAAGTTAAATATAGCATTGATAAAATCGTTATTTGGGACTTTTATCACGTTAAATGGTTCATATGTGCAAGTTTTAACTTGACTTCCGGTTTTAAGCTTGTAGCCTTTTATTTTGAAGAGTACACATCAGAATTCAGCATTTTGTCACGAAAAGTTACTTCACACGACACTGGTGATTTTTATTTATTTGTTATTTTTTTAAATGGATGGAACCAAATGCTATAAAACATTGATTCCTTTTCTTACCCACCGATGTGGTACAAAGTTAGTGTTTGCGATACTGTGAGGCAACGTTTACGTGAATTTTCTTTCAATTCATTGTGATGTAAAAAGTTGCTACGGTGATGTTTTAGCTCAATGTTGAGCTTTTTTTTCCTGTCATCGGCTCTTACGTTGGTTTGAAGACTAAAATAAATGCTAAAAACCATCAGTGCAAAAGTGCAACCGACTGTTTACCTTGTTAGCTGTCTCAGTGTTAGCATAAACGTATTTGATTGTTTCACTCGCCCAATTGACTGAAATCGTGAAACACACATCGTGAAAGCCTCCTTTGTACATTATCTTATTCCAAGTCTTGCACTGAGGCGACTGGTCATTAATTTGAACAAAGTTAAGACACTTTTGTTTGCCACCGTTCTGGCACAAGCACGTCTTCATCGTTGGTTGTTGCCACTCTTTCTTCAGGTTCGGCGGACTCGGCATCGAAACTGGGAACCTAAATTTCTTCATTTGAATGATTCCAGGAGACACTACCCTACCCTGGACTGGTTCGCAGCCAATTGCAGCACATTACAAAATTGTACTCGAAGTCACTGTAAAAATCGATTTTTAAACCATCTTAAAAGTATAAATAACATGTAGTTTAGCCATTAAATACATTTTTGACATGAATACTGTTATTTAAAAAAAAATAAAAAATTCTTAGCTTTTTTGCTGGTCGCCCTTCAGTCCGAGGGTACATGCAGTATAAACAAACAACCATTCATTCACATTCACACCTATGCGCAATTTAGTCTTACCTAAGAAACTTGTTTTGGTAAAAAGGGAGAAACCGGAGTCTCTGGAGAAAATCTATGGAAGCACAGGAAGAACATACAAACTCCTTACAGGAGGGCCTGAACCGAGACTCAAACTCAGATACAATTGGGCCTGCCAGGTTGGACCGGCCAGATTGGACCGGCATCTTCCCCCACCACCGGAGGCAACTCACCACCAGGTGGGGATCACTTGACAGCTCCACCCCTCTTTTCACCCGAGCGTCCAAGACAAGCGGCCGCGACTCCGATAACACGACCACAAAGTCGATCATCGGACTGCGACCTAGGGTGTCCGGGTGCCAAGTGCACGTGTGGACACCTTTATGCTTGAACATGGTGTTCATTATGGACAGTCCTTGATGAGCACAGAAGTCCAATAACAGAACACCACTCGGGTTCTGATCGCGGGGGGTGGGTTCCTCCCAATCATACACTTCCAGGTCTCTTATTGCAAATGGTTTCAGACTAGTGACATCTAATGAGAAGTAGATCAGGACCTTTGAGAAGTAAATTTGAGAATCCCTGTTATATATCAAAATAACATATACTTAATAGTATATGTAGTATCAAAAACATTTTTATAATAACATCACAAACTACTGACTTGAACTAATAGTATTCTGTCAACACACTTCCAATAAGACTTGTTAAATACAGTAACTTTATGTTGTAACACAATACAGTGAAAATATAATTGCAAATTTCTAAACTAAAAAAAATAAAAATATTCAACAAAATGTCTAAAACCCATTTCTTCAGTTATAATAATAGTGATTATTGGTCACACCTGCCCTATACTGCTGCACTATTGTAAATGTGACTGAATGAGAAGCAGTTTAAAATGAAGGTAGGAATGGATGAGAGTCCTACCTTTGGAGCTGGTTACCTCACCTTGAATGTTGAACTGATTAGTTTTTCCTAAAGAAAACAAGAAATGATTTTGTGAGAAAAGACTTCAAACCATGTGTGAAAAACTTTACATACTGTTCATAATATTGTTTGGCTTTGGAAAATATACAGAATATAAAATGCATCTGAACTGGACTCTAAAAAATAAATGTGTGGGTGATTTGTTAATTATTCTGTATGGTGTTGTTAGTTCAACTTGCTTACAACTATTAATGAGCACAAGAAACTAAAAGCTCACTTAGATACTTCTGTCTCCTCCTCACCACAATAACCGCAGCTATCTGTGCGCAGGTTAATAGCTGTCCTTCAAACGTATTATTTATTGGTACAATAATCATCACCGAAATTGCCTTGAGATTAAGGAAATTACAATACGTGTATTAAATTAAAACATTTACATTTTCTCCCCCCTGTATTTTGCACAGGGCAGTTAAAAAGCTTCATATTGCATATTCATTCAAGCAAACGTACTCAATACACAGTACGTATTATCCTCCATATCTGAAAGATGGAAAAACCTCAGTGCGCCACTTTAGATCAGCTTGCACATTTTATGCGGGTGATGTCAAAGTTTGCGCATGTTTTTCCACATGCAGACCTTGAATAAATCCGTCCTAAGAGTAACATGACGAAGCCACTACCTAAACATAAAATAGTATTAATCTGAAACATTTCTACATACAAAAGCTTTGGAATTCTTGGCCTCATTCTGGGACGATTTTGTCTTCTTCCTTTCTCCTAAGAAAATAAAAGTAAAAAATCCAAATAGTTATGTATCTGACCATCTGAAATCCGAGTAGCTGAAGATCAGACAAAGCAATCCTCTTTGTTTCTAAAATCTACATTTTTATGACCGTCCATACCATTATTTGTAAATGAGCTTTTGTCAGCTTTTTCTGTTCAGGCAACTTTGAGCCATTTCCATTGGTTGTCATGTTGACAGCATTGGTTTATGGTAATTAATGGCACCTCTTTTCAAAAACTGACAATTCAGATGTTTTTTTTCTTTTTGTCGGGTTGCTTTACAGAAGTCCTTATCAGAGCAGGCATCTCTGATGGTAGGAAATATGTGAAATATCCATCCATCCATTTTCAACACCGCTTATCCTGTTTAGGGTCACAGGGCACTGGAGCCTATCCCAACTGACTTCGGGCGAAAGGCTTTGATGTCATTCTACATCAGTTAAACAAGTAATACCCGGGAACCGTATAAACTTTACAGGCAAGTTCAATTACAAAACTAGTCTATCAAGTGATAGATCTGATTCCTCATTGCCTTCATCATTGGCAGCACCTCCATTGTCCGCATCATCGACTCATCCTCCAGATCATTTACCTCTGCTTCATCTTCCTCCACCTCATCTTCAGCGTTGGCTTGCTCCAAATCTGGCCATTTCCCACATTTTCTGTCTGATGTATTCAAATTGAGTTGGATCATCTCCATGCTTGTTATAGAGAGAGTGCCCAAGTTGCAGTATCAGGAAATAATTTCGAGATGCTACCTCATCTTGCTTCATATATCCAAGCATCTTCCAGACACCAGGACTAATTGCTTGTGAGAATGTTGACACTGCAACATCAGCTACAACTAAGACTTTGGCTCTCCCGGTAGCTTCTGCGTCTGTCATGGCAAACGTGCCTTTACAATACACACAATGCACATATGTTTTTGTTTTAAATGAGACATTTGATCTTCTTGGTCTTCTTTTCAGTATTATTGGACCATTCTCATTTTTCATAACCTCTTGGTTATGTTAATAGTAACCCTTGTTCCGGAGTTTCTCAAGTAAATCTTTTCTTTCTTTGGAATGTTAAGGGAGCAAGAATGCTTCAGCAATATCAGTCTCTTCTTTTTCATGCTTTTTAAGGTGACGGCCAATTTTGGATTGAGGTTTCTTGCAAACATAACAGTAATTTTTATGGGGGAAAGAAGAATCTTTGGAGTTTGATGCAGTCTACATGGTTGCCACTTGAGAAAAATGAGATTCCATTACAGTTTCTTCCTGAAAAGTTGGCGGCCTCTGAGGAGTGCTTGTGGTGGGATCATTATCAGAACAACGCCGGATTTGCGCTGGGCGACAATCAATGAAGATAAAATAGTGAGAGGCTCACAATCCTCCGCCACTAGTAGAGGAGCAATAGTCTCCCTGGAGGAAGCACATTTGGCGGGCTTATCAATAAGGTTGTTGCCACGAGCAACAAAGTTTTCTGATGTGCTGGGCATTTAAAGATGAGGGCAACTTGATAGCGTCAAGTAATGAGGCCAAGGCTTCCCCATGTACTACTGGGGTGCCATCTGCTCGATTAACACCTCTTTGTTGCCAAATTTTACCATTGATGTGACACACACGATAAGCATATGCAGAGTCGGTGTAGCCATTCAACCTCTTGCCAGCAGCCAGCCGGCAAGCAACAGTCAATGCTAGTGAGCGATCTTTTCTGGATGTTTCGCAGCGAAAGAAGCATCATCTTTAAACTGGACCACAGCATATCCTTCATGATTTCCAGCAAGGTCCCTGAAATAAGACCCATCAGCAAAAAATGTAAGATCTGCAATAATTCTGTCGGTCATCTCTCGGTTTAAGAAGGTATCTGTAGAGAGGACACAATCTTGAATCTGTGTATTTTCCAGGCAAAACAATTTGCATTGCGGGGTTAACTATATTGCAGCGGTGAATAGTTAATTCAGGCGCTGATAGGATTTCCTCGTAGCCTGTTCATGTGGCCTGATTAAACACAAAAATGCGGGCCCGTTAGTAGTGCATGAAGTTGGTGAGATGTGGACAGATTTCCTGGGTGCCCCATTGTCACAGAAGATTTATGTAATGCGTATACGGCAGCGGCCAGGCCCTAGTAGCAGGGCAGTAGTCCTGCCTTGAAATTGTCAAGTTTGGTGCTCGAATAAGATAGAGGTTGCGTTCCCATAGGTGTAGCTTGCATCAACACGCACAAGCAACGTCCCGAATTTTCTGCCACATACAACAGGAAAGGCTGAAAATAGGCTGGGTTGCCAAGCACTGGGGCTTTTTCGAGAGTTGTTATTTGTCTCGTTTGAAAGTTAACAAACTTTGTTGAGCACAGGCATCCCGCTGGAGAACAGCTGAAGTGTCAGCTTGTCCGGTGATGCAAATCATGTCATGCAATGGGACTACCTTGATTCCATACTCTCAAATCCAGGCCCTGCTATCCTCAGAAAGGTCAGCATTTGGCTTACGGACTGTGGTTGCGATATGTTAACAATAGCTTCTTGATGAGAGGATGCAATTTGACACCTGTTTCGACGGAGCTTTCTGCCTCAATATTCAATTTCTTGGCAAAATTGTAGCTTAGCTTCACTAACTTTGTGTCTGACTTTCTCAAGTGCACGCAATACCCAAATCTTTGGTGAGTACTTTGTTGAAAATGGTTGGACTCGCAACATAGCCTTGTGGTAGGCGAGTGTATCTATACTGTTGATTGTCATATGTAAATGTGACCTATGATGACCCCGATGATGTTAAAAAATTCCGGAAGACTTTTTTCTTTGCCCGGACGTGTGTCACAGGAGCAGGAGCTGGCTCTAGGGACGTGGAATATTACCTCTCTGGTAGGGAAGGAGGCCGAGCTGGTGTGTGAGGTCGAGAAGTTCCGACAACATATAGGCTTTGGCTCTGGTACCAGTCCTCTTGAGAGGGGTTGGATTCTCCTCCAGTCTGGAGTTGACCATGGTGAGAGGTGCCGAGAAGGTGTGGGTATACTTATTGCCCCCCGGCTTGCCACTTGTACATTGGGGTTCACCCCGGTGGACGAGAGGGTAGCCTCCCTCCGCCTTCGGGTGGGGGGACGGGTCCTGACTGTTGTTTGTGCCTATACACATGCTGGAGAGCACTCCCACTGGGGACTCCATCATTCAGCTGTGGGATTTTAATGATCATGTGGGCAATGACAGTGAGACCTGGAAGGCCGTGATTGGGAGGAACATCCCCCCGATCAGAACTGTTCTGTTATTGGACATCTGTGCTCACCACGGATTGTCCATAATGAACACCATGTTTAAGCAAAAGGATGTCCACGTGTGCACATGGCACCAGGACACCACAGGTTGCAGTTCAATGATCGACTTTGTGGTCGTGTCATTGGACTTGCGGTTGCATGTCTTGGACACTCCGGTGAAGAGAGGGGCGGAGCTGTCAACTGATCACCACCTGGTGGTGAGTTGGCTCCGATGGTGGGGGAAGATGTCAGTCTGATCTGCCAGGACCAAGCGTATTGTGAGGGAACGTCTGGCAGAATCCCCTGTCAGAAGGAGTTTCAACTCCCACCTCCAGCAGAACTTCACCCACGTCCCGTGGGAGGCGGGGGACATGGAGTCTGAGTGGACCATGTTCCACACCTCCACTGCTGAGGCGGCTGACCGGAGCAATGGTCATAAGGTGGTCGGTGCCTGTCGTGGCGGCAATCCCCGAACCTGTTGGTGGACACCAGCAGTGAGGGATGCCGTCAACCTGAAGAAGGAGCTGTGGTGCGGCCGACACAATCTGGAGCTGAACACGCTCAAGACTGTAGAGATAATCGTGGACTTCAGGAGGCATCCTTTGCCACAGCTGCCCCTCGTGCTCTCCAACTGCCTTGTGTCAACCGTCGAGACCTTCAAGTTTCTGAGAATTACAGTCTCTCAGTACCTGAAGTGGGAGTTCAACCTCAACTCCATCCTCAAAAAGGCCCAGCAGAGGATGTACTTCCTGGGGCTTCTGAGGAAGCACGGCTTGCCACAGGCGCTGTTGAGGTAGTTCTACACAGCGGTCATCGAATCAGTCCCGTTTTCTTCCATCACAGTTTGATTTGGCGGTGCTACAAAAAAGGACAAACTCCGACTGCAACGGACAATCAAAACTGCTGAAAAGTTTGTCGGTACACCCCTAGTTTGTCGGTACACCCCTACCTACCCTTGAGGACTTGCACGCTGCCAGAACTAAGACAAGAGCATGCAAAAAACCTCTTGGACCCTCCACATCCTGGTCACCAGCTCTTCCAGCTCCTTCCCTCAGGGAGGCACTACCGAACAATGCAAACTAAAACTAGTAGACAACTTCTTCCTTCTTGCAATTAACTTCTTAAACAGCTAACTTACAATTTGCTGTCACATTATACATTACTTATGCACTCACTGTAGTAGTCTCGCCACACTGCACTATTTGCATATCTGTTCTTGACCAATACTGACCACTTATGTGGTTGAGTAGCATTTACACCATTTGCACAATCCACATTTTCCCAGATCATCGCACTACTACTACTTGTCACTTTAAACCGCATCCACTCCTTGAAGTCTCGGCGCCCTTTGCACAATGTTCATTGTACCGGACTAGTGCTCTATCAGTCATTCAAACTGCTCTAATTGCTCTACACCTTTTTGCAAAATTGCATCTTCTCCTGCCACTTTTTGTCCTTCCACTAGACTTTCCATTGATATGGCATCCTTGGAGGATGCCTCCTGGCTGTGATATGGCATCCTTGAAGGATGCCTCCTGGCTGTTCACAGCACTCTGTGAGCTATGAACGTTTGTGGCTTACCCATCCTATGGAGTGTATCAATGATGGTCTTCTGGCCAGTTGTCAAGTCTGCAGTCTTCCCCATATTGCACCCAACTGATACAATTGAACCAAACTGAAGCAATTTAATGACACCTGGGGAAACCTGTCCAGGTGCTTTGAGTTTAGTAGATGATTAGTGTGTGACACTCAGTTTAAAACATTTATTTGGGCTGATTTTTTTCATAGTATTTACATTTTTTGAATTCCTGATTTGGTGGGTTTTATGACCTTGAAGCCCAAATTACTTAAAAATAAACAAATAAATACTTGAAATTGTTTGAATTGTGGGCCTTGAATCTATATTCTATGAAAATTAAACTTTTTGAACGGAATTGTGGAAATAAACTTTTCCATATTAAAAAATTATATATATATATATATATATATATATATATATATATACAATGTTGAAATTTTAAAAATGAGAATTATTGGTTTGCCCATTGTCTATCAAACCATCCTTCCATTTTCTGTACCATTGTCCACATTAGGGTCGCGGGTAACTGGAGCCTATCCCAGCTGACTTGGTAGAAGGCGGGATGCATTTGAACCCAGAAGCTCATAATTGTGCTGCAGATGTGTATACAATACTACACCATGGTGCCCTTTTTCATAAAACCATTCAGAGAAAGGAGCTAGATTATGGTCGGCTGAAGCCCATAAACAGTGTATAATTTGGGTGGAAAAGGTCAAAGCAGCTGATGGCTCCCTCCATCTAAAATAGCAGCTGACCTAATAGTGGACTGGACTGGCTGTCAGGGTTGATTAAACAGAGCTAGAGATGCATGACATCTTTTTAAACAAGATGCATAAAACCCAAACAACAAGAGGAGCTAGTAGTCACAGTTGCTTTCAATGTTGCATTATTTTAAAAAAATCCTTACATACATTTTCACAAGGGCTGAGGGTCGCCAGTCTGAAATGTTGATTTCACATTTTCTTGCTACTTTGTCCTGAAACCTCATCATATCCAACACTGTTCTCAACCACAGGCTGTCTGCTGATGGCTTCATCCATCTAACATGACAACCAACCTTTGAGAACTGCTTTGGGATCATGATGGGTCAAAGCCTGAGAGAAGGAGATAAAAAAGAATAAAAGCGCAGAGAAAGTCAAAAAAGAGAAGGCGGAAGTATAAGTCTGTTGCCTTTCAATACAATTCTGATGAATGATGTGATCAAAGATCAGTATTGACAAGACAAAGTTGTCCTAATAAAGCTGCAAAAGGTATTCTTAGACAATTAATTTTGCTTTAATACTGAGCAAAGAAAAATAAAAGCAAATTTTCCTGGTGTGGATACTTTTTTCTACGGTCTTAAATGTTTTCTTTAATAATTCATAATTTGAAAAAGAATAATATGCAAACCAAGTTCTTGCAAATGTGATTGTTTAAAAATATATATTTAGTTGAATTTTAAAGTATGGCGTAGTATCGGAACCTTTGAGTCTGAGTAAGAGTATAGTTGTACACAATATGTGTAAGACCAAAAAAAAAAAAAAAATAAACCGATCAGTTGATTAATTGTAAGTAAAAAAGAGTTGACTAATATTTCGAGTACCATAGAAAGAAGAAATGTGTCCCCATCCATTCTGCTTTGAGATCACTTTCGATTCACCACAACCTGGGAGTCTGCGGTTAATTAGGATTACAGACAGGTGTCAGTCATACAGATGTCAGCTGACTTGAGGATACTGTAGTGGGAGCACATATGCTTATCTCGTTGCATGTCTCACATCGCAGAGAATGTCTGTCCTCTCCTGTCAGATGGGACCTTTTGTGTCATGCGGATATTCTTTTTGATGGTGTCTTGGCAAGCAGATGGATCTTGGAAAACACATTTGGCTTGAGGGTCATTTTGACACTTTCCCCTGGTAAATGTGCCTGATTGGGTAAGCTCCAAACTGGCACAATTCAGACATGACAGGGTAAAAAGGAAAAAAAAACTGCAAGAAATTTGATATTCTCAGATCGGAATGAGGCCTCATTCAAATTGGATAAAAACCCATATGTATCGGATATCTGCTATTGGAATTGCAGCATTGGTTATTACATTTGATTTGTGTAATTACCGATGCCAGCCAGTGCAGAAATGCCGTGGTTACCCTTATTTAAATCAAGTGCGGGGCGAGGGGTTAGGCCAGGCCAACTAAACTGCATTTAAGTCATGTAACGATTCATTCCTTATATCAATGTATCGATTTATATTCCTACAATTCAACTGGCTCTAGTTAGTATTTCAGATGAAAAAATATCAATTTAAATCATCTTAAAAGGAATCAATCGATCGATTGGATAGATAAGATGAAATCACACATTTGATTGGTTGGATGAGAAGCCACTATATGTGTGTGTTGTTTTAAGCACTTTTATTGACATTTAAGACGTCAGTCTGTCTGGTGGATAGAAGATGAGAAGGCGGCAAGCGCGAAACTATCAATAATGATGCATGTGTATGACTCAGGGGACTTGCCGTGCACGTTGAAGCCATTCAGGCTCGCTACTTTAGCTTAGCACACAATACAATACAATACAATACCAACATACATACATCAACGATGGTGCTTTTGAGTTGGCAGCCTGTTACAAGAGCGCCACTAATTTTTCTTAAATGTTCATTGCATGTCGTTTAAACCCATTGTAAACTGTTTTGAGCGTTTTTGTTCATGGCATCCATTGGCGGAGATGATTGGCGCTTGTTGTTTTGTGCCTTTGCGGACAGCATGTTTGCAACAACCTCGTTTGTGTTGAGCAGTGTGTCGGCACAGTAGGACTTTCTGTGATGGTATGGCCGCGAGGAGCTGAAACCATACCCCCACCCCCTCCCCTGAAACCCCACTCCTCGGAGAAGATGTGGAGAGAGACAGAAGACAGCACTACAATGAAGTACAGTCAAGTGAGAGTGACGACTAAATGGGACAGGAGAATTGAACCAATCTTTCTGTATGTGTGTTAGAAAACTCTCAAACTCAGCTTCTAGCAGACATGAGTGACATGATGCATGCTGTGATCACGAGATTAACATTTCAGTGTCCCGGCCATCGACATCTGTGATACCGGCGACCTCATACTGTTTTTTGGAGAATTCAATCTTGCTCCTCTCTCTCATCTTCTAGCAGGTTCACACATTACATGCAAGAGGAGGGGAAAAAAACTCCTCCTGTATGCTAGATGGCAATGTAAGGGGAGCTCTTGTGTTTTTGAAGAAGAAAGTAATATTTTATTTATTTATTTAAAATTGTATTATTATTATTTGATTATTATCCTGTATGTTTTATGTACAGCACTTAGTTACAGCTGCAATTGCTGATGAAGCGCTATATAAATAAAGTTGAGTTGATACAACATTGTGAGGTTATGAATGATGGGCAATGCACTTATTTTGCGCAAATACATGTGACACAGGAAGGCACACTCAGTTATATTAGTCATATTTACAATTTTTTCATTGGATTGTTTTAAATGTATGGTCCAGAAATGTTTTTCATATAAATATTTCCTTTAATTTCCTTTAAAGTGAAGAGCAGACCTCCATTGTAAATTGAATACTCCCTGAACAATAAAATATTTGACATGAATCCCAGGTCGGACTTTACCTTTATTTGGAAAATTACATTATTTTGACAGGCACGCATCAGAATTTTTATTACCTGGAGTGTAACTGTTAATATATTTATGTTTGGTATACCTCTGTACCATAACGAGTGCAACGCGGAATATGTAAGGCGAGGGACTTCCCAAAAAAGAAGAGAGCAGTACAAGATACAAGTGAGATTTTTGGGCTGTATTTATTGGGGGGGAGAGGGTCCTCCGCCATTAGTTGAAAAACCAACCTATTAGCTATTTTTGTCTTTAGCCAAAGCCATGTACAGTATACAAATATTGCTTTGGGGCCAACTTGTAGCATTTTAGGGAGAAGGTTGATGTAAGGGGATGAGTTTCATTTAGTCAGGCCATAGCCTTGTCTAAGAGAAAAAAGTGCTTTGCTGCCATCTTGTGACCAATTACAATCCTTTGTGAGTGGAGATCAATATCTTGCTTTTTGTGGCAGGGCTCAGTCTCAATTCTCTGAGAATAGTGGGGGAATACTTTATTTTTGTACCTGTACTTGTCACATTCTTTACTGCCCCATCCATCCATCCATTTTCTTAACCGCTTCTCCTCACTAGGGTCGCGGGCGTGCTGGAGCCTATCCCAGCTATCATCGGGCAGGAGGCGGGGTACACCCTGAACTGGTTGCCAGCCAATCGCGGGCACATACAAACAAACAACCATTCGCACTCATATTCACACTTACGGGCAATTTAGAGTTGTCGATTAACCTACCATGCATGTTTTTGGGATATGGGAGGAAACCAGAGTGCCCGGAGAAAACCCACGCAGGCACAGGGAGAACATGCAAATGCCACACAGGTGGGGCCGGGGATTGAACCCCGGACCTCAAAACTGTGAGGCAGACGCTCTAACCAGTCGACTACCGTGCCGCTCTTTACTACCCCTGACTTATATATTCATCAAGTATGTTTTTCAACAGGTAGGCCTAGCTTGTCTGTGAAATTCAGTTTTTTAAACCACTGTAATGTCTAACAGATCCCTGTGGATGGCAACTTTGCATCGCTTTGGATTTGCGATCAGATGGCAGATTATGAAGGAGAAAAATGCCAACACGTTAGAGGTCATAAATCTTTAGGCACCCGACACATGAACAGAATAAGTATGGTATAAACAGATTATGTGTCACGACAGGTAAGTAGAAAGTGTGTTTCAGGATCGTGAGAAAAGATAACGCAGTTCGTGGAGTGAATTGAGGACTGCCATGTTAAAAAGACTCAAGCCACGCGGTGTGTCAGCGTTGTTCACAGTGCATTTCTTAGTTGTGTATCTGCAAAATAAATTATTATTTTTCCATTAAAAGCTCTTTCTCAGTTTTGTTATTGTTTTATATGGTGTCACAAAAGCAAAAAATATATATTACCATCAAAGGCACTGTTCCGCTTAACATGTTCTTTGCACAAAACTATTGTTTTCTCTTCTTTTTGTCCAGAAACTGGTGTTTTTAGTGAAACCAAAACATGTTGTACTAATTATTGCTAAAAAAAAAATGTCCTGATGAAAGAAGAGAGTCGACTCTTTCTCAGGTTCGGTGCTTATACTGTCATAGAACACAATATTCTGTGTGTTTTGAAAGATCAGTCAAAATGCTCTAAAAGGGCTGGTAATACATGGAATTCTGCTTTGAAAACAGCTGGTAGAGCATAATTTAATAAGATGCTCTGAAGAAACGACCTTGTTGTAAATCCTCTGTGTACACAGTAATGAAGGGGCTTGCTGAATGATGTTGATGTTATGATTGTGTGGTTTGTCACATTTTGCAATCATTCACTGCTTGTCTTTCGTGAAAAGCATCTTAATAACTTTCTGTAGAAAAATAATTTAAATTGTTTTCTATTGCCAGATCAGTTGCTGATTTCAACACAGTGGAGCAACAGAGCAGTCTTATCCATAAAAAATATTCTAAAAACAATGGGATAATTTTATTTATTTTTTTAATCCTTCAAAATGGGGAAATTCACTTTTCACAGAAGCATGTGGGTGGCAGCAGCACAAGAATTAGATTGTCAATTTTTTTTTACATAGTTACAAACTAGGCGGCACAGTGATCGACTGGTTAGAGCGTCAGGCTCACAATTCTGAAGACCTGGGTTCAATCCTGCCTGTGTGGAGTTTGCATGTTCTCCCCTTGCCTGCGTGGGTTTTCTCCGGGCACTCCGGTTTCCTCCCACATCCCAAAAACATGCATTAATTGGAGACTCTAAAATTGCCCGTAGGTGTGAATGTGAGTGTGAATGGTTATTTGTTTGTATGTGCCCTGCGATTGGCTGGCAACCAGTTTAGGGCCCGCCTCCTGCCCGATGACAGCTGGGATAGGCTCCAGCACGCCCGCGACCCTAGTGAGGAGAAGCGGCTCAGAAAATGGATGGATGGATAGTTACAAATTAAGACAGTATAATAACAGAGGTGAAAGTCCAAAAAGGGTAAATAGAATAATACAGTATTAGTGAAGTGGCAAATTAAATAAAACAAATAACGTAAAACAGCAGCAGTAAAGTGGCAATGGTTATGCAGACTTTTGAAAGGCCATTATTTTTTGTGTTATTCAATTTGGTTTTGATTAGATTTTAGTATTCCTTCTCTAAAAAGAGTGTTTTTTTTCTGCTGCTCGAGTACATCCATCCATATGCTTGAGGGTGCATATTAAAATGACCATGTAAGCAAAATTGAGTTTGCTTGTCCCCCAACAATACACATCAGAATCAGAATCAGAAACATCTTTATTTGCCAAGTATGTCCAAAACACACAAGGAATTTGTCTCCGGTAGTTGGAGCCGCTCTAGTACAACAGACAGTCAATTTACAGAACACTTTGGAGACATAAAGACATTGACAAAAAACAGTCACTGAGCAATAATGGGTTGCTAGTTATCTGGTAATGCCGGTACATTTGTTGTATTTTTTTTGACAGTTGTGCAAAAAGATGCAGAGTCCTCTATCACACTTAAAGCAGTTCGAAAGACGAATAATGCAATAGTCCGGTGCAATGACCATTGTGCAAAGGGCGCCGAGACTTCAAGGAGTGTATGCAGTTTAAAGTGACAAGTAGTGCGATAATCTGGGACAATGTTGATTGTGCAAATGTTGCAGATACTCCTCAATCAGTGTGCAAATGGAGAAGATGCTACTCTGGCATGAGTGGCCAGTATTAGTCAACAACAGATATATACCTTTGAGAGGTACAGAGTGAGTGTCTTTCGTGCATGACTAACTTCTTCTGTGGAACCCTGACGGGCCTGCCGCCTCTGGGACCTCCTCTGCGGTTCTGCCTTCCTTGACCCCTGATCCCATGTTACCAGTTGTTCATCTCGGGGACACAAAAGGGTCAAGAAAAAACAGGACCACAAAGTACTGTCACCATTTCTGGGACCCTCCTGCCAAGCAACGTCTTTACTCCGCCTCGTTCCTCTCTCTAATATAGGTGTCTCGGAGGCCCTTCCGCTTTTTGTATCTGTATCTCTTTTATACCGAAAGAGTTTTATTTTGTCACAGTGGATTTTTTTTTAGCTCCAGCTGTGGTTTCTTAGTATTTTCATGGATATTTATTGAGAATCAAAGTCGATCAGCTGAACAGAACAAGGTTTCTCTAGGGGTGTGAGAAAAGAAGACAACTAAAGACAAAGCACTCGCTGTCAATAAGATGAGGAAAGTAAATCATTATATACCTAGAACAATAGGTGAAGGAAGAACAGGACAAGAACAGGACAAGACAAGAGGAGAAGCATGCAGGACAAGGGTCGTGAACCCTGCTATACAACTGAAGTGTGGTGGGAATGGCTATGTAATTTATAAATGTCTCTCGGCCCAGAGTGTGAGTGAGGGGATACCCAAGAAATTCGCATAGTTATTTGTAACAATGAGTGGCCCCACACCCAGCGGATAAGTCCCAAGGGTATGTTGTCTGCGGACACTTGCAAGTGAATTGACACCTTTTCGCATGCACAATGACCATCAGAAGTCTCCTGTAATTGCTATGCCTGCACCAGGGGGGCTGAGGACTCCACCTACTCAATCGATACGTGGGGTCGGGCCCAGGAGTACACCTGATAGTATCGCAGTGGACAGGACACATCCCACACCGAGAGATCCAGGGCAGTCACCCGGCCCAAGAGGTGCCCTGAAAACCGGCCACCCTACCGCTACCCCCCCACACCAAGCCCCAAAAAACAATTGTGCAAAAAGATGCAGAGTCCTCCAGCACTTAGAGCAGTTCGAATGACTAATATTGCAATAGTCCGGTGCAATGACCATTGTGCAAAGGGCGCTGAGACTTCAAGGAGTGTATGCGGTTTAAAGTGACGAGTAGTGCGATCATCTGGGACAATGTTGGTTGTGCAAATGTTACAGATACTCCTCAATCAGTATGCAAATGGAGCAGATGCTACTCTGGCATGAGTGGCCAGTATATGCAAATAGTGCAGCATGGCGAGACAACTACAGTGAGTGCACGAGTAATACATAATTGGCCCCACAGAAATGTGACAACGAACTCAAGTCAACAAATTTCCAGCTTGTTGTAATGGAATTATAGGTTAGGTGTTTAAGAAGTTGATCGCAAGAGGGAAGAAGATGATGGAATGTCTACTAGTTCTAGTTTACGTTGATCGGTAGCGCCTACCTGAGGGAAGGAGCTGGAAGAGCTGGTGACCGGGGTGCAGACGGTCCGAGAGGATTTTGCACGCCCTTGTCTTAGTTCTGGCAGCGTGCAAGTCCTCAATGGTGGGTAGGGGGGTACCGACAATCCTTTCAGTAGTTTTGATTGTCCGTTGCAGTCAGAGTTTGTCCTTTTTTGTAGCAGCACCAAACCAGACTGTGATGGAAGAACACAGGACTGATTTGATGACCGCTGTGTAGAACTGTCTCAGCAGCACTCCGGTGCCAGGCCGTGCTTTCTCAGAAGCCGCAGGAAGTACATCCTCTGCTGGGCCTTTTTGAGGACGGAGTTGATGATGTTGGTCGCCCACTTCAGGTCCTCAGAGATTGTAATTCCCAGGAACTTGAAGGTCTCGACGGTTGACACAAGGCAGCTGGACAACGTGAGGGGCAGCTGTGGCGAAGGATGCCTCCTGAAGTCCACGATCATCTCTACAGTCTTGAGCGTGTTCAGCTCCAGGTTGTGTCGGCCGCACCACAGCTCCAGCCGCTCCGCTTCCTGTCGATATGCAGACTCGTCACCGTCCTTGATGAGGCCGATGACAGTGGTGTCATTTGCAAACTTCAGGAGCTTGACAGTCGGGTTCGCTGAGGTGCAGTCGTTCGTGTAGAGAGAGAAGAGCAGCGGAGAGAGGACACAACCTTGGGGCGCCCCAGTGCTGATGCTGCGTGTGGATGAGGTGGCCTCCCCCAGCCTGACCTGCTGTGTCCTGCCCGTCAGAAAGCTGTAAATCCACTGGCAGATGGCAGGTGAGACACTGAGCTGGAGAAGCTTGGTTGAAAGGAGTTCAGGGATGATGGTGTTGAACGCTGAGCTGAAGTCCACGAACAGGATCCTCGCGTAGGTCCCTGCATTGTCGAGGTGTTCTAGGATGAAGTGCAGTCCCATGTTGACTGCATCATCCGCAGACCTGTTCGCTTGGTAGGCAAACTGCAGGGGGTCCAGCAGGGGACCTGTGACACTCTTGAGGTGGTCCAGCACGAGACATTCAAAGGACTTCATGACCACAGATGTCAAAGCGACAGGCCTGTAGTCATTCAGACCAGAGATTGCAGGTTTCTTGGGGACTGGAATGATGGTGGAGCGTTTGAAACAGGATGGAACTGTGCACATTTCCAAAGATCTGTTGAAGATCTGAGTGAAGACTGGAGCGAGCTGGTCCGCGCAGACTTTGAGGCAGGATGGGAACACATGGTCCGGGCCTGCCGCTTTGTTAATCTTCTGTTGTTTGAAGATGCGTCTCACATCCTGTTCATGGATGGTTAACGCAGAAGTCAGAGGTGTGGTTGTGGTCGCGGGTGCGGCCGGGTGGGTGTGTGGTGTGAAACTGTCCTTTTCAAATCTGCAGTATTCAAGGTATTCAAGTCGTTGGCTAGTGTGCTATTGTTCTCAGCTTGGGGGGATCGTCGCTTGTAATTAGTCAGCGATTGGAATGCATGCCAGACTGATTTAGAGTCGGTCACGCTAAACTGTTTTTCCAACTTTGCTGCATAGATCCTCTTTGCAATGTTAATTTATTTCGTAAGCTGGTTTCTAGCTTGATTATACAGGACCCTGTCCCCGCTCTGATATGCATCTTCCTTAGCTTGGCGAAGCTGCTTAAGTTTAGCAGTGAACCACGGCTTGTTGTTGTTGAATGTCCGAAATGATTTTGTTGGTACACAAACTTCTTCACAGAAACTGATATAGGATGTGACAGTGTCCGTATATTCATCCAGGCTGCCAGCTGAATTTTCAAAGACACTCCAGTCTGTGCAGTCTAAACAGGTTTGAAGTTCCATCTTGGCTTCATTGGTCCACTTTTTGACTGTTTTCACTGTAGGCTTCGCACATTTAAGTTCTTGCCTGTACATCGGTATTAAGGGAATTAAGCAGTGATCAGACGAGCCCATGGCTGCACGAGGTATAGCACGGTATGCTTTTTTTACCGTAGTGTAGCAGTGGTCTAAAGTAGTCTAAAGTATATATCGATCTATCTTGCAGTGATTGAACTGTGAAATTAATGTGTATCAATAAACTTGCACTCACATCATAATGAGCCCGATTTGTCCTATTTGTAACATTTAGCCACATGAGAGATTCAAAATATAAGTGTGGTAAAGTACAGGTGCCCTGGTATCGACTTGGGACCAGTCCAGGGTGGAGTCGCCTTTAACCTGAAGGCAGCTGAATGGTCTCCAGCTTCCCACGACCCTCCAAAGACGGTTATAACTTGAGGTGAATTAATCGCCAGTCACGTTTTGGCAACAACATGGTCATCTGGCTGAGATCAACAGGTGCTGGATGAGTCCAGTTCTGCACTTCCGCTGTTACAGAACAGTGGAGCCAATTTCCACAGCCCCCACACCGATTTTCTCAGCTAATGTCATGGTCAGGTAGGCTGGGCGAAGATCCAGAGACACTCTCAAGCATCTGTCTGAAACACTATCATGCATAGGCACCAGCATGCAGAAACACTCAGTCACAAGATGCAGATCTTCAATAGATGCAGTATCTGGAACTGTGTGACGTAGTGTCCTGTTTCAAATGCTCCACCATCATCCCAGTCCCCAAGAAACCTGCAATCTTGGGTCTGAACGACTACAGGCCTGTCGCTCTGACATCTGTAGTCATGAAGTCCTTTGAACGCCTCGTGCTGGACCACCTCAAGAGCATCACAGGACCCCGGCTCGACACTCTGCAGTTTCTCTACTGAAGAAACACGTCTGTGTTTCTTCAGTAGAAACACTGCACTGTGGATGACGCAGACTGCACACATCCGAGAACACCTTGACAACGCAGGGACCTACACGAGAATCCGTTTTGTGGACTTCAGCTCTGCGTTCAACACGATCATTCCCGAACTACTCTCCCCCAAGCTTCTCCAGCTCAGCATCTTGCCTGCCATCTGCCGGATTTACAGCTTCCTGACAGGCAGAACACAGCAGGTGAGGCTGGGTGAAACCACCTCATTCACACGCACCATCAGTAACGGAGCCCACAAGGATGCATTCTCTCTCCGCTGCTCTTCTCTCTCTATATCAATGACTGCACCTCAACGCACCCGGCTGTCAAACTCCTGAAGTTTCCAGATGACACCACAGTCATCGGCCTCATCAAAGACGGTGACGAGTCTGCGTATCGACAGGAAGTGGAGCGACTGGAGCTTTGGTGCGGCCGACACAACCTGGAGCTGAACACATTTAAGACTGTAGAGATGAGTGTGGACTTCAGGAAGAAGCCTTCTCCAGAGCTGCATCCCTTCTAACATTGGGCCACCAAAAGCGCTGTTCGACCACAGATTGAGACTTGGTAATGCCTGGGTGACATACAGTCCGGTTAGTGTGAGCCCAGTGGATGACTCTTCCCCTTAAGGTCGGAACCACATAAAGCCTGTTTTCAGGGCAATTTTCAGGGCTAAGAGTGTTCTTCAGAACCTCATTTACCGCAGTCTCAATGTCCCAAACAAAAGCAGAAACGAAGCATGACTTGGGTGAAATGGTTTTAGGGTCGGACAAATAATTCTCTGCACAGAAAATGTGCGTAAAGCATCTGGCTTACCATTTTTAGAACCAGGTCGGTAAGATAACGTGAAAAGTGAAAAACAGAGCCCATCTAGCCTGCCTCGCATTTAATCTTTTAGCAGACTTAAGATATTCCAGGTTCTTGTGATCTGTTCATACTAGTATGTGCCCCCTCTAGCCAGTGCCTCTACTCCACCAAAGCCACCTTGACTGGCAGCAGTTCACGGTCACCAATGTCATAATTTCTCTCGGCTGGGGTGAGTTTTTTGGAGAGATAAGCACAAGGATGTAATTTACCATCCTTGAGAGATTTCTGGGAGAGCACTGCTCCTATACCGGCATCAGACACATCAAATTCTCCCACAAACTGCTGCTTGAGATCTGGCAAAGTGAGGATGGGAGCGGAGGTAAAGCTCGATTTAAGTTTCTGAAAAGCTGCCTGGCAAAGCGGTATCCATACGAAAGGTCTGTGTGGCGAGGTAAGATCATGCAAAGGCGAGGCTATAAAACTGAAATTTCACATGAACTTTCTGTAGAAATTAGCGAACACTAAGAACCTTTGTACGTCTTTGCATGATGTGGGAGTGGGCCAATTAGTCACGGCATCAACTTTGCAAGGGTCCATCTTGATTTCACCTGGAGCCAACACAAACCCCAGAAAAGAAACGGACCCCTTGTGGAACTCACATTTCTCAGCCTTGACATATAGTTCATTCTGCAGTAACTGCTGCAACACAGAGCGGACATGAATGATGTGAGTCTCCTCATCTGGGGAGAATATCAAAATATCGTCCAAATATACAAAAACATACACATTCAACATGTCACGCAGGACATTGACAAAGTTCTGGAACACAGCTGGAGCATTAGTCCAAAAGGCATCACCAAATACTCGTAATGTCCCGTTGGTGTGTTGAATGCTGTTTTCCATTCATCCCCCTCCCTT
Source organism: Phycodurus eques (assembly GCF_024500275.1). Taxonomy (NCBI): domain Eukaryota; kingdom Metazoa; phylum Chordata; class Actinopteri; order Syngnathiformes; family Syngnathidae; genus Phycodurus; species Phycodurus eques. The sequence goes on from NC_084533.1 coordinate 2,567,629, forward strand.
ATCCTAACTAAATGATACGCATTTCTTAAATCTAGTTTGGTGAAAATCTTGGCTCCCTCCAGGAACTCAAAGGCGTGGAGATGAGAGGAAGAGGATACCTGCTTTTCACCGTTATGTCGTTGAGACCCTGGTAATCGATACAGGGTTGCAGAGTCTTGTCCTTCTGGTCCACAAAGAAAAATCCGGCTCCCACAAGGGATAAAATGGGCGAATAATCCCTCCTGCCAGTGATTCATGCACATACTCCTTCATAGCCTTGTGTTCCGGCCCTGAAAGAGAGAATAACCTCCCTCGTGGGGGTGTGGTTCCAGGCAGCAAGTCAACAGCACAGTCATATGGTCTGTGGGGTGGAAGGGATTTGGCCCTGGACTTAGAAAAAACATCTTTAATGTCCTGGTAACAGGTGGGCACTTGAGATAAGTCAGGATACCCAGATGGGGTCTGTGGATTGTCATTTGAAACATAGCCCTGAACATCACATGGAGGCTGGAAACAGTTCTGGGGACAATTGCTGTCCCATCATATAACCTGCCTAGAAGACCAGTCAATGTGGGGGTTATGTAATTTCAACCATGGGTTCCCTAAAATAATGGCGTCAAAAACATGAAAACTAATGCATTCCGAGTGAGAATCAGGAAATGTCAATGTGAGTGTTTGGGTGCAGTGAGTGATATTGCCCATAAAACTGCCGTCTGCAGCATAGGTGTTGCGGTGGTGTTTTATTTGAAAGGTCCTGGGTGCATACGTCTAACGAGGAGGGAGTTGAGTAAGTTTGTGTCAGAACCAGAGTCAATTAATACAGGTGTATGAATTTCTTGATCAGGAGAGCATAGTGTCACTTTAGGAAGAACCCGGGCAGGGTCTTCCTTAATGAAATTCAGACGCACCTCTCCCGTGCCCTGGCTACCGGCACGGCAACTTTGACGTGACAGTTGCTCACGGAATGACCCAAATGCCCGCAGTAGAAGCACCGCCCTTCCCTCAGCCGGCGTTGACGTTCCTCAGGGGACAGACGGAACCTTCCCAGTTGTATAGGTTCTTCCGTGGTGACGCTAGCCAGTGGATTGAGACCAGCAACAGGGGATCTGCCTTGGTTTGGTTGGTCACCGAGGCTCGTCCTCCAAGTGCACGGTGACGCAGCCCTGCGCCGAACTCCGTCCAGCTCGTGATCCAAAAGCCTCTTGTTGATCTTTACGGCGAGAGCGATGAGAGTCTCCACGTCAGTCGGCAAGTCTAGCAGGACCAAATGATCCTTGATGGCGGGGAATAGTCCTTGAAAAAATGCATCGAGCAGTGCCCTATTATTCCACTGACTCTCAGCTGCTAGAATGCGAAACTAAATCGCGTAATCTGACACCCTGCACTTGCCATGTTGTAAGGTGACAAGGGAGCGAGCTGCCTCACAATCTGGTGTGGAAAACTGAAAGATTTGCTCCATAGTCTTTACGAAAAAAGCCCACGAATGACATGCGACCGAATTGCGGCTCCATTCAGCAGGAGACCACACACACACAACACACACATTGACTGGAAAACTCGGGCCATCTTGGGGTGGGGGAAGGACTGTGCTGATCACTGTGAGTACAACCCGGACCATGGCTGTAACGTGTCTGATATTAACCATGTCTCTCTCCATAATGCCACAGACTCTGAGATCGACCTAAAATATGTGCCCTCCTGCTACCACCACCTCAAGGAGGTCTTTAGCAAGTCCACGTCCATGTCACTTCCACCACATAGACCATACGACTGTGCCATAGACTTAATTCATGGCTCCACCATCCCTAAGGGCCACCTGTCCTCAGTCTCCGGTCCGGAGAGAGCAGCCATGACCGAGTACATAGAGGACTCTCTGAAGGTGGGACTTATTTGCTCCTCTTCATCAGCTGCTGAGCCGGGCCAAGAAGGACGGGACCTTAAGGCCATGCATAGACTACGGTCCCCTTAATGATATCACTATTAAAAAACGTTACCCCCTGTCCCTCATGTCATCGGTTTTTGACCAACTCCAGCAGGCGAAGGTCTTTACTAAACTAGATCTCCGTAATGCTTACCATCTGGTTTGAAACAGCGATGGGGACGAATGGACAGGGTTTAACACCCCTAATGGCCACTATGAATACTTAATCATGCCTTTCGGGCTCACCAATGCTCCTGCAGTCTTCCAGGCCATGATCAATGATGTGTTATGGGACTTCCTAGATCATTTTGTCTATGTTTATCTGGATGATATTCTTATCTACTCTCCAGACCTAGCCACACACGTAGCAGCAGTTTTCCAACGACTACGAGAGCACAAACTCTGTCGAGTTTCACGCAGATACTATCTCCTTCCTGGGCTACATAGTAGCCCCTGGAAGAGTGCAAATGGACCTGGTTGAAGTTAGCGCTGTGGCTGAATGGCCCACACCTGATAGTCGTAAGAAGGTTCAGCAGGTCCTCGGATTTGCCAAATTTTATACAGACGATTTATCAGAGGATTCACTCATGCACTCACATCCTCGAAGGTGCGATTCTCCTGGTCACCAGAGGCGGTGGCTGCCTTCCAAAGCCTCAAGGCCCGCTTCACCACGGCGCAAATCCTCACAATGCAAGATCCTCAGCGGCTATTTGTGGTGGAGGTGGATGCATCCAACAACACCATCGGGGCAGTTCTCTCCCAGTGGTCGGAGTAGGAGGAGAAGATCCACCTCTGCACCTTCCTGTCACGGCGACTGACCAGGGTGGAGCGGAACTACAATGTCGGCAACCGTGAGCTGCTGGCGGTCAAGGCGGCCCTGGAAGAGTGAAGAAACTGGCTGGCGGGGGCAGAGCACCCGTTCATCGTCTGGACTGGTCATAAGAACCTTGAATAGATGCCAAGAGACTCAGTTCTCGCCAGGTCAGGTGTGCACTGTTGTTTAATCGCTTTTCTTTTATGTTCTCTTCCAGGCCGAGGTCCCAGAAGGTCAAGACCGGCGCCCTGTCACGACTCTACGAACCTGAGCCTCTTGCCCAAGAACGAGAGCCAATCCTTCCACTGACCTGTGTGGTTGGAGCGGAAAGGCTGGTCGTCCTTCTGGACTACTAGAGTACTTTCGCAGCTGTTGTTGAGAGTTCATCGGTGTGTACAATAAAACCTGCACTCTCTAAGTGATCTCTGCATCTGATTCTGTTGGAAGTCCCGGCCTGACAACCAGAAATTGAGGTTTCCAGCAAAGGTGCGAGTCATTTGCTTACCCAGATGTCAAACTTCATCACTCTGGCCATTAAGGGGAAAAGGGGCAGGTGCTAGAGCACCCTTTCATCGCTCAGTGACTCTCCATACTTGTGTTTTTATGTCCTAAATGTATATTTTGTCATACTAGAGTGGCTCCAACTACCAGAGACAAAGTCCTTGTGTGTTTTAACATAATTGCCCAATAAAGATGATTCTGATCTGATTCTGGGACGCCATTGAGTGTTTGGTATTTTGCAGTCAAATGAGATACCATCAGCGGCACGGTGTTCGACTGGTCAGCACATCTGCCTCACAGTTCTCAGGACCCAGGTTCAAATCCGGCCTCGCCTGTGTGGAGTTTGCATGTTCTCCCCGTGCCTGTGTGGGTTTTCTCCGGGTACTCCGGTTTCCTCCCACATCCCAAAAACATGCATGAATTGGAGACTCTAAATTAAAGATTAAATGAAGACTAAATTGCCCGTAGGTGTGAATGGGAGTGTGAATGGTTGTTTGTTTATATGACTGGCTGACGACCAGTTCAGGTTGTACCCCGCCTCTCATCCTGAGATAGTTGGGATAGGCTCCAGTACGCCCGCGACCCTAATGAGGATAAGCGGTGTAGAAAATGAATGAATGAAAGAGATGCCATCCGTCCTATAGCTAAAGCTTGGCAGAACATGGGTCATGCCACCGGACAATGATCAAAACACACCAGCAACTCTACAATAGAATGGCAGACAAAGAAAAGAATCAAGGGGTTGTCATAGCCCAGTCAGAATGCAGAGCTCGTCACAATTAAGATGGTGTAACAGGACACTGAGTGTTGTGCGTCAATAAATTACTACAAACTTTAATGAACTGAAGCAACACGGAAGAGGGCCCAATAGTGACATAAGAATGACCCTGTCATAAAGAAACATTTATTTAAATAATTGCCATTTAAGATTATTCAAAAAGCTTCCGTACCTAATCTTAAAGGAGACATTTTATTAATGCTTTTCACAATTGAAGAGGTCAACAATGTCTTTATAACATGTCTGTGACATACGTTCATCAAAATACCCTAAGAATTACAGAACACATTCCACAGCCTATGTGTTGTTTGACTGAAATTAACTGGCATTGAGGGGGGCAGCCCTGTCTCGTGCAAGTGAGTTTTTCTTACCAGGACAACCTGGGATGGAGCTAAGGGATTGAACGAGAAAAGCAGGCAGCTTCTATTTGCGGAAGGGGTCCATTGTGGGGGGGAAAAGCAATGAAAAAGTAATTTCACCCAAGGAATCTGTACTTCATCATCAAGCTGCTGAATTACACTTGTCAGTTAGTGTGCGGACCTGAGCATGTGGACACACCATAACACAAATACCACCCCGAACCAACACAACTTCATCTAGAAATCAAGTATGCACTGGTTATCAAAAGCAAATGCTGTGCTCTCACTTTTATTGTTCAGTATTCACAAAGTCTCCAAAATCTCACAGATTTTTAGGGGGTACTATCCTGAAGAACTCGCCGATTTGCTGTTTTTTGTTCAGGTCAAAGCCAGGTCATGTCATGTGTGTGTGTGTGTGTTCTGGGTTTTGTCCTCCTCCCTATTTCACACACACCTGCTCCTGTGAGCATCTTCACCACCTGTGCCTCGTTCACCCTAATTACCCCTTGTATTTAACCTCGTGTCTCATTCCCTCTCATTGCCAGTTCGTTGTACCTTGTCGTCGCGTTCCAGCATTCCTTGTTTCCACGTCACAGACTCTCCGTAAGACTTGACCCTGTTCCTTTATCGACCTTGCCTCTTTGCCTCATGTTTTTGGATACTGTTGCCTTTCTTGGATTGCCTGCCTGTGTACCGACCTATGCCTGTCTATTAAACCTCTCTTTTTGGAAACTGTCCATTTGTTTTGGAGTCGTGCATTTTTGGGTCCTATCCTCTGTTCCGTTCATGACAGGTCAAACATAAACATATCGGTTTAGCCACCATCTGGTGGCATCATGATGCCAAGCACCTATGTAGAATTGGAGGTAGATGGTTCATTTAGTCAGGCCATCGCTTTCTGCAATAGAAAAAAAGTCTTGCTGCTATCTTGTGGCATCTATCGGCAGTAGCTGTGCTAGCTTGAATGGCTCCCCCAAGCTCCTTCCCTCCGATCAAACAAAGACAATACTAGAGAGCGCGTTACCGAGGCGACCACACAGGTAGGCGCCATCTTGGAATATCAGAGCGGGGACAGGGCCCTGTATAATCGAGCTAGAAACCATCTTATTAAAGAAATTAACATTGCAAAGAGCATCTATGCAGCAAAGTTGGAAAAACAGTTTAGCGCAAACAACTCGAAATCAGTCTGGCATGCATTCCAATCGCTGACTAATTACAAGTGACGATCCCCCCAAGCTGAGAACAATAGCACACTAGCCAACGACTTGAATATCTTCTACTGCAGATTTGAAAAGGACAGTTTCACACCACACACCCACCCGGCCGCACCCGCGACCACAACCACACCTCTGACTTCTGCGTTAACCATCCATGAACAGGATGTGAGACGCATCTTCAAACAACAGAAGATTAACAAAGCGGCAGGACCGGACCATGTGTCCCCATCCTGCCTCAAAGTCTGCGCGGACCAGCTCGCTCCAGTCTTCACTCAGATCTTCAACAGATCTTTGGAAATGTGCGAAGTTCCATCCTGTTTCAAACGCTCCACCATCATTCCAGCCCCCAAGAAACCTGCAATCTCTGGTCTGAATGACTACAGGCCTGTCGCTTTGACATCTGTGGTCATGAAGCCCTTTGAACGTCTCGTGCTGGACCACCTCAAGAGTGTCACAGGTCCCCTGCTGGACCCCCTGCAGTTTGCCTACCAAGCGAACAGGTCTGCGGATGATGCAGTCAACATGGGACTGCACTTCATCCTAGAACACCTCGACAGTGCAGGGACCTACGCGAGGATCCTGTTCGTGGACTTCAGCTCAGCGTTCAACACCATCATCCCTGAACTCCTTTCAACCAAGCTTCTCCAGCTCAGCGTCTCACCTGCCATCTGCCAGTGGATTTACAGCTTTCTGACGGGCAGGACACAGCAGGTCAGGCTGGGGGAGGCAACCTCATCCACACGCAGCATCAGCACTGGGGCGCCCCAAGGTTGTGTCCTCTCTCCGCTGCTCTTCTCTCTCTACACGAACGACTGCACCTCAGCAAACCCGACTGTCAAGCTCCTGAAGTTTGCAGATGACACCACTGTCATCGGCCTCATCAAGGACGGTGACGAGTCTGCATATCGACAGGAAGCGGAGCGGCTGGAGCTGTGGTGCGGCCGACACAACCTGGAGCTGAACACGCTCAAGACTGTAGAGATGATCGTGGACTTCAGGAGGCATCCTTCGCCACAGCTGCCCCTCACGTTGTCCAGCTGCCTTGTGTCAACCGTCGAGACCTTCAAGTTCCTGGGAATTACAATCTCTCAGGACCTGAAGTGGGCGACCAACATCAACTCCGTCCTCAAAAAGGCCCAGCAGAGGATATACTTCCTGCGGCTTCTGAGAAAGCACGGCTTGTCACCGGAGCTGCTGAGACAGTTCTACACAGCGGTCATCGAATCAGTCCTGTGTTCTTCCATCACAGTCTGGTTTGGTGCTGCTACAAAAAAGGACAAACTCCGACTGCAACGGACAATCAAAACTGCTGAAAGGATTGTCGGTACCCCCCTACCCACCATTGAGGACTTGCACGCTGCCAGAACTAAGACAAGGGCGTGCAAAATCCTCTCGGATCGTCTGCACCAGCTCTTCCAGCTCCTCCCCTCAGGTAGGCGCTACCAATCAACGCAAACTAGAACTAGTAGACATTCCAACAGCTTCTTCCCTCTTGCGATCAACTTCTTAAACACCTAACCTATAATTCCATTACAGCAAGCTGGATTTTTTTTGACTTGAGTTCGTTGTCACATTTCTGTGGGGCCAATTATGTATTACTCGTGCACTCACTGTAGTTGTCTCGCCATGCTGCACTATTTGCATATACTGGCCACTCATGCCAGAGTAGCATCTGCTCCATTTGCACACTGATTGAGGAGTATCTGTAACATTTGCACAACCAACATTGTCCCAGATGATCGCACTACTCGTCACTTTAAACCGCATACACTTCTTGAAGTCTCAGCGCCCTTTGCACAATGGTCATTGCACCGGACTATTGCAATATTAGTCATTCGAACTGCTCTAAGTGCTAGAGGACTCAGCATCTTTTTGCACAATTGTTTTTTGTCAATGTCTTTATGTCTCCAAAGTGTTCTGTAAATTGACTGTCTGTTGTACTAGAGCGGCTCCAACTACCGGAGACAAATTCCTTGTGTGTTTTGGACATACTTGGCAAATAAAGATGATTCTGATTCTGATTCTGATTCTGATCTTCCTCCTCATCACCATTGCTTATGGCAGTGTGGGTTGGCACATCCACAGTCTTCCCCCTTTTTGCCTTAAATTATAAATAAATAAAATTAATATTTTCTCACAGGTTTATGAAGTATCTATCTATGAATTCTTCTTTTTAATGTACTTTTTTTGGCTTGTATCTGACCATACAAAAATGGCGATGCATAAGGTGCAGCGCAAAGCGATGATAAATGCCTTCTTCCTTGTATTCACCTCCAGGCCTGAGAGGTCTCTCACTGTGAGAGAAAATTAGTTTTGGTCAATTAGCATTTCACTACAATTATGTTACCCTTCATCCCTTGGTTTTATGAAACTAATTTGCCTTTTAATACATACAACCTTTGAACAGTAACAAAGGACAAGAAATATTTTTGCTGATTAAACTGTGTCATTCATTGTAAAATAGAAAATGCAGCCCGATGGGGGGCACAAGTCAGTGCAAACTGTAGGCCGGTCCCAAGCCCGGATAAATGCAGAGGGTTGCGTCAGGAAGGGCATCCGGCTTAAAACGTTGCCAAACAAATATGAGCGTTCATCCAAAGAATTCCATACCGAATCGGTCGTGGCCCGGGTTAACAACGTCCGCCACCGGCGCTGTCAACCTGTGGGGCGCCGTTGGAAATTCAGCTACTGTGGGTCGAAGTCAAAGAAGAAGAAGAGGTGGAAAGCGGGTTCTTCGGCAGAAAGAGAAGAGGAAAACACAGAGCCTAGAACTGAATGTGGGGACTTTGAATGTTGGGACTATGACAGGAAAATCTCGGGAGTTGGTTGACATGATGATTAGGAGAAAGGTTGATATATTGTGTGTCCAGGAGACCAGGTGGAAAGGCAGTAAGGCTAAAAAAAACCCCCAAAAAACAAGATGGCTGCCGGGGTGGAGCCACACAGTTTGGCAGGTCCTGTGCGTTTGCTTAAAAAGTCATCCAAAGATCAAATAGGACCATGGATTATGCTATTAACGTATTAATTTGCTGTTTGGATAACCCTCTATCTTCTGCTAAGTTCAACATGTCCAAGAAAAAGGGGCACTCTAACCTTGTATCCAGCCAGATGGAGTCAGCACATGCTATTCACAAGGGTACTGGACTATGGCCATGCTAGGCCACCCCCAGGTGAGCAGGAACAGGCTGTCACAGGCAAACCACTCCTGGGTGTTTTTAATCTCTTGCTGATACTTCTTTTGGCTGGTGATGTTGAATTTAACCCTGGGCCACTGCTAGCTGGGCCTCCACCTCTGCTACCTGGGCCAACATCACTGCCAACTGGGCCTTTACCTCGAGCAGCCGGGCTAACACCAATGCTAGATCAGCTAACATCATTGCAAGCTAGGCCTCCACCTCTACCGGCTGGGCCTCCACCTCTGCTTGCTGGGCCTCTACCACTGCCACCTGGGCCAACACCACTGCTAGCTGGGCCTCCATCACTGCTAGCTGGGCCTCCACCACTGCTAGCTGGGCCTCTACCGCTGCCACCTGGGCCAACACAACTGCTAGTTGGGCCTCCATCACTGCTAGCTGGGCCTCCACCACTGCTAGCTGGGCCTCCACCTCTGCTAGCTGGGCCTCCACCACTGCTAGCTGGGCTTCCGCCTCTGCTGGTTGGGCCTCTGCCTCTGCTAGCTTGGCTTCTACCTCTGCTAGCTGTACCTCCACCACTGCTGGCTGATGCGGAAGCTGGCAGCGTAAAGCTATATGCAAACATTGCCAATAAAAGAAACAGGGGGCTTCCAAACCCCGCAATACTAAAGCACCGGAAATGCAGGGTGTTCCAAACTGTTAATAACTCTAAATTAATATGGGACTCAACACGTAAACCAAAAGGCATTATTTGTGCACACTTAAATATACGAAGCATTTTAACAAAAAGTAATCAGGTCAATCACCTTCTCACTGACTCAAATATTGACTTCCTCTGCCTATCTGAGACATGGCTCCATGAATCTTCGCCCTCAGCAATACTATCTGTACCTGGTTATAAAATGTTTAGAAACGACAGACAGGGTTCTAAGGGAGGAGGTGTTATGATTTATGCCAAGGACACTTTTAATTTTAATGAAATTCATGTTACAGATGAGAATGGATTAGAATTTCTTGGACTAACTGTTTCTTTGTCACAGCAAATGTCTTTTATTCTTGTGGTTATTTATAGGCCTCCCTCATCAAATGCCGCTTTTTATGAAAAGCTGGAAATTTTACTGAAACAACTCAATCTTGCAAAAGAGGTGATAATAATGGGTGACCTAAATGTTAATTGGGAAGTTAAAGTTAGGAAAAAATTGAAAAGGGTTATGGATGATATGGATATGACTCAGGTAATTAATGGCCCTACGAGAATTACAAACTCCACCCGAACTCAGATTGATCTAGCTTTTACTAATAGGCCAGAAAGGATCTTGAAGCCATACAATATGCTCACAGGATTGTCTGATCACAATCTTATAATGGTCACAAGAAAATTAAATAAAAAGCGCTTCAAACCCTTGGCCACCACTGAATCCAATAGGATACCAAAACATGAACAACAAAATTTCCAAGATTCTATCCAAGAAGTAAACTGGGATGTATTACTTGCTGGTAAAAATTTAGATGAGGATTGTTCTAAATTTGCCAACAAAATACAAGAAATTACTATACAATTTACACGGATAATTAAACTAAAAGCTAGAAAGAATGGCCTTCCTTGGTTAAAGACATTTATTCTGAAACTGATGAAAGAACGCGATCATTCCTTGAAGTTGTCGGTCAAATCAGGATACAATAGACACCACTTTATTTCACTGAGAAATAGGGTAGTGAAAGAAATAAGAAAATCTAAAGCTGACTTTTTCATTACTGCTTTGAATAGTGCGAAGGGAAATTAAAAAATAACCTGGAATTATATTAAAAAACGATTGGGTGATACACAAAATAACAAAACAAAACTAATGCAAATTCAATGGAAACATCCTGACGGAACCTCAAGTGATGGCTGATGCTTTTAACAACTACTTCATTGAATCTGTGTCAGAAATCTCTGCTAAGTTTGCAGTAAATCAAAGGAAGGAATACCCTACATTGTATGCAACGCAGTTCTTTACTATTACAAATATTACTGAGACCAAAGTTATCGATTTAACTCATTCACTCAAACCATCTAAGGCAAAGGATGTTTTTGGAATGGACACGAACATGCTCAAAGATCTAGGTCAGGGGTGGCCAACCCGCGGCTCGCGAACCTCATGCGGCTCTTTAACTAGTTTCATGCGGCTCTTCAGGAGCTGTCACATGACATGCGTCAAAAATGAACTGAGAGTTTGTGTGTGTGAGACAGTGCACACAATGTTAACTGTTGAAAATTACTGATATTATCATGTTGGTGTGGTTATTTTCATTAGATCTGGCTGAGCAGAGGTCTGTGTATGCGTGCATAGATGATTAAAAGATGATGTTCATGTGTACCCATGTGTATGATGTGGCTCTTTGCAGTAACACAGAAAAAAAAGTGGCTCTTAGTCTCTGACTAGTTGGCCACCCCTGATCTAGGTTCAACTCTTGCTACTCCTATTGCCTCAATCATTAATCATTCAATTTCATCTGGTCACTTTCCAAAGGTCTGGAAATCTGCTATTGTTACCCCTGTCTTTAAATCCGGTGACTCAACTTGTCTGAATAACTACCGACCTATAAGCATTCTTCCGGCCATTTCCAAAGTTGCAGAAAAATGGGTGTCAGAGCAGATTGTCCATTATTTAAACAGCAGCTCCCCCTCTCTCCATGCCATGCAGTTTGGTTTCAGATCCAAGCATTCCACTGAAATGTCTACATGCCTCTTCATTGAGAAAATAAAATCTTCTCTCGACAAGGGTGGAGTTGTAGGGGCGGTGTTCTTGGACCTCAGGAAAGCTTTCGATACAGTAAATCACTCTGTTCTTCTTACCAAGCTCTCAAAATTTAACTTCTCTCGCAAAGCTGTGAGCTGGATTGAAGCATATCTGCATGACCGAACACAATCTGTGTTAGTTAACAACTCCAGATCAGAGTCTCTTAGGCTAACCTCTGGAGTCCCTCAGGGATCAATATTAGGCCCCCTTTTATTTAGTATTTATATCAACGATTTGCCCACTGTTTGTTCTGAAGCAGAGTGCGTAATGTATGCAGACGACACGGTTTTCTTTGTTCATGGTCGCTCCAAAGATACTGTTGCTGCTAAACTCACTACTACAATGTCCTGTGTCACAACTTGGTTGCAGGAGTGCTGTCTACAGCTAAACGTTTCTAAAACTGTCGGCATGTATTTCACTAAAACAAATAGAGTATCACCTGACCCCGACATACTTGTTAATGGAGAAACAATGCTAATTGTCAGCCAATACAAATATCTTGGGTTAATAATAGATTCACAGATTTCCTTTAAAGCCCATATTGACAAATTGTGTAAAAATATCAAATTAAACCTCGCACATTTTCGTGCAATTCGAAATGAAATGTCAACTGAAGCCGCAAAAATTTACTTATATTCAATGATTCTTAGTCACTTTAACTATTGCATAACCAGTTGGTCCCAGGCTGGTCAGAATGCAAAAAAAAACATTGGAAGTTTTGTACAAACAAGTAATTAAAGTGATGGATAAAAAACCAAGGCACTATCATCACTGTGGAATTTTAAAAAAATACAGTCTTTTAAACTGGGACAGTCTTCACATATTTGTAGATTTAAATTTGATTTATAAAGTCCTGCATGATTTGGCTACAGCTCCTCTGGCTGAGTTCATCAGCCAAAGAAACAGCTCTGAGCGTGTCACTCGAGGCTCTGTCAGAGGTGACTGTCTCATTCCTCTGTGCAGGAGCACTTTCAGTAAGTCAGCCTGGTCAGTGAGGAGCGCTGGTGAGTGGAACTCAGAACCTGAGGAGGTTAAACTGCTTACAACATACAAGGCCTTCACAAAAAAACTGAAAATGTGGTTAGTTAACACCTATAGCTGCCAACACTAAAAGACAAGTATGTTATGATGGTTTTTTTTTTTGTTATGATCAAATGATTTGTGGTTTTATTCTCTCTTAATAGTATAGTAAGTCTTTATGTATCCTGTATTATATTGTCTTGTAGATGTATTTTACTGCTTTTTTACATCATGGCCAGGGGACTACAGATGAAAACTAGCCTTCTGGCGAATTCTGACTTTTTTAACCATGTGTATTTCATGTGTTTTATGAAATTGCATTGTCCCCTTTGAAATAAACTGATTTAAAAAAAAAAAAAAAAAGTTTAGGGGCAGGGTTTAAATTATTTTACCATGGTGTAGATGGGAAGAGAAATGGAGTCGGGTTTATTTTAAAAGAAGAGTTGGCTAAGAATGTCTTGGTGGTGAAAAGAGTATCAGATCGAGTGATGAGGCTGAAATTTGAAATTGAGGGTGTTATGTGTAATGCGATTAGTGGCTATGCCCCACAGGTAGGATGTGACCTAGAGGTGATAGAGAAATTCTGGAAGGAGGTAGATGAAGTAGTTCTGAGCATCCCAGACAGAGAGAGAGTCATAATTGGTGCAGATTGTAATGGACATGTTGGTGAAGGTAATAGGGGTGATGAAGAAGTGATGGGTAAGTACGGCATCCAGGAAAGGAACTTGGAGGGACAGATGGTGGTAGACTTTGCAACAAGGATGCAAATGGCTGTAGTGAACACTTTTTTCCAGAAGAGGCACGAACATAGGGTGACCTACAAGAGTGGAGGTAGAAGCACGCAGGTGGATTACATCTTGTGCAGACGATGTAATCTGAAGGAGGTACCCAACTGTAAGGTAGTGGTATGGGAGAGTGTGGCTAGCCAGCATAGGATGGTGGTGTGTAATATGACTCTGGTGGTGGGGAGAAAATTAGGAAGACAAAGGCAGAGAAGAGAACCATGTGGTGGAAGCTGAGACAGGACGAGTGTTGTGCAGCTTTTCGGGAAGAGGTGATTTAGGCTCTCGGTGGACGGCAGGAGCTTCCAGAAGACTGGACCACTGCAGCCAAGGTGATCAGAGAAGCAGACAGGAGAGTACTTGGTGTATCTTCTGGCAGGAAAGGAGAGAAGGAGACTTGGTGGTGGAACCTCACAGTACAGGAAATCATACAAGGAAAAAGGTTAGCTCAGAAGAAGTGGGACACTGAGAGTACCGAGGAGAGGCGAAAGGAATACATTGAGATGCGACACAGGGCAAAGGTAGAGGTGGCAAAGGCAAAACAAGAGGCATATGATGACATGTATGGCAGGTTGGACACTAAAGAAGGAGAAAAGGATCTATACAGGCTGGCCAGAGAGAGGGATAGAGATGGGAAGGATGTGCAGCAGGTTAGGGTGATTAAGGATAGAGATGGAAATATGTTGACTGGTGCCAGTATTGTGCTAGCTAGATGGAAAGAATACTTCGAGGAGTTGATGAATGAGGAAAATCATAGAGAAGGGAGAGTAGAAGAGGCAAGTGTGGTGGACCAGGAAGTGGCAATGATTAGTAAGGGGGAAGTTAGAAAGGCATAAAAGAGAATGAAAATTGGAAAGGCAGTTGGTCCTGATGACATTCCTGTGGAGGTATGGAAGCATCAAGGAGAGGTGGCTGTGGAGTTTTTGACCAGCTTGTTCAATAGAATTCTAGTGAGTGAGAAGATGCCTGAGGAATGGAGGAAAAGTGTACTGGTGCCCATTTTTAAGAACAAAGGGGATGTGCAGACTATTTTATAGAGCAATAAAGTTGATGAGCCTTTTTATAGAGCAATAAAGAGCATTTTTATAGAGCAATAAAGTTGATGAGCCACACAATGAAGTTATGGGAAAGAGTAGTGGAGGCTGGACTCAGGACAGAAGTGAGTATTTGTGAGCAACAGTATGGTTTCATGCCTAGAAAGAGTAGCACAGATGCATTATTTGCCTTGAGGATGTTGATGGAAAAGTACAGAGAAGGTCAGAAGGAGCTACATTGTGTCTTTGTAGATCTTGAGAAAGCCTATGACAGAGTACCCAGAGAGGAACTGTGGTACTGCATGCGGAAGTCTGGAGTGGCAGAGAAGTATGTTAGAATTATACAGGACATGTACGAGGGGAGCAGAACAGCGGTGAGGTGTGCTGTAGGTGTGACAGAAGAATTTAAGGTAGACGTGGGACTGCATCAGGGTTCAGCCCTGAGCCCCTTCCTTTTTGCAGTGGTGATGGATAGGCTGACAGATGAGGTTAGACTGGAATCCCCGTGGACCATGATGTTTGCAGATGACATTGTGATCTGCAGTGAAAGCAGGGAGCAGCTGGAGGAACAGTTAGAAAGATGGAGGCATGCACTGGAAATAAGAGGAATGAAAATTAGCCGAAGTAAAACAGAATATATGTGCATGAATGAGAGGGGTGGTGGTGGAAGAATTAGGCTACAGGAAGAAGAGATAGCAAGGGTGGAGGACTTTAAATACTTGGGG
The DNA here is from genome assembly GCF_024500275.1 of Phycodurus eques. Lineage (NCBI taxonomy): Eukaryota > Metazoa > Chordata > Actinopteri > Syngnathiformes > Syngnathidae > Phycodurus > Phycodurus eques. The sequence continues at coordinate 2,582,676 of NC_084533.1, forward strand.
TCAACCGTCCAGAGCAATTGTGAGTGTGGTCAGGAAGTGAAGAAATGGGTCCAAGCAGGTTGGAACGTGTGGAGGAAGGTGTCAGGTGTGTTATGTGACAGAAGAGTCTCTGCTAGGATGAAGGGCAAAGTTTATAAAACAGTGGTGAGGCCAGCCTTGATGTACGGATTAGAGACAGTGGCACTGAAGAGGCAACAGGAAGCAGAGCTGGAGGTGGCGGAAATGAAGATGTTGAGGTTCGCTCTTGGAGTGACCAGGTTGGATAAAATTAGAAATGAGCTCTCAGAGGGACAGCCAAGGTTCGATGTTTTGGAGACAAAGTTAGAGAGAGCAGACTTCGATGGTTTGGACACGTCCAGAGGAGAAATAGTGAGTATATTGGAAGAAGGATGATGAGGATGGAGCTGCCAGGCAAGAGAGCTAGAGGAAGACCAAAGAGAAGTTGATGGATGTCGTGAGGGAAGACATATGAGGGCAGTTGGTGTTCGAGAGGAGGATGCAGGAGATAGGCTTACATGGAAAAGGATGACGCGCTGTGGCGACCCCTAACGGGACAAGCCGAAAGGAAAAGAAGAAGTTCATTGTAGAACAGAAAAAGATGACTTTTTTTTTTTTTCCTCTTTCTGAGACACTCTATGATGCCACAAGATGGTACCAAAGCCCTGTTTTTAAAAAATAATAATAAAAAATGTGCTTGTGGCATATTGGTCTCAAGGAACTCTGGTGACGTGAGAGGAGGAGCGAAGTTTAGCCTAGAAGGAGGAAAAGGTTACAAGAGTCATTGCCGCATGTACACATGCAATTTAAGTGTCAAAGCATGTCGCTTCCAGCACCTTAATCACTTCTGGTGGAACTGTTATTTCAGTAGGTCTTCTGGTATCTTCTTTGAAATGCAGCTTGCTTTTGTTGGCAGTATCAGAGTCAGGATCATGTGATCCTCATCACCTTTCTCTTTGACAAATAATCTCTGTCGGGATGTCTTTATCTAAACTTAGATTGTCAACTGTACAGTGGAACCTCGATTTATCGGGACCCTGATTAAATGGCCTTGAGATTTAAAAGACTATTCAAAGTTGAAACTGACACAGACAAGCATGGGGAAAGACTTGCAAACATAAACAAGAGACATAATACGACACACAACGTTTTGTTCATGTGTGGCTTGGTATTGGCCTGCTACTGTTTAGTTTCACAGCAAATAAATAAAAATAAAAACAAATAAAATGCTTACTAGAAATAAGTTAGATTTCTTAAATTTGGACATTTGGAAAAAAATTACAATAAATAAATAATCTGCCAATGGGGTCAGCAAAATGTGCTTGGCTAGGTTTCTTAAAAGTATCTTAAGAGATAGCCCATTTAAGAGAGTAATGGGTAAAATGTGCAAAATCCCTGTAGTTTGCTTATTATAGGCAATTCTGTTATGTAAGAAATGGTTACTTAAAGTACGTGGTATATAGTTTTTTTAATTAAGATTTTTTTCTAACTGAATAACTTGGACCTTAGGAGTTGTAATTAGTAAGAAAAAAGAAACTTACGATCGGACATACATATTTTCTCGATGCAGAACATTTTGTTTCTTGTTTGAGCGGGTTCCAAGAAATTGTCCCTTACCTCTAAAAATAAATCGCAAAAATATCATCAGATGATGCACTTTATTCAGAAAGTATACAACAAGCAATTTAGACAGCAATCAGTGCCCTTGAAGCATTCACATTTTTTTATTCACAATTAGAGAAAATAAAGATGTGCGTAACATTCCAGTTGCCACCGAAACAAAATTACATTTTCCAGCTCTAAAAGAGCACGATAACATAATAACATTCAACAGTAACATCATATTTCCGCGGTCAAATATCAATAGCATAATCTATCTACCCGTGTCCATGAAACAAACAAACAATCCAGGAGCATATTATAGCAAAAAAACAATAATATTCATCCAGAAGGACAAGTTGAAAATGACTTCATACCACATGACTATTTGAGAACCTTTTAGTGAAGTCAATTAAATTTTATTTTTATGTTATGCATTTGCAGTATAGGTCATGTAGTTCTGATTGACTCGAGCCATTCACATTTAATTGTTTGTATTGTGTAGCGCATAGTTGTGTCAGGAAAGCGAAATGTGCTGGAAAATAAAAATAGCTGAATTAAAACTTTAATTGGTGTCATTCCCTAATTTTTTAAATTGACAAGTTGTTTAATTGGTCTGAAAAAAGTATTGCTCTTTTGTTAGGATTTCATGCAAACCATTATGCAAAATATAATTCTAGCTTGTTCCAAGTAATTGTATCTTAATATTAACTGTAATCTTATTTTGGGGGAAAAATTAATAAATGTCCTTACTTTGAGATTACTTTTCTAATCCACAACTTTCTTATCAAGATTATTTTTCTTTCTCGGCAAAAAAAGAACAAGAACAATTTCACAGAAACAAATCTTTTTTTTTCTCCTCAAAAATATAAATATTTTTTGCAGTGTGAAACAGTGTGAACAGTCTTGTACTGTTGAATGGAAGGTGGAGAGCCTCTTGCAAAGACGTTCAGCTCACAGAATTGTTCCAAAGTGTGTTCCTCTTGTTCGAAGAGGGGTCTATAGCTGTGGAACAAACTCTCAAACCAAAAATACTGATGAGAACACGGAGATGCAGTGTTGGAAAGGAAGAAAGGGTCAAGACATTTTGTGAGAAGGCACCACCTGAATGGTCATTGCACCGGACTATTGCAATATTAGTCATTTGAACTGCTCTGAGTACGAGAGAACTTTGCATCTTTTTGCACAATTGTCCAAAAAAAAAAAAAAAAAAAAAAATGTACCGGCATTACCAGATAACTAGCAACCCTTTATTGCTCAGTGACTGTTTGTCTCAATGTCTTTATGTCTCAAAAATGTCCTCTGTCAATTGACTGTCTGTTGTCGTCCTAGAGCGGCTCCAATTACCGGAGACAAATTCCGTTTTTTGGACATACTTGGAAAATAAAGATGATTCTGATTCTGATGAGTGGAGAGTCCTTGTAGCATAATCATTCTCAGCAGCTTTCAATTTCCAACAAAGGCCAACAGCATCTCCCTGTGTCGAAACTTGGCAGTGGAAATTTTAGATCAGAAATGGAAAGTGAAAGCGATGCTGTTGCAACATACTGCACAGTATATTCAAACTGCAGTTTTACAATGGAATAAATTTAACATTACACTTTCCTTTAACTTGTGTTCGTATGTGGGAGATCTTGGCATAGCAAGCATTTTCAAATATACACTCTCCTCCAGAAGTATTTAAAGACTGAGGCCAATTCCTTTCATTTTGTTGGAGACTCAAAACATTTGAGTTTGACATCAAAATATGATGATTATGAGACAAGAGATCAACATTTCAAACTGTATTCCCATTTATTTAAAACAGAATGTGATAGATGCAGCAAAAACTTGCCATCCATATTTGTGTTTTCATGTGAATTTGTCTGCTTTTTCATTTACACTGTATATAATGAAATACAACCCCAATTCCAATGAAGTTGGGACGTTGTGTTAAACATAAATCAAAACAGAATACAATGATTTGCAAATCATGTTCAACCGCTATTTAATTGAATACACTACAAAGACAAGATATTTAATGTTCAAACTGATAAACTTTATTGTTTTTAGCAAATAATCATTAACTTAGAATTTTATGGCTGCAACACGTTCCAAAAAAGCTGGGACAGGTGGCGAGAAAGCTGAGGAATGCTCATCAAACACCTGTTTGGAACATCCCAAAGGTGAACAAGCTAATTGGGAACAGGTGGGTGCCATGATTGGGTATGTTCAAAAGTTCAAAAGCCAGCATTTGTGATGGTATGGGGTTGTGTTAGTGCCAATGGCATGGGTAACTTACACATCTGTGAAGGTACCATTAATGCTGAACGGTACATACAGGTTTTGGAGAAACATATGCTACGTCTTTTTCATGGACGCCCCTGCTTATTTCAGCAAGACAATGCCACACCACATTCTGCACGTGTTACAACAGCGTGGCTTCGTAGTAAAAGAGTGCGGGTACTAGACTGGCCTGTCTGCAGTCCAGACCTGTCGCCCATTGAAAATGTATGGTGCATTATGAAGCGTAAAATACGAAAACAGATACTCCGGACTGTTGAACAGCTGAAGCTGTACATCAAGCAAGAATGGGAAAGAATTCCACCAACAAAGCTTCAACAATTCCCAAATGTTTATTGAATGTTGTTAAAAGAAAATTATGGTGATGTTTTTACACGAAAATGGTGATGTAACACAGTGGTAAACATGACCCTGTCCCATCTTTTTTGTAATGTGTTGCAGCCATACAATTCTAAGTTAATGATTACTTGCTAAAAAAAAATAAAGTTTATCAGTTTGAAGATGAAATATCTTGTCTTTGTAGTGTATTCAGTTAAATATAAGTTGCACATGATTTGAAAATTATTGTATTCTGTTTTTATTTATGTTTAAAACAACGTTCCAACTTCATTGGAATTGGGGTTATGTATGTATGTGTATATATATATATATATATATATATATATATATATATATATATATATATATATATATATATATATATATATATATATACATACATATGTATGTATATATATATATATATATATACATACATACATACACACAGTGGGGCAAAAAAGTATTTAGTCAGCCACCATTTGTGCAAGTTCTCCCACTTAAAAAGATGAGAGAGGCCTGTAATTTTCATCATAGGTATACCTCTTTGAGAGCCAAAATGAGAAAGAAAATCTTTTTTAAACACTTCTTGAAGCTAAATAAGACAAAATGTTGCTGTTATTTTCAGAGCGAGCCACTTTACAAATGGAACACCATACCATGATAGTCCCTGATGTGGCAGCAGCCATTTGGGACTGCCACAGGGGAGTTCATAGCTGAGCCCAGCACAGAGGAGTGGAGGAAAATCGTAGAGATTTGAGGAGCTGTGGGATTTTCCTCTCTGCTGTGGAGCACTGGATGGGAAGCACTCAAAACCTCTGGATCCCAGTTCCACAACTACAAAGGAACATTCTCGATGGTTCTCTTGGCAGTTGTGGATGCTAATTATAGTTTCTGAGTGGTTGATGTCAGGCGTTACAGACAGACAAGTGATGGAGGGATTCTGGTCAACTCAGCCTTGGGTAAAGCGCTGCGCTGTGGCACCCTCCAAAAGTAACTGCCGTTACCAGGAGCTGACCACTGAGGACCCCAGCCGCATGTCTTTGTGGCAGATGAGGCATTTCCACTGGAGAGACATCTTTTGAGGCAATTCCCTGTACGCATCCTTCAGCCCGAGCGACTGATGTTCAACTACCGTCTCTCCCGAGCAAAGATGGTGGTGGAGAATGCCTTCGGGATCCTCTCTGGCCAGTGGTGAAAAGAGGTGTGCCATGGAGGTCCATCATAAAGTTGCGGGGAAGTGTGGGAAGGCCACCTGTGTTCTCCACATCTTCATGCGAAAAACCGCCCAGGCATCTGCGGGAAGCATCCAGGTTGGAGAGCTAGAACCACTACCAGGTCTGGGAGGAGTTGCTGCCAACAACTCGACGAGAGAGACTGTCAGGTTTCGGCAGGCCTTTGCCCCCTACTTCTCAGCAGAGGGAACTGTCCCACACCAAGACACAGAGTGATGCTCAATCACACCCAAAACAGCTCTTTTAAGACCCACTCATACTCATGTTGTGTCAGCCGCACCACAGCTCCAGCCGCTCCATTATTTAATCTGGCCCGCCGAGCATTGGCATTATCATGAGTCACAAACATTTGTTTAATTAATTTAGTAATTTTTCCCGAAATGGGTTGAAGGATTTTCCATTCTATTTGTCTTCATTTCCCATTAAATTGGTGGTTTGGTTGACTATTAATGAAGCAAAATACAGGTACATTATACAATTGTTTGTCTATTTTAATAATTCTAAATCGATAAATGGGAATGAATAATATATTTCACCTTCCAGTTTATCCATTTCACATTCCTCTTATTACATTGGTTGATTTATTGTAGTGAAATAATTATCATGAACCAAATTACTGTATTCATAGATTACAACTGTTTAGTTGTGGCTCATTTTACCTCATGAACAAATGACCTGGCCCATGGGTCCATTTTAAAAATGCACCAATGCAGCATTTGAGCACAAATATTGTGTCATTTTTGTCATATGTCATTTTTCCTTCGAAATGTGATGTGGATGGGAGACATATTTGAGGCCACATGTCAAATGTTTAGGACCTGCACCAAAATCGGGCTGGCCTTGGGCAAATATTTGGAAATCAATTGGCACAATTTTGTGTCCATAAGTGTTAACTGTCTTTTCGTTTTAAAAATAAATCAAGAAGAGGATGATGTAACATAGTGCATTTAATTTATAACACTTGAAACACTTGAGGGAAATGTAGAAATTAAATCAACATCAACTGATAACAAAAAGCCTGCTTCATTTCCTGGAATGAATGTCACCAATTTAATCATGTTAGGTTTGTTTCGTGTAATAATTTATGTCTGAAATTTGACTTTTTCACCAGGTGGCACTTGTTGGAGGAAGCAAGCTTTGAAGAAAAATCTCATCCTGCAATTGTCATGGGTGTGTGTTCCGGTTGTTGTCTTCCTCCTGTTTCACACACACCTGCTCCTAAGAGCATCTTCACTACCTGTGCCTCGTTCACCCTAATTGCACCTTGCATTTAACCTTGTGTCTCATTCTTTCTTGTCGCCAGTTCGTTGTACCTTGTCGTCGCGTTCCAGCATTCCTTGTTTCCACGTCAGACTCACAGTAAGACTAGACCCTGTTCCGATTATCGACCTTGCCTTTTTGCATCATGTTTTGGGATACTGTTGCCTTTTTTGGATTGCCTGCCTGTGTACCGACCTATGCCCGTCTATTAAACCTCTCTTTTTTTAAACTGTCCATTTGTTTTGGAGTCATGCATTTTTGGTCCTATCCACTGTTCTGTTCATGACAGGGATGGCGCAGGGGCTGGTACCAGAGGGTGGCGCAGTGGAGACACGCTCAAACTAATTGAGGATCTCCTGTTACCTCTCTTCCCTGTCATGGCAGCATACATGACATATGACAAAAATGTATTAAATGGAAACAGCATATTTTGTGATACAAAACCATTTGATTGATTTAGATTTGTTAAGATATTTAAATCATAGCACAGACAAAGAAAATCACGATATCCAAATTTTCTACATACTTGGCGGTCTTGATGGGCTTCTCTGCCAAATGCCCCACCCCCCACGCCCTACCCCCAACCAAACGGATGTATCTCATCTGTGACAAAAGTGACAGTTTATTATTATAAATCAAACTTCATACACTGCTTTTCATTTTTGTCTCAAAGCGCTTTACATTAATTACAGAAATACATTCAAATCCTGCCCGCCGTTTTTCACCCAGACCACACGCATCAGAATCATCTTTATTTGCCAAGTATGTACAAAAACCACACAAGGAATTTGTCTCCGGTAGTTGGAGCTGCTCTAGTATGACAACAGACAGTCAATTGACAGCGAACACTTTTGAGACATAAAGACATTGACAAAAAAACAGTCACTGAGCAATAATGGGTTGCTAGTTATCTGGTAATGCCGGTACATTTGTTGTATTTTTTTTGACAATTGTGCAAAAAGATGCAGAGTCCTCTATCACACTTAAAGCAGTTCGAAAGACGAATAATGCAATAGTCCGGTGCAATGAACATTGTGCAAAGGGCGCCGAGACTTCAAGGAGTGTATGCAGTTTAAAGTGACAAGTAGTGCGATAATCTGGGACAATGTTGATTGTGCAAATGTTGCAATCAGTGTGCAAATGGAGCAGATGCTACTCTGGCATGAGTGGCCAGTATTGGTCAACAACAGATATATACCTTTGAGAGGTACAGAGTGAGTGTCTTTCGTGCATGACTAACCTCTTCTGTGGAACCCTGACGGGCCTGCCACCTCTGGGACCTCCTCTGCGGTTCTGCCTTCCTCGACCCCTGATCCCATGTTACCAGTTGTTCATCTCGGGGACACAAAAGGGTCAAGAAAAAACAGGACCACAAAGTACTGTCACCATTTCTGGGACACTCCTGCCAAGCAACGTCTTTACTCCGCCTCGTTCCTCTCTCTAATATAGGTGTCTCGGAAGCCCTTCCGCTTTTTGTATCTGTATCTCTTTTATACCGAAAGAATTTTATTTTGTCACAGTGGATTTTTTTTAGCTCCAGCTGTGGTTTCTTAGTATTTTCATGGATATTTATTGAGAATCAAAGTCGATCAGTTGAACAGAAAAAGGTTTTTCTAGGGGTGTGAGAAAAGAAGACAACAAAAGACAAAGCACTTGCTGTCAATAAGATGAGGAAAGTAAATCATTATATACCTAGAACAATAACACATTAGATATGAGTGTTGTATGGGGCAGTAGTGCTACACCCTGTGAAGGAAGAACAGGACAAGATAGGACAGGACAAAGACAAGAGGAGAAGCATGCAGGACAAGGGTCGTGCTGCCTCACAGCCAAACCCCACACCCCCACCCACCCAAGATCCGCCGCCCCCCAGAGATGGGTGTATGTGGTGCATTTAAAGGACGGGGATGAGTCTGTGGAATGCTTTCAAATCCTGGGGGGCAGGGAGGGCGGAGGGGCAGAGCGCCTAGACCGGGAAACAGCACTGACGTACTGAAACCCGGTCTGACACCCCCCCCCCCGACTCCACATCAACCACCAAAGAAACCCTGAATATGTTTATGTGCCCGGATGTGACTTGTGAAAACAAAAAAAATTAACTACAGTGAATGGTGTCAGAGTGTGCTTTGCGAGTGATTAAGAGGCAGCAACGACCCCAGGAATCCGCCCACATTCCAGCCAGCACCCACTACCCGCCTCCGAGTGTGAGACGTGACCCTCCCCCAGGAGAAGAGGAGGAGGCGACTGCAGCGGGATGCAAGGAACGGAGAGAAGAGGAGGAAACCCCACCACCCCCCACCAGCAGCCGGAATGGGGGACCAAGGCGGATGCCTGCTGGGATCACCCTTAGAACATGGGCGAGTCATTCACCAATTCCCACAGGGAGGTGCACCCAACCCCCCCACCTCCCGTAGCAGGTCATATCAAAGAGCACCGGGTCCCCACTGACCGCAACAATTAACTTCTCCTCCATTGCTCTGCAGGATATACGCAATGCTGATTAGCTTTTATATCACAGCGTCATGGAAATTCATCACTAGTGTCGAATCCAGCCAATGTAATCAACCCAATTTTCACCTGTTCTAAGTATAATATACCTGTTATAAGTATAATATATAATTATATTAGACTGTAACGAATAATACATAATTTTAACTCGTACAAATAAACTGGCCTCGCTGTCCATTATAAACACAACAGTTTTGCACACCCCAATCACTGTAATTACATGACATTTTGCTCCCCCATATGTGATGTGACACATTTATCTCTATGTTCGGGGCACACATCCAATGTCGTTTAGCCTGCACCAACATTGGGCCGGCCTTGGGCAAATATTTGAAACGCATTTAGCACAAGTTGTGTTGACTGTATTTTAGTTAAACAATAAATCAAAACAAACATAAAGTTAAAAAAGTTAATCAATCCCACCCACCCCAGGCACATGTGGGGCTGTGAGGGAAAAAGAAAAAGTCAGTCAGACAATCGGTGAGTTGCTATCACCTGTGGTGTACGATTGTGCAACTGCGCAATGTGACTGCAGCATAAGCTTCACACAAATTTGCCCCACAGGTCCACTTAACTCAAGCAGAATGGAGGCAAGGAGTACTTTCACATTCGCCTTTGCTGTGTCGCCAGGCGCATCATCGCGCATTTGCTATGACTCTCTGTGATTATGTGGCGGGAATAGGTCAGTGTCCAGTGTTGTCTTGTTTCCCCGATTCATGTTGCGTCACACACTTCTTTCCTGTCGTCAGGTGCCATTTCGCGGCAACTCGCGCCATCAGCATTGACTTTACATGTAATCATGCTGTGTGAAACGTCCATTTCACGTCCAGTGTGAAAGATCAGCTGTTCTGGACCTGAATGATCTGAGTTTCTGAGTTGAGGGGAATTCAAGTCAGAACTCAGGTTTAGATTAAGAGAATTTTTAACCCTCTTGCTGGAATACCCCCCTGATACATACGGAATGACAATATTATTGCATCCGTCACCCTTTTCTCTCATCCACCTTCCTCCTGTCCCAACTGAAACTCGATGCAATCTTCAAAAACGACCAGCGAGTTTAACCACTGGTTCCACTTCATCCCTCCTGACCGCCAGGGTCGGTGCTTCAAGCACTGGATGATCACTCAGGCGCATGCGCAGGTTGTCATTTTAATGACAACAGTGACAGACAACTGTTGGCATATATAAGCACGTGCCACCAGAAGCAAACTCCCTTTGATTCTTCTTGCACTTTGGTTCTGGCATGTTGTGTCCACAGTATTGCTCCACTACTTTCTTTTTCTGCTGCTTACTGCTTTTAACCTTGTGACCTGTGGTTTTCTTTCACAGTCGAGGTAGCTAGCTTGTGTCGAAACCATCGAAGTCTGCTCTCTCTAACTTTGTCTCCAAAACATCGAACCTAGCTGTCCCTCTGATGAGCTAATTTCTAATTTTATCCAACCTGGTCACTCCGAAAGCAAACCTCAACATCTTCATTTCCGCCACCTCCAGCTCTGCTTTCTGTTGTCTCTTCTGTGCCACTGTCTCTAATCCGTACATCATGGCTGGCCTCAACACTGTTTTATAAACTTTGCCCTTCATCCAAGCAGAGACTCTTCTGTAACATAAACACCTGACACCTTCCTCCACCCGTTCCAACCTGCTTGGACCCGTTTCTTCACTTCCTGACCACACTCACCATTGCGGTTGACCCCAAGTATTTAAAGTCCTCCACCCTTGCTATCTCTTCTCCCTTTAGCCTCACTCTTCCCCCACTACCCCTCTCATTCATGCACATATATTCTGTCTTACTTCGGCTAATCTTCATTCCTCTGCTTTCCAGTGCATGCCTCCATCTTTCTAACTGTTCCTCTACCTGCTCCCTGCTTTCACTGCAGATCACAATGTCATCTGCAAACATTATGGTCCACGGGGATTCCAGTCTAACCTCATCTGTCAGCCATGTTTGCCATCACCATGGCAAACAGAAAGGGGCTCAGGGCTGATCCCTGATGCAGTCCCACCTCCAATTTAAATTCGTCTGTCACACCTACAGCACACCTCACCGCTGTTCTTCTGCCCTCATACATGTCCTGTATATATATACTTCTCTACCACTCCAGACTTCCGAATGCAGTACCACAGTTCCTCTCTGGGTACTCTGTCATAGGCTTTATCTAGATCTACAAAGACACAATGTAGCTCCTTCTGACCTTCTCTGTACTTTTCCATCAACATCCTAAAGGCAAATAATGCATCTGTGGTACTCTTTCTAGGCATGAAACCATACTGTTGCTCGCTGTTGTTCTGTCCCGAGTCTAGCTTATTCCCATAACTTCATTGTGTGGCTCATCAACTTTATTCCTCTATAACTTTATTCCTCTCTCTCTCTCTCTCTCTCTCTCTATATATATATATATATATATATATATATATATATGTTATGTTTTGATACACAGTATATGCTATGTATTGTGGATATGGTTATACTCTCTATATATATGCTATGTTTTGATATACAGTATATGCTATGTATTGTGGATATGGTTATACTCTATATATTTAAAAAAAAAAAAAAAAAAATTATTTTTAAATTTTTTTTGCCTTCATTAGGCTACCGAAATTGAAATTGACTGGTCACTCGGAATGCATGGTGCGTGTTGGACTATGTCTGGACAGCAGGTAAACTATTTTTTACTCTTTGGGTGGTGTTCACAGTGAGCCTCTAACTTTAGTGTTACATTGAGCCGTCACCTTCACGAGGCCTTCTGGCTGCTTAAATTGTTTTACTTCCGCTTTCGGTTCAGCTTGCGTTTATCTCGCTGGTTTGGGCTTTGCAGAGCCAAGTGGAGTACGTAGTTTTGTTTTGATTCCTATTGAATCCACCTGTGGTGTTTTCTGCCCATCTGGGGTTCTCTGCTTTATTTGTCTTGCTTACGTTTGGCGTGTTTTGCCAGTGTGACTGTTTTGCTTTACTTTATTGAATCCAACTGTTGCATTTCTTTCCGATAGTGGTTGATTGAATTATTGTATCCACCTTGGCATTTTAGGGAGGAGTGTTTTGTCTATTTGTTTTTCTCCCCTTCAGGTTGAATGGACGGATTGGTTGTTGATCAGGACAGACTTAAGGACATGAGGCAGGTGAACAAGATGGATTCGGGGCGAGGAGAAGGTTTGACTGGTTGCAGTGGTGTGGTGAATAAGAATGTCACGACAAGAAGGTATGAGAAAGATTTAACATTGATTCTTGAAATTGACAATGGTGATGCCATTACTCCAATGATGTTAATTTGGGGAACGGCTGAAATATGCGGGAGCATTAGAGCATGCAGGGTGATTACGAAGAATAAATAGTAAGTAACTGTTAATTCTGTTAATGCAAAGGAGAAACTGCTCGATGGATTTTTTATTGGAAGTGCCAGAATTCATGGTAGGGAAGTTGCCTCTGATGAGCTGTTTGTTTCTTTTATGGGGCTGCCAGCTTATATAGAGGATGATGATATCCTGGAGAAACTCCAGGATAGCTGGGCCGTCACCACTCTCTGCCCCTGAACAGGAGGAGGCGACTATTGAATTTAGGCGCACTCCTAGGCCGACGATTAAAAGTCCTAAGCGGAGGAAAGAGCAAATACAGTCTGTGTCTTCTATTCAGAAGGGAGGCACCTCACAGAACAGTGTGGGGAGGTATCAGACTGGGCTCTCAGGAGGGGAGGTTTCGATTGAGCGGCTGGCGTGTTTTCCCGTGTCACAGCGATTCCCTCCTCGTATCACCTGTTCGTCTGCCACCCTAGAACCAGAACTCAGAGGAGGACATGGAGTGTGATGTGATGGAGTGGAAGAAACGGCAATGCGAAAGCACTGGAAACGGCGCCGCTTAAAAAATGTAAGTAGACTCGACGGGTCCATCTTTTCTTTTTTGCTTATGATGAATTTTCTTCTGGTGTCAGCAAATGCCTGTGGTCTTCGTAGTGACCATAAAATTCATAACATTATGTGCCACACCAAATGCGATATATTGTGCTTGCAAGAAATCTGGTGGGAGGGCGAGCACGTTAAAAAAAATAGAAAATATGAAGCTGGGTTCGCTTCACGTGGCATTAGGCACATCAAGATCTTGTGGGGTTGCCATTTTGACGAAATGCGGGCCCCTTAGGTTATCCCACCCTAGTGCCTGCTGACAATCAGGGGAGATTCATTGTGGTAGAATATGATGGACGGTTGAAGTTCCGGTTGATAAATATTTACACTCCCAATGTGGAGTTAGATAGGAGGGACTTTTTCCTGCACGTGTTCTCCTTTGTCCATCCATCCATTTTCAACACCGCTTATCCTGGTTAGGGTCACGTGGCGCTGGAGCCTATCCCAGCTGACTTCGGGCGAAAGGCGGACTACACCCTGAACTGGTCGCCAGTCAGTCGCAGGGCACATATAGACATGGACAACCATTTGCACACACATACGCCCCGTCACTGAGTGGGAACTGAACCCACGCTGCCTGCACCAAAGTCAGGCGAGTGTACCATTACACCATCAGTGACCGGCTCCGTGTTCTCCTTTGTGACTGATAGAACCTTGTTGATTGGTGATTTAAATAAATATCTCAGTAAACTGGATGTCAAGTGTAAATAATGTTTTTAGGACTGATGTTAGCAGGAATTGTCTTTTAGATCTGATGAAACAAACTCCGACTGCAACGGACAATCAAAACTGCTGAAAGGATTGTCGGTACCCCCCTACCCACCCTTGAGGACTTGCACGCTGCCAGAACTAAGACAAGGGCGTGCAAAATCCTCTTGGACCCTCCGCACCCCGGTCACCAGCTCTTCCAGCTCCTTCCCTCAGGTAGGCGCTACCAATCAATGCAAACTAGAACTAGTAGACATTCCAACAGCTTCTTCCCTCTTGCGATCAACTTCTTAAACACCTAACCTATAATTCCATTACAACAAGCTGGCAATTTTTTGACTTGAGTTCATTGTCGCATTTCTGTGGGGCCAATTATGTATTACTCGTGCACTCACTGTAGTTGCCTTGCCATGCTGCACTATTTGCATATACTGGCAACTCATGCCAGAGTAGCATCTGCTCCATTTGCACACTGATTGAGGAGTATCTGTAACATTTGCACAACCAACATTGTCCCAGATGATCGCACTACTCGTCACTTTAAACCGCATACACTCCTTGAAGTCTCAGCGCCCTTTGCACAATGGTCATTGCACCGGACTATTGCAATATTAGTCATTCGAACTGCTCTAAGTGCTAGAGGACTCTGCATCTTTTTGCACAATTGTTTTTTGTCAATGTCTTTATGTATCCAAAGTGCTCTGTAAATTGGCTGTCTGTTGTACTAGAGCGGCTCCAACTACCGGAGACAAATTCCTTGGGTGTTTTGGACATACTTGGCAAATAAAGATGATTCTGATTCTGATTCTGATGACCGGTAGTAATATGGTAGAAATCTGGAGAACTTTAAATCTAAGTCGGCCAGTTTTCTCCAGGGCGCAGGTTGTCCAAAATGAACTGAAGCGATCACGCATCAATCTCTGTTTAACATCTCTTGTGCAGAACCTGGACAGGCCTCTGTACACATGGTCGAGTCAGAGTGACCATGCTTTGCTCTCCGTTGAACTGGTACTTGGGGGAAGTCGGAGAACCGGCGGGCTTTGGGTGCTAAACAACTCCCTTCTGAAGGATGATTGCTACGTTTCCAGGGTGAGCGGGCTCCTTGGCTAGGCTGAGATGGAGCTTGAATGTGTTGACAACGTTATAGACTGGTGGGAGTTTTAAAACAAGGGTTAAAAAGATAACTATAAGCTAATGTAAGAAGAAAAACTGGAGGAGAGGGCCGTAAGAAATCGGTTACTGGAAATTACGACAGCTGCCGCGCATCGGCAGGGGCCAGTAGACCCTGAGCTGTTCTTGCTGAGGAATAAATTGGAATCAATGAAAATTAAAAAATGTAGAGGTGCGGTCCTCAGGGCGAGGGCCCAATACGCAGTGGAAGGGGAACGCTTTTTTCTTTGGACTCGAGAAAGCAAAACAGACTAAGGCCTATTTTAATTCTTTAGTGTCGAGAAGTTCAAATAAGGTGCTAACGGATGTAGGGGACATTTGGGAGGAAGTGGAGCGTTTTTACGGAGATTTATTTTCGTCACAACGCACCTCAAGTAATAATGCTCTGGAGGCAGTTGGTGCTTTAAATAAGGCTTTGACCCAAGAGGATATGGAATGGTGTGATGCTCCAATCTCTGAAGCAGAGGTTTTTAGCGCTATATTGTCTTTGAATAATAACAAAAGCCCGGGGAGGGATGGAATTACTGCTGAATTTTACAAAGCGTTTGTAAGCCAACTTATGCCCATATTGCATCGGGTTTTTACAAGTATGCAGACATTCGATCGGGTTGCCCCGACTTTCAGCGAAGGGATTATCGCACTGACTTTTAAACAGGGGGACCGTACAAATCTTGCTAATTACAGGCCCATTAGTTTGTGGAACAGTGACTACAAGGTCCAAGCGAAAGTTTTAGCGAATAAGCTTAAAGTGGTGATAGGCAATATTATTTCAGAAACACAAACATATGTTATACCACGCAGGGAAATTGCTGACACAATTTTTACTCTAAAATATTTGATCAAACAGATGAATGACACGCGTGGGATCCTTGTATGCATTGATTTTGAGAAAGCATTTGACAGAGTTGAGCATGATTTCTTATGGTTGGTTTTGAAGAAGTTTGGTTTCGTTCAAATCTTCATAGGATGGATTCAGAGGTTATATTTGAGTTTTTTTAGCAGGATCAAAGTCAAAGGGTTGCTGACGGGCCCTGTGAGGCTGGGGAGGTAATTGAGACAGGGATGCCCTTTGTCCTCACTGCTTTATAGCCTTGTGGCGGAACCGCTGGCTGCCCTGCTCAAGCAGAATAATGATATTAGGGGTATTCTGACACCAGCAAACAATGAAGTTACAATTCTTCAATATACAGATGACACAAATTTGTAAGTCAGGGATGTAGAGAGTCTTAAAATGGCTCTACATGAACTGAATGTTTACTGCCAGGCCTCTGGCGCAAATATAAACACTAATAAGACGCCTATGGCTGTGTTTGGTGCGTCGCAGGCTACTCTTGGCACCTGGGGGTTTTGTGAGGCTGGGAACAGCTACAAAGTTCTGGGGGTCTTGTTGGGTAATCTTGTGGAGGTATGTGATAGGAAAATATGGGAGAACATTTTGAATAAAATAGAAAGTCAACTTAATGTATGGATGTTGAGAAATCTAACCCTGAAAGGTAAAGTCCTAGTGGTAAACGCTTTGTGTATTTCGAAATTGGTACATGCCCTAGCTGTTACTGATTTGCCTGGTGACATTTTGTGTAAGCTAAAGGTCATTTTCAGCCGTTTCATGTGGAAGAGAGAAAAGGGTCTGGTGAGTCATGCTACGCTGATAGGGGATCATGGAGCAGGTGGTTTGGGGTTGATTGATATCGACACAGAGAAGAAATCTTTAAGGCTGAAAATCATTAAAAAAAATTTGGACTTGTCCTTCACAACCCCGTGGAAGGACTTTGTTATACCCACCCTGCGGGGGTTGGGGCATTTTGGTGACTATAACTTATGTCAAATGTTGCCGAGATCATTGTTCCCCACCCTAGATCCCTTTGAGAGGGAGGTTCTGGAGGTATGGCGGACTCTCAGGCCATGGGTGAGAGCAGAGCCAAAGTCGCTGCAACAATTGCTGAAAGTTCCGCTGAGGTTCAACCCCGATCTCATGGCCGGAGGGCCAGGGAATGGGGAGAGAATGTTCAGCGAGACCTTTGAGAGGGCAGGAATAAGTACGATTGGGGATTTATTAAATGGGAGCGGGAACTATGACATTGTCACTCTGTTTCGGTCACGGGGACGGGACAAGGTTTTTTGGTTTGTCGGAGTGTAGCACAAAACGACTTAACAGGGTTTTGATAGCCGGAGTGTTCCGGAGACCTGCAGCGGAACGCACATGGACACGGACGTTCCCTGCACTGACCGTTACATTCATCTGGGCCAACATGTTCAATTGGTATACCGCACCAAAGGTCAGTAATACTGACTTCAAATTACGACAATCATATTCCCTTGCACAACATTCAATGCTATTTCTCCTAGCGTTTATGGCAGGGACTGCATGGTGTGTAAAGAGGCACCGGAGGACTACGAAAATGTTGTCCTCGGGTGCAGAGCCGTCCGTAAGTTCCGTTCTAGGTTGGAAGTTCTCCTTGCAAGGACCTGGGCCTGAGGCTTCTCCCCCCCGGTGGCACGTGAGGCTGGTGAACATAATGTCGGGTTTTTCCTATTTGGTTTCGTCTCATCATCTTTCTCGTCGTCATTATCATTGCAGGCCATCAGTAGACCAGCGATCCGGTTACTTCTGGCCATTGCTCGTCACACGGTCATCGTGACGAGGAATATCTACTTGCATGACAAGGGCGCCGGCAATCATTGGGCGATCTTCAAGGCTCAAGTTGAATCCCACTTCACTCTCCTACATGCCTGCTCTGCCAGCCATTTTGTGGACTATAGCAAAAAACAATGGCCTTGTGGGCGTTTCGCCGACTGGTCACCTCACTTTTTATTTTTATTTTTTTGATTACATGTACATATTGAATAATGAATTTTTTGATAATAGAAAAGAAAAAAAAAACAGAACAAACTCAGGACTGCAGAGGTTGGCAAAAGAAGATTATTCTCTCAGCCAATGAATTGCAGTTGTTGGCTTAAATGATTTCCGACCTCTGCCTTCCCCATTTTTCATGTCGAGGCTATGATAGGGAATGCCGGGGATCCCATTATTTTACTTCCTTGGTCTGGCTTACATTTCAAAAGAAAATTCCACTTACAAAGATGGGCTTTTTTCAGGTAGTGTGGCCGAGCGGTCCAAGGTGCTGGATTAAGGCTCCAGTCTCTCAGGAGGCGTGGCTTCAAATCCCACCACTGCCAGTTCCTTGTCAATATAGTTGATGTCTTACTATTTTGTCATTGGCTTCGACAAGGCGTTTGGGACAATAGATATTTTTGGCCACAAGAAAGTGGAGCTCTTTGCCGTTCTGTTTGGATTGTTTACTTCTTGCCGTAAAATATTAGCTCCCCTGAAAGTGTTTACCTTGATGTCATTACCTTTGTCTTTCACGCTGAACTGTCGTGCCACCTTTATGGGTACTGACAGAGTGATTTTCAATTGACAGAACAGTGAATAAATGACTATTGTTTTTTCAATCAGAAGTGAATTGAGGAAAGGGTCACGACCCGTGGGCGTCAGCCAATGAGTTGACAAGTCTTAATTGCACAATTTTTCTCACTAAGAGTAAGACGTTAAATGATAGCATTTCCACAACATCCTATGAGCAGACATACGATAACAGCGAACAAGCTCCAGATAGAAAAGGATGGTTTCGATCCATCAACTTCTGGGTTATGGGGACACCACGCTTCTGCTGCGCCACTCTGCTCTCGATTCTACTCGACATTTGTGTTCAAATCCCAGATCCCAGTTTGTGTTCAAATCCCACCACTGCCACTTCCTTGTCCATTTAGTTGATGTCTTACTATTTTGTCATTGGCTCCGACAAGCCATATGGGACAATACGTATTTTTTGCCACAAAAAAGTCGAGCTCCTTGCCGTTCTGTTTGGACTGTTGGCTTGTCGCCATAAAATATTAGCACCCCTGAAAGTGTTTGACTTAATGTCATTACGTTTGTCTTTCACGCTGAACTGTCGTGCCACCTTTATGAGTACTGACACAGTGATTTTAAATTGACAGAACAGTGAATAAAGGATTTTGTTTTGTCAGTACGAAATGAATTCAGTAAAGGGTCACGACCCGTTGACAAGTCTTAATTGCACAATATTTATCACGAAGAGTAAGACTTTAACTGATAGCAGTTCCACAACATCCTATGTTGTGGAACTGCAGACATACAAAAGAGAGAATGAGCTAAAGATAGCATAGGATGGTTTCGATCCATTGACCTCTGGGTTATGGGCCCAGCATGCTTCCGCTGCGCCACTCTGCTGTCTCATCATCCTACTTTGTATGTACTCTCTGACCTTCTGACAAGTAGGCGGTCGAGCAACGGGGCTGTTCGGGTTGTCTCATGCCTGGATCAGACGACAAGACGCATTTGGTCTTTCCCGATGTCACTGTGTCAGACTACTGCCATCAAATTTTGCCGTTTCTCGGACAGACAGTGGCAACAATACACAACATTTATTTCGATCGCACCCTATTCCGTCTTTTACCATCACTGGGCTTTATCTTGTCAAATCAAACACTGTCCAAGAGGTGGAAGCAGAAAACGTGTCACCGGTCAACGCGACTGGACACACTCGTTACGATAACAACAATGCGCCGCGCCAATGTCTTGTTTCTGTGTGTGTGTGAGTGACTGTGGAGGGACAAAATGTGGAAAAACCTGTTCGTCACTGGTGCTCGGGAGAGAACGTTCATTGAAGGATTGCTTGAGGTATGTTCACGTACTTTTCATACGATACAGCTCTCAAGCAGGCAACAAGATTTCATGTACCCTAGCAAGCGCAAGCACATACGGTTGTACGTAAACATGCCGGCGTTCCATCGAATCATGCTGTAAAGCTTCGGAAAACATTTTGTGGGTGAGAATAAATGTTAACAACAGTATGCAAGTATGTTTTCAACGGCAAGCACGGGAGGCGTTGTGCTGGTCACAATACGCAGTCCTTCTGGTCTTTGTAAAGTTGCGCTGTCGGAGAGTTGTCGTTGATATGTCACACTACATGGTAGATATAAAAAAAAAATCAAATTTGCCAGACTTCATTTTGGCATCTCAGGGCCAACTTGTTGGTCGTGGCATATGTCACACTGGAAGAAGTTTTGTTGTTCCCGACATATATGTCGGGCCCTATCTGGGAAATTGGCTGCGATAGCTCATCGGGCCAATATCGGGGCTAAAATCCTTTTGTTTGATCTTGGCATGAGAAGATTATTCTCTCATCCAATGAATTGAAGTTGTTGGCTTAAATGATTTCAGAGCTCTGCTTTCCACATTTTTCATGTCAAGGTTGGCTATGATAAGGAATGCCGGGGATCCCTTCGGTCGGGCTTACATTTGCCATTAAATTCCCCTTGCAAAGCTGGGTTTGCAGGTAGTGTGGCTCAGCGGTCCAAGGCGCTGGATCTACGGTCCAGTCTCTCAGGAGGTTTGTGTTCAAATCCCACCACTGCCACTTCCTTGTCCATTTAGTTAATGTCTTACTATTTTGTCATTGCTCCGACAAGGCGATTGGGACAATCGATATTTTTGACCACAAAAAAGTCGAGCTTTTTGCCATTCTGTTTGGACTGTTTGCTTGTCGCCGTAAAATATTAGCTACCCTGGAAGTGTTTGCCTTAATGTCATTACCTTTGCCCTTCACGCTGAACTGGCGTGCTTATGTCACACGACAAGAAGTTTTGTCGTTCCCGACATATGTCAGGACCCGATCTGGAAAATCGGCTGCAATAGCTAATCGGGCCAATATTGGGGCTGAATATTTCTCACTAAGAGTAAGACGTTAAATTACAGCAGTTCTACAACATCCTATGAGCAGACATACGATAATTGAAAACCAGCTCCATACAGCAGAGGAGGGTTTCGATCCATCCAGGAACGGGGCTGTTCGGGTTATCTCATGCCTGGATCAGACGACAAGAAACATTTGGTCTTTCCCGATGACACTGTGTCAGACTAATGCCATCAAATCTTGCCGTTTCTCAGGCAGACAGTGGCAACACGACTCGACATTTATTCCGATAGCACCCTATCCCGTCTTTTACCATCACTGGGCTTTATCTTGTCAAATCAAACACTGCCTGAGAGGTGGAAGCAGTAAACGTATCACCGGTCAACGCGACACACTCATTACGATGGTGACGACAACAACAATGCGCCGCGCCAATGTCTTTTTTCTGTGTGTGCGTGTGAGTGACTGTGGGGGGACAAAATGAGGCAAAACCTGTTCGTCACTTGTGCTCGGGAGAGAACGTTCATTGAAGGATTGCTTGAGGTATGTTCACATACTTTTTATACGATACGGCTCGCAAGCAGGCAACAAAATATCATGTACCCTAGCAAGTACCCTTGTTAACAACGGCGCACAAGTATTTTGTCAACGGCAAGTCAGGAAGGTGATGCGTCGGTCACAATACGCAATCCTTCTGGTCTCCGTCAAGTTGCGGTGCCGGAGAGTTGTCGGTGACATGTCACACTGCATGGAAGATATAAAAAAAAAATCAAATTTTCCAGACTTCATTGGGCCAAATCGTTGGTCGTGGCTTATGTCACACTACAAGAAGTTTTGTCGTTCCCACGACAGCTCATCGGGCCAATATCGGTGCTAAAATCCTTTTGTTTAATCGAGGCATAAGAAGATTGTTCTCTCATCCAATGAATTGATGTGGTTGGCTTAAATGATTTCAGAGCTCTGCTTTCCACATTTTTCATGTCAAGGTTGGCTATGATAGGGAATGCTGGGGTGCATCAGTGCTTACATTTACCAATAAAATTACCCTTACAAAAACAGGCTTTTCAGGTACTGTGGCTGAGCGGTCCAAGGTGCTGGATTAAGGCTCTAGTCTCTCAGGAGATGTGGGTTCAAATCCCACCACTGCCAGTTCCTTTTCAATATCGTTAATGTCTTACTATTTTGTCATTAGGCGTTTGGGACAATAGATATTTTTGGCCACAAAAAAGTCGAGCCGTTCTGTTTGGACTGTTTGCTTGTCGCCGTAAAATATTAGCTCCCCTGAAAGTGTTTGCCTTAATGTCGTTACCTTTGTCTTTCACGCTAAACTGTCGTTCCACCTTTATGGATACTTACACAGTGATTTTAAATTGACAGAACAGTGAATAAATGACAATTTTTTTTTCAGTAAGAAGTGAATTGAGTAAAGAGTCACTTCCCGTGGCCCGTGGGCCTCATTCCTCTTTCCAAGATGGCGCCTACCAGTGTGGTCGCCTCGGTAACGCGCTCTCTAGTATTGTCTTTGTTTTTGTGTTTTTCGTCCGTCTTTGGAGACCTTACACGACTCACTTACACAAGGTGAGACCTGCTAACCATCAAGGAGGCTACTCCGGACTTTCTGTCACCAACTTTCGAAAATCCGCTCAGTTTTTTCCTCGAGTTACTCACCGGAGCGGCGTCCGCGGTTTTCGGCGTATGGAGGCGGAAGCGGCGCCACAGAGGGAAACGAGCCGGCATTCAGGTGAAACTCCGCAAGAGAGGACACAGATTGGCGTTCCCGTCGATCCACCTCGCGAATGTACGCTCCCTACCCAACAAAATGGACGAGCTTCATCTTCTGTTAAAGACCAGTAAAGACTTCGGACGTTCCGCGGCCATGTGCTTCATGGAGACCTGGCTTTGCGACGCTGTACCCGATGGCGGCGTCATGCTTCAACATTCATCGAGCGGACCGCGACATGGAATCATCGGGGAAAACAAAGGGCGCCGGGATATGCCTCCATATCAACGAAAAATGGTGTACGGACGTCACGGTGCTCAGCACACACTGCAGCCCGCATTTGGAGTAGCTGTTTTTGAAGTGTAAACCATTCTACTCGCCACGTGGGTTTGCATCGTTTATAATGGCTGGAGTCTATATTACACCTCAAGGTAACACAAACGCCGCATTGCTAACGCTCGCCGAACAAGTCAACGAAATTGAAAAAAAACACCCGGACTCACCCCTCATTATTCTTGGGGACTTTAACAAAGCTAAACTCAACCACGAACTCCCTAAATACAAGCAGCACATCGACTGTCCTACCAGGAAAAATAATACTTTAGACCACTGCTATACTACGGTAAAAAAACGCATACCGTGCTATACCTCGTGCAGCTCTGGGCTCGTCTGATCACTGCTTAATTCACTTAATACCGACGTACAGGCAAGACCTTAAATGTGCGAAGCCTACAGTGAAAACAGTCAAAAAGTGGACCAATGAAGCCAAGATGGAACTTCAAAGCTGTTTAGACTGCACAGACTGGAGTGTCTTTGAAAATTCAGCTGGCAGCCTGGATGAATATACGGACACTGTCACATCCTATATCAGTTTCTGTGAAGAGGTTTGTGTACCAACAAAATCATTTCGGACATTCAACAACAACAAGCCGTGGTTCACTGCTAAACTTAAGCAGCTTCGCCAAGCTAAGGAAGATGCATATCAGAGCGGGGACAGGGCCCTGTATAATCGAGCTAGAAACCAGCTTACTAAAGAAATTAACATTGCAAAGAGGATCTATGCAGCAAAGTTGGAAAAACAGTTTAGCGCGAACGACTCTAAATCAGTCTGGCATGCATTCCAATCGCTGACTAATTACAAGCGACGATCCCCCCAAGCTGAGAACAATAGCACACTAGCCAACGACTTGAATACCTTCTACTGCAGATTTGAAAAGGACAGTTTCACTCCACACACCCACATGGCCGCACCCGCGACCACAACCACACCTCTGACTTCTGCGTTAACCATCCATGAACAGGATGTGAGACGCATCTTCAAACAACAGAAGATTAACAAAGCGGCAGGACCGGACCATGTGTCCCCATAACTGCCTCAAAGTCTGCGCGGACCAGCTTGCTCCAGTCTTCACTCAGATCTTCAACAGATCTTTGGAAATGTGCGAAGTTCCATCCTGTTTCAAACGCTCCACCATCATTCCAGTCCCCAAGAAACCTGCAATCTCTGGTCTGAATGACTACAGGCCTGTCGCTTTGACATCTGTGGTCATGAAGCCCTTTGAACGTCTCGTGCTGGACCACCTCAAGAGTGTCACAGGTCCCCTGCTGGACCCCCTGCAGTTTGCCTACCAAGCGAACAGGTCTGCGGATGATGCAGTCAACATGGGACTGCACTTCATCCTAGAACACCTCGACAGTGCAGGGACCTATGCGAGGATCCTGTTCGTGGACTTCAGCTCAGCGTTCAACACCATCATCCCTGAACTCCTTTCAACCAAGCTTCTCCAGCTCAGCGTCTCACCTGCCATCTGCCAGTGGATTTACAGCTTTCTGACGGGCAGGACACAGCAGGTGAGGCTGGGTGAGGCCACCACCATCAGCACTGGGGCGCCCCAAGGTTGTGTCCTCTCTCCGCTGCTCTTCTCTCTCTACACGAACGACTGCACCTCAGCGAACCCGACTGTCAAGCTCCTGAAGTTTCCAGATGACACCAATGTCATCGGCCTCATCAAGGACGGTGACGAGTCTGCATATCGACAGGAAGCGGAGCGGCTGGAGCTGTGGTGCGGCCGACACAACCTGGAGCTGAACACGCTCAAGACTGTAGAGATGATCGTGGACTTCAGGAGGCATCCTTCGCCACAGCTGCCCCTCACGTTGTCCAGCTGCCTTGTGTCAACCGTCGAGACCTTCAAGTTCCTGGGAATTACAATCTCTGAGGACCTGAAGTGGGCGACCAACATCAACTCCGTCCTCAAAAAGGCCCAGCAGAGGATATACTTCCTGCGGCTTCTGAGAAAGCACGGCTTGTCACCGGAGCTGCTGAGACAGTTCTACACAGCGGTCATCGAATCAGTCCTGTGTTCTTCCATCACAGTCTGGTTTGGTGCTGCTACAAAAAAGGACAAACTCCGACTGCAACGGACAATCAAAACTGCTGAAAGGATTGTCGGTACCCCCCTACCCACCATTGAGGACTTGCACGCTGCCAGAACTAAGACAAGGGCGTGCAAAATCCTCTCGGACCGTCTGCACTCCGGTCACCAGCTCTTCCAACTCCTTCCCTCAGGTAGGCGCTACCGATCAACGCAAACTAGAACTAGTAGACATTCCAACAGCTTCTTTCCTCTTGCGATCAACTTCTTAAACACCTAACCTATAATTCCATTACAAAAAGCTGGACATTTTTTGACTTGAGTTTGTTGTCACATTTCTGTGGGGCCAATTATGTATTACTCGTGCACTCACTGTAGTTGTCTCGCCATGCTGCACTATTTGCATATACTGGCCACTCATGCCAGAGTAGCATCTGCTCCATTTGCACACTGATTGAGGAGTATCTGTAACATTTGCACAACCAACATTGTCCCAGATGATCGCACTACTCGTCACTTTAAACCGCATACACTCCTTGAAGTCTTAGCGGCCTTTGCACAATGGTCATTGCACCGGACTATTGCAATATTAGTCATTCGAACTGCTTTAAGTGCTAGAGGACTCTGCATCTTTTTGCACAATTGGTTTTTGTCAATGTCTTTATGTATCCAAAGTGCTCTGTAAATTGGCTGTCTGTTGTATTAGAGCGGCTCCAACTACCGGAGACAAATTCCTTGTGTGTTTTGGAGATACTTGGCAAATAAAGGTGATTCTGATTCCACAACATCCCATGACCAGACATACGATAACAGAGAACAAGCTCCAGGTAGCAGAGGATGGTTTCGACCCATCAACCTCTGGGTTATGGGGCCCGGACGCTTCCGCTGCGCCACTGTGGTCTCTCGTCATTATAGTTGGAATGTACTATTTTACCGTCTGACAAATATCAGGCAACCGCCAGCAACAGGGCTGTTCGGGTTGTCTCATGGCTGGATCAGGCTACAAGACACATTTGGTCTTTCCCGATTTATTCCGATAGCACCCTATCCCGTCTTTTACCATAACTGGGCTTTATCTTGTCAAATCAAACACTGTCCGAGAGGTGGAATGGAAAACGTGTCACCGGTCAACGTGACGGAACACACTCGTTACGATGGTGACGACAACAACAATGCGCCTTGCCAATGTCTTGTTTCTCTGTGTGCGTGTGCTCTGCTTTCCACATGTTTCATCTCAAGGTAGGGCTTCTTCGGTCGGGCTTATATTTGTCAATAAAATTCCCCTTACAAAGATGGGCTTTTCAGGTATTGTGGCCAAGCAGTCCTTGGTGCTGGATTAAGCCTCCAGTCTCTCAGGAGGTGTTTGTTCATATCCCACAGCTGCTTACATTGCCAAAAGAACGAAAAAGCCCACGAAAACCCCCTGGATCTCAGTTTATCAAGGTTTAATTCTCTGGGTGTGGAATTAGCCCCTCCCTGGGTGCACCTGGAAGATGGCCGTTCCTCATGACCATATTTGAAATCGCAACCGCCTGTTGGTGCCTCACGTTCTCGCTATGCTCACATCTGGTACCCATATCTTATAAGATTCAAAACAATCCTCTTTGCAGACCAGGACGCCTGTTGTGAACCCAAGACATGTTACTGTCTGGGCGGAGAATGAAAAACATAATAAACATACAAATGGTTGAAGCAAGTCCTTTGATGCAGAACTTCAAAGAAAAGATGGTTGGCTTGAATACAGATCTCCAAACATTTGGCCCTTCCAAAGGAACTCTGATTGTGGTACTATTGAAATATACGACATAACCCCCCTTTAATGAGATCCCCAAACTCATTACAAGACCTTGAGGCAGCAACTGACACCTGGCAAGGAACAACAAACCAGCCTTAACCCAAAAAGGTATCCTATTATCTACAATTTGGAAGAATCTACTTGGTCAAAAATGGTCCAAGTCATCTACTTAAAATGGTCCAAGTCATCTACTTAAGGTTAACCATTAACTAGGAAAAACAATTATTCTAATAAGGCCGAATCACTCCCTGCGTCCCCTTGTCGCCTCCTGAGGCCACACGTGAGTACCAAACAGCTCTGTGTATTCGACAAAAGATTGAATCCCTTAATCGTTTCATTAGCAAAACCCTGCAAAGTGTACGTTATATTATCCGTGTGATCAGCCAAAAATGTCACTCCATAACATGGAAAACTCCAATTCCTACCATTTAGCTCGACGGTTCTTTTTAAAACCCCTAAATCCCTTTACTCCTTCTTGTCACCCCTGGCCCGAAAAAAATAGTCCTTGCCCCTTTCACTCGCGGCTAGCCTGGTCTCAGATCTCATGCCGGCTGTGTGTTCACCTTCAGAGGTCAGAACAGCAGTTTTCCTTTTGACATCCGACTTTCCGGGATCTTTATTCCGTCGACTGCTTTTAGAGGAAACGATATTTCCTTTAATAGTTATCCCTTTAGAAGGGGCTCTAACTCATCCTTTTTAATAAGGTCACCTCGACTATTAGATAACGGTATGATATAAGAATCTGTATATGATCCACAGTCTGTGGTTTGGACACGCTGTATGAATAGTGCACAGTCACCTTTGACCACAACCCTCCTCACAGTATTAAACAACAGAAAATTATCATCTAAAGTTAACCTTGGCAGATAACGTTACTCCCATGATTATCTTTCCACTCGGATCCAAAAAACAGCCTGTAACTAGTATAAAGAGCAGATTTCTACTCTAAATAGCCAGAGATTTTACTGGGAAAGCATCCTTTTTGAAGTTATGAGTCAAAATAGAAAACGTGTACAGCCAAGGCGCTGGGAAGCGTTTTTAAGCAATAAAAAACTGCAAATGTGTTTAAAACACCAACCAAAGCTTTTGGATGCAAAAAACTGCCTGTAACGAGTATAAAGGACAGAGTTCTATTCTAAATAGCCAGAGATTTTAGTGGGAAAGCATCCTTTTTGAAGTTATGAGTCAAAATAGAAAACGTGTACAGCAGGCGCTGGGAAGCGTTTTTAAGCAATAAAAAACTGCAAATGTGTGTAAAACTCCAACCAAAGCTTTTGGATCCAAAAAACTGCCTGTAACTAGTATAAAGGGCAGAGTTCTACTCTAAATAGCAAGAGATTTTTACTGGGAAAGCATCCTTTGTGAAGTTATGAGTCAAAATAAAAAAATTGTACAGCCAAGGCGCTGGGAAGCGTTTTTAAGCAATAAAAAACTGCAAATGTGTTTAAAACACCAACCAAAGCTTTTGGATGCAAAAAACTGCCTGTAACTAGTATAAACGGCAGAGTTCTACTCTAAATAGCCAGATATTTTACTGGGAAAGCATTTTTTTTGAAGTTATGAGTCAAAATAAAAAAAGTGTACAGCAGGCGCTGGGAAGCATTTTTAAGCGATAAAAGCTGCAAATGTGTGTAAATCTCCAACCAAAGCTTTGGGATTAAAACCACTGCATGTAACTAGTATAAAGGGCAGAGTTCTACTCTAAATAGCAAGAGATTTTACTGGGAAAGCATCCTTTGTGAAGTTATGAGTCAAAATAAAACAATTGTACAGCCAAGGCGCTAGGAAGCATTTTTAAGCAATAAAAAACTGCAAATGTGTGTAAAACTCCAACCAAAGATTTTGGATGCAAAAAACTGCCTGTAACAAATATAAAGGGCAGAGTTCTATTCTAAATAGCCAGAGATTTTAGTGGGAAAGCATTCTTTTTGAAGTTATGAGTCAAAATAGAAAAGGTGTACAGCAGGCGCTGGGAAGCGTTTTTAAGCAATAAAAAACTGCAAATGTGTGTAAAACTCCAACCAAAGCTTTTGGATGCAAAAAACTGTCTGTAACTAGTATAAAGGGCAGAGTTCTATTCTAAATAGCCAGAGATTTTAGTGGGAAAGCATCCTTTTTGAAGTTATGAGTCAAAATAGAAACCGTGTACAGCAGGCGCTGGGAAGCGTTTTTCAGCAATAAAAAACTGCAAATGTGTGTAAATCTCCAACCAAAGCTTTTGGATCCAAAAAACAGCCTGTAACTAGTATAAAGAGCAGAGTTCTACTCTAAATAGCCAGAGATTTTAACTGGGAAAGCATCCTTTTGTGAAGTTATGAGTCAAAATAAAAAAAGTGTACAGCGAAGGCGCTGGGAAGCGTTTTTAAGCAATAAAAAACTGCAAATGTGTTTAAAACTCCAACCAAAGCTTTTGGATGCAAAAAACTGCCTGTAACTAGTATAAACGGCAGAGTTCTACTCTAAATAGCCAGATATTTTACTGGGAAAGCATTTTTTTTGAAGTTATGAGTCAAAATAAAAAAAGTGTACAGCAGGCGCTGGGAAGCAGTTTTTAAGCGAATAAAAAGCTGCAAATGTGTGTAAATCTCCAACCAAAGCTTTGGGATTAAAAACACTGCATGTAACTAGTATAAAGGGCAGAGTTCTACTCTAAATAGCAAGAGATTTTACTGGGAAAGCATCCTTTGTGAAGTTATGAGTCAAAATAAAAAAATTGTACAGCCAAGGCGCTAGGAAGCAGTTTTTAAGCAATAAAAAACTGCAAATGTGTGTAAAACTCCAACCAAAGATTTTGGATGCAAAAAACTGCCTGTAACAAATATAAAGGGCAGAGTTCTATTCTAAATAGCCAGAGATTTTAGTGGGAAAGCATTCTTTTTGAAGTTATGAGTCAAAATAGAAAAGGTGTACAGCAGGCGCTGGGAAGCGTTTTTAAGCAATAAAAAACTGCAAATGTGTGTAAAACTCCAACCAAAGCTTTTGGATGCAAAAAACTGTCTGTAACTAGTATAAAGGGCAGAGTTCTATTCTAAATAGCCAGAGATTTTAGTGGGAAAGCATCCTTTTTGAAGTTGAGGAGTCAAAATAGAAACCGTGTACAGCAGGCGCTGGGAAGCGTTTTTCAGCAATAAAAAACTGCAAATGTGTGTAAATCTCCAACCAAAGCTTTTGGATCCAAAAAACAGCCTGTAACTAGTATAAAGAGCAGAGTTCTACTCCAAATAGCCAGAGATTTTAACGGGAAAGCATCTTTTGTGAAGTTATGAGTCAAAATAAAAAAAGTGTACAGCGAAGGCGCTGGGAAGCGTTTTTAAGCAATAAAAAACTGCAAATGTGTGTAAAACCCCAACCAAAGCTTTTGGATGCAAAAAACTGCCTGTAACTAGTATAAAGGGCAGAGTTCTACTCTAAATAGCCAGAGATTTTAACGGGAAAGCATCTTTTGTGAAGTTATGAGTCAAAATAAAAAAAGTGTACAGCCAAGGCGCTGGGAAGCGTTTTTAAGCAATAAAAAACTGCAAATGTGTGTAAAACTCCAACCAAAGCTTTTGGATGCAAAAAACTGCCTGTAACTAGTATAAAGGGCAGAGTTCATTTCTAAATAGCCAGAGATTATACTGGGAAAGCATCCTTTTTGAAGTTATGAGTCAAAATTAGAAAACGTGTACAAGCAGGCGCTGGGAAGCGTTTTTAAGCAATAAAAAACTGCAAATGTGTGTAAAACTCCAACCAAAGCTTTTGGATGCAAAAAACTGCCTGTAACTAGTATAAAGGGCAGAGTTCTACTCTAAATAGCCAGATATTTTAGTGGGAAAGCATCCTTTTTGAAGTTATGAGTCAAAATAGAAAACGTGTACAGCAGGCGCTGGGAAGCGTTTTTAAGCAATAAAAAAGTGCAAATGTGTGTAAATCTCCAACGAAAGCTTTTGGATCCAAAAAACAGCCTGTAACTAGTATAAAGGGCAGAGTTCTGTTCTAAATAGCCAGAGATTTTACTGGGAAAGCATCCTTTTTGAAGTTATGAGTCAAAATAGAAAACGTGTACAGCAGGCGCTGGGAAGCGTTTTTAAGCAATAAAAAACTGCAAATGTGTGTAAAACTCCAACCAAAGCTTTTGGATGCAAAAAACTGCCTGTAACTAGTATAAAGGACAGAGTTCTATTCTAAATAGCCAGAGATTTTAGTGGGAACGCATCCTTTTTGAAGTTATGAGTCAAAATAGAAAACGTGTACAGCAGGCGCTGGGAAGCGTTTTTAAGCAATAAAAAACTGCAAATGTGTGTAAAACTCCAACCAAAGCTTTTGGATGCAAAAAACTGCCTGTAACTAGTATAAAGGGCAGAGTTCTACTCTAAATAGCCAGAGATTTTACTGGGAAAGCATCCTTTTTTGAAGTTATGAGTCAAAATAAAAAAAGTGTACAGCAGGCGCTGGGAAGCGTTTTTAAGCAATAAAAAACTGCAAATGTGTGTAAAACTCCAACCAAAGCTTTTGGATTAAAAAACTGCCTGTAACTAGTATAAAGGGCAGAGTTCTACTCTAAATAGCCAGAGATTTTAACTGGGAAAGCATCCTTTTTGAAGTTATGAGTCAAAATAGAAAACGTGTACAGCAGGCGCTGGGAAGCGTTTTTAAGCAATAAAAAACTGCAAATGTGTGTAAAATCTCCAACCAAAGCTTTTGGATGCAAAAAACTGCCTGTAACTAGTATAAAGGGCAGAGTTCTACTTCTAAATAGCCAGAGATTTTACTGGGAAAGCATCCTTTTAGAAGTTATGAGTCAAAATAGAAAACGTGTACAGCAGGCGCTGGGAAGCGTTTTTAAGCAATAAAAAACTGCAAATGTGTGTAAAATCTCCAACCAAAGCTTTTGGATTAAAAAAACTGCCTGTAACTAGTATAAAGGGCAGAGTTCTACTCTAAATAGCCAGAGATTTTACTGGGAAAGCATCCTTTTTGAAGTTATGAGTCAAAATAAAAACAGTGTACAGCCAAGGCGCTGGGAAGCGTTTTTAAGCAATAAAAAACTGCAAATGTGTGTAAAACTACCAACCAAAGCTTTTGGATGCAAAAAACTGCCTGTAACTAGTATAAAGGGCAGAGTTCTACTCTAAATAGCCAGAGATTTTACTGGGAAAGCATCCTTTTTTGAAGTTATGAGTCAAAATAAAAAAAGTGTACAGCCAAGGCGCTGGGAAGCGTTTTTAAGCAATAAAAAACTGCAAATGTGTGTAAAACTCCAACCAAAGCTTTTGGATGAAAAAAACTGCCTGTAACTAGTATAAAGGGCAGAGTTCTACTCTAAATAGCCAGAGATTTTACTGGGAAAGCATCCTTTTTGAAGTTATGAGTCAAAATAAAAAAAGTGTACAGCAGGCGCTGGGAAGCGTTTTTAAGCAATAAAAAACTGCAAATGTGTGTAAAACTCCAACCAAAGCTTTTGGATTAAAAAACTGCCTGTAACTAGTATAAAGGGCAGAGTTCTACTCTAAATAGCCAGAGATTTTAACGGGAAAGCATCCTTTTTGAAGTTATGAGTCAAAATAGAAAACGTGTACAGCAGGCGCTGGGAAGCGTTTTCAAGCAATAAAAAACTGCAAATGTGTGTAAAACTCCAACCAAAGCTTTTGGATCCAAAAAACTGCCTGTAACTAGTATAAAGGGCAGAGTTCTACTCTAAATAGCCAGAGATTTTACTGGGAAAGCATCCTTTGTGAAGTTATGAGTCAAAATAAAAACAGTGTACAGCCAAGGCGCTGGGAAGCGTTTTTAAGCAATAAAAAACTGCAAATGTGTTTAAAACACCAACCAAAGCTTTTGGATGCAAAAAACTGCCTGTAACTAGTATAACGGGCAGAGTTCTACTCTAAATAGCCAGATATTTTACTGGGAAAGCATCTTTTTTGAAGTTATGAGTCAAAATAAAAAAAGTGTACAGCCAAGGTGCTGGGAAGCGTTTTTAAGCAATAAAAAACTGCAAATGTGTGTAAAACTCCAACCAAAGCTTTTGGATGAAAAAAACTGCCTGTAACTAGTATAAAGGGCAGAGTTCTACTCTAAATAGCCAGATATTTTACTGGGAAAGCATCTTTTTTGAAGTTATGAGTCAAAATAAAAAAAGTGTACAGCCAAGGCGGTGGGAAGCGTTTTTAAGCAATAAAAAACTGCAAATGTGTGTAAAACTCCAGCCAAAGCTTTTGGATGAAAAAAACTGCCTGTAACTAGTATAAAGGGAAGAGTTCGACTCTAAATAGCCAGAGATTTTACTGGGAAAGCATCCTTTTTTAAGTTATGAGTCAAAATAAAAAAAGTGTACAGCCAAGGCGCTGGGAAGCGTTTTTAAGCAATAAAAAACTGCAAATGTGTGTAAAACTCCAACCAAAGCTTTTGGATTCAAAAAACTGCCTGTAACTAGTATAAAGGGCAGAGTTCTACTCTAAATAGCCAGAGATTTTACTGGGAAAGCATCCTTTTTGAAGTTATGATCTCAAAATAAAAAAAGTGTACAGCCAAGGCGCTGGGAAGCGTTTTTAAGCAATAAAAAACTGCAAATGTGTGTAAAACTCCAACCAAAGCTTTTGGATGAAAAAAACTGCCTGTAACTAGTATAAAGGGCAGAGTTCTGTTCTAAATAGCCAGAGATTTTACTGGGAAAGCATCCTTTTTGAAGTTATGAGTCAAAATAGAAAACGTGTACAGCAGGCGCTGGGAAGCGTTTTTAAGCAATAATAAACTGCAAATGTGTGTAAAACTCCAACCAAAGCTTTTGGATGAAAAAAACTGCCTGTAACTAGTATAAAGGGCAGAGTTCTAGTCTAAATAGCCAGAGATTTTACTGGGAAAGCATCCTTTTTGAAGTTATGAGTCAAAATAAAAAAAGTGTACAGCCAAGGCGCTGGGAAGCGTTTTTAAGCAATAAAAAACTGCAAATGTGTGTAAAACTCCAACCAAAGCTTTTGGATGCAAAAAACTGTCTGTAACTAGTATAAAGGGCAGAGTTCTACTCTAAATAGCCAGAGATTTTACTGGGAAAGCATCCTTTGTGAAGTTATGAGTCAAAATAAAAACATTGTACAGCCAAGGCGCTGGGAAGCGTTTTTAAGCAATAAAAAACTGCAAATGTGTGTAAATCTCCAACCAAAGCTTTTGGATGCAAAAAACTGTCCTGTAACTAGTATAAAGGGCAGAGTTCTACTCTAAATAGCCAGAGATTTTAGTGGGAAAGCATCCTTTTTGAAGTTATGAGTCAAAATAGAAAACGTGTACAGCAGGCGCTGGGAAGCGTTTTTAAGCAATAAAAAACTGCAAATGTGTGTAAATCTCCAACCAAAGCTTTTGGATAAAAAAAACAGCCTGTAACTAGTATAAAGGGCAGAGTTCTGTTCTAAATAGCCAGAGATTTTACTGGGAAAGCATCCTTTTAGAAGTTATGAGTCAAAATAGAAAACGTGTACAGCAGGCGCTGGGAAGCGTTTTTAAGTAATAAAAAACTGCAAATGTGTGTAAATCTCCAACCAAAGCTTTTGGATTAAAAAAAACTGCCTGTAACTAGTATAAAGGGCAGAGTTCTACTCTAAATAGCAAGAGATTTTACTGGGAAAGCATCCTTTGTGAAGTTATGAGCCAAAATAAAAACATTGTACAGCCAAGGCGCTGGGAAGCGTTTTTAAGCAATAAAAAACTGCAAATGTGTTTAAAACACCAACCAAAGCTTTTGGATGCAAAAAACTGCCTGTAACTAGTATAAAGGACAGAGGTCTACTCTAAATAGCCAGATATTTTACTGGGAAAGCATTTTTTTTGAAGTTATGAGTCAAAATAAAAAAAGTGTACAGCCAAGGCGGTGGGAAGCGTTTTTAAGCAATAAAAAACTGCAAATGTGTTTAAAACACCAACCAAAGCTTTTGGATGCAAAAAACTGCCTGTAACGAGTATAAAGGACAGAGTTCTATTCTAAATAGCCAGAGATTTTAGTGGGAAAGCATCCTTTTTGAAGTTATGAGTCAAAATAGAAAACGTGTACAGCAGGCGCTGGGAAGCGTTTTTAAGCAATACAAAACTGCAAATGTGTGTAAAACTACAACCAAAGCTTTTGGATTCAAAGAACTGCCTGTAACTAGTATAAAGGGAAGAGTCATACTCTAAATAGCCAGAGATTTTACTGGGAAAGCATCCTTTTTGAAGTTATGAGTCAAAATAAAAAAAGTGTACAGCCAAGGCGCTGGGAAGCGTTTTTAAGCAATAAATAACTGCAAATGTGTGTAAAACTCCAACCAAAGCTTTTGGATTCAAAAAACTGCCTGTAACTAGTATAAAGGGCAGAGTTCTACTCTAAATAGCCAGAGATTTTAACGGGAAAGCATCCTTTTTGAAGTTATGAGTCAAAATAGAAAACGTGTACAGCAGGCGCTGGGAAGCGTTTTTAAGCAATAAAAAACTGCAAATGTGTGTAAAACTTCAACCAAAGCTTTTGGATTAAAAAAACTGCCTGTAACTAGTATAAAGGGCAGAGTTCTACTCTAAATAGCCAGAGATTTTACTGGGAAAGCATCCTTTTTGAAGTTATGAGTCAAAATAAAAAAAGTTGACAGCCAAGGCGCTGGGAAGCGTTTTTAAGCAATAAAAAACTGCAAATGTGTTTAAAACTCCAACCAAAGCTTTTGGATGAAAAAAACTGCCTGTAACTAGTATAAAGGGCAGAGTTCTACTCTAAATAGCCAGAGATTTTAACGGGAAAGCATCCTTTTTGAAGTTATGAGTCAAAATAATAAAAGTGTAATGCCAAGGCGCTGGGAAGCGTTTTTAAGCAATAAAAAACTGCAAATGTGTTTAAAACTCCAACCAAAGCTTTTGGATGAAAAAAACTGCCTGTCACTAGTATAAAGGGCAGAGTTTTACTCTAAATAGCCAGAGATTTTACTGGGAAAGCATCCTTTTTGAAGATATGAGTCAAAATAGAAAACGTGTACAGCAGGTGCTGGGATGCGTTTTTAAGCAATAAAAAACTGCAAATGTGTGTAAAACTCCAACCAAAGCTTTTGGATTCAAAAAACTGCCTGTAACTAATATAAAGGGCAGAGTTCTTCTCTAAATAGCCAGAGATTTTACTGGGAAAGCATCCTTTTTGAAGATATGAGTCAAAATAGAAAACGTGTACAGCCAAGGCGCTGGGAAGCGTTTTTAAGCAATAAAAAACTGCAAATGTGTGTAAAACTCCAACCAAAGCTTTTGGATGAAAAAAAACTGCCTGTAACTAGTATAAAGGGCAGAGTTCTACTCTAAATAGCCAGAGATTTTAACGGGAAAGCATCCTTTTTGAAGTTATGAGTCAAAATAGAAAACGTGTACAGCAGGCGCTGGGAAGCGTTTTTAAGCAATAAAAAACTGCAAATGTGTGTAAAACTTCAACCAAAGCTTTTGGATTAAAAAAACTGCCTGTAACTAGTATAAAGGGCAGAGTTCTACTCTAAATAGCCAGAGATTTTACTGGGAAAGCATCCTTTTTGAAGTTATGAGTCAAAATAAAAAAAGTTGACAGCCAAGGCGCTGGGAAGCGTTTTTAAGCAATAAAAAACTACAAATGTGTTTAAAACTCCAACCAAAGCTTTTGGATGAAAAAAACTGCCTGTAACTAGTATAAAGGGCAGAGTTCTACTCTAAATAGCCAGAGATTTTAACGGGAAAGCATCCTTTTTGAAGTTATGAGTCAAAATAGAAAACGTGTACAGCAGGTGCTGGGAAGCGTTTTTAAGCAATAAAAAACTGCAAATGTGTGTAAAACTTCAACCAAAGCTTTTGGATGCAAAAAACTGCCTGTAACTAGTATAAAGGGCAGAGTTCTACTCTAAATAGCCAGAGATTTTAACGGGAAAGCATCCTTTGTGAAGTTATGAGTCAAAATAAACAAAAGTGTACAGCCAAGGCGCTGGGAAGCGTTTTTAAGCAATAAAAAACTGCAAATGTGTGTAAAACTCCAACCAAAGCTTTTGGATTCAAAAAACTGCCTGTAACTAATATAAAGGGCAGAGTTCTACTCTAAATAGCCAGAGATTTTAGTGGGAAAAGCATCCTTTTTGAAGTTATGAGTCAAAATAGAAAACGTGTACAGCAGGCGCTGGGAAGCGTTTTTAAGCAATAAAAAACTGCAAATGTGTGTAAAACCCCAACCAAAGCTTTTGGATTCAAAAAACTGCCTGTAACTTATATAAAGGGCAGAGTTTTAGTCTAAATAACCAGAGATTTTACTGGGAAAGCATCCTTTTTGAAGTTATGAGTCAGAATAGAAAACGTGTACAGCAGGCGCAGGGAAGTGTTTTTAAGCAATAAAAAACTGCAAATGTGTGTAAAACTTCAACCAAAGCTTTTGGATTAAAAAAAACTGCCTGTAACTAGTATAAAGGGCAGAGTTCTACTCTAAATAGCCAGAGATTTTACTGGGAAAGCATCCTTTTTGAAGATATGAGTCAAAATAAAAAACGTGTACAGCAGGCGCTGGGAAACGTTTTTAAGCAATAAAAAACTGCAAATGTGTGTAAAACTTCAAACAAAGCTTTTGGATGCAAAAAACTGCCTGTAACTAGTATAAAGGGCAGAGTTCTACTCTAAATAGCCAGATATTTTAGTGGGAAAAGCATTCTTTTTGAAGTTATGAGTCAAAATAGAAAACGTGTACAGCAGGCGCTGGGAAGCGTTTTTAAGCAATAAAAAACTGCAAATGTGTGTAAAACTCCAACCAAAGCTTTTGGATGCAAAAAAACTGCCTGTAACTAGTATAAAGGGCAGAGTTCTACTCTAAATAGCCAGAGATTTTAGTGGGAAAGCATCCTTTTTGAAGTTATGAGTCAAAATAGAAAAACGTGTACAGCAGGCGCTGGGAAGCGTTTTTAAGCAATAAAAAACTGCAAATGTGTGTAAAACTCCAACCAAAGCTTTTGGATGCAAAAAAACTGCCTGTAACTAGTATAAAGGGCAGAGTTCTACTCTAAATAGCCAGAGATTTTAGTGGGAAAGCATCCTTTTTGAAGTTATGAGTCAAAATAGAAAACGTGTACAGCAGGCGCTGGGAAGCGTTTTTAAGCAATAAAAAACTGCAAATGTGTGTAAAACTCCAACCAAAGCTTTTGGATGAAAAAAACTGCCTGTAACTAGTATAAAGGGCAGAGTTCTACTCTAAATAGCCAGAGATTTTAGTGGGAAAGCATCCTTTTTGAAGTTATGAGTCAAAATAGAAAACGTGTACAGCAGGCGCTGGGAAGCGTTTTTAAGCAATAAAAAACTGCAAATGTGTGTAAAACTCCAACCAAAGCTTTTGGATGCAAAAAAACTGCCTGTAACTAGTATAAAGGGCAGAGTTCTACTCTAAATAGCCAGAGATTTTACTGGGAAAGCATCCTTTTTGAAGTTATGAGTCAAAATAGAAAACGTGTACAGCAGGCGCTGGGAAGCGTTTTTAAGCAATAAAAAACTGCAAATGTGTGTAAAACTCCAACCAAAGCTTTTGGATGCAAAAAAACTGCCTGTAACTAGTATAAAGGGCAGAGTTCTACTCTAAATAGCCAGAGATTTTACTGGGAAAGCATCCTTTTTGAAGTTATGAGTCAAAATAGAAAACGTGTACAGCAGGCGCTGGGAAGCGTTTTTAAGCAATAAAAAACTGCAAATGTGTGTAAAACTCCAACCAAAGCTTTTGGATGCAAAAAAACTGCCTGTAACTAGTATAAAGGGCAGAGTTCTACTCTAAATAGCCAGAGATTTTAGTGGGAAAGCATCCTTTTTGAAGTTATGAGTCAAAATAGAAAACGTGTACAGCAGGCGCTGGGAAGCGTTTTTAAGCAATAAAAAACTGCAAATGTGTGTAAAACTCCAACCAAAGCTTTTGGATGCAAAAAAACTGCCTGTAACTAGTATAAAGGGCAGAGTTCTACTCTAAATAGCCAGAGATTTTAGTGGGAAAGCATCCTTTTTGAAGTTATGAGTCAAAATAGAAAACGTGTACAGCAGGCGCTGGGAAGCGTTTTTAAGCAATAAAAAACTGCAAATGTGTGTAAAACTCCAACCAAAGCTTTTGGATGCAAAAAAACTGCCTGTAACTAGTATAAAGGGCAGAGTTCTACTCTAAATAGCCAGAGATTTTAGTGGGAAAGCATCCTTTTTGAAGTTATGAGTCAAAATAGAAAAACGTGTACAGCAGGCGCTGGGAAGCGTTTTTAAGCAATAAAAAACTGCAAATGTGTGTAAAACTCCAACCAAAGCTTTTGGATGCAAAAAAACTGCCTGTAACTAGTATAAAGGGCAGAGTTCTACTCTAAATAGCCAGAGATTTTAGTGGGAAAGCATCCTTTTTGAAGTTATGAGTCAAAATAGAAAAACGTGTACAGCAGGCGCTGGGAAGCGTTTTTAAGCAATAAAAAACTGCAAATGTGTGTAAAACTCCAACCAAAGCTTTTGGATGCAAAAAAACTGCCTGTAACTAGTATAAAGGGCAGAGTTCTACTCTAAATAGCCAGAGATTTTAGTGGGAAAGCATCCTTTTTGAAGTTATGAGTCAAAATAGAAAACGTGTACAGCAGGCGCTGGGAAGCGTTTTTAAGCAATAAAAAACTGCAAATGTGTGTAAAACTCCAACCAAAGCTTTTGGATGCAAAAAAACTGCCTGTAACTAGTATAAAGGGCAGAGTTCTACTCTAAATAGCCAGAGATTTTAGTGGGAAAGCATCCTTTTTGAAGTTATGAGTCAAAATAGAAAACGTGTACAGCAGGCGCTGGGAAGCGTTTTTAAGCAATAAAAAACTGCAAATGTGTGTAAAACTCCAACCAAAGCTTTTGGATGCAAAAAACTGCCTGTAACTAGTATAAAGGGCAGAGTTCTACTCTAAATAGCCAGAGATTTTAGTGGGAAAGCATCCTTTTTGAAGTTATGAGTCAAAATAGAAAACGTGTACAGCAGGCGCTGGGAAGCGTTTTTAAGCAATAAAAAACTGCAAATGTGTGTAAAACTCCAACCAAAGCTTTTGGATGAAAAAAACTGCCTGTAACTAGTATAAAGGGCAGAGTTCTACTCTAAATAGCCAGAGATTTTAGTGGGAAAGCATCCTTTTTGAAGTTATGAGTCAAAATAGAAAAACGTGTACAGCAGGCGCTGGGAAGCGTTTTTAAGCAATAAAAAACTGCAAATGTGTGTAAAACTCCAACCAAAGCTTTTGGATGCAAAAAAACTGCCTGTAACTAGTATAAAGGGCAGAGTTCTACTCTAAATAGCCAGAGATTTTAGTGGGAAAGCATCCTTTTTGAAGTTATGAGTCAAAATAGAAAAAGTGTACAGCAGGCGCTGGGAAGCGTTTTTAAGCAATAAAAAACTGCAAATGTGTGTAAAACTCCAACCAAAGCTTTTGGATGCAAAAAAACTGCCTGTAACTAGTATAAAGGGCAGAGTTCTACTCTAAATAGCCAGAGATTTTACTGGGAAAGCATCCTTTTTGAAGTTATGAGTCAAAATAGAAAAACGTGTACAGCAGGCGCTGGGAAGCGTTTTTAAGCAATAAAAAACTGCAAATGTGTGTAAAACTCCAACCAAAGCTTTTGGATGAAAAAAAACTGCCTGTAACTAGTATAAAGGGCAGAGTTCTACTCTAAATAGCCAGAGATTTTAGTGGGAAAGCATCCTTTTTGAAGTTATGAGTCAAAATAGAAAAAGTGTACAGCCAGGCGCTGGGAAGCGTTTTTAAGCAATAAAAAACTGCAAATGTGTGTAAAACTCCAACCAAAGCTTTTGGATGCAAAAAAACTGCCTGTAACTAGTATAAAGGGCAGAGTTCTACTCTAAATAGCCAGAGATTTTAGTGGGAAAGCATCCTTTTTGAAGTTATGAGTCAAAATAGAAAAACGTGTACAGCAGGCGCTGGGAAGCGTTTTTAAGCAATAAAAAACTGCAAATGTGTGTAAAACTCCAACCAAAGCTTTTGGATGCAAAAAAACTGCCTGTAACTAGTATAAAGGGCAGAGTTCTACTCTAAATAGCCAGAGATTTTAGTGGGAAAGCATCCTTTTTGAAGTTATGAGTCAAAATAGAAAAAAGTGTACAGCCAAGGCGCTGGGAAGCGTTTTTAAGCAATAAAAAACTGCAAATGTGTGTAAAACTCCAACCAAAGCTTTTGGATGAAAAAAACTGCCTGTAACTAGTATAAAGGGCAGAGTTCTACTCTAAATAGCCAGAGATTTTAGTGGGAAAGCATCCTTTTTGAAGTTATGAGTCAAAATAGAAAAACGTGTACAGCAGGCGCTGGGAAGCGTTTTTAAGCAATAAAAAACTGCAAATGTGTGTAAAACTCCAACCAAAGCTTTTGGATGAAAAAAACTGCCTGTAACTAGTATAAAGGGCAGAGTTCTACTCTAAATAGCCAGAGATTTTAGTGGGAAAGCATCCTTTTTGAAGTTATGAGTCAAAATAGAAAACGTGTACAGCAGGCGCTGGGAAGCGTTTTTAAGCAATAAAAAACTGCAAATGTGTGTAAAACTCCAACCAAAGCTTTTGGATGCAAAAAAACTGCCTGTAACTAGTATAAAGGGCAGAGTTCTACTCTAAATAGCCAGAGATTTTAGTGGGAAAGCATCCTTTTTGAAGTTATGAGTCAAAATAGAAAAACGTGTACAGCAGGCGCTGGGAAGCGTTTTTAAGCAATAAAAAACTGCAAATGTGTGTAAAACTCCAACCAAAGCTTTTGGATGCAAAAAAACTGCCTGTAACTAGTATAAAGGGCAGAGTTCTACTCTAAATAGCCAGAGATTTTACTGGGAAAGCATCCTTTTTGAAGTTATGAGTCAAAATAGAAAACGTGTACAGCAGGCGCTGGGAAGCGTTTTTAAGCAATAAAAAACTGCAAATGTGTGTAAAACTCCAACCAAAGCTTTTGGATGCAAAAAAACTGCCTGTAACTAGTATAAAGGGCAGAGTTCTACTCTAAATAGCCAGAGATTTTACTGGGAAAGCATCCTTTTTGAAGTTATGAGTCAAAATAGAAAACGTGTACAGCAGGCGCTGGGAAGCGTTTTTAAGCAATAAAAAACTGCAAATGTGTGTAAAACTCCAACCAAAGCTTTTGGATGCAAAAAAACTGCCTGTAACTAGTATAAAGGGCAGAGTTCTACTCTAAATAGCCAGAGATTTTAGTGGGAAAGCATCCTTTTTGAAGTTATGAGTCAAAATAGAAAACGTGTACAGCAGGCGCTGGGAAGCGTTTTTAAGCAATAAAAAACTGCAAATGTGTGTAAAACTCCAACCAAAGCTTTTGGATGAAAAAAACTGCCTGTAACTAGTATAAAGGGCAGAGTTCTACTCTAAATAGCCAGAGATTTTAGTGGGAAAGCATCCTTTTTGAAGTTATGAGTCAAAATAGAAAAACGTGTACAGCAGGCGCTGGGAAGCGTTTTTAAGCAATAAAAAACTGCAAATGTGTGTAAAACTCCAACCAAAGCTTTTGGATGCAAAAAAACTGCCTGTAACTAGTATAAAGGGCAGAGTTCTACTCTAAATAGCCAGAGATTTTAGTGGGAAAGCATCCTTTTTGAAGTTATGAGTCAAAATAGAAAACGTGTACAGCAGGCGCTGGGAAGCGTTTTTAAGCAATAAAAAACTGCAAATGTGTGTAAAACTCCAACCAAAGCTTTTGGATGCAAAAAAACTGCCTGTAACTAGTATAAAGGGCAGAGTTCTACTCTAAATAGCCAGAGATTTTAGTGGGAAAGCATCCTTTTTGAAGTTATGAGTCAAAATAGAAAAACGTGTACAGCAGGCGCTGGGAAGCGTTTTTAAGCAATAAAAAACTGCAAATGTGTGTAAAACTCCAACCAAAGCTTTTGGATGCAAAAAAACTGCCTGTAACTAGTATAAAGGGCAGAGTTCTACTCTAAATAGCCAGAGATTTTAGTGGGAAAGCATCCTTTTTGAAGTTATGAGTCAAAATAGAAAAACGTGTACAGCAGGCGCTGGGAAGCGTTTTTAAGCAATAAAAAACTGCAAATGTGTGTAAAACTCCAACCAAAGCTTTTGGATGCAAAAAAACTGCCTGTAACTAGTATAAAGGGCAGAGTTCTACTCTAAATAGCCAGAGATTTTAGTGGGAAAGCATCCTTTTTGAAGTTATGAGTCAAAATAGAAAAACGTGTACAGCAGGCGCTGGGAAGCGTTTTTAAGCAATAAAAAACTGCAAATGTGTGTAAAACTCCAACCAAAGCTTTTGGATGCAAAAAAACTGCCTGTAACTAGTATAAAGGGCAGAGTTCTACTCTAAATAGCCAGAGATTTTAGTGGGAAAGCATCCTTTTTGAAGTTATGAGTCAAAATAGAAAAACGTGTACAGCAGGCGCTGGGAAGCGTTTTTAAGCAATAAAAAACTGCAAATGTGTGTAAAACTCCAACCAAAGCTTTTGGATGCAAAAAAACTGCCTGTAACTAGTATAAAGGGCAGAGTTCTACTCTAAATAGCCAGAGATTTTAGTGGGAAAGCATCCTTTTTGAAGTTATGAGTCAAAATAGAAAAAGTGTACAGCAGGCGC
The DNA here is from genome assembly GCF_024500275.1 of Phycodurus eques. NCBI lineage: Eukaryota > Metazoa > Chordata > Actinopteri > Syngnathiformes > Syngnathidae > Phycodurus > Phycodurus eques. Next base: position 2,625,809 of record NC_084533.1, read on the forward strand.
TGGGAAGCGTTTTTAAGCAATAAAAAACTGCAAATGTGTGTAAAACTCCAACCAAAGCTTTTGGATGCAAAAAAACTGCCTGTAACTAGTATAAAGGGCAGAGTTCTACTCTAAATAGCCAGAGATTTTAGTGGGAAAGCATCCTTTTTGAAGTTATGAGTCAAAATAGAAAAACGTGTACAGCAGGCGCTGGGAAGCGTTTTTAAGCAATAAAAAACTGCAAATGTGTGTAAAACTCCAACCAAAGCTTTTGGATGCAAAAAAACTGCCTGTAACTAGTATAAAGGGCAGAGTTCTACTCTAAATAGCCAGAGATTTTAGTGGGAAAGCATCCTTTTTGAAGTTATGAGTCAAAATAGAAAACGTGTACAGCAGGCGCTGGGAAGCGTTTTTAAGCAATAAAAAACTGCAAATGTGTGTAAAACTCCAACCAAAGCTTTTGGATGAAAAAAACTGCCTGTAACTAGTATAAAGGGCAGAGTTCTACTCTAAATAGCCAGAGATTTTAGTGGGAAAGCATCCTTTTTGAAGTTATGAGTCAAAATAGAAAACGTGTACAGCAGGCGCTGGGAAGCGTTTTTAAGCAATAAAAAACTGCAAATGTGTGTAAAACTCCAACCAAAGCTTTTGGATGCAAAAAAACTGCCTGTAACTAGTATAAAGGGCAGAGTTCTACTCTAAATAGCCAGAGATTTTAGTGGGAAAGCATCCTTTTTGAAGTTATGAGTCAAAATAGAAAACGTGTACAGCAGGCGCTGGGAAGCGTTTTTAAGCAATAAAAAACTGCAAATGTGTGTAAAACTCCAACCAAAGCTTTTGGATGAAAAAAACTGCCTGTAACTAGTATAAAGGGCAGAGTTCTACTCTAAATAGCCAGAGATTTTAGTGGGAAAGCATCCTTTTTGAAGTTATGAGTCAAAATAGAAAACGTGTACAGCAGGCGCTGGGAAGCGTTTTTAAGCAATAAAAAACTGCAAATGTGTGTAAAACTCCAACCAAAGCTTTTGGATGCAAAAAAACTGCCTGTAACTAGTATAAAGGGCAGAGTTCTACTCTAAATAGCCAGAGATTTTAGTGGGAAAGCATCCTTTTTGAAGTTATGAGTCAAAATAGAAAAACGTGTACAGCAGGCGCTGGGAAGCGTTTTTAAGCAATAAAAAACTGCAAATGTGTGTAAAACTCCAACCAAAGCTTTTGGATGAAAAAAACTGCCTGTAACTAGTATAAAGGGCAGAGTTCTACTCTAAATAGCCAGAGATTTTAGTGGGAAAGCATCCTTTTTGAAGTTATGAGTCAAAATAGAAAAACGTGTACAGCAGGCGCTGGGAAGCGTTTTTAAGCAATAAAAAACTGCAAATGTGTGTAAAACTCCAACCAAAGCTTTTGGATGCAAAAAAACTGCCTGTAACTAGTATAAAGGGCAGAGTTCTACTCTAAATAGCCAGAGATTTTAGTGGGAAAGCATCCTTTTTGAAGTTATGAGTCAAAATAGAAAACGTGTACAGCAGGCGCTGGGAAGCGTTTTTAAGCAATAAAAAACTGCAAATGTGTGTAAAACTCCAACCAAAGCTTTTGGATGCAAAAAAACTGCCTGTAACTAGTATAAAGGGCAGAGTTCTACTCTAAATAGCCAGAGATTTTAGTGGGAAAGCATCCTTTTTGAAGTTATGAGTCAAAATAGAAAACGTGTACAGCAGGCGCTGGGAAGCGTTTTTAAGCAATAAAAAACTGCAAATGTGTGTAAAACTCCAACCAAAGCTTTTGGATGCAAAAAAACTGCCTGTAACTAGTATAAAGGGCAGAGTTCTACTCTAAATAGCCAGAGATTTTAGTGGGAAAGCATCCTTTTTGAAGTTATGAGTCAAAATAGAAAACGTGTACAGCAGGCGCTGGGAAGCGTTTTTAAGCAATAAAAAACTGCAAATGTGTGTAAAACTCCAACCAAAGCTTTTGGATGCAAAAAAACTGCCTGTAACTAGTATAAAGGGCAGAGTTCTACTCTAAATAGCCAGAGATTTTAGTGGGAAAGCATCCTTTTTGAAGTTATGAGTCAAAATAGAAAAACGTGTACAGCAGGCGCTGGGAAGCGTTTTTAAGCAATAAAAAACTGCAAATGTGTGTAAAACTCCAACCAAAGCTTTTGGATGCAAAAAAACTGCCTGTAACTAGTATAAAGGGCAGAGTTCTACTCTAAATAGCCAGAGATTTTAGTGGGAAAGCATCCTTTTTGAAGTTATGAGTCAAAATAGAAAAAGTGTACAGCAGGCGCTGGGAAGCGTTTTTAAGCAATAAAAAACTGCAAATGTGTGTAAAACTCCAACCAAAGCTTTTGGATGAAAAAAACTGCCTGTAACTAGTATAAAGGGCAGAGTTCTACTCTAAATAGCCAGAGATTTTAGTGGGAAAGCATCCTTTTTGAAGTTATGAGTCAAAATAGAAAAACGTGTACAGCAGGCGCTGGGAAGCGTTTTTAAGCAATAAAAAACTGCAAATGTGTGTAAAACTCCAACCAAAGCTTTTGGATGAAAAAAACTGCCTGTAACTAGTATAAAGGGCAGAGTTCTACTCTAAATAGCCAGAGATTTTAGTGGGAAAGCATCCTTTTTGAAGTTATGAGTCAAAATAGAAAACGTGTACAGCAGGCGCTGGGAAGCGTTTTTAAGCAATAAAAAACTGCAAATGTGTGTAAAACTCCAACCAAAGCTTTTGGATGCAAAAAAACTGCCTGTAACTAGTATAAAGGGCAGAGTTCTACTCTAAATAGCCAGAGATTTTAGTGGGAAAGCATCCTTTTTGAAGTTATGAGTCAAAATAGAAAAACGTGTACAGCAGGCGCTGGGAAGCGTTTTTAAGCAATAAAAAACTGCAAATGTGTGTAAAACTCCAACCAAAGCTTTTGGATGAAAAAAACTGCCTGTAACTAGTATAAAGGGCAGAGTTCTACTCTAAATAGCCAGAGATTTTAGTGGGAAAGCATCCTTTTTGAAGTTATGAGTCAAAATAGAAAACGTGTACAGCAGGCGCTGGGAAGCGTTTTTAAGCAATAAAAAACTGCAAATGTGTGTAAAACTCCAACCAAAGCTTTTGGATGCAAAAAAACTGCCTGTAACTAGTATAAAGGGCAGAGTTCTACTCTAAATAGCCAGAGATTTTAGTGGGAAAGCATCCTTTTTGAAGTTATGAGTCAAAATAGAAAAAGTGTACAGCAGGCGCTGGGAAGCGTTTTTAAGCAATAAAAAACTGCAAATGTGTGTAAAACTCCAACCAAAGCTTTTGGATGAAAAAAACTGCCTGTAACTAGTATAAAGGGCAGAGTTCTACTCTAAATAGCCAGAGATTTTACTGGGAAAGCATCCTTTTTGAAGTTATGAGTCAAAATAGAAAAACGTGTACAGCAGGCGCTGGGAAGCGTTTTTAAGCAATAAAAAACTGCAAATGTGTGTAAAACTCCAACCAAAGCTTTTGGATGAAAAAAACTGCCTGTAACTAGTATAAAGGGCAGAGTTCTACTCTAAATAGCCAGAGATTTTAGTGGGAAAGCATCCTTTTTGAAGTTATGAGTCAAAATAGAAAACGTGTACAGCAGGCGCTGGGAAGCGTTTTTAAGCAATAAAAAACTGCAAATGTGTGTAAAACTCCAACCAAAGCTTTTGGATGCAAAAAACTGCCTGTAACTAGTATAAAGGGCAGAGTTCTACTCTAAATAGCCAGAGATTTTAGTGGGAAAGCATCCTTTTTGAAGTTATGAGTCAAAATAGAAAACGTGTACAGCAGGCGCTGGGAAGCGTTTTTAAGCAATAAAAAACTGCAAATGTGTGTAAAACTCCAACCAAAGCTTTTGGATGCAAAAAAACTGCCTGTAACTAGTATAAAGGGCAGAGTTCTACTCTAAATAGCCAGAGATTTTAGTGGGAAAGCATCCTTTTTGAAGTTATGAGTCAAAATAGAAAACGTGTACAGCAGGCGCTGGGAAGCGTTTTTAAGCAATAAAAAACTGCAAATGTGTGTAAAACTCCAACCAAAGCTTTTGGATGCAAAAAAACTGCCTGTAACTAGTATAAAGGGCAGAGTTCTACTCTAAATAGCCAGAGATTTTAGTGGGAAAGCATCCTTTTTGAAGTTATGAGTCAAAATAGAAAAACGTGTACAGCAGGCGCTGGGAAGCGTTTTTAAGCAATAAAAAACTGCAAATGTGTGTAAAACTCCAACCAAAGCTTTTGGATGCAAAAAAACTGCCTGTAACTAGTATAAAGGGCAGAGTTCTACTCTAAATAGCCAGAGATTTTAGTGGGAAAGCATCCTTTTTGAAGTTATGAGTCAAAATAGAAAAAGTGTACAGCCAGGCGCTGGGAAGCGTTTTTAAGCAATAAAAAACTGCAAATGTGTGTAAAACTCCAACCAAAGCTTTTGGATGCAAAAAAACTGCCTGTAACTAGTATAAAGGGCAGAGTTCTACTCTAAATAGCCAGAGATTTTAGTGGGAAAGCATCCTTTTTGAAGTTATGAGTCAAAATAGAAAACGTGTACAGCAGGCGCTGGGAAGCGTTTTTAAGCAATAAAAAACTGCAAATGTGTGTAAAACTCCAACCAAAGCTTTTGGATGCAAAAAAACTGCCTGTAACTAGTATAAAGGGCAGAGTTCTACTCTAAATAGCCAGAGATTTTAGTGGGAAAGCATCCTTTTTGAAGTTATGAGTCAAAATAGAAAAACGTGTACAGCAGGCGCTGGGAAGCGTTTTTAAGCAATAAAAAACTGCAAATGTGTGTAAAACTCCAACCAAAGCTTTTGGATGCAAAAAAACTGCCTGTAACTAGTATAAAGGGCAGAGTTCTACTCTAAATAGCCAGAGATTTTAGTGGGAAAGCATCCTTTTTGAAGTTATGAGTCAAAATAGAAAACGTGTACAGCAGGCGCTGGGAAGCGTTTTTAAGCAATAAAAAACTGCAAATGTGTGTAAAACTCCAACCAAAGCTTTTGGATGCAAAAAAACTGCCTGTAACTAGTATAAAGGGCAGAGTTCTACTCTAAATAGCCAGAGATTTTAGTGGGAAAGCATCCTTTTTGAAGTTATGAGTCAAAATAGAAAAACGTGTACAGCAGGCGCTGGGAAGCGTTTTTAAGCAATAAAAAACTGCAAATGTGTGTAAAACTCCAACCAAAGCTTTTGGATGCAAAAAAACTGCCTGTAACTAGTATAAAGGGCAGAGTTCTACTCTAAATAGCCAGAGATTTTAGTGGGAAAGCATCCTTTTTGAAGTTATGAGTCAAAATAGAAAACGTGTACAGCAGGCGCTGGGAAGCGTTTTTAAGCAATAAAAAACTGCAAATGTGTGTAAAACTCCAACCAAAGCTTTTGGATGCAAAAAAACTGCCTGTAACTAGTATAAAGGGCAGAGTTCTACTCTAAATAGCCAGAGATTTTAGTGGGAAAGCATCCTTTTTGAAGTTATGAGTCAAAATAGAAAAACGTGTACAGCAGGCGCTGGGAAGCGTTTTTAAGCAATAAAAAACTGCAAATGTGTGTAAAACTCCAACCAAAGCTTTTGGATGAAAAAAACTGCCTGTAACTAGTATAAAGGGCAGAGTTCTACTCTAAATAGCCAGAGATTTTAGTGGGAAAGCATCCTTTTTGAAGTTATGAGTCAAAATAGAAAAACGTGTACAGCAGGCGCTGGGAAGCGTTTTTAAGCAATAAAAAACTGCAAATGTGTGTAAAACTCCAACCAAAGCTTTTGGATGCAAAAAAACTGCCTGTAACTAGTATAAAGGGCAGAGTTCTACTCTAAATAGCCAGAGATTTTAGTGGGAAAGCATCCTTTTTGAAGTTATGAGTCAAAATAGAAAAACGTGTACAGCAGGCGCTGGGAAGCGTTTTTAAGCAATAAAAAACTGCAAATGTGTGTAAAACTCCAACCAAAGCTTTTGGATGAAAAAAACTGCCTGTAACTAGTATAAAGGGCAGAGTTCTACTCTAAATAGCCAGAGATTTTAGTGGGAAAGCATCCTTTTTGAAGTTATGAGTCAAAATAGAAAACGTGTACAGCAGGCGCTGGGAAGCGTTTTTAAGCAATAAAAAACTGCAAATGTGTGTAAAACTCCAACCAAAGCTTTTGGATGCAAAAAAACTGCCTGTAACTAGTATAAAGGGCAGAGTTCTACTCTAAATAGCCAGAGATTTTAGTGGGAAAGCATCCTTTTTGAAGTTATGAGTCAAAATAGAAAAACGTGTACAGCAGGCGCTGGGAAGCGTTTTTAAGCAATAAAAAACTGCAAATGTGTGTAAAACTCCAACCAAAGCTTTTGGATGCAAAAAAACTGCCTGTAACTAGTATAAAGGGCAGAGTTCTACTCTAAATAGCCAGAGATTTTACTGGGAAAGCATCCTTTTTGAAGTTATGAGTCAAAATAGAAAACGTGTACAGCAGGCGCTGGGAAGCGTTTTTAAGCAATAAAAAACTGCAAATGTGTGTAAAACTCCAACCAAAGCTTTTGGATGAAAAAAACTGCCTGTAACTAGTATAAAGGGCAGAGTTCTACTCTAAATAGCCAGAGATTTTAGTGGGAAAGCATCCTTTTTGAAGTTATGAGTCAAAATAGAAAAACGTGTACAGCAGGCGCTGGGAAGCGTTTTTAAGCAATAAAAAACTGCAAATGTGTGTAAAACTCCAACCAAAGCTTTTGGATGAAAAAAACTGCCTGTAACTAGTATAAAGGGCAGAGTTCTACTCTAAATAGCCAGAGATTTTAGTGGGAAAGCATCCTTTTTGAAGTTATGAGTCAAAATAGAAAAACGTGTACAGCAGGCGCTGGGAAGCGTTTTTAAGCAATAAAAAACTGCAAATGTGTGTAAAACTCCAACCAAAGCTTTTGGATGAAAAAAACTGCCTGTAACTAGTATAAAGGGCAGAGTTCTACTCTAAATAGCCAGAGATTTTAGTGGGAAAGCATCCTTTTTGAAGTTATGAGTCAAAATAGAAAAACGTGTACAGCAGGCGCTGGGAAGCGTTTTTAAGCAATAAAAAACTGCAAATGTGTGTAAAACTCCAACCAAAGCTTTTGGATGAAAAAAACTGCCTGTAACTAGTATAAAGGGCAGAGTTCTACTCTAAATAGCCAGAGATTTTAGTGGGAAAGCATCCTTTTTGAAGTTATGAGTCAAAATAGAAAAACGTGTACAGCAGGCGCTGGGAAGCGTTTTTAAGCAATAAAAAACTGCAAATGTGTGTAAAACTCCAACCAAAGCTTTTGGATGCAAAAAAACTGCCTGTAACTAGTATAAAGGGCAGAGTTCTACTCTAAATAGCCAGAGATTTTAGTGGGAAAGCATCCTTTTTGAAGTTATGAGTCAAAATAGAAAACGTGTACAGCAGGCGCTGGGAAGCGTTTTTAAGCAATAAAAAACTGCAAATGTGTGTAAAACTCCAACCAAAGCTTTTGGATGCAAAAAAACTGCCTGTAACTAGTATAAAGGGCAGAGTTCTACTCTAAATAGCCAGAGATTTTAGTGGGAAAGCATCCTTTTTGAAGTTATGAGTCAAAATAGAAAACGTGTACAGCAGGCGCTGGGAAGCGTTTTTAAGCAATAAAAAACTGCAAATGTGTGTAAAACTCCAACCAAAGCTTTTGGATGCAAAAAACTGCCTGTAACTAGTATAAAGGGCAGAGTTCTACTCTAAATAGCCAGAGATTTTAGTGGGAAAGCATCCTTTTTGAAGTTATGAGTCAAAATAGAAAAACGTGTACAGCAGGCGCTGGGAAGCGTTTTTAAGCAATAAAAAACTGCAAATGTGTGTAAAACTCCAACCAAAGCTTTTGGATGCAAAAAACTGCCTGTAACTAGTATAAAGGGCAGAGTTCTACTCTAAATAGCCAGAGATTTTAGTGGGAAAGCATCCTTTTTGAAGTTATGAGTCAAAATAGAAAAAGTGTACAGCCAGGCGCTGGGAAGCGTTTTTAAGCAATAAAAAACTGCAAATGTGTGTAAAACTCCAACCAAAGCTTTTGGATGCAAAAAAACTGCCTGTAACTAGTATAAAGGGCAGAGTTCTACTCTAAATAGCCAGAGATTTTAGTGGGAAAGCATCCTTTTTGAAGTTATGAGTCAAAATAGAAAAACGTGTACAGCAGGCGCTGGGAAGCGTTTTTAAGCAATAAAAAACTGCAAATGTGTGTAAAACTCCAACCAAAGCTTTTGGATGCAAAAAAACTGCCTGTAACTAGTATAAAGGGCAGAGTTCTACTCTAAATAGCCAGAGATTTTAGTGGGAAAGCATCCTTTTTGAAGTTATGAGTCAAAATAGAAAAAGTGTACAGCCAGGCGCTGGGAAGCGTTTTTAAGCAATAAAAAACTGCAAATGTGTGTAAAACTCCAACCAAAGCTTTTGGATGCAAAAAAACTGCCTGTAACTAGTATAAAGGGCAGAGTTCTACTCTAAATAGCCAGAGATTTTAGTGGGAAAGCATCCTTTTTGAAGTTATGAGTCAAAATAGAAAAACGTGTACAGCAGGCGCTGGGAAGCGTTTTTAAGCAATAAAAAACTGCAAATGTGTGTAAAACTCCAACCAAAGCTTTTGGATGCAAAAAAACTGCCTGTAACTAGTATAAAGGGCAGAGTTCTACTCTAAATAGCCAGAGATTTTAGTGGGAAAGCATCCTTTTTGAAGTTATGAGTCAAAATAGAAAACGTGTACAGCAGGCGCTGGGAAGCGTTTTTAAGCAATAAAAAACTGCAAATGTGTGTAAAACTCCAACCAAAGCTTTTGGATGAAAAAAACTGCCTGTAACTAGTATAAAGGGCAGAGTTCTACTCTAAATAGCCAGAGATTTTAGTGGGAAAGCATCCTTTTTGAAGTTATGAGTCAAAATAGAAAAACGTGTACAGCAGGCGCTGGGAAGCGTTTTTAAGCAATAAAAAACTGCAAATGTGTGTAAAACTCCAACCAAAGCTTTTGGATGAAAAAAACTGCCTGTAACTAGTATAAAGGGCAGAGTTCTACTCTAAATAGCCAGAGATTTTAGTGGGAAAGCATCCTTTTTGAAGTTATGAGTCAAAATAGAAAAACGTGTACAGCAGGCGCTGGGAAGCGTTTTTAAGCAATAAAAAACTGCAAATGTGTGTAAAACTCCAACCAAAGCTTTTGGATGCAAAAAACTGCCTGTAACTAGTATAAAGGGCAGAGTTCTACTCTAAATAGCCAGAGATTTTAGTGGGAAAGCATCCTTTTTGAAGTTATGAGTCAAAATAGAAAAAAGTGTACAGCAGGCGCTGGGAAGCGTTTTTAAGCAATAAAAAACTGCAAATGTGTGTAAAACTCCAACCAAAGCTTTTGGATGCAAAAAAACTGCCTGTAACTAGTATAAAGGGCAGAGTTCTACTCTAAATAGCCAGAGATTTTAGTGGGAAAGCATCCTTTTTGAAGTTATGAGTCAAAATAGAAAAACGTGTACAGCAGGCGCTGGGAAGCGTTTTTAAGCAATAAAAAACTGCAAATGTGTGTAAAACTCCAACCAAAGCTTTTGGATGCAAAAAAACTGCCTGTAACTAGTATAAAGGGCAGAGTTCTACTCTAAATAGCCAGAGATTTTAGTGGGAAAGCATCCTTTTTGAAGTTATGAGTCAAAATAGAAAACGTGTACAGCAGGCGCTGGGAAGCGTTTTTAAGCAATAAAAAACTGCAAATGTGTGTAAAACTCCAACCAAAGCTTTTGGATGCAAAAAAACTGCCTGTAACTAGTATAAAGGGCAGAGTTCTACTCTAAATAGCCAGAGATTTTAGTGGGAAAGCATCCTTTTTGAAGTTATGAGTCAAAATAAAAAACGTGTACAGCAGGCGCTGGGAAGCGTTTTTAAGCAATAAAAAACTGCAAATGTGTGTAAAACTCCAACCAAAGCTTTTGGATGCAAAAAAACTGCCTGTAACTAGTATAAAGGGCAGAGTTCTACTCTAAATAGCCAGAGATTTTAGTGGGAAAGCATCCTTTTTGAAGTTATGAGTCAAAATAGAAAAACGTGTACAGCAGGCGCTGGGAAGCGTTTTTAAGCAATAAAAAACTGCAAATGTGTGTAAAACTCCAACCAAAGCTTTTGGATGCAAAAAAACTGCCTGTAACTAGTATAAAGGGCAGAGTTCTACTCTAAATAGCCAGAGATTTTAGTGGGAAAGCATCCTTTTTGAAGTTATGAGTCAAAATAGAAAAACGTGTACAGCAGGCGCTGGGAAGCGTTTTTAAGCAATAAAAAACTGCAAATGTGTGTAAAACTCCAACCAAAGCTTTTGGATGCAAAAAAACTGCCTGTAACTAGTATAAAGGGCAGAGTTCTACTCTAAATAGCCAGAGATTTTAGTGGGAAAGCATCCTTTTTGAAGTTATGAGTCAAAATAGAAAAAGTGTACAGCAGGCGCTGGGAAGCGTTTTTAAGCAATAAAAAACTGCAAATGTGTGTAAAACTCCAACCAAAGCTTTTGGATGAAAAAAACTGCCTGTAACTAGTATAAAGGGCAGAGTTCTACTCTAAATAGCCAGAGATTTTAGTGGGAAAGCATCCTTTTTGAAGTTATGAGTCAAAATAGAAAACGTGTACAGCAGGCGCTGGGAAGCGTTTTTAAGCAATAAAAAACTGCAAATGTGTGTAAAACTCCAACCAAAGCTTTTGGATGAAAAAAACTGCCTGTAACTAGTATAAAGGGCAGAGTTCTACTCTAAATAGCCAGAGATTTTAGTGGGAAAGCATCCTTTTTGAAGTTATGAGTCAAAATAGAAAAACGTGTACAGCAGGCGCTGGGAAGCGTTTTTAAGCAATAAAAAACTGCAAATGTGTGTAAAACTCCAACCAAAGCTTTTGGATGAAAAAAACTGCCTGTAACTAGTATAAAGGGCAGAGTTCTACTCTAAATAGCCAGAGATTTTAGTGGGAAAGCATCCTTTTTGAAGTTATGAGTCAAAATAGAAAACGTGTACAGCAGGCGCTGGGAAGCGTTTTTAAGCAATAAAAAACTGCAAATGTGTGTAAAACTCCAACCAAAGCTTTTGGATGCAAAAAAACTGCCTGTAACTAGTATAAAGGGCAGAGTTCTACTCTAAATAGCCAGAGATTTTAGTGGGAAAGCATCCTTTTTGAAGTTATGAGTCAAAATAGAAAAACGTGTACAGCAGGCGCTGGGAAGCGTTTTTAAGCAATAAAAAACTGCAAATGTGTGTAAAACTCCAACCAAAGCTTTTGGATGAAAAAAACTGCCTGTAACTAGTATAAAGGGCAGAGTTCTACTCTAAATAGCCAGAGATTTTAGTGGGAAAGCATCCTTTTTGAAGTTATGAGTCAAAATAGAAAACGTGTACAGCAGGCGCTGGGAAGCGTTTTTAAGCAATAAAAAACTGCAAATGTGTGTAAAACTCCAACCAAAGCTTTTGGATGCAAAAAAACTGCCTGTAACTAGTATAAAGGGCAGAGTTCTACTCTAAATAGCCAGAGATTTTAGTGGGAAAGCATCCTTTTTGAAGTTATGAGTCAAAATAAAAAAAAGTGTACAGCAAGGCGCTGGGAAGCGTTTTTAAGCAATAAAAAACTGCAAATGTGTGTAAAACTCCAACCAAAGCTTTTGGATGCAAAAAAAACTGCCTGTAACTAGTATAAAGGGCAGAGTTCTACTCTAAATAGCCAGAGATTTTAGTGGGAAAGCATCCTTTTTGAAGTTATGAGTCAAAATAAAAAAAAGTGTACAGCAGGCGCTGGGAAGCGTTTTTAAGCAATAAAAAACTGCAAATGTGTGTAAAACTCCAACCAAAGCTTTTGGATGAAAAAAACTGCCTGTAACTAGTATAAAGGGCAGAGTTCTACTCTAAATAGCCAGAGATTTTAGTGGGAAAGCATCCTTTTTGAAGTTATGAGTCAAAATAGAAAACGTGTACAGCAGGCGCTGGGAAGCGTTTTTAAGCAATAAAAAACTGCAAATGTGTGTAAAACTCCAACCAAAGCTTTTGGATGCAAAAAAACTGCCTGTAACTAGTATAAAGGGCAGAGTTCTACTCTAAATAGCCAGAGATTTTAGTGGGAAAGCATCCTTTTTGAAGTTATGAGTCAAAATAGAAAAAGTGTACAGCAGGCGCTGGGAAGCGTTTTTAAGCAATAAAAAACTGCAAATGTGTGTAAAACTCCAACCAAAGCTTTTGGATGAAAAAAACTGCCTGTAACTAGTATAAAGGGCAGAGTTCTACTCTAAATAGCCAGAGATTTTAGTGGGAAAGCATCCTTTTTGAAGTTATGAGTCAAAATAGAAAAACGTGTACAGCAGGCGCTGGGAAGCGTTTTTAAGCAATAAAAAACTGCAAATGTGTGTAAAACTCCAACCAAAGCTTTTGGATGAAAAAAACTGCCTGTAACTAGTATAAAGGGCAGAGTTCTACTCTAAATAGCCAGAGATTTTAGTGGGAAAGCATCCTTTTTGAAGTTATGAGTCAAAATAGAAAACGTGTACAGCAGGCGCTGGGAAGCGTTTTTAAGCAATAAAAAACTGCAAATGTGTGTAAAACTCCAACCAAAGCTTTTGGATGCAAAAAAACTGCCTGTAACTAGTATAAAGGGCAGAGTTCTACTCTAAATAGCCAGAGATTTTAGTGGGAAAGCATCCTTTTTGAAGTTATGAGTCAAAATAGAAAAACGTGTACAGCAGGCGCTGGGAAGCGTTTTTAAGCAATAAAAAACTGCAAATGTGTGTAAAACTCCAACCAAAGCTTTTGGATGAAAAAAACTGCCTGTAACTAGTATAAAGGGCAGAGTTCTACTCTAAATAGCCAGAGATTTTAGTGGGAAAGCATCCTTTTTGAAGTTATGAGTCAAAATAAAAAAAAGTGTACAGCAAGGCGCTGGGAAGCGTTTTTAAGCAATAAAAAACTGCAAATGTGTGTAAAACTCCAACCAAAGCTTTTGGATGCAAAAAAAACTGCCTGTAACTAGTATAAAGGGCAGAGTTCTACTCTAAATAGCCAGAGATTTTAGTGGGAAAGCATCCTTTTTGAAGTTATGAGTCAAAATAGAAAAACGTGTACAGCAGGCGCTGGGAAGCGTTTTTAAGCAATAAAAAACTGCAAATGTGTGTAAAACTCCAACCAAAGCTTTTGGATGAAAAAAACTGCCTGTAACTAGTATAAAGGGCAGAGTTCTACTCTAAATAGCCAGAGATTTTAGTGGGAAAGCATCCTTTTTGAAGTTATGAGTCAAAATAGAAAACGTGTACAGCAGGCGCTGGGAAGCGTTTTTAAGCAATAAAAAACTGCAAATGTGTGTAAAACTCCAACCAAAGCTTTTGGATGAAAAAAACTGCCTGTAACTAGTATAAAGGGCAGAGTTCTACTCTAAATAGCCAGAGATTTTAGTGGGAAAGCATCCTTTTTGAAGTTATGAGTCAAAATAGAAAAACGTGTACAGCAGGCGCTGGGAAGCGTTTTTAAGCAATAAAAAACTGCAAATGTGTGTAAAACTCCAACCAAAGCTTTTGGATGCAAAAAAACTGCCTGTAACTAGTATAAAGGGCAGAGTTCTACTCTAAATAGCCAGAGATTTTAGTGGGAAAGCATCCTTTTTGAAGTTATGAGTCAAAATAGAAAACGTGTACAGCAGGCGCTGGGAAGCGTTTTTAAGCAATAAAAAACTGCAAATGTGTGTAAAACTCCAACCAAAGCTTTTGGATGAAAAAAACTGCCTGTAACTAGTATAAAGGGCAGAGTTCTACTCTAAATAGCCAGAGATTTTAGTGGGAAAGCATCCTTTTTGAAGTTATGAGTCAAAATAGAAAACGTGTACAGCAGGCGCTGGGAAGCGTTTTTAAGCAATAAAAAACTGCAAATGTGTGTAAAACTCCAACCAAAGCTTTTGGATGAAAAAAACTGCCTGTAACTAGTATAAAGGGCAGAGTTCTACTCTAAATAGCCAGAGATTTTAGTGGGAAAGCATCCTTTTTGAAGTTATGAGTCAAAATAGAAAAACGTGTACAGCAGGCGCTGGGAAGCGTTTTTAAGCAATAAAAAACTGCAAATGTGTGTAAAACTCCAACCAAAGCTTTTGGATGCAAAAAAACTGCCTGTAACTAGTATAAAGGGCAGAGTTCTACTCTAAATAGCCAGAGATTTTAGTGGGAAAGCATCCTTTTTGAAGTTATGAGTCAAAATAGAAAAAGTGTACAGCCAGGCGCTGGGAAGCGTTTTTAAGCAATAAAAAACTGCAAATGTGTGTAAAACTCCAACCAAAGCTTTTGGATGCAAAAAAACTGCCTGTAACTAGTATAAAGGGCAGAGTTCTACTCTAAATAGCCAGAGATTTTAGTGGGAAAGCATCCTTTTTGAAGTTATGAGTCAAAATAGAAAAACGTGTACAGCAGGCGCTGGGAAGCGTTTTTAAGCAATAAAAAACTGCAAATGTGTGTAAAACTCCAACCAAAGCTTTTGGATGCAAAAAAACTGCCTGTAACTAGTATAAAGGGCAGAGTTCTACTCTAAATAGCCAGAGATTTTAGTGGGAAAGCATCCTTTTTGAAGTTATGAGTCAAAATAGAAAAACGTGTACAGCAGGCGCTGGGAAGCGTTTTTAAGCAATAAAAAACTGCAAATGTGTGTAAAACTCCAACCAAAGCTTTTGGATGAAAAAAACTGCCTGTAACTAGTATAAAGGGCAGAGTTCTACTCTAAATAGCCAGAGATTTTAGTGGGAAAGCATCCTTTTTGAAGTTATGAGTCAAAATAGAAAAACGTGTACAGCAGGCGCTGGGAAGCGTTTTTAAGCAATAAAAAACTGCAAATGTGTGTAAAACTCCAACCAAAGCTTTTGGATGAAAAAAACTGCCTGTAACTAGTATAAAGGGCAGAGTTCTACTCTAAATAGCCAGAGATTTTAGTGGGAAAGCATCCTTTTTGAAGTTATGAGTCAAAATAGAAAAACGTGTACAGCAGGCGCTGGGAAGCGTTTTTAAGCAATAAAAAACTGCAAATGTGTGTAAAACTCCAACCAAAGCTTTTGGATGCAAAAAAACTGCCTGTAACTAGTATAAAGGGCAGAGTTCTACTCTAAATAGCCAGAGATTTTAGTGGGAAAGCATCCTTTTTGAAGTTATGAGTCAAAATAAAAAAAAGTGTACAGCCAGGCGCTGGGAAGCGTTTTTAAGCAATAAAAAACTGCAAATGTGTGTAAAACTCCAACCAAAGCTTTTGGATGCAAAAAAACTGCCTGTAACTAGTATAAAGGGCAGAGTTCTACTCTAAATAGCCAGAGATTTTAGTGGGAAAGCATCCTTTTTGAAGTTATGAGTCAAAATAGAAAAACGTGTACAGCAGGCGCTGGGAAGCGTTTTTAAGCAATAAAAAACTGCAAATGTGTGTAAAACTCCAACCAAAGCTTTTGGATGCAAAAAAACTGCCTGTAACTAGTATAAAGGGCAGAGTTCTACTCTAAATAGCCAGAGATTTTAGTGGGAAAGCATCCTTTTTGAAGTTATGAGTCAAAATAGAAAACGTGTACAGCAGGCGCTGGGAAGCGTTTTTAAGCAATAAAAAACTGCAAATGTGTGTAAAACTCCAACCAAAGCTTTTGGATGAAAAAAACTGCCTGTAACTAGTATAAAGGGCAGAGTTCTACTCTAAATAGCCAGAGATTTTAGTGGGAAAGCATCCTTTTTGAAGTTATGAGTCAAAATAGAAAAACGTGTACAGCAGGCGCTGGGAAGCGTTTTTAAGCAATAAAAAACTGCAAATGTGTGTAAAACTCCAACCAAAGCTTTTGGATGCAAAAAAACTGCCTGTAACTAGTATAAAGGGCAGAGTTCTACTCTAAATAGCCAGAGATTTTAGTGGGAAAGCATCCTTTTTGAAGTTATGAGTCAAAATAAAAAAAAGTGTACAGCCAGGCGCTGGGAAGCGTTTTTAAGCAATAAAAAACTGCAAATGTGTGTAAAACTCCAACCAAAGCTTTTGGATGCAAAAAAACTGCCTGTAACTAGTATAAAGGGCAGAGTTCTACTCTAAATAGCCAGAGATTTTAGTGGGAAAGCATCCTTTTTGAAGTTATGAGTCAAAATAGAAAAAGTGTACAGCAGGCGCTGGGAAGCGTTTTTAAGCAATAAAAAACTGCAAATGTGTGTAAAACTCCAACCAAAGCTTTTGGATGCAAAAAAACTGCCTGTAACTAGTATAAAGGGCAGAGTTCTACTCTAAATAGCCAGAGATTTTAGTGGGAAAGCATCCTTTTTGAAGTTATGAGTCAAAATAGAAAAACGTGTACAGCAGGCGCTGGGAAGCGTTTTTAAGCAATAAAAAACTGCAAATGTGTGTAAAACTCCAACCAAAGCTTTTGGATGAAAAAAACTGCCTGTAACTAGTATAAAGGGCAGAGTTCTACTCTAAATAGCCAGAGATTTTAGTGGGAAAGCATCCTTTTTGAAGTTATGAGTCAAAATAGAAAACGTGTACAGCAGGCGCTGGGAAGCGTTTTTAAGCAATAAAAAACTGCAAATGTGTGTAAAACTCCAACCAAAGCTTTTGGATGCAAAAAAACTGCCTGTAACTAGTATAAAGGGCAGAGTTCTACTCTAAATAGCCAGAGATTTTAGTGGGAAAGCATCCTTTTTGAAGTTATGAGTCAAAATAGAAAAACGTGTACAGCAGGCGCTGGGAAGCGTTTTTAAGCAATAAAAAACTGCAAATGTGTGTAAAACTCCAACCAAAGCTTTTGGATGCAAAAAAAACTGCCTGTAACTAGTATAAAGGGCAGAGTTCTACTCTAAATAGCCAGAGATTTTAGTGGGAAAGCATCCTTTTTGAAGTTATGAGTCAAAATAGAAAAACGTGTACAGCAGGCGCTGGGAAGCGTTTTTAAGCAATAAAAAACTGCAAATGTGTGTAAAACTCCAACCAAAGCTTTTGGATGAAAAAAACTGCCTGTAACTAGTATAAAGGGCAGAGTTCTACTCTAAATAGCCAGAGATTTTAGTGGGAAAGCATCCTTTTTGAAGTTATGAGTCAAAATAGAAAACGTGTACAGCAGGCGCTGGGAAGCGTTTTTAAGCAATAAAAAACTGCAAATGTGTGTAAAACTCCAACCAAAGCTTTTGGATGCAAAAAAACTGCCTGTAACTAGTATAAAGGGCAGAGTTCTACTCTAAATAGCCAGAGATTTTAGTGGGAAAGCATCCTTTTTGAAGTTATGAGTCAAAATAGAAAAACGTGTACAGCAGGCGCTGGGAAGCGTTTTTAAGCAATAAAAAACTGCAAATGTGTGTAAAACTCCAACCAAAGCTTTTGGATGCAAAAAAACTGCCTGTAACTAGTATAAAGGGCAGAGTTCTACTCTAAATAGCCAGAGATTTTAGTGGGAAAGCATCCTTTTTGAAGTTATGAGTCAAAATAGAAAACGTGTACAGCAGGCGCTGGGAAGCGTTTTTAAGCAATAAAAAACTGCAAATGTGTGTAAAACTCCAACCAAAGCTTTTGGATGCAAAAAAACTGCCTGTAACTAGTATAAAGGGCAGAGTTCTACTCTAAATAGCCAGAGATTTTAGTGGGAAAGCATCCTTTTTGAAGTTATGAGTCAAAATAGAAAAACGTGTACAGCAGGCGCTGGGAAGCGTTTTTAAGCAATAAAAAACTGCAAATGTGTGTAAAACTCCAACCAAAGCTTTTGGATGCAAAAAAACTGCCTGTAACTAGTATAAAGGGCAGAGTTCTACTCTAAATAGCCAGAGATTTTAGTGGGAAAGCATCCTTTTTGAAGTTATGAGTCAAAATAGAAAAAGTGTACAGCCAGGCGCTGGGAAGCGTTTTTAAGCAATAAAAAACTGCAAATGTGTGTAAAACTCCAACCAAAGCTTTTGGATGAAAAAAACTGCCTGTAACTAGTATAAAGGGCAGAGTTCTACTCTAAATAGCCAGAGATTTTAGTGGGAAAGCATCCTTTTTGAAGTTATGAGTCAAAATAGAAAAACGTGTACAGCAGGCGCTGGGAAGCGTTTTTAAGCAATAAAAAACTGCAAATGTGTGTAAAACTCCAACCAAAGCTTTTGGATGCAAAAAAACTGCCTGTAACTAGTATAAAGGGCAGAGTTCTACTCTAAATAGCCAGAGATTTTAGTGGGAAAGCATCCTTTTTGAAGTTATGAGTCAAAATAGAAAACGTGTACAGCAGGCGCTGGGAAGCGTTTTTAAGCAATAAAAAACTGCAAATGTGTGTAAAACTCCAACCAAAGCTTTTGGATGCAAAAAACTGCCTGTAACTAGTATAAAGGGCAGAGTTCTACTCTAAATAGCCAGAGATTTTAGTGGGAAAGCATCCTTTTTGAAGTTATGAGTCAAAATAGAAAAAGTGTACAGCCAGGCGCTGGGAAGCGTTTTTAAGCAATAAAAAACTGCAAATGTGTGTAAAACTCCAACCAAAGCTTTTGGATGAAAAAAACTGCCTGTAACTAGTATAAAGGGCAGAGTTCTACTCTAAATAGCCAGAGATTTTAGTGGGAAAGCATCCTTTTTGAAGTTATGAGTCAAAATAGAAAAACGTGTACAGCAGGCGCTGGGAAGCGTTTTTAAGCAATAAAAAACTGCAAATGTGTGTAAAACTCCAACCAAAGCTTTTGGATGCAAAAAAACTGCCTGTAACTAGTATAAAGGGCAGAGTTCTACTCTAAATAGCCAGAGATTTTAGTGGGAAAGCATCCTTTTTGAAGTTATGAGTCAAAATAGAAAACGTGTACAGCAGGCGCTGGGAAGCGTTTTTAAGCAATAAAAAACTGCAAATGTGTGTAAAACTCCAACCAAAGCTTTTGGATGCAAAAAAACTGCCTGTAACTAGTATAAAGGGCAGAGTTCTACTCTAAATAGCCAGAGATTTTAGTGGGAAAGCATCCTTTTTGAAGTTATGAGTCAAAATAGAAAAACGTGTACAGCAGGCGCTGGGAAGCGTTTTTAAGCAATAAAAAACTGCAAATGTGTGTAAAACTCCAACCAAAGCTTTTGGATGCAAAAAAACTGCCTGTAACTAGTATAAAGGGCAGAGTTCTACTCTAAATAGCCAGAGATTTTAGTGGGAAAGCATCCTTTTTGAAGTTATGAGTCAAAATAGAAAAAGTGTACAGCAGGCGCTGGGAAGCGTTTTTAAGCAATAAAAAACTGCAAATGTGTGTAAAACTCCAACCAAAGCTTTTGGATGAAAAAAACTGCCTGTAACTAGTATAAAGGGCAGAGTTCTACTCTAAATAGCCAGAGATTTTAGTGGGAAAGCATCCTTTTGAAGTTATGAGTCAAAATAGAAAAACGTGTACAGCAGGCGCTGGGAAGCGTTTTTAAGCAATAAAAAACTGCAAATGTGTGTAAAACTCCAACCAAAGCTTTTGGATGAAAAAAACTGCCTGTAACTAGTATAAAGGGCAGAGTTCTACTCTAAATAGCCAGAGATTTTAGTGGGAAAGCATCCTTTTTGAAGTTATGAGTCAAAATAGAAAAAGTGTACAGCAGGCGCTGGGAAGCGTTTTTAAGCAATAAAAAACTGCAAATGTGTGTAAAACTCCAACCAAAGCTTTTGGATGAAAAAAACTGCCTGTAACTAGTATAAAGGGCAGAGTTCTACTCTAAATAGCCAGAGATTTTAGTGGGAAAGCATCCTTTTTGAAGTTATGAGTCAAAATAGAAAAACGTGTACAGCAGGCGCTGGGAAGCGTTTTTAAGCAATAAAAAACTGCAAATGTGTGTAAAACTCCAACCAAAGCTTTTGGATGCAAAAAAACTGCCTGTAACTAGTATAAAGGGCAGAGTTCTACTCTAAATAGCCAGAGATTTTAGTGGGAAAGCATCCTTTTTGAAGTTATGAGTCAAAATAGAAAAACGTGTACAGCAGGCGCTGGGAAGCGTTTTTAAGCAATAAAAAACTGCAAATGTGTGTAAAACTCCAACCAAAGCTTTTGGATGAAAAAAACTGCCTGTAACTAGTATAAAGGGCAGAGTTCTACTCTAAATAGCCAGAGATTTTAGTGGGAAAGCATCCTTTTTGAAGTTATGAGTCAAAATAGAAAAACGTGTACAGCAGGCGCTGGGAAGCGTTTTTAAGCAATAAAAAACTGCAAATGTGTGTAAAACTCCAACCAAAGCTTTTGGATGAAAAAAACTGCCTGTAACTAGTATAAAGGGCAGAGTTCTACTCTAAATAGCCAGAGATTTTAGTGGGAAAGCATCCTTTTTGAAGTTATGAGTCAAAATAGAAAACGTGTACAGCAGGCGCTGGGAAGCGTTTTTAAGCAATAAAAAACTGCAAATGTGTGTAAAACTCCAACCAAAGCTTTTGGATGAAAAAAACTGCCTGTAACTAGTATAAAGGGCAGAGTTCTACTCTAAATAGCCAGAGATTTTAGTGGGAAAGCATCCTTTTTGAAGTTATGAGTCAAAATAGAAAAACGTGTACAGCAGGCGCTGGGAAGCGTTTTTAAGCAATAAAAAACTGCAAATGTGTGTAAAACTCCAACCAAAGCTTTTGGATGCAAAAAAACTGCCTGTAACTAGTATAAAGGGCAGAGTTCTACTCTAAATAGCCAGAGATTTTAGTGGGAAAGCATCCTTTTTGAAGTTATGAGTCAAAATAGAAAAAGTGTACAGCAGGCGCTGGGAAGCGTTTTTAAGCAATAAAAAACTGCAAATGTGTGTAAAACTCCAACCAAAGCTTTTGGATGCAAAAAAACTGCCTGTAACTAGTATAAAGGGCAGAGTTCTACTCTAAATAGCCAGAGATTTTAGTGGGAAAGCATCCTTTTTGAAGTTATGAGTCAAAATAGAAAAAGTGTACAGCAGGCGCTGGGAAGCGTTTTTAAGCAATAAAAAACTGCAAATGTGTGTAAAACTCCAACCAAAGCTTTTGGATGAAAAAAACTGCCTGTAACTAGTATAAAGGGCAGAGTTCTACTCTAAATAGCCAGAGATTTTAGTGGGAAAGCATCCTTTTTGAAGTTATGAGTCAAAATAGAAAACGTGTACAGCAGGCGCTGGGAAGCGTTTTTAAGCAATAAAAAACTGCAAATGTGTGTAAAACTCCAACCAAAGCTTTTGGATGCAAAAAAACTGCCTGTAACTAGTATAAAGGGCAGAGTTCTACTCTAAATAGCCAGAGATTTTAGTGGGAAAGCATCCTTTTTGAAGTTATGAGTCAAAATAGAAAAACGTGTACAGCAGGCGCTGGGAAGCGTTTTTAAGCAATAAAAAACTGCAAATGTGTGTAAAACTCCAACCAAAGCTTTTGGATGCAAAAAAACTGCCTGTAACTAGTATAAAGGGCAGAGTTCTACTCTAAATAGCCAGAGATTTTAGTGGGAAAGCATCCTTTTTGAAGTTATGAGTCAAAATAGAAAACGTGTACAGCAGGCGCTGGGAAGCGTTTTTAAGCAATAAAAAACTGCAAATGTGTGTAAAACTCCAACCAAAGCTTTTGGATGCAAAAAAACTGCCTGTAACTAGTATAAAGGGCAGAGTTCTACTCGAAATAGCCATAGATTTTAGTGGGAAAGCATCCTTTTGAAGTTATGAGTCAAAATAGAAAACGTGTACAGCAGGCGCTAGGAAGCGTTTTTAAGCAATAAAAAACTGCAAATGTGTGTAAAACTCCAACCAAAGCTTTTGGATGCAAAAAAACTGCCTGTAACTAGTATAAAGGGCAGAGTTCTACTCTAAATAGCCAGAGATTTTAGTGGGAAAGCATCCTTTTTGAAGTTATGAGTCAAAATAAAAAAAAGTGTACAGCCAAGGCGCTGGGAAGCGTTTTTAAGCAATAAAAAACTGCAAATGTGTGTAAAACTCCAACCAAAGCTTTTGGATGCAAAAAAACTGCCTGTAACTAGTATAAAGGGCAGAGTTCTACTCTAAATAGCCAGAGATTTTAGTGGGAAAGCATCCTTTTTGAAGTTATGAGTCAAAATAGAAAACGTGTACAGCAGGCGCTGGGAAGCGTTTTTAAGCAATAAAAAACTGCAAATGTGTGTAAAACTCCAACCAAAGCTTTTGGATGCAAAAAAACTGCCTGTAACTAGTATAAAGGGCAGAGTTCTACTCTAAATAGCCAGAGATTTTAGTGGGAAAGCATCCTTTTTGAAGTTATGAGTCAAAATAGAAAAACGTGTACAGCAGGCGCTGGGAAGCGTTTTTAAGCAATAAAAAACTGCAAATGTGTGTAAAACTCCAACCAAAGCTTTTGGATGCAAAAAACTGCCTGTAACTAGTATAAAGGGCAGAGTTCTACTCTAAATAGCCAGAGATTTTAGTGGGAAAGCATCCTTTTTGAAGTTATGAGTCAAAATAGAAAAACGTGTACAGCAGGCGCTGGGAAGCGTTTTTAAGCAATAAAAAACTGCAAATGTGTGTAAAACTCCAACCAAAGCTTTTGGATGAAAAAAACTGCCTGTAACTAGTATAAAGGGCAGAGTTCTACTCTAAATAGCCAGAGATTTTAGTGGGAAAGCATCCTTTTTGAAGTTATGAGTCAAAATAGAAAACGTGTACAGCAGGCGCTGGGAAGCGTTTTTAAGCAATAAAAAACTGCAAATGTGTGTAAAACTCCAACCAAAGCTTTTGGATGCAAAAAAACTGCCTGTAACTAGTATAAAGGGCAGAGTTCTACTCTAAATAGCCAGAGATTTTAGTGGGAAAGCATCCTTTTTGAAGTTATGAGTCAAAATAGAAAACGTGTACAGCAGGCGCTGGGAAGCGTTTTTAAGCAATAAAAAACTGCAAATGTGTGTAAAACTCCAACCAAAGCTTTTGGATGCAAAAAAACTGCCTGTAACTAGTATAAAGGGCAGAGTTCTACTCTAAATAGCCAGAGATTTTAGTGGGAAAGCATCCTTTTTGAAGTTATGAGTCAAAATAGAAAACGTGTACAGCAGGCGCTGGGAAGCGTTTTTAAGCAATAAAAAACTGCAAATGTGTGTAAAACTCCAACCAAAGCTTTTGGATGCAAAAAAACTGCCTGTAACTAGTATAAAGGGCAGAGTTCTACTCTAAATAGCCAGAGATTTTAGTGGGAAAGCATCCTTTTTGAAGTTATGAGTCAAAATAGAAAACGTGTACAGCAGGCGCTGGGAAGCGTTTTTAAGCAATAAAAAACTGCAAATGTGTGTAAAACTCCAACCAAAGCTTTTGGATGCAAAAAAACTGCCTGTAACTAGTATAAAGGGCAGAGTTCTACTCTAAATAGCCAGAGATTTTAGTGGGAAAGCATCCTTTTTGAAGTTATGAGTCAAAATAGAAAACGTGTACAGCAGGCGCTGGGAAGCGTTTTTAAGCAATAAAAAACTGCAAATGTGTGTAAAACTCCAACCAAAGCTTTTGGATGCAAAAAAACTGCCTGTAACTAGTATAAAGGGCAGAGTTCTACTCTAAATAGCCAGAGATTTTAGTGGGAAAGCATCCTTTTTGAAGTTATGAGTCAAAATAGAAAAAGTGTACAGCCAGGCGCTGGGAAGCGTTTTTAAGCAATAAAAAACTGCAAATGTGTGTAAAACTCCAACCAAAGCTTTTGGATGCAAAAAAACTGCCTGTAACTAGTATAAAGGGCAGAGTTCTACTCTAAATAGCCAGAGATTTTAGTGGGAAAGCATCCTTTTTGAAGTTATGAGTCAAAATAGAAAAACGTGTACAGCAGGCGCTGGGAAGCGTTTTTAAGCAATAAAAAACTGCAAATGTGTGTAAAACTCCAACCAAAGCTTTTGGATGAAAAAAACTGCCTGTAACTAGTATAAAGGGCAGAGTTCTACTCTAAATAGCCAGAGATTTTAGTGGGAAAGCATCCTTTTTGAAGTTATGAGTCAAAATAGAAAACGTGTACAGCAGGCGCTGGGAAGCGTTTTTAAGCAATAAAAAACTGCAAATGTGTGTAAAACTCCAACCAAAGCTTTTGGATGCAAAAAAACTGCCTGTAACTAGTATAAAGGGCAGAGTTCTACTCTAAATAGCCAGAGATTTTAGTGGGAAAGCATCCTTTTTGAAGTTATGAGTCAAAATAGAAAAACGTGTACAGCAGGCGCTGGGAAGCGTTTTTAAGCAATAAAAAACTGCAAATGTGTGTAAAACTCCAACCAAAGCTTTTGGATGAAAAAAACTGCCTGTAACTAGTATAAAGGGCAGAGTTCTACTCTAAATAGCCAGAGATTTTAGTGGGAAAGCATCCTTTTTGAAGTTATGAGTCAAAATAGAAAAACGTGTACAGCAGGCGCTGGGAAGCGTTTTTAAGCAATAAAAAACTGCAAATGTGTGTAAAACTCCAACCAAAGCTTTTGGATGCAAAAAAACTGCCTGTAACTAGTATAAAGGGCAGAGTTCTACTCTAAATAGCCAGAGATTTTAGTGGGAAAGCATCCTTTTTGAAGTTATGAGTCAAAATAGAAAACGTGTACAGCAGGCGCTGGGAAGCGTTTTTAAGCAATAAAAAACTGCAAATGTGTGTAAAACTCCAACCAAAGCTTTTGGATGAAAAAAACTGCCTGTAACTAGTATAAAGGGCAGAGTTCTACTCTAAATAGCCAGAGATTTTAGTGGGAAAGCATCCTTTTTGAAGTTATGAGTCAAAATAGAAAAACGTGTACAGCAGGCGCTGGGAAGCGTTTTTAAGCAATAAAAAACTGCAAATGTGTGTAAAACTCCAACCAAAGCTTTTGGATGCAAAAAACTGCCTGTAACTAGTATAAAGGGCAGAGTTCTACTCTAAATAGCCAGAGATTTTAGTGGGAAAGCATCCTTTTTGAAGTTATGAGTCAAAATAGAAAACGTGTACAGCAGGCGCTGGGAAGCGTTTTTAAGCAATAAAAAACTGCAAATGTGTGTAAAACTCCAACCAAAGCTTTTGGATGCAAAAAACTGCCTGTAACTAGTATAAAGGGCAGAGTTCTACTCTAAATAGCCAGAGATTTTAGTGGGAAAGCATCCTTTTTGAAGTTATGAGTCAAAATAAAAAAAAGTGTACAGCCAGGCGCTGGGAAGCGTTTTTAAGCAATAAAAAACTGCAAATGTGTGTAAAACTCCAACCAAAGCTTTTGGATGCAAAAAAACTGCCTGTAACTAGTATAAAGGGCAGAGTTCTACTCTAAATAGCCAGAGATTTTAGTGGGAAAGCATCCTTTTTGAAGTTATGAGTCAAAATAGAAAAACGTGTACAGCAGGCGCTGGGAAGCGTTTTTAAGCAATAAAAAACTGCAAATGTGTGTAAAACTCCAACCAAAGCTTTTGGATGCAAAAAAACTGCCTGTAACTAGTATAAAGGGCAGAGTTCTACTCTAAATAGCCAGAGATTTTAGTGGGAAAGCATCCTTTTTGAAGTTATGAGTCAAAATAGAAAACGTGTACAGCAGGCGCTGGGAAGCGTTTTTAAGCAATAAAAAACTGCAAATGTGTGTAAAACTCCAACCAAAGCTTTTGGATGCAAAAAACTGCCTGTAACTAGTATAAAGGGCAGAGTTCTACTCTAAATAGCCAGAGATTTTAGTGGGAAAGCATCCTTTTTGAAGTTATGAGTCAAAATAGAAAACGTGTACAGCAGGCGCTGGGAAGCGTTTTTAAGCAATAAAAAACTGCAAATGTGTGTAAAACTCCAACCAAAGCTTTTGGATGCAAAAAAACTGCCTGTAACTAGTATAAAGGGCAGAGTTCTACTCTAAATAGCCAGAGATTTTAGTGGGAAAGCATCCTTTTTGAAGTTATGAGTCAAAATAGAAAAAGTGTACAGCAGGCGCTGGGAAGCGTTTTTAAGCAATAAAAAACTGCAAATGTGTGTAAAACTCCAACCAAAGCTTTTGGATGAAAAAAACTGCCTGTAACTAGTATAAAGGGCAGAGTTCTACTCTAAATAGCCAGAGATTTTAGTGGGAAAGCATCCTTTTTGAAGTTATGAGTCAAAATAGAAAAACGTGTACAGCAGGCGCTGGGAAGCGTTTTTAAGCAATAAAAAACTGCAAATGTGTGTAAAACTCCAACCAAAGCTTTTGGATGCAAAAAAACTGCCTGTAACTAGTATAAAGGGCAGAGTTCTACTCTAAATAGCCAGAGATTTTAGTGGGAAAGCATCCTTTTTGAAGTTATGAGTCAAAATAGAAAAACGTGTACAGCAGGCGCTGGGAAGCGTTTTTAAGCAATAAAAAACTGCAAATGTGTGTAAAACTCCAACCAAAGCTTTTGGATGCAAAAAAACTGCCTGTAACTAGTATAAAGGGCAGAGTTCTACTCTAAATAGCCAGAGATTTTAGTGGGAAAGCATCCTTTTTGAAGTTATGAGTCAAAATAGAAAAACGTGTACAGCAGGCGCTGGGAAGCGTTTTTAAGCAATAAAAAACTGCAAATGTGTGTAAAACTCCAACCAAAGCTTTTGGATGCAAAAAAACTGCCTGTAACTAGTATAAAGGGCAGAGTTCTACTCTAAATAGCCAGAGATTTTAGTGGGAAAGCATCCTTTTTGAAGTTATGAGTCAAAATAGAAAACGTGTACAGCAGGCGCTGGGAAGCGTTTTTAAGCAATAAAAAACTGCAAATGTGTGTAAAACTCCAACCAAAGCTTTTGGATGCAAAAAAACTGCCTGTAACTAGTATAAAGGGCAGAGTTCTACTCTAAATAGCCAGAGATTTTAGTGGGAAAGCATCCTTTTTGAAGTTATGAGTCAAAATAGAAAAAGTGTACAGCAGGCGCTGGGAAGCGTTTTTAAGCAATAAAAAACTGCAAATGTGTGTAAAACTCCAACCAAAGCTTTTGGATGCAAAAAAACTGCCTGTAACTAGTATAAAGGGCAGAGTTCTACTCTAAATAGCCAGAGATTTTAGTGGGAAAGCATCCTTTTTGAAGTTATGAGTCAAAATAGAAAAAGTGTACAGCAGGCGCTGGGAAGCGTTTTTAAGCAATAAAAAACTGCAAATGTGTGTAAAACTCCAACCAAAGCTTTTGGATGCAAAAAACTGCCTGTAACTAGTATAAAGGGCAGAGTTCTACTCTAAATAGCCAGAGATTTTAGTGGGAAAGCATCCTTTTTGAAGTTATGAGTCAAAATAGAAAAACGTGTACAGCAGGCGCTGGGAAGCGTTTTTAAGCAATAAAAAACTGCAAATGTGTGTAAAACTCCAACCAAAGCTTTTGGATGCAAAAAAACTGCCTGTAACTAGTATAAAGGGCAGAGTTCTACTCTAAATAGCCAGAGATTTTAGTGGGAAAGCATCCTTTTTGAA